>NC_091683.1:10639318-11278636 GCF_030179915.1 Drosophila takahashii
ATCGTTTTGCTGCAGCTAACAAGATGCATGAAGTGTTTAAATTGGTGTTGAACCATATTACCCCTTGACTTGCCTTCGGGGTTAATGAAAATAAAAGGAAAATTATGAGCCGAGTCGTTGGATCAACTGGTGCGGCCTGTGCTCTATGAGGAAGGAAAACTGAAATGGACGTGCATTTAAATCTGAAACATTTATTTTTTGGCCATTTTTCGCAAAAAATCATGATAACCCTTATAAAAAAATTAAAAATTGTTATTTTCCCAAAATCACACTGAAAGTGTTATGAATTTATTTGTTATTTTGTTATCTGTTCGAAACACTATGCCTTTTTGGAGTAGGACCATTTTTGGCCAAGCTACAGCAAAAAAACAAAGAGGAAAATTCATATTTTTACCAAAAACCCAGCTTCCAATTTTCCGCAAAAAATAATTCGTTTTTTGACCGTAACAATGGAAATATTAATTCAAATATGGATTGTCATACCTTTCTGAACTCGTTATTTAATTTCCTATCGATTGGCATTTAAACCTGGTTTTATTTTTTGACCATTTTTCGTAAAAAAAATTATGATGTACCCCCTTATAACCCCTTATAAAAAAAATGAAATATGGGGAAATAGTGACATATTTTGTACTTAAGCTCATCTTGTAAGTTCTTAAAGGTAAGAACATATCATTAAAATGGTTACTAGGATGAGTGGAAGACAGCTGCCAAGTGGACCCACCTCAAAGAAGATTCTATTGATGGAATTGAAGACCCAGGGGCTACTTAAGTAACTAAGCCGATTGAAAACCAGTATATTTCTTACCGTACTCTATACTTACTAGTACTTATCCCCCCAAAAATATAAAAGTTAAGAACAGAACAGACCACACAGTCTAGAAATATTTGAGTGCGATAAGTATCTTCAATTCGACGATTTATGCGACTTGATTCCCTCGAAAAGTCGAAAGGATCCCGCATGATTTTCCACCGAGACAGTGTGGGTGATTTTGATTTGACCTTCGGGCAGCTCCAAAAGGATTATTAAAGGACAATGGTGTTAAATATGAAAAATTGATAGACTTCCAGGATAAAGTCAATGAAATTTATGACTAACACTAACATCTCTATTTATCTTCTGAATTATATAGATATCTCCCCTCTATGACGCGGCACTTTTTTCTTGCGGTCGTTAATAGCCCTTGGTATTTGTTACTTTTTTTTTATTATTATTTCTCCATTTGCTTTATCTACCCGGAGGCATCTCGTGGACTCTGGGGAAGGGGGAGGACGAAAAAGGACGAACCAAGGATAGGACAAGTCCTCTTGTAGTTATAATAATTTCATATTTTTTCCTTGGGCCCTTGTGTTTTGTGTTTGGTCATCGCAGTTTGTGGAAATTTACACCACACCATCCACCGTGTATATCGGTACCCTAGAATCTCTCTAGAGGGTTATGGTTATGATATTCCCCGCCCCCTTCGAAAAGTCTTTGTCTTTTCCTTTTTTTTCTTCGTAGATCCCAAAGTGCTGGAACGTGTCGCTGTCTTTAATTGCCATTTATGCGGCCTAATGATCGACGTTCATAATGGCTAAAGATACAGGCCTCTTCTTAAATAACTTGTGGGGGTAATATAGAGCAGATAAGGTGGAATTTATAATAAAGATATAATAAATGTAGGTATACGTTAGGAGCTAGTTATTTATCTCATAAGTAATATTTTATTTTAAATTTCAATAAATGGAGGATAGGTTGGAATTTATAATGAAACGTATTTAAAATTAAACAAGAGAGAACGCTATAGTCGGGTTGTTGTCCCGACTATCTAATACCCGTCACTCAGCTAAAGGGAGTGCGAACGCTGTGTCGGGTTGGTGTCCCGACTAATAATCGTAACTCAGCTAAAGGGAGTGCGAGGGAGATAGATATATAATTTTTGATTGCGTATAACTTTTTAATGAATGGTCCGATTTGAAAAATGTCTTCTACATTTCGATAGGTATACATATACACAACAAAATTGCATTTATACTTCTCGGAAATCTTTAAAGATGTGGGCGCAGGACCCATTTTAAAATCGTTAGTGGGCGATTGTGGGCGTTAGAGGGGGCGTGGCGCTCGGCTAAAATAAACTTGCGCTGTGTAGGAAGCCAAAGAATATGTGTGGGAAATCTCAACCTTCTAGCTTTTGTAGTCTCTGAGATCTCAGCGTTCATACAGACAGACGGACAGACAGACGGACAGACAGACGGACAGACGGACAGACGGACAGACGGACAGACGGACAGACGGACATGGCTAGATCGACTCGGCTAGTGACCCTGATCAAGAATATATATACTTTATGGGGTCGGAAACGCTTCCTTCTAGCTGTTACATACTATTGCACGAATCTAGTATACCCTTTTACTCTACGAGTAACGGGTATAATGAAGTATAAGCTGGAAGTTCTTTGTTTATTTTACAAATAATAAATTACATAATATTTAGTTAAGATTTGAATTGGTTTGAATTAGATGAAAAGCTCTTTCTTTATTTAATGAGTAATATTTTATTTTAAATTTAAATTCTCCGTTGTATTATTTTATTTGCATCGCCTGAAAAATCGGTCATCGGAAGCAGAAACTTTTTCCTTTTCTCCACATTAATTGGTTTCCTCGGTCCTCAGTGGGATGCTTTCTCCCCGAGATCTTTTTATGCTCTCTGGTGCCCATAGCCCATAGCCATCGATTCCTCCTGATCCGTGGGCTCGAGCTATTTGCGTGCTCGCCGGCTATTTAAATGCCATCCTCGATCTCCTTTCAGTGGACACGCGTGGCTGTCATGCGATCGCAGGCCAATTAGCCATCATCAATCCACAGAAGAGCCCGAACCGAACCCCCAACCAAAATAATACGAGATGGCTAAGGAGAATTTGTGCCAAAGTGTTGATAACTTCATTTCAGCCAACCGACGGGCTAGTAAAAAAAAAAAATGCATGGAAAATGAAAGGGCTTGAAAAAAACTACAACAAAAATATTGAGTGGACCCCACAGGAAATGCGCTAAACACATTTTAATTATACACAATAGAGCTGATTAAAATGCAATTTGCAATCTGAGGAAGGGGATTTCAATTGTTGGTTTTTGTTCTTCTTGGATGAATCTTCTGGTTTTCCTCGCTGGGAGCAGAAGAGCAGAAGCAGCTGACTCTTGGGTAAATAAAGTCATTAAAATGGGATCAAAATTATGGTGCAATTACGTTTTTGGGTGGCCGGTCAGTCCAGCGAATTGAGGCGAATTCAATTACCTTTTGATCATGGCCATTAGCCAGAAATAAAAGGAGATCGCCAGGCGAATAAAAATCTGGAGAATCTGGAGAAATTTGAGATATCCCTAGAGGCACATGCCAAATTTGCCACGGCCATGAAAAGAACAAAAAAAGATACAAAATACAAATAAATGAAACTAGAAGAAAGATACACGGTAGCTGGGCTAAAACTCTTCGGTTGGCTACTGTGCAAAACGAATCTGTGAATCTCTGAAAAGTGGACAGCTGGCCGAGAAAGAAGTAAGTGCACTGCACACCTCACAGATGTTTGCTTTCAAACCGAACCGTTGACCTTGCGACCAGAACTAAATTGCTGGCCATGGATTTCATGGCTAGTCCAAATATTGACACAAATGTGAAATTAATTTCACTACAGTTGGCTGAGAATCCGTTTCGCCCAGTGGGAGATGTGTTCTCGAGGTCGAAACTACCGTTCGCCTCCTCATTCGATGCTCATTCGATTCTACTGATGCACTTCCCCACTTGAAATAAAAAATCCCCAACTTCAATGGACATTTATGAATGAAAATTTCGCACGCTTTCAGCCAGAGCGAAGAAGTGAAGACTGGATCTGGAGATCCAAAGAGTTTAAGATGGGGGGCAGACACGCGAGTCTGGCTCTCGGAAGACTGAAGACTGTTGTGAAGACTCGGAAGACTGAGGCTGCACCTGATAATTGACAAAACCTGCCAGTTTTGTGGGCTTTTTTCCGTCTCTTGTTTTGCTTTTTGGGGGCCCTTGGAACGGGAAGTGGGCAAGACAGCGACATCAACTGCAAAAAACAGGAAAGGAAGTGGAAAACTAAACGAAGAACGAACAAGGTATACTCTAAAATGAAAAATAAATCAATACAATTAATTAAGAAATATAGATTTTTCTTGAAAATATTGATATTGTGATAATATCGAAAATATCGATAATTTTCAAGCTATATTAGGAAATAAAAAAATATTTACATAAAAATATGACAAACAAATTAAATTGAGAATATCTTGTTAATAAAACTAAACTAAATAAATATTTTCAAGGATTAAAGTAGTTCCAAAAGTGAAATTTAACATAAATATTATAACACGATTCAACTTTTAAAATATAATATTAATATATGTAAGACAAATACCATGTTAGTAGTTATATTTATTCAAAACATTTACGAAGAGTTTTAAATTTTTAAAGCAATCCATCGAGTTGTTTGAAAAATGTTAAAAGAGCAAACAAAATGCCACAAATTTTGACCAACTAAATCCCAGAGCAAACAAACTCCTGGACAGAGTATATCCCAGAAAAAGAGCCACCGATCTTGCAGTCCTGAGAGTTTCTCAGTGCAAGCGCCTGCATTTCATTTGTGCAAATGATTCAATATTGAGGTTTGTTTTTTAAGAGGCTGCGGTCGCCTCATGATGATTGCCTATAGGTAAAAAAGCAGATATATTTATGAGAAGGGGCTGCGGATTTCGGGGAACTGGCGCACACATTTGTTTATCCAGTGCCATCTCGTCTCGGCTAACATGTCGTATCTATGTATCTAAATATTTGAGCAGTGAAAGGATCATCATCAAAGGATCTCTCGCAACCTTTTGCATGGCTATCTATCACAACAAATATGCATATCAAGTGGTCTTTTCATTTTCTTTGGTCATGGCGCAATCCTTTTTCTTTTCAACTCCCCGAGAGATAAACTCTTGAACTCTTTTGGATTTGGTTTCGGTTTTTGGGTTTGAGTTTCGGGATTTCTTTGTACGCGTGGCTTATGTGGAGATGCCGCAGCATCCTGCGCCAACGGGTAATTACAGATCATGATTTATGGCCAGCTGACCCGGCCCCAACAAAAACAAAAGCAAAAGCAAAATAAAGGCAAAACAAAAATACGGGCACAAAACCAAACCATCGATCGATCAGTTCAGCTCTGTCCGCCCATTTTGGCCCCTTTGGGCAACTAAAAAACTCCACTGCAGATGCGTCGCTCTCTTCGGTTATTCGTTGGGCCTTTTCGCATTTTATGCAAATAAAACCAACGGCAGTGCAAAATCAGGCGAATGTGTTTGACAAAAGTCGAGAATCTCGAGCAACAACGCCACCGCAGAGATTGATGGTCCCAAAAGGCCAGAGGACTTCAAAACTATTTGCCGCCCTTCTTGCACACAAAGAAAAAATGGGCAGGGAATCTAGGATTGAAATAAAATATGTTATTATTGGTTAACAGATCAAATACGAAAATTAGCTTTCATAAAAAACAAAAAAGGTGTCTGTAATAAAAATTTATAGCGTTCTTATTAATTTTATAAATATTAGAAATATGAAATAGGATATACAAGTAAAATTTCATATCAATAAAAATCTGATATGATTTATGGCAAATTTATGATTCAAACAGATCAATTTGATATTTTATCATATCATAATAAATAAGATAAACATTATCTTTATTTATATGAAAATGATATGAATAACTAAATCTTTAAAAAAAATTCAAATTGACCAGCACATATCAATCTGATCTTTCGTTTCCTTTCAAAACTAAATAAATTTTTTTCCCTGTGCATCGAACTAATTGTTTGGTGTTTATGGGCAAAATACATATAATCCATCAAAAAACATCTCAGACGTTTCGCGCTACGTGTTGGGGAATTTCAATGCGAGATCTGTGTGCAAATTTCTTTATTTTTTTCATATCGTGTGATATCGTGCGATTTAAAGGAAAAGAGATGGCCAAAGATTGGGTTGTCATCGTTGTCATGGTTGAGTTTCGATTTTTTCAAGTGGCTGGCAATTAGGTTTTTGGAAAACTATTTTTCTCTAGTGCGAACTAAGACACGCCC
Organism: Drosophila takahashii; assembly: GCF_030179915.1. Taxonomy (NCBI): domain Eukaryota; kingdom Metazoa; phylum Arthropoda; class Insecta; order Diptera; family Drosophilidae; genus Drosophila; species Drosophila takahashii. Next base: position 10,645,430 of record NC_091683.1, read on the forward strand.
AGTGGCAACTTGTTGTATGTTTATGCTGCCACGCTCTAATGGGATTATTTCTAGACCATTTCTGGGATAATCGCAGACTCAAGAACGTAATTGGGAGGCCAAAGGCGACGACGCTGGTGGTCGGTGGAAAGAAAACTAAATGGGAGGAGGAATTGCTCAGAAGGTGGATATACTTATTATTGGATTAGAGAAAACAGCAGAGAATATCATTAAAAATAAATATTTGAAACTATACAAATATCTATATTCATTAAATAAAAAAGCAAGTATAACATAAGAAATTCCTAATTACTTATAAACTTAAATTCAGCATTTTTGAAAAGACCTCAGGCAGAGGGAATAACCCAAGAAGATGTCATAAAAATTATTATGCTGATCCTGGATTTTAATTTCCAAATAGGCCTGCTAAATTCTAAAACAAATCGGGGCGACAAGGTGCAGAAAAAAAAGGGAAAGGGTTAATTTTCCGCGATTTACCAATTGTCCAGGCTCCGCATTTTCGCTTATTAGCGAGGCCCCTTTTTCGGGATTCAGATTCAGGTAATCCCCTTTTCCACCCGGCAGGTGGAATCTTAGGCCCTCTGGGCGAACAGGTCATATTTGAATAAGTAGGAGGGAAGTCAGGGTCACCAGATCTCCAGAGGGTCATAAAGGCGAAATACCGAAAAACTAGCGAAACGCAGGCTCTAGGAATTTCCCGGGCAGCGCGAAAACGTTTTGAATGATCGAAGAGCGAAGAGGAACGAGGAGACCCGCGGATCATCATCATCATGGGAAGGGAGGGGAACTACTTCTCCGACGAGGCGCCTACCTAAAACCAGCTGAAGAACCCGGGGAATCCAAAGGACAGACAGACAGAGTTATCACATTTGGTATGTAACTACATTTATCACAACCTAATATGACAACTCAAATAACTTTTGCCTGGCGGATTCGAGATTCGAGAGTTTCGCTGCTCGCTGCCTTGATTTCTTCTGGATGGCCGGCCTGTCACATTTGGCTTCGCTAATTGGAACATATTTCTCCCCTTTCGGCTCCCCAGATGATGAACGTTGTTTGGGCCAGCCAGCGATTTATGCATCCTCTCCCCAAAAAATATAAAGATATCAGATGTGGGGGTCTATAGCATCGTGTGTTCAATAGTTTTGAAAGTGCAGGGTCTAGAAATATGAAATTGGAAAGAATATTTGCTAATATATGTAATAATGTATTGGATTTAAATTTAAATATATATTATACATTTGTTTATAATATTTTTTCACTTGCCAAATAGTTTCGGTTCAAGTTGAGATTATACACTTTAGTTTTTTTTTTTTGTTTTCTCGAAAAGGGTTAGTGTGTGGGCGATTTCAACCCGAGGGTCCTGCATCAATAATTCATAACGCTAATTAATAACGCCCCAGTTCAAATGCGTTGCGTGCGCCGCGAGATGAAAGGCCCGAAATGCCGACATAACAGGATAATGAACCCCAAAAACGTTGGGCCTTATTGAAATTCAAATAAATCGGTAACGCTGAACGATGCCCGCAACGTTGCGCTGTTTTGATTGCCTTGTTCTGTTCGATATCCTAACTCTTGTGGTATGATACTAATATGGAGAGGTTGGGGAAAAAACTAACTAAATAATAATAATAAAAATATACCAGAAAGGAGAAATAAATAAATATTTGAAGGATTTTCCTGATTTATTGTTTTTAAATATTTGATATGAACAAATAAATATATTTACTGCAAAATGTTGCTATATTTATATTAAAAAGAGTATTTAAAACTTCGTATTTTACTTCCACCAATAATTCCTTGTATTATTTAGTTTGTGTTTCCTTGTTGGTTGTTCTCCTCTTTATTTTACTTTATTTTTTTCTGCTGGATATCGGGGCGTCTGCATCGCGCCTAAGGTGTAAAAATAAATGTTTCAAGTAACAACTTCTTAAAGAGCTGAATTATGAGCTAAGCTGCGACTGAAAACTGCGACTCCAGCCATCAATCTGGGGTCCTGAGTCCCCGAAACCTTGGAAGAACCTATAATTTGGTCAAATATCTGAGGCCTGATTGATGCAGGCGGCTGTTTTTAGTTTTTTTTTATGTGCCACAATGTTGCTGGCGTGGCGCGTCGAGAAATCTATTAAACAGCAGTTTTAATTCAAACCAAAAAAAAAATACTAACGAAGGCAGAAAACCGAAAGCAGCTGAAAAAAATGTTTTTTTTGTATGTTCTAGAGGAAAGGTGAAAGTTCTTTCGGCGCTGGGGAGCGTTAAGCCTTGCCTACAGTATTCCCAAAAAAAAAAGAGAGAAGAAAATCCCAGAACCCATTTCCATGATCCGAAACAATTGCATTGAGATGTCAAGTGTCAGCGTTGACATTGAAAGAAAGGATCCACGATCCCCGATCCCTTTTCACTTCCTTGTGGAGCATCCAGCGATCCCGAAGGACAATGCGATCCTTTGTCCGCGATGCCCTTTAATGTGTCAAAATATAGACTATAAGACTATAGTTCTCACAGGCGTTTTTGTTTTTCTAATGCAAAGTGATTTATTGTCTGGCCAGCAGAAGAGCAGAAGAGGTTTTCATTGCAACGATCTTCTGACATCTTGGTGCGTGGGAGCGAAGGATTTTGTTTGGATTGTGTGAGGAGAAAGGCTTTTTTCGAGAAATGGAAAGTGGTGCAGGGAACTATATTATAAAGCCATCAATTTGTAGGCAAAACACTCGAAACAAAGGTTTAAGTAGGAGAAATGCCAAGAGGAAAGACTCGAAAGTAAAATGGAAATTATAACACATGAAGACGGGATTATAACAAAATCCTATATATAGGATTTTAATTTTAGGTTTTACAGGGTTTTTAAGGAATTTACATTTAAAAATCTTGAAAATACTTATCTACATTTATACTATTATTTTTTTATGAGCAAATCTAACTATTTCTATTTAATAAATATGGAAAATTATTCCTTTAAATTTATACTATAAAAAAAAAACAGATTCGACCAATTTAACTTTTCATTTAATTATCTAAAAAATATATTGAAATATTATTCATTCCAATTTGTTTCTATAAGTTTAAATACCCCTATATCATCTCTCAATGGACATTTGTTTTCCGGGGAACTCCCATACTTGACCTTGACTGCATTTCTAGCGATTTCTAAACTATAACTTCTTCATTCCAAGGCCACGCCCATTTCCGCTTCTGAATTGAGAATTCAATTGAATTAGCATATAGCAGAAATGTTTGCGCTCAGTCAATTGCGATAAGGTTTGCCAGCCAACGAGCGTTACTCCCTCAACTTTTCAACTTTTGTAGCACGTGTCATTTGAAGTGTAGTTGTACTAGGTATGATATTTGGCTGATCTTACCTGCGGCAATTTGAATTTCCCTAGCTACCTGAAAGGGAAAGGGTCCACTGATCTGGGTTTAGTTCTATTTTGGATTAGTATTAACGCTTTACGAGGTCTTCGAAATGGATCCCATATAAAACCGATTCCCCAGCGATCTTCATTAGCGGTCGTATAAGAAGAACCCGCACATCCTGTCTTCAGGTTCTCTGCATTATAATGCCACCTTTTTCGATCTGCCTGTAGAATGCAATTAAAGTGCAAGTGCTACCCGCATATCTTACCAACTTGATTATAAGCAGGCTCCCCTTTTGAAAACCCCAACCGCCAAACTCCAAACATGATTCTCATAATTTTATGATTTTTCGCTTTATTTTCTTCGTCCAACAACTAATTAACATGTAATTGTATTTGCGCAAAAAAAAAAAGAGTAGTGATGTCTTGCTATAATTATTTTATAAATATATATTTGATACTGGTTTCTTGGTTCTTAATTTATGTAAAAAAAAATTAACTTATAGTAGGAAAAAAAATGTGTGTGTGTCTGCATATGAGTGTTATTTACAATTTGAGGCACTTGGTTCAACTCAACATTGACTAGAAGAGAACAGGAGGATGGTGGGATGTGTTTTGCAGGACCTTTAGGATTTACTGCTCCTGCCAGAGAGAAATGTAGTCCAGAATCTCCTCGTCGTCGGGCGTGCAGTCCTCCTCGTCCAATTGGAAGTGTTCGTAGGGCTCGAATTTCAGCTGGAGTTGCGAGTGACCATCGTTATGAAGATGGTGATGATGATCCAGATGATCCAGGTGATGATTGGACAGTTGCTGGGGAGCCGCCTCATAGGTTCCCGAATCGAAGGACATGCTGGAGTTGAAGGAGGAGGTGGGTGAGTGGCAGGTGGTGGTGGTCTGCTGATTGCTGGTAGTAATTGTTGCGCCTCCATTTCCATTTCCAGACAAGGAATTGCTATTCAAGGAGATGGCTGTCAGCGGTTGGTGGTTAAACTGTTGCCTCTGCAATTGCTGCTGTTGCTGGAGAGGATTAGCATTCGTCGTCGCTGAATTTTGATAGTAGGCACTGCAATTGCTGCTGCTGGAACTGTGGCTGCTGCACTCCTCATCTTCGTCGTCCTCCAGACAAAGTTGCAACTGGGCGGTGGAAACTCCACTCGGAGTAGAGGAAGATCCTCCGTTCAGATCATCCACCAGATCCTGAAGTCTGCGTATATACTCGACGGCAATGCGCAGCGTGTCCACCTTGGATATCTTCTTGTGCGGACCTCGACCACCGCCCTTGGTGAGATCCGAGATGATGGACTGTGGGATATGTTGGCGCAACCGGGCGAAGCTATTGTTCACCTGCTTCACCCGATTCCTTTCGCGAGCATTGCGTCGCTGGACAGACTGCGATTGGTCCACGTTGTAGGGAGCCGGCGAGGAGCCAGGCGATATGGATGCGGATGATACCGAATCGGAGGAGGATCTACCGGCCAACGCCATGCCCCTGGGCGTATACTTGCGGGTCTTGATGGGCATTCCACCCGGTTGATTTTGATTAGCCGATGGACTGGGAGCCGGCATTATGTGCTGATAGCGAAAGATCTTGGTCGCCGTGTTGATGGTGGTGGGGAATAGATCGTTGTTGTGGTTCGTCGTGGTCAGCACACTCGATGACATGGTTATTGGATTTTTATTTAATATTTTCTCATAAACACACACGGTTTTTATTTTTTATATTGTCAGTCTGAGTACGATCAACAGAAAAAAATATATAGTGTAATGAGGAGAGGTGGAAGGCTTGAACTTGATCGTTTGACACCTTGCACAAGAATGAGTCCCTTCGTCCTAAACCCTCACGTTATGTACCCTTGAAGCTAGAGAGTTTTCAGAGAAACCAGTGAGAGAAACGAGAGAAAGAGAAGGAGAGAGAGAGAGCGCGATTGAGCTACCTGGACAGGTAGGCGCAAAATGTGAGTGAGCCACAGGTAGTCTCAGTTGAAGGCTCTCTCTTTTTCTCTCTCTATCTTTTTATCTCTCAGGTACTCGAAAGTCCCCCAGGAAAACTGTTCCCAACAGAAGAATCACTCAAACATGAGTATATTCATACTCAAAATAAAAACTCGAAAAAAAACCGATCTTCTGAGTGCGTTTTGCTTTTCGCTGCGGCACGCCAGCAATTTGATTTCCGTGTTAATTAACTTAGCAAAAGTCGCGATCGCCAATTTCATGTGCAGCTCACGCACGCCCCTATTCATTAGCGCCGGAGATCCATAGGATCCTCCTTATTAGCCATGCAGAGTCAGGTCTGCGAAGGTGTTCGAACAATTTCACATATTCCTCTAATTAAATGATCAAAAGGATCACGGCTTTTTCACCCAAAACACGCCACGAACGAACAAAGACTCTCGAGAGAGATGTGACAAAAGTTTTCGGATGGCAAAGGGGTTACAGTGAGGATTGGTTTTCTTTTGTTTTTGTAGAGAGGTTATAAAATGTTTATACTTGTAAAATATTATAAGAGTCGCTTTAAAAGTAAAGATACACGTTTAAAATAATTTAAAAATGTTTAATAATAATAATACTTAAATTATCTTGTTTCATGTTTTCTACATGATTTCTTCTGGTTTTCTGCATAATTTGTACATGTTTTCTACATAACTTGTACACGTTTTCTACATACTTTCTCCATGTTTTTATTCTATCATTAAAAGTACGTGGAAAAATAGATGTAATAAATGATTAGTTTTCCAATATTTTACTTTAAACTGGGTAATGTAAAGATTTGTAATACTTTTACTATTCAATTTAAAGGCAAGATTGGCACAGATAACTTCATTGTTGATTTCAGGAAGCTGCCACTTCCGAGTGACCACTGTATCGATGCACTGGTCATCATCAGCCATTGACGATCGTGCTAAACGCCGACTGAGAATTGCAACTTCCGTTCTGTTCACAAAAGTCGCTTCATTTTGTCACGATCATCAATCGATGAGCGGGAAAAAGAAATGAAAAAAAAGAAGAGGGAGAATCGGCGGCGGCCAGGTGTAAGTTATATTTTTATTGTCCTCAACTCGTTCCCTTTGTTTGTTTCAGCCAGCATTTTCATTTTCCTTTTTGCCAAAATCATCATCATCAGTGCAGTGCCACTTCTCCATTTCCATTTGCCAAATCCCAGATCCCCCGAACCCAGAATCAAAATCAAAACCGAAACCAAAACGAAAACCGAAACCGAAAACCGAATAACCAAAAACCTTTTCAACCATGACCAGAAAAACGGCGCTTCTCTGTGTACTTTCCATATATATATGAATATTGTCCTTTGACAATTTCCATTACCTTTTTTGCATGCAGCAAATCTATACTCCTTTTTCTTCTATTTTATTTTTTTTTTTTTGCATTGTAATGCCGGCATCGGTAGTTGGTTTCCATTATTTTGGCATCATTAACACGTTCATTGTTCCCGAGAATGTCGCCGAATTTTTGGCAAGCCAACTTTCTATTCAAATTTTCGCATTTCCCCAGTTTTCCATTGTGGCATTTTGATAAATGCTACGGGAGAGAGTCGGGAAAACCAGAAGAAATGCTGGTGAAATGCCCAGAATAGGGTTGAAGTCCTGCGTCCTTTGTGCACTGGATGATCTATTGTGTTTGTCTGCGGATGGATAGTTGAAGTCTGAAGTGGAATGCATTTGCGCAATGATTGATAGTTCTGATTTTTGTTTCTGGTTTTCTGAAGTGGCAGCACCCAAGATCGGCAGAATCGTGTGCTCTTTCCTTTGTTTCAGCACCTTTGATCGGTCAAAAGTCAAATCCCGGCGAAATCCAAGGCGCTCACATGTATGTAAATCTCACTCGTGCCAGTTGATCTTTAGCCTCGATCATTATCCGGCGATCGTATCGGATTCTACCTGTGATTCTCTGTAATCTTTTCTAACAGACAAGTCTGTAGATTTTGCCAGGATAATGATCAAAATACAGTAGCCTCAGATCATGGATTTTGTGATCTTGCATGGATAAATATATCTTCGCTTGGGGATCTTAGTTTGAAATCATAATACTTACAGTTGTTTATAATAAATATTATAAATTATTTCAAATAAACGCTGTAAAAGTTAGGACGCTTGAAATATTAAAATAAAATTTAAATTTACGAGTTGTTTTTTAAGTTCACTGAAATGTGAATGTTTTAAGGTTGTAATCCTTTGGTAATTCCCCCCAAAAACAACCCGAAAACCCAGTGATAACCTGTAAATTTTGCGTTGCTCCGACGACGACCGGTAAACAACTTTTTTGTGCCACTTTATTTGTTTATATCCTTTTTTTCGGTCGGACTTGCAACGCTTGGAAGATTTAAATGCGTAATTACTTTGATATGAAGCATAGTTCCGGGCCGCGAAAACGGGAAACGGAAAGGACCTGTAGAAGGTGCGAGCGAGATGGAGAGCAGGGCGCGTGCGTTAATTGCGTGCGAGCGGGATAAAGCGATACAGGATATGTACTATATATATATATGTTGAATATCCTGATCGCCAGCGAGGGGCGACGCGTGCGTTTTTCCAACGAAACTTGAAATGCAAAAATGAATGTTGAATGTTAATTGAAACGAGTTCCCGTTGCCAGGACCTGCAGTATAGAAAGAGCAGGAGATCGACAGGGGAAAAAGAGAAAGATATATAGACTCTCCACGTGCCGCGTTCTTTTTTTACACTAAGAGAAATATATACTCTTATTTTTTTTAAATCCTATCTCTTTCATATTTACCAGAACAAATAGTTTTTGAAAGTAAAATACCTTATATATGTCCTAAAAATATATAAATCTTTTATTAACCTTGCTGAATAGGTAGTTTTGGGTCAAATTAGTTAATTAATATTTCAGCATAGTATTTTGGCATTCAAAAAATGTGTTTTTAACATTAATAATATCATTTCGATATCAATAGCAATTTAAAATTAAAACATTTTCCCCAAATAAATTTACTTAAAAGTTAATGATTGTTGAATTTTCAGTTTCTAGTGATATTTTTTGAGTAGTGCAGTCAGCGTGGCGTAGTTGTTGCTCTCTCCCCAACATTTGGCTCAGTCATTTTCGTAGTTAATATTTTAATTAAATGCAGGAGCAGGCGCAGGACTCGCTCCCTGCATTCCCCTAAAACCTAAAACTCCTTTGGATTTTTCTGGGCTATGGCGACGCGTGGCAGGTGTATTTAAGCGAACGAATTGGGATCGCGAAGGGAAAAACACTGGAGAGCTGAATGCGCCATGAATGGGGAAGGTTGGTTGGTTGGTCGGTGGATGGGGAAGCACACGGGCTTAGACTACCTCGATTTCTACCTTTCTTTCTCCGCTGCAGCTGAAAAATAAACGAGCGCGCAGCGCAGCACAAATAAAATGGAAACACACGCTCATTTGCTAGGGGTTGTTGCTGCTGCTTTTGCTTCATTTGCCCCGAGAGATGCATTTTCAGTATCTCGACGCGACGCCACAAAATAGGGGAGCCACAAGTCAAAGTCACTGCCAGAAGATACAAAAGACCGACGTGGATAAAGATACTAAGATACAGATACCGAACGGCAAGCGGCAAACGGCGAACGGCGCATTGAACTTTGCACGGCCCAAAAGTTCAGCTTCAGCTCGTCATGCCAAATCAAACAAAAGGGGATCGGATCGAGAGGGGCTTTCAGATTTAGCTTCCCTTTTTTTTTTGGGCCCGCCTTTTGGGGTTTCAGGGTAGTTTAACTTGGCCATAACGTTTGTTCCTTAGTTTTTGCAGCTGTTTTTAGGGAAGAGCCACTCCCGATCATCAGTTCTAAACTATAAACTGTGTACAAACTACAAAATTGACGATAGGGAGTGGCTTCTTCTTGAAATATGTCATGTCATCATTAGGAATTTGAAACGAAAAAGAAAACACGTCGCGGTCAAATCGATATGCGCATGGTAAATTTCTGGCATATAGTTTACGGGAGTGAGAGAAAAAACATATTCAAAATTCGAACTGGTTACATTACGAGCTTACATTTTGAGCATATCAGGTCTAAATTGATATCAAATAACGTAAAATCGATCATCGTTTCATGTCAAGTAACAAACTATAATGTTAACGTATATATATTTTGTTATAACCTATAAAATTTATATTAACTTATTAACGTTTACATTTTTGGTTCACAGAATCAACATATCAAAGTGATCTTAAGTGGATAAGATCAATCAGAAATCACCAATTCATATCGAGATATATATGAGGGCATTTCAAGTTCGGATTTCAAAGGCTTCCCTTTTGTTTTTCTTAGGGGTTTGCTGCTTTATGAGTAGTAGTCGCGGGCCAAAAACGGAGCCAAGTTAAGACTTTTGAGATCCAGACGAGGTTCGATAGACGGACGGCTGATAACTATCATTACTCGGAGAGGAGTGTGTTTTGTCCATGTGGATTCGAAATTCGAATATATATCGCCTCGCTCTGCCACGTTTCTCAATCCCCAGTCTCGTCTTTCTGCGGTCTCGAACTGGATGATCATTGGACCCTGCCCTGCCCATTGCCCATTGCCCATGGGATAATGATGGTCATGATCATGATCATTCGATCCGATCCGGAGGGAAAGAGAGGGAGCTAAGCAAAAAGGCAGTAGCACGCACCATTAGATGCGGTCAACATGGAAACATCTGCTCTTCTGTGTACTCTGTTTTCTTTGGGGTCAAAGACAATAAACGAGCGATAGAGACGGATATAGAGACGGCTGAGAAACTAAGAGAGAGATGGTGAATATAAAGTGGCGTGCGCCATTTTTTCCCCCATCGAAATGAAAAGTGTTTTGCGATGTTTCTACGATGATCTTTGGGCTTTAGCTTTGGCTTTGGCTCCACAAAAACAGATCCCAGATCGCCATGCAAATGAAGCCATTTGGCTGGCATATTTATGGCCTACACAGTTGGGCCTCATTAAATTTTAATCAATTTTTTGTGCTCTGCTTCCACGGATCGCGGACCGTAAATCGCAGTTTAGTTCGGGATTAGTGCATAATAACGTTTAATTTAAAAACGCATAAAATTTTGTAACAATGTCGTCGTCGTCGTCGTTGGCTAGATGTCCAGATGACCTGATCTCCATTTCCATTCCGATTTCGATTTCGATTCTGAGTTCCAGACGACGATCAACTTTTTGCGCCTTTTATTGAACTTGACTGCAAATTCGAGCTCGTTTGTCTGTTTTAAAAATGCCCTTCTTAGGGGTTTATTAATTTATTTGACTGCTTGGAAAATTGTTGATAAATTTTGGAAAAAAATTGACAAAAGATCAGATTGATATGTGCTGGTCAATTTTATATATTTGTTTTAAGATCAAGTTTTAATCTTATTTATATTTTATTTTACATTATTTTTCCAAAAATACTAAACCATCTATGTTTCTAAGATATGTTTGAATCATAAATTATCAATAAGTATAAATTACCAATAATCATATCCGCTTTTTATTGATATCATCAAATAAGGTAGAAATGGCCCCATTTTATAACGAATTTCTTTTTCTGTGTGGCAAATAAAATTGTACTTTAAAGTGTATCTAAGATATCGTATAAGGTACTTTTAGCTTACATTTTATTCAGACCTTTATTGATTTTAAATGAACCGAATGGCAAGCAATGCTTCCATGGAAGAACGAAAGGATCTTGCAGCAGATCAAATTACAGCCAGTGCGCCAGTCGACTCGACTACCGTCTAGCCAATAGATTTGCCAACAAATCATCAATCAGCAGCGGTATTAGAGCCAAATTCGACACCCCAGGTCCTCTAATTTGTGCTAATCCCCTGGCAAAAATTCTCGGGAGGTGTGAACAGCCACACGAGACAAATACAGGTGAGAAAAATCGAAAGACAAAAACAAGAAGAAAAACAAAAACAAAAAAGGTTAATGAAAGACGAAGATTCAGCGATTCTCAATGGCAGAAGACTGGCATCGGCATCCTATTAGTGGCAATTTTAAGCTGATTTACGCAGCACCATGTTCCAATTAAAGTTCTCGCCTGAGCCTCTTAAAAACTCATTAATCACCCGCCTAACTACGTTCACGAATGGTTTTTGAACTGGTCCCCAGATCGATTTCCAAATATTGCAAAAAGACCGGAGAGAAAAAAAAAATACTCCAGACGCCTGGTGAAAAAAGGTGCGAACCAATTTGCACCTCAGACGTGGCAAAAAAAAAAAAGAAAAAGGGAAGAGTCGTCCTTTGTCGAAGGGCAAGCCCAAGTTAATTTCTATGAATTTCACGCCTACCAAAATGGAAATTACCCTGGGCAAGCTGCATTTGTGCCGACTGATCCTGGCGCCAAGTTAATGGATCAACCTTGGACTTTTCAACTTGCTTTTAAGGGGCTCTCCTCCTTTCTAGGATTCCACAGCCAGGACCCCAGGACCTCGTCCTCATCCACATATATCGTATTTATTTTACGATATGTACCCGCAGTTCTCTCGGAAACTCAATATTCAGCAGCCCAATTAAACCATTAAAATCTAGACATGCACCAATTTAGGTGCCTTCAAATTATTCAACGACCACACATTATAAATTTTAAAGCGCGCAGACCCATAAAAACGAAAACCTTCTCGGGATCGGAATAGCGATCGGGATCCAAACGAAAGCGAATGAACTTTTGTCACAAGATGTCAAAGTCGGGGTGATTTACTCCGTTGGCCCGCGAGTGGCAGCAAAAACTTGAGCCACTGTCTGGGCAATGCACTGGAAAAAATTACCTAAATATAGATATAATAATTCAGTTAGCCATTAAATATAGATTGACATGTTTTTAGACATTTTTCAATTTTGTTATACAGATAAAAAAACATGTCGCCGTAAAATCGACATGTGCATGTAAATTTCTGGTTATGCGAAACCCATAAATTTTTTCATATAATTCCCATTTCGACCATATCAAATTTATCTGGCCCCATATCCAGTTAGAATTGATATTACATAATGTAAAATCGATGTACGTTTCATTTTTTTTGGTGTACAATTTTTTTTCTACAAACTCCAAAATGAATAGTTTAATAGTATGATTTTTTTTACCAGTGCAGTATCGAATTCAAGATCCCATCGATGGGTGTCTGGTCTGTTTGATTGCCGGGAAATTAAAACGTTACGCTCGTTGACGCAATGCCCAAAACGAAGTTGACATGGCGATGGGTTTTGTTTTTAATGTGATGCCCCCTACCAGGATAACTTGGATCTTTGGATCCTTGGATCCGTGGATCGCTGGTGCCATCAATCACCCGAAATCACCCACAGGGATGCGAAAAGATTCGCGTGGAGCGACTCTGAATTGACTGGTATGTTTCTTGCAATTTTCACTAATAAAATTGCATAAAATATATGCAAAAGAATTACTCAGCAGCAGCAGGAGAGGTCTGGAGAACTCAAGCCCCAGGGCCAAAAACAAAAGAAGCTGTAGAAACTTTCAACACCTTCGCAATGTTTATGGGGTCTGCTGAGTTGCCCAGGCAGCACTGCCTTCAAATTGTTTCTGATTAGGGATATGCATTGATCCCACTTCTCCAGAGGTTTGCACTTTTTTTTTTTCCAGTACCCCAACTCCAGAACACAAGTTGCGTGTGCGGATCGTTCTGGAGTCTGGTGATATATCTGCCATTGCGGTTCTTGCATATATAATTAAGGAGCCACAGCAGTTTGCTTTTGCCTTTGAGGCCAGTGGGGAATTGGAGAAATTAATTCAAACGTTTTTTCACAAAAATCTAGAGTCTTCGTTTACCCAAAAACATTTGGAATTCTGTTGTGTTTACAAATTAAAAAAAATTATCACTTAATTAAAAAAAAAAGGATTTCGTAAAATTGTAAAGGTTATAAGGTACAAAAACCTTGTATTTCTAGTTACGTTATTGTTACAAAATCTTAATTTATAAATTAAACAGTTAGTTATTGAGATTGATATCTGCAGTGTGACCATGCTAATAATATTAATGTTCTTTTTAGTGAGGAAAGGCAGTGTTACATTGCATTATATTTTATAGTCGAGGTACTCCGCTATAGCGTTCTTTATTGTTTTTATTAAGAAACAAATATTTTTTTAAATAATATATTTCAACATAATATTTCATATAAAGCCCATTCTAAAGCCGCTTCTCAAATTTACCATTGGGCATCAAGGTAAATCCTCCAACTCACACCTTTTCCGAGGATGGCGATTCGTTTTCCTGCGTTTGGCTGCTGACCAGATTGTCATCACCATACCGCGAAGTGGAACTTTCCTGTGCTTCACACCTCGCTTTGTTCTTCGTTTTTATTTTGGAGGATGGGGAATACGAATGGGGGGAATATTGCCTAATGCAATAACAAATATTTATACTTTTTGCGATAAATGTTTGCGTTGGTTAATAAAGCGATTTGTTATTTGTGTATTCGTGGCCATAATTTATATGCCTAAATTGGATTAAGTCGTTGGGTCACGCAGACTCCACTTTAATGCGGAGGCGTTGGTGTTGAGTGGTTCGAGTTTGGACTCTCGGATTTCATCTACGGATCGGTAGCGCCGCGGGCATACGCCTCGCAAAAGGTGTGAAAAAGTTGAGAAACTTTTCCTTTATTACTTATTTGTTTGAGAGGGGCTCCCAAGCTTCCCAAACCCGAAGTTCCCAAAGGGTCCACGGAGCTTAATGGTTTCTGTGCCTGTACATGGCAAATTACTTAACCGGCAACCTAATGACAACACCTACAAAACAGAGCGCCCCCTTTTTGCCCATCATCCGTTCGATTCCGATTCTTCGACTAGGTAGCAAAACACCAGGGTCTCTCGCTCTTTCTGTTTTAGCGGCCCAGGAACGAGGCGATCATTTACAGGGCACGATCATTTATTTAAAAATTATTGCCACATCGATCACCGGCAGAGACACACGATCGGTGGAGAGAACTGCAGACTGGAAACTGGAGACTGCACGGCGAGAAATAAATGGGACTATCTATTAGTTTATATTTTGAGATAAAAAAAAATCCTTTTAGTTAATTTATATATTAAATTGTAAAATATGGAGATTTAAATGATGTGTAGTGTGACCATGCTAATGAAATTGTGGTTATTTTCAGCGAGGACAGGCAGTGTTACCTTGCATTAGAAACAATGGTGTTTTCTATTTCTCTAGAAGTAACACATAATTGTCGACTAATTTCGTTAACATTTTTTCTCTGCGTGTCGACAATGTTCCCTGTGCCATTTCATTATTATAGGGCACGCTCGATCGTCGATCGCCGATCGTCTGCCTGAGTTTTCTTCAGCTTAGTTTAGGTTTTGTAGCCGGACCTCCTCCTCCGCCTCCTTAGTTTTTTTTTTTATTTTGCACATTTTGATGAGGCTGCAGCGTATTGGACCGGATATGCTGCACACGCAGAGAGTGATCTACATTTATTTATGGATCCTGGAACTTGGAGGAGCCTCCAAAAGCCTCAGAGCAAAAGAGATGCATAGAGGAAGAGCCACCGAAAATCAATTGTAAGTTTTTGATTTTGATGAATTGATTTTAGATTGCTTGGATTTCGATAAGAGTTCTTCCTGTTTTTTTTTTTTTTTTATTAATATTCTTTTTTTTGCCATTCAAATCGAGGCGGGCAAGCAAGCTGTCATTAGACCGCAATTAGGCAGCATTTTTCAGAGCCACAGAGCACACACTTCGGGGCGATAAGCATAGACATTATAGGCAATTTGTTGTAATTGAAAATTAAAGTGTCAGCCTGTGGCATCCAGGGACAAACTGGATGGGTCCCCCGAATAAACCTCGAGTCCCACAATCTCCCATTCCCTCGATAAAGCCTGTCGTCTGGATGGCAGAGTGGCCGGCATTTATGCAGTTTTGTCCTCATGACATGATCGCCGACGCGATAACGCCGGGCCTTACAAAGTGCAGATCCTGCGCTTACATTAAGCTGATATGCAAATTATGCGGCGGGCTTATTCCGGCGAAAAAACGCTGAACGTTCATCGTTCGACGATCGTCGATCGGTCGTTTAAATTAGCGTTAGCAAAAGTATGCCAGGGTCTCTCGAGATTATCGATGCCCCCCGATCTCCCGATCACCCGATCGATCCAACGCCGCCCCGTGTATTTGTATTTAAAATTTACAACTTTTTGCCTTTTGCCAACGTTTTAATAACGTTTTGATGAATTTTATATGCACCGCTTGTCGTCGATGGCTTTTGGCCATCCCATCCCATCCCGATCCGATCCGAAGGCGAGTGTCAGTTTATGGGTTTCATTAAATATTTGCCCCTTGATGATATGGCCATCGAGCTGGGGGAAACTCATTCATTATTGATCATCGCGATGGCATCTGGCACTTGTCGTTCGTTTTTTTTTTTTTTTTTCAAAGAGGGGGGCGTCTATCGGGGGACTCGTTTTAATAGTCCCCGCGATAGTCGATCGATCGATCGTGATTATGTTGTTGCCATTTTTTACGATCTCAACGTTCTCGTCCAGCCCTTTTTGCATATAGCTATACATATATATATGTATACTCGTATGTAATCTGGATCATTTGACAATATCTCTGACTGGGCACTAATTTACGAAACACCGAATGCGAGGCAATTTAATCGATTAAAAGTTGCATCGAGGGCTTTTGTCTTCTCTCCTCATCCTCATCGGTTGGTTCGCTAATAAAGAACGTGATATATTACACGCCGAAAGTTTAAAGTCTCGATTCTCTCGATGAGTCCCCCGAATCTCCGGTGGTGGCCACTACTGTAGAGCAACTTAATTTCAATCGCTTCGCTTATTGTTATGGCTCTGTTGTCGTGTAGTGAAACAATGGGATCAACATCCAAAAAAAATATAAAAAATAAATAAACAAAAAACCGGCAGTAGCAACAGCAGCAGAAGCAACAGCAGCAGAAGCACACCAACGAAGCAGCAATAATAAAATTTAAGGATCCGATCGATCGGGGGCCATCTGATGATCTTGCAGATCTCAGGCGATCTTCCGATCTTACGATCCTCCGATCTCCGGACAGATCCGATCCGCTCGATCCAATTATTGTGTGCGTTGTTGCAATAAATTCGTTTATCGCCGCCGTCGCAGCGGCAGCCAAAATCATTTAAAAGCGATCAGTTTAGCCTGTTGTTGCTACGTTTTCAGATTAAGTGATTGCCGAAAAATTGTTGCCGCGTATACAGTGCGTTTCGCCAGTGGAGGTCTAGATTTTAATGAGCTTAAAATAATAAAAACCGTATTTTAATATGCGATTTTAGGGAGTTTAGCTCTGGGATCAAATTAATATGCGCATGGTTAATTTCTAGTATTTATACGCATATCGTTTTTACCATGCAATTGATCATCATTTTATATCAAGTTTTTTTTTTTTTATACGATTTATTTGCCTTTACGAATTAAACTTGCATTACATTCATTGAACGCACTGTTTCGTTGGCATAGCTAAAAGGACCGCCTGAAGCCGACTTTTCAGACTTACAAATTGATTGAGTTATGTAATTGCAATGCAGTTCAGTTTAGGTCGAGTTCAGCTCGCTGGCTTTTACATGACTGCGCTTTACATTTTAATTAAGAAAACTGCTGGCGTTGGTGAATAATAAATGGGGAAAAAAGGGGATCAAAAGGGTATAAAATGCGACGAAGGCACAGGCGCTTTCCTTGGCCGCTTGTCACAACAGCGCTTTTTAGTCGATCAATGCCATTTCACTTGATGTCGAAGTGCTTGATGCTGCTGCTGCTGTTTTCACCCAACTCTCGTCGTTCGGCTGACTCTGAATCTGTGTGAAGCACATCATAAATCACCAAGCGACAACGTATTCAACTCCTGATTTACACGCAGAGAAATTGGGAATGGAAATGAATGATTTTAAAAGGTGACCCCAATTTGCAGTTTTAACTTAACTCGATTAAATTATTTGGGATTTTATATGGGCTAGTGTTAATGTATTCTGTTTTACTTTTTTATAAAAATTGGATTGCAATTTTGTTAAATTTTCGATAGTTTGCATAAAGGTGACCCTAATCTGCACTTGGAGAGGTTATAACTGGACCAATTGGATTGATACAACCTTATAATGCCAAGGTGAGTTGAGGAAAGGATTAGTGAAGATGAGATTTGGTGACCCGAAAGCTTTATTAATGGTTTTACTAAAAGGTGACCCCGAATTGTAGATATTTTATTGGTGCTTTAGCTAGACTGTTGGAAGTTAAATCATGTGTAACCCTTTTTTTCCTGTGCAGTTTTCCCAACTCTCCAGGTTGGTAACTCCATCTCCATGTCGATGTCTCCGTGTCCAATGCTCGTGTCTCCTTGGCATTTCTGCCTGCACTTGTTGTAAATTTCCTCCGAAACTGTGAAGCGTCCGTTGCACAAGTGCTGGAAGTCTGAAATCTGAATCTGAATGTGCAAGTTGGTAGCTTTTTGTTTTTGGCCTGGCTCTTAGCTCTTAGCATTTAGCTTTTGGCTTTTTAGCCGCGCTTCTGGTTACCAGTTGGCTGTCATGACGTGCGCACAATGCGTGCGCATAATTCAGAGTCTGGAAACTCGACTGCTGCGTTGCATGCAACACGTAGCAACGGAGCAGCAGCCAGCGAAGCTCACTCACTCATTCATGCAACGCTACCTCAACCTCCCCACCTGCGATCCTCCTCAGCTGTCATCACTCTCGGCTCATTGATTCGAGCACGGCACACATTCCTTCGGCTTGCCACTTGTCAACACTTCATTTCAACAACTACTCCTCTTTTGTGGATCCCTGGATCTCTGGATCTCTGGGCTCTCTGGCTCCCTTTGATAAGTCAATCATGCCACAAGTGCCACATTCGAGTGTTGCTGCTGTTTCGCTGGCATTGTTTGTTTGTTTGTATCAGCCACATAAAGCAAACGGACTTTGATGGCCCACCTTTTGTTTAGCTTATTTTCCTCCGATATCCTTTGATGATCATCATCATCGTTTTGCATTCGCCTGACATATCCACTTGTTTACGGGCTTTTTTAGCAGCAAGTGCAGAGGATCCTTTTGTGTGTGTGGGAACGGAGGATCCACCAGGATGATCGGATCCATTAGGGCTTCATGAACATAATGCTTAAAGCTTTGAGGGTCAAGTAATTTGCTTCCACTTAACCGCAGTTCCAAATCTCTCGAGCCAATCCGCCCTTAAAAGAAGATAAACAAATTAATCGGTTTTTTATTCAAGACTAGAAGATACCTTTCTTTAAAAATTACGATAATAATTTGCATTAAATATTATACATTTTTTTGTGGAATTTTTTATAGATATATAAAACTAATTAATAAAATTTAATAATAAAACCAATTAACCGTTGACCATCATTCCATCATACCCCTGATGACATGCATACTCTCTTTATAAAACGAGTACCCGAAAATCTTCAGTACAATCTTGACTCGATCTCCTCCGCTGAGTGGTACAAATATTTTTTCACAGCTCATTAAAATGTAATTTGAAGAGCGAAATGCTTCACGACCAGGGCAACCGCAATAAACCGTTGTTGCATTGATATTATCGCGAAAAACAAAAACGCCGAACCGGATTGTTGTTTTTTTTTTGCAGGGGGCAACAGTAAAGTAAAGTAAATGCAATGTAACACCCAAATAAGTGAGGATACCAACTAAATGGCAACTTTTGCGCGGCAAGTTGAGCATTCAACAATTTAATTAAAATGAAATTTCCGAATCACATTCTGGGAGCTGGGAGCCGCCGCTAAGGAGGGAATGGTGGGGAATAACTGATCTTGGCAGCAGGTTGATCGTGATTGCGAGACTTGCCGCCAAAGCCTTGCACCTCCGATATTCCACGGGACTAAGCCCAGACCACTTCCCCAACTGCTGACGATGATCAATGATCGCTGAGCCGACCGACGAGTCCCCAGATCTCGATCTCTCATCCTCATCCTCGCGGGATTCGAGTTTTACTATAGGGTATATATGTGTACATATATAATAGTATGTAATGCGCCATGCATTACGTGTATCTGGCGTTGTCATCGTGCCAGTTTACCCGCATATTATTAATTGGATAGCCATAGTTGCGATCTCCGCTAGAATTTATGTGTTAATTTGTCTCGCCGCCAACTGTTGATTTATTTCTGCCTGCTCTGCTCTCCTTCTTTTTTTTTTATGCTTTTTTAATGCCTTTTAGCTGGCTTTTTGTGATTATTGCCCCGGTTACTTACTCTCTTATCAGAACGTTGTGACCATTAGCGGAGGGCCGCGGCAATTTGTTGGCCGCCTGCCAGACGACCGGCGACATAATCATTTCCCCTACGCCGCCGCTGCAATTTGTATTGTTCGCATAATTAAATTGACGCTTGACATTCCAGCCAGGCCAACTCTGGTCCACTCCGCTGACATTGACACGCGCAGTCTCCACACAGGGCGAAAATTCAGCCATGAAATACTAGGAATTCATTTAAAATTAGTGAAATTTCTTATACGGAACTTAAAAGAATTATTAGGGAGAATTGTCATGACGAATCATTCTTTATTTTTATTTCTTTGTTGTTAATTTTTAACAAATAAAAGAAAACACAAAACATTGTGGTCCTTCAAGCCAGATTTGAAAGGATTTTCTCAGTTACAAGATATTTTCTCTCCTTCCTAAGAAATAGAAGAGAACGTGGTCCTTCGAGCCGGATTTAGTTCACATGCAAAAGTTACTCTATCACTTAAGTTCAGAGTTCTTTTGCCTTCCATATTTTTTCGCTCAGTGCCCCCGGCTGCAACTTATTCGATCGCAACTCCATCTGCGACTCCGTCTAGTTGGTATAATTAGCGACGATTAAACACTTGTCGGTCCCACCCAGCTGCGGTTGAGAACAAAAGCATTTCATTGCTTTTGTCGGCCGGCTTTTGCTATTTTGCTACTCTGATGCTACTTTGCTACTCTGCCAGGCTGCTGCTGCTGCTTTTGCTTTTGCTATTTCGCATCGCATCGCGGACCCAATGGAATTTGTCAAGCGCAAGGACACATTGCTGTTGGCAATTAGGCGCCCGCCGCTCCTCCATTCAATGGCAATTGTTGTCAGGCTTGTTTGATTAGTCTGTAATTGGTGGACGACGGTGGAGATCGGGTTCTTCTGGCTGCTATAAAAGATCGACCCAAGATCGATCGCCGTAAATACTTAATTATGAATTTATTGATTTTAATGAACATTATCAATTTGCCATATGGAAAATGGGCACCTCGGAGCCTCGGAGGAGGAAGACAGGACAGGAGACAAAGCATTTCAACAAAATATTAATCAAGTGTGTGGCACGATCAAGGTCGCCGATCCAATGGGATCTCTCGCATAATGACAGGCTGCAACTGCCGATCTTCTTCGATCTGCGATCTTCTTCTCGAACTGGAACTGCAACTTTATGTGATCGGAAGCACAGAGAGAAAATTTTATAAACATTAAGAGTGTTATCTAAATGGAAAGCTTCTGATTATAATCATGTTTCTTTTAGTGTACTCTATGTAGATTGCAGTTCATCAGCGACATTAGTGATCTCTACTAGCACACCGATGATCGCTGGCGGTGGAGAATAGATCACGCCCTAATAGAAGATCACCACCGATCAATTTGGTCCCCGAAAGGCATACAATTAGGCTACTGAATGGGTGGGAAAAGAGGTTGGAGCCTTAAATACCCCGGGAGATACGACATTGTAAGATATTTCTCTTATACCAATTACCATTTAATTGAGATCTTTGTATTTTAAAGTAAAAACCTTGAGGGCTGGTAAATATTTTTTATAACTGATTTTTTTCCTGGTCTAAAATTTAGATATATTGAGTGGGTGATCTACAATCTTCAACAAGTTCCCCCTCAAGTGTCACTCTATAAATCGATATGCGCCGACCGAAAGCTGAGCAAACACACAAGGACTAGAGCAAGGAAGTGCAAACAAATAGACAAACACGGGCTCTCGAGTATCTGTAGGGTCTTTGGGTCGTTCGCTGTGTATCTGTGAGGTAGCCAAGGACACACACGCGTGTCCTGGACAAGCTGCAACTGCAACTGCAACAGGAAGACGTGCCAATGTGCAACGCGTGCGCCTGTCTCGAGTGATAAGGCCTCCTCCTCCTACTCCTCATCCTCCTCCGACAAACACACAATCGCCCATATGTGTGCAGAGAAGACATGCGCAGCCGAAGGACACGAAGAAAATATTAATTTACTCTAGGCAGAATGTCAGCTGCCCGCTGGTGGCATAAAAAGGGTACAAGCCCCGACGAATACACTGGAAAAATCTTTTTGATGTACACAAGTGTAAGAAAGGAATAGAATTGAATTAACGATAAAATATCTAATTTTTCCGACTTTGTTTTGTATTAAATATTACGTTTTTGTATTTAAGTTTACTATTGATTCGCTGCGTATTTATTTGCTTTGTTATATATATTTTTATATTTAACTTTTTTAGTATCATAATTTTTTTGTATATTTTTTATTTATTTTGTTTATTATTTTTTCTCTTTCGAAATTTTCTAAAAATATATATTTCTTATTTTCGATTTTTTTCCGAGTGCATTAGAGTAGGGATTGCCAAAGATACAAAATCAGAATGCATCTGCAGTCGTGGCACGCACGCCAAAAAATAAATATGAGAACCAGCCATTTGCTAACCCCATCGCACACACACCTTGCACACACCTTGTGCACCTTTTCGGGAACCTTTAACCTTAACATGGTGACATAAGAGTCGCATCCCAGAAAAACGGGAACTACTTATGTATGTCTATGGAAATAATATCAGTGAAATCGGGGAAACGGAATCGAAATCAAGGAGCGAATGCCAGTTGACAAAAACTAAGAAATGAAAAAACGCCCCCGACATGTGCAACGATTTTTGCAGCTTGCAGCGATTAGGAATCTGAATCTGAATTTCGAACAGAAGCAGCAGATCGATTCGATCGGTTGCACAGGAAGGGAAAAAAGGGGTTATTCCTTGTATTTCGTTTGCTGCAATATGCTGATGGCAACAATGTTGCGGCGCAAGGTGATAAAAACAGATATGGATAGGAGCGGAGGTAGGTGAGATCCAATTCTAAAGAAGAGACACAGCTAGAAATACCCTTCAATTTGTATATTATAATTTATAAATTTATATCATACTCCGAAATTTTAAATAATCAAATGCCAGTTGTAAATGATTAATTAACAAGAAATCGTTTAAAATACAATAAAGCAATATACCTAAATTTTAAAAATCAATTTTAAAGATATTTGCAAGAATGTTGACCAAAAGTTGTTATTTTTTTACAATCAGTGTTGTTCAGTTTAGTACTTTTTCGTCGCTTTAGGGCGAAAATATGTGGGGCCTAGAGTTTGTTAGTTTTTTCCAGATTTCAGTATTCTTTTTTTTAAGTTTTTAAAAGTTTTAATTAATTATTTATTATAAAACTTAAAAAAATAGGATGGAATAGCTATTTCTGCCCACTTATTTTTAATGTTAGTGTTAAGCAATTTTATTTTAGTGAAAAAATACCGAAAATTATCAATAGCTCTGGGTGAAAATAATCGCCCTTAGTCAGTCATACTGTCACCTTGTCAGTTCAGTTCTCCCAATTTTTATTCTGACGTGAAACAGCTCCGGTAAGTTTCTTTAAAATTGCTTGCTAAATAAATAATTTATTCCTGTACTTATACAGATCGAAATAAGGAAAAATGGATAATTTGCAGCTAGATGAAACTGACCTATCTTCGCGTACACCGCACGATTTGATTCAGGAAAAGGTTCGCTACCAGAAGACTAAAATCGTACGTCTGGAGCGAATGTTGAAGAAGATGAAGAAGGAACTTCGCAAGAATAACGAACTTATCAGGAAGCTGATCCATCGTAATAGCGTTCAAAAGTCCAAGATTAAGAAGTTGAAGGAGAAGAACAATTGAGACATGTGCTTTTTTGCTCGTCAATCGCTACAATAAATCTACGTGAACCCCTTACTCAGTAAGGAAGGGATTGCAGAACAAATTTTCGGTTGCTTACTTATTGAATACCACATTTCCCTGTATTTTTTACCCGATCCAATCCGCACATGACCTGACTGGTATAGAGAACTTCTGTTAATAGCCGAAGCTCCATAAACCCAGTGCTTCTCGGTTCATCCCGCATTTATGGAATATGGAACATGCGAGATGAGATGTCTAGGTGCATTTGTCATAATTGCCCAAAGAGCAGGGGATTCTCGAGGAGGTGAAACGAAGGCGGTTTCTGTTGGGTTTTATGCTTCTTGCGGTGGTCTCTCGGTGGTCTTGCGGATCTCAGATCTTTGGGATTTGCATTACGCGCAGCCGCAAATGATGCAAATTTCCTTAGAGATTGCCGCTAAGATTAGGCAAGAGATCCTGGCGGCTTAGCCGCAACTAAATGCGGCTTAAACAATGTTCTTAGGCGTGAGATTTTCATTACGATCTCTTTCAGGTTTTGCTCTGGTTCGGTTTGGTTAGGTTCTCCATCTCCATCCAGTTCTAGTACAAGCGTATATGTGTGTATTGTCGGCGAAATTTCAAAACCCGCTTCCCGGGAAAAACGGAGGCTGCGGGCAGAGGTGAATAGAAAAAAGAAGCAGAAAATGAAAACACAATGATTGGTAGGTTTTTCAGCGGGTTTTTCTTTGCATTTCAGGTCCTTTTGGTATACGTCTGCCAGGATATGTGCGTGTCTATGGATTTGTTTGCATGCAAAACAGTTTGCAGACGTGTGTGGATATGAAACCTGAAACCCTCCTCCTTCCTGACCACAAAAGTCAGTCTACAGTCCAAAATCCAGAGTCCAGGGCTCCAGAATGAAGAAGAACCTTAAGAGTACATCATATATACACATATATTCCGCGTGGAATTAAATTATTCCCAAAGGAATAAGAAATAAGAGCTCCAAATGGCCGCGGGACATTCTGGGCTGGCTGCCAAAATAATTAAGTCGTTTGCTCCGACAATTAAATAATTCTGAAAATCGCTCTTCGCAAACGTTCTGAACGTTTTTGTGGCTCCCTGTTTTTATTTTACTTTTTTTGTATTTTTATTGTATTTTGTGGTCTTTTTAAAAAAATGCCTCCGAAATTTGTTTAATTGCGTTTTGGCTGCGAGCGACAGTTTAACATACGAGATTCGAGAAGATGCCGCGTGCAGCGTGAGAAAAATGCATAATTTTTGTAATGTGATTTCGTTTTGGGTGCCGGGTGCCAGCCAAACCCATTGCACATTCATCATGGATCACGCGAGACAGTGGGTTCAAAGACTTGCCAAAAATATATACATACACAGAGAAAAAAAAAACCAAAAATGGTCATCATTCGGGTATTTTTTCATATCAATTTTGGTCCCATATGTGGTCATACCAAAAGTATATTTTCGAACATACCAAATTGGTATTTTCGAACATATGAATGTGGTATTTTTCATAATAGATTGTTATGCGCACATATCAAATTTTGCTACAAAATTTTGTATTGTATTTTCTCTAACTCAGAAAAGCATTCTGCCACGAAAAAAAAAATGTGGGCATGGCTCAGAGGCCAAGGTGCTAGGTCCTGATATTATTTTGTGCTCGGGGGAACAGGGTTCAAATCCCGCTCACAACACAACACAACTTTTTTTTTTTTTATTAGTAATCTTATCATATTAACTTTTTACCACAATTTTGTTCTTAATATTGTTAAGGAAATGTTAATTATGCGCCTTAAAAACTTTTTACTTTCTCTGCCTTAGCCGGTTTTGAACCGGGGTCCTCTCGCATCAGAGTCGGATGCGTTACCTATTGGGCCATCGCGACAAGTTACACGCGAGTATATTAGCTAAACTTGAATGTAAAATTATCTCGTTTAAGCATGCTCAACTTGTAAGTGTGACCACAGCATATAAAGCGTTATAATACCATTGTATACCAGAAATACAACAAAAATACAACTTTACAGCCATACTATTTTTTCGAAGACTTTTCGATGCCCCATTTGATATGAAAAACATATCAATCTTTGAAGTATTCATATTAATATGTTACGGATTCATATCAACATGGGTAATTGTTATGATTTCGTATCATATTGGTATGAATTCGTATTACATTTATATGGAAAAATTGATATGTACAAATTGAGGAGACAATATCAATCTGGTATTGTTCCGTTTTTTTCTCTGTGTACTAGTTTGAATTATAGGTATAAAGAAAATGTGATAAAATGCAATACAAGTCATTTGGTTAAATTTTTTTCTTACCGAAATAAATAATCATAATTATAATTTATTGTACCCAAATTGTATTGTATCTTCCTAAATGTCAATCTAGATCATTCATAACTTCTGCAGTCGATTTTCAATTGATTTATGATTTTTAAATAATATTATAATAATGCAAATTCAAATAATATCAAAAATATAATAATGCAAAATCAATAATATAATAATAACAAAAAATCTAAAAATAGAATAACAATGCAAAATCAAATAATACAATAATATTGCAAAATCAAATAATATAATTATAATGAAAAATTAAAAAATATAATTATCCTATAAAAATATAATTATCCTATAAGAAAATAATAATAAATATATATTTATTTTTAGATTCTCTCTTCGACTTGGAACCACTGTTGACGTGTGGCGCTGGCTTTCACTGGCGTTGGCAGTCGGCGACTACTGTGCCACGCCCCCTCCATATATTCGGAACAAAGGCGGTAGCGCATAATTACACTTTTGTTTTACATTCGGCCAGTAGTCGGTGAATTCCAGGAGCTGAGCTGTCCACGTCCACGACCAAAAATATCCCACAATTCCCATTTTGCCAGCTGGTCAAGATATTTTCTTCTTTTTTTCGCCTCGGGCGTGAGTCGCAATCCTCGGCGGAAAAGTAAAATACCAAGGTATTTGTTTGTGCATCTCCTTCGGGGACAATTGCCATTTGAGGCTTTGTTGCAGCCTTTGTGTCCTTTGTGGCACGCTCATTGTCCTTCGTGTATTACATGGACCACTCGAAAGCCATTCGAATCTGATTTGTGGGCGGACAACGCGTCGTAGAAATCGCCTTTGACCTCCGACTTCTTTTCCAAATTTTGTCAAAGGCAATTAGGATTCCTAAATTCTTTGACCCAAAGAAAGAAGGGCGAAGGCGTGTGTGCCAAGCGGTTTAGGGCGAAGAAATCTCTCTAGATGGAACTCGGTTGATCTAGTTAGCGATTGCAATTGTACCAAATTGGGTTACCCCGGCGGTTTGTCAACATATCTATTTTTCTTCTGTCTGCCCAGGATTTTTGACTTTGTCACCCTGTGTGTGTTTTGTTTCCATATCCGATTTTGCGGTTTAGTTCGCGTCACGTGTGGGCGTGGCATACGCTGATTAGCCCTCGAAAGTCGCTTGCTTACTTCTTTGGGATTTACGTGAAGACCTAGAGAAAATTCATGCATTTCTTTTGCATTCATTAAGGGAAGGGAAACCAGAGCACAAAAAAAAAAAGAAACAGAAACAGAAAACCGTCTCGACTTTAAGTCGTCTGCATCAAATCAATCAAATTGATGCGCTTCGATCGGGGAATATTTAAACTAACAAAGTTAGGACCTACGCTCGATGGACTGCTTTTCAGAGGATTATAATCATACAAATTTTAGAGGGTATATTAGGCATAAAAATAAATACATAGAGGTCTTTTTATGGACTTCCCATTAAAAATCTCCGCCAATCCAAATAATTATGTACTATCCTGTAGATTAGATAGTTATCATACAATATAGTACTGCTATATCTATTAGATATATACAATATTTAATTTTCCCTTCAATTTTAATACAATATTGAGATTGCTTCTCTCGACATAATGGGTATCTTTTAGTCCAATTCCTAAAAATTGTTCTTTCAGGTTCTCCATTGAATGCTTTTTCTGTTTTAGCATAAAAGCAATCATAATCCGCACACACTGAGCGCTGACAAAAAGTTGTCAATTAGGTTCATCAAGAGCGAATGGCAAAGACCCAATCTTCTCGATCCCGAAAACCCGATCCGATCCAATCCAATCCGATCCGATCCTCTGGGGTTTATATACATATGTTAATGCAACAACCTGCATGTAGTCAAATGGAGCAGCCACTGGATCGGATCCACCGCTGTCTTCAGGGTCTTCCGTCTTTAGTTCTCTGGGCCTCCAGACTTTGGCACCGAAAGAAAAAGAGTTTATTATTTTGTATATCATATTATAATATATCTTTCTAAACGGTTAACAATCCTGATAAAAATCCAATTATTTTTATATAAGATTTTAAAATACAATTTATATATATATTTTTTTAATATTTTATATTGTATTAATTTTTTCTTTCTGTGTGGCTATCTTCTGAATGTGGATGTCGTCACCACCCAGGCAGCGAGCGCATTTATTATGATTGCATTTTGGCCAAAAATGTTGTGTTTTCTGTTGTATTTTTTTATTTTTTGCCTGACTGCTGATGTTGTTATTGGTGTCCCGCTGCTTAGTTAAATGAGACATCAGTTTGGTTTAGTCCCTGGGATTCTCGAGCGACCCCATCAGCCAGCAAACTGGATTAACTTGGCTACCGGTTGGTATTGGTACTCCTGGTACTCCTTCTTCTTCTCATGCCATATAAGTATAAGTATATTTTCCCCTGGCTCATTTGGGTGGGCGCACTTGCTCTTGTTATTGTTGATAATGATGATGTTGAAGCCGCTGTTCTCTGGGCTTTTTGTTGTTTTTGCATGTAATACTCGAAAGGGGGAAAAATCCCTTTCGCAAATATAAGAGGAAAAAAAAGAAAAAGGAAACCTCTTCATGGCTCCCACAACTCGCAAAAGACTGTGAGAAAAAATAAAAAAGGGAAGCTGCAGTTTTAATGTCTTCATTACGCGCTACCCAGCGAAAAAGACAGCGCGATATGCTGTGGAGAATATCGAGAGGACCAACCACAAGTCTCTTGCAATATATTGTTTATTTATGAATGTCATTCAATTTATTATATCATTGTATATTTGAGCCGAGCCCGAGTTGCGTTGAGAGGGAAATGAACGCACAGATCTGGAATCTCCTTCAGTCTTCGATCCTCGGACCTCAGACTCCAATCTTCCGAGATTCGAGACTCCAGACCCGAGACTCCAGAAGAAAGGGCGCTGACCAGCTATCGAGCATCATCATCATCGTTCTCCTCCGCACTAACGGGCTTTTGTGGCAGAGCCTCATCGTCTTGTCTTTGGAGCTGGGACATTTCTGGCCATCGGTTATCGGTTTGCCACAGCCATTTGCATCACTGACCAGCCAAATCGGATCGGCGGTGCTCTAAACTATATAGGGTATAGTTGGATATATTATACGAAACATTGTATTAAGACATTATTTGTAAATTCCATTGGAATCAAGACCAAATGTACAGTTATCCTACAAATGTAATACTGTCTGGCTATAATATATAGAATTATAATATATAATATAAGTTTTCATAATGATAGCCAATAATAGTATAATAATAGAGCATATATCATTCAAGAGTTCATAAAGTTCATGTATTCCGATTGGTCTAACATCCAAAAAGACTTAAAAATATCATAGATAGGATGGTATATCTGTATATAAATCTTTATTTGGATAGAATATAACTTTTCATAACGATACCCAATAATCGTATAATAATAGAGCATCCTCGAGTCACCTATTCCGGCCCCCAAAAGCCACGGCTCCCTGCGATTTAAACTCGTTTCTCTTCTGGTTAGTTGCTCGTTTAGCGCAATGTTCTGATCGCTGCCGCTGCCCGATTATTGTATATCATCATGCCGGCGATTCTTCGATTCGTTCCGATCCGTTCCGTTCCGATTCGTTTCGATGCGGTTCCTCGATCCGCGCGACAAGTTGTCAATGCTTATAAGTCTGCCCTGTCTGTAGTATATACTCCTCCCTCGCTGCGACTGTCGCTGTATTGCATAAGATAATTGGTGATTTTCATATCGATTTATGCATCCGCTGCTCCAACTGCAAATGCGACTGCGACTTATTCTCGTTGTCTGTCGTGAACGAGCGCTAAACATTTTACCATTTACTATTGGCCATTAGAGAGCGTTTAACGCTCAGCGGGAGCAGACCAAAACAATAATTAAATCATAAATTTTCATGCTTAGATTCAGAGATTCTGAGAGGGGCAAGTGTGGTCACGCCTCCAAAAAACGTATCGAACTAAGCTAAATCAACGTCAACACTTGGAAATTTATTGCTCTATTTGGTGAAAGTTCGCCCCAATCGAATCACAATAATAAAAATAGTCACACGCCCCCTAAAAATGAGAGCTATGGACCAAAGGACACAGGGAGAAATTGGTACAAGAATTCTAGTAATAAAATAATTCTAGTATAATATAAGAATTCTAGTAACTTTTTTTATACCCTTGCAGAGGGTATTATGATTTCAGTCAGAAGTTTGCAACGCAGTGAAGGAGACGTTTCCGACCCCATAAAGTATATATATTCTTGATCAGCATCACTAGACGAGTCGATCTAGCCATGTCCGTCTGTCCGTCCGTCTGTCCGTCCGTCTGTCCGTCTGTCCGTCCGTTTCTACGCAAACTAGTCTCTCAGTTCTTAAGCTATCGCGATGAAACTTTCCCAAAAGTCATCTTTCTATTGCAGGTAGTATATAAGTCGGAACCAACCGGATCGGATAACTATATCTTATAGCTCCCATAGGAACGAAACGTTAAAAAAATTCTAGCTTCGGTGTTTTTTGAAATAAAACCTTCTACTCTTGGAAATATTATTTTTTAAATATTTCAGAATTTCGAATAAAATATTTTAAAAATCGGACGACTATATCATATAGCTGCCATAGGAACGATCGGAAAATTAATGGGAAAGTTACACAGAAATAAATTTTAGCTTTTTTGGTTTTTATTGTATTCTTTTCTACTTTGGAACATGACTCTTTTTAAATATTTCCGATTTTCAATTTTCATTTTATCAAAATCGGACGACTATATCATATAGCTGCCATAGGAACGATCGGAAAATTAATGAGAAATATAATAGGAATGATCTGCAAGGGTATATAAGCTTCGGCTGGCCGAAGCTAGCTTCCTTTCTTGTTTTCTTCTATAAAAAGCGGTATTTAAAACATTATTAAATGTAATTAAAAATTTCCCCAAGTGGTCATACAAAAAACTTTTTTTTTTGTTAAATTTAAAGATACTTTAATGTATATTTGTTTATAAATTATAGTTTTATTGTTGCTAAAAAACATTGTTCTGCCGAAAACATTGTACAACTTTCAACTTTTCCTATTTAAGTTTTGACCTTTAAAATCCAAAGAATATTTCTGAGTGTACCCACCAGATTTGAGCCTTAGATAGTCCTTAGTCCAAGTCCTAGTTGCGGTCATAGTTTTCTTTTTTTTTTTTTGGGTTTGCAGAGGGTCAAACGTTTGGTAAACAATTTCGAAACAAAAACGCCCGCTGCGATCACGTTTCACTTTCTCCTTGGATCGCGAAAGGGTGGACCTTCAACCGCGGGATCGATGCAAGTGCATATAAAGGGAGCTGAGGCTGAGGCCGAGGCATCGGCCTGCGTTCTCGGAAGGCCGAGATGATGGCTTGTTAATGGCATTTTATGGGTGCCTCATAATCAGCGCAATTATGTTGCATTTTCAAATTCCGAGAGCTAACAAGTGCCGCGAGTTCTGCGGCCGTTTTCCTTTGTAGCCAGCCGCCCGATGGCGTCGGCTGGTTTTTCAGTTTTTCAGTTGTTCAGTTTTCCAGTTTACCCAGTTCACCAGCCTGCTTTCGGTTTTTCTGGTTTTCGAGTATTTCGGCTTTCGGTGGCATATCCTTGTTATCCTGACAACAACCGCAAATGTGCTAACGAATCTTGCCGCCGACGCGACCAGCACACTCGCCCAATTAACGCGAAAACCCCGAGAAAAAACTGGAAATTGTCGGGGGAGAGGCGTTAAACGATCTCGCACCTTCGCTGCTGACTTGGCGAAAAATTAAGTGAAGTCGTCGGAGCTCTTGACCCCGGGGCACATTAAAGGGTGTTTACTGTGATGCCCCCTAGAGGAAATTTTTTAAAAAGTTGAAATAACTAAACAACCGATTTTAGAATTCAAATATTGAATAACTACAAAAAAATATAAAAATATTTGTAATATTAAATAATATTACAGACCTAAAAAATGTTTTAGACATATTTTTAATATTAAAGACCTTAAAAATGTTATAAAAATATTTCTTTTATTAAATAATATAAAATAATATTAAATAATTAAAAGTATTTTGTTATGTTATAATTATAATATTGTAAATATAACGTGATTTATATTTACCTAGACTTAATTACTTTGGAATATATTTCTCTCCTTTTTCCTGAATTTTTCGATTTCTTCTTAGTTCTTGAGGCGCATTAAACGTGTCATTCCTGGTTTATTTCTTGGCCCCTTGTGTTGGATCGCACTTTCAGCAGAAATCTACCTTTCTGGGTGGTGATCGTGTCCAGTTGCTTGTTGGCTGCCCCCAAAAGCGGCCGGCTTACAAGATCGCCAGAGTGATCGACACTAATCCGGGGCAGAATCCGCTTACTGACAGTCCGCGTCATGGTGGCAAGTCGATCCGATCGCACTAAGAAGCTGTTGAGTGGCCGGGTGACAAGTGAGCGGATTGCAAAGGCTTGCTAAATAAATGCAATCGATGTGATGGGAAAGTATGGGGAAATTAAATTATTTAATGATATATTACTTAAAAAAAAAATATTTTCACAATTTTTAATGGTGCTGAAAATATATCTTTAATAAACTCAGGTACATATATTTTTTTTAAAATTTAGGATTATAATTAATACATTTTAAATGATTTCCAAACAAAGGGAAGGCACAATATCCATGTATCATTTGTTAAGGACCCAATTTCACCGTCGAGGTTTATTTTTCGGGCATTTTAATTGTTATCACTTGTTGCGCCAAGTCAATTTTTGTGCCCTCGATAGAGTCATTATTCACGATTATCCAATTGACTGGCTCTCAATTGATCCTGCGGCTTTTTATTTTCTTCAATCCATTTCTTTTGTTCGATTGCGGCATTTCTATTCATTTCTCTTTCTTTTTTTATATTGTCGTTTAAACGGCTTTCGAATCGCGTTGCATTGATCCCATTAGTACGCCCCATTTAGCACCTTTTTGTGGCGGATCACGGGATCAGGTGCATCGAGCTGCTTTGATCTTGGGCCGCAGGAGCGTGAAAAAGGATGCTTGTTAGGTCCTGATTACCACGGTGATCTAAGGACCCATTGTCCTTGAACTGCACGCCCCACTAGCGTTCCGTTTAAGGTGTACTTCTTCCAACCACTAATGACATATCGAATCGAATTGATTCCCACGATTCCGAATCGACTATTCCGTTCCGTTGGCCAAATATTTGCATAAGCCTTTGCGGAAACCGGAAATCGAAATACCGAAAGATAAAGATTCTTCCCCAGTTAGCGGTTTTCACAGCTAAACAAACACGAAGGATAAAAGAGGAAGTGCTGTTTATGGATCAACCCACATCAAAAAAGAGAAATAAATAAATCCCGTCAGGCAACAGATTTCCTATCGATCCACTGACTCAAAATTGATTTCTACGCCCACCGAACGAACGATCGAACCCAATTTTTATTCGAATCCCAGCTCATCAGCATAACAATCAAACTCTCGAAACCCTTTTGGCACTTCCCCGCCCAGTCTTCCTTACCCTTCGGAATTTGCCTGTTCTGTTTTTATAATTCCATTTTTCACACCACTCTTTGGAGATCCGATCCGTCCGATCGATCCACCTGTTGAAAAAACCCAGAGGAACGGGAGGCCTAGGCCATTAAAAAGGACTTTTTCGTAGAAACGCATCGAATGTGTTCGATTTGCTTAATTGAATTTTCGTATACACCAGTGTATACCAGGTGGAGGAGCAAAACGGAATCAAGGGAAGAATCAGCGGAGGATGCTGCCTGCTTTAATAGATTCACACGCACGTCGATTTCGGATTTTGAGGATCTACTAGGGATCCGGGGAAGTTAGGGGAATATGGTCGACTGTTTACAGAACGGTGTGTATAAACCACTAGGTGAAAACGGGCAGGAACTGAAAAAAGTAAACAGATTAGCGAAAATATTCGGTGGGTCTTTTGATGGGAAAACTCGATGTGTATTTTGCCGAAATGAGAACCGTTTGATTTTAAAATCAATCGTTTTTTGTATATAAATAAAATATAAATAAATACAATATAAATAAATGTAACATAAATAAATATAACATAAATAAATATAACATAAATAAATAAATTTAACATAAATAATATGATATTATTATACAATTTTTTATGTTATTTTTTTAAGTTGCCCACCAATTTATATTCTTTAACACTTGGCGCTTATATATTCGGAACCTGCCTTTGAAGCCCCTGCAATTTGCAGTTGTTCGAGGGAAGTTGGGCAACTATTATTCATAATGGACATTCAATTGAGGGGCTACCCACTGACTTCCTCCGAAGGCGCTGTGTTCTGTCCCGTCTCCTGGCCAACTTGAAAGTGCCGAAGGATGTGGCTTCTGCTCCTGCCGCGTGTCACAGTGATGAGGAAACCTGGAAAATTCCCCCCACCTTCCTCCGGATCAATTAGGGCGCAACCTCTGAAGAGGCTTACAAACGCCTTACGCCCAATGTCCCTTTCAAAATCCGGACAGAGCCTTATGTAATTTGCGTTGACTACTTTTCATTATCATTGTTGTGTTCACAAAGGGATATGGGATTCCGTTTTCCTTTGGCCACGTGCAAAAGTAGAGAGAAAAAAAAGAAAAGGATGTGTTTGTTTTGTTTTTCCCTGCCCAATGCCAATCGGTTTCTCGGACATTCGCAGCACGCTGCGTTAGGAACAATTGTCCAACCGAAAATCATATGCATATCTGTATCTTGTTTTTGTTTTTCGTTCACTATCCGTTCCTGTCACACAATGTTGGCCAAAAAGACAGACTAACTGTCTCTGTTCATCACAGCTGGAGGCGAAAAATCCCGAAAACTGCCTTATGCAATGGGGCACTGGGCACTGGGCACTTGGCACTGGGCACTTTCAACTCATCTTCAACGGAAGGAGCTTCAAAGTAGCCGCGTCAAGATATTATATTTGTAACGTGACCTTCGAGGAGGAGTCTTCTGGCCCAGTAATGCAAGTCGTCTGTCACGGGCGCGGTCATAACATTTCATTGCCATAATTTCTTATGCAAATATCCTGTGGCAGCGTTGCGAATTTATTAATTACTCGCCAAATGCCCGCAACAAGTTGGCATTCCGGATGAAGTCGGTGATTCCTGTGGCTGCACAGGGAGAAAATGATTTTATTAGGAAAGAATCTTGCTAGACATAATGAAATATTAAAATATTTTAAAACAGTATTTTTATGACTTTTATGAAATGATAAAATATCAAGTTGATATGCTTGAATCATAAATTTGACATTAATCATGTCGGCTTTTTGTTGAAATGACACTTCTATATAATAAAATATTTCAAATATTTTTATTTGTAAAAAGTGCACCGAAAAATTATGGTTTCATAAAAATAGAATACAGAAATCCCTGTTCTTTATAGATTCCCTGAAATACGCTCATATTTTCTGCGAGTGCATTTGGCTACCGGTTAAGACGGGGCGCCGCTGAACATAGTGGTATCTTCCGAAAATCTCCAATCCACATCCAAAAAAAAATATATATATCCCTCGTCTGTCTGTGTGTGTATAATTAAAATGTTCAAAAAAGCGACAGTGTTCATTTTTTCATCATAAATTTCAAAAAGATTGCCATTTTGGCGCTGGACGCGCGCGTCTCCCATTTGAAGTAAACCGCGGCGGCAATGACAACGGAGTTCCGACGATTGAGGACCGGGGATTGGGGATCGGGAACCTCGGAACTCGGGGAACAGCGATGTGGACTGGACCACATTTAATTGGCATCGGCTGCAACCCGTTTTTGCTGTTTTGCAGTTTATATACCTATACCTTTTTTGTTGTTGTTGTACCTATATATTTTTTTAATTTTTTCTTGACTGCTGCCCGTGCTTTTTCTGTTTTTTTTCGAGTAATTTTCAAATCAAACCAAGGTCTCTTATCTCCACCTTCGAGAGTCGCTGCCTTTTTGGCATGCGCGTGCGCAGCGGCAATTTGATGAAATGCATATGAAATCAAAAGTGAATTTCGACGGCCGAGAGATCACTTATACATACAGCTGCGGCAGAAATAATAGTAATTTACGATGAAATTAAATTTATTTTTAAAGAATTTTAAAGGTACTAAAGTCTTCTGTGATTTTATTTATCTAAAATTTATTTATTTTATATTAATTATTTTACCAAATCTATTTAAATTATTTATTAATTTCCAATTAATAATAATGTAGTAGGTATATTTTCCTGAATTTAAAATTTTAAAATATTTTCACTTTGCTGTTCTATTATTTCACCCGCCAATGTTTATCTGTAAATCTTGGGGGGAAAAAAGGGAGAGAGTGCAGGGCGACTAATTAGCCCAGTCACGCAGTGAATGCAATCCGAATCCGAATGCATTTAAATATATAAGAGACTCGATTTCAACGGCGCAATGCCACGCGACTTCGTCTAGTCTCGCGGATCCTGGAATTCCCCGCCAGCAGTTGAATATGTTCGCAGCTCTTTTCTGATCCAATTAAATGTCATAAATTTCATTATAAAAGCCGTTCTGATGGTTTGCTGCACAGCCCCGGGACTTGAAAAAGCCATAGAATCCTCCTAGGAAAGATTAAAAAAAAATATATTTCTTTCAGAACAAAATAATATTTTTTAAGGGAATAAATGCCTAAAATCGAAATCGAAACCAAATTCATTTATATTTTTAACTTTGCTCAAAAGTTTCTCCAGCCCACCAGTGTCCCCAATTTATTTATTTTGTTTGCTCTGTGGCAATTAAAGAAAGCTGCTGCTCCCTGCACGAGTCTATAATTAAGGAAAGAACGCTTTTGATGATCACCGTGTGCCGCACTCAAGGTAATTAATTTAAATAATTTCGCAAAGTGAAAGCCCCGCGGTTGAATTAAGACATTTTGGCGTGGTAATTAAGGCATTTTTTTGGTGGCAGAAAGTTAATGAACGAAAGGAAGAGTCGTTACAACTATATTTGTTAAAAAATTTTACAATATTATAGAGTATAAAATATATTTATAAATTTATTTAACTAAAACTTTCTTCTTCGTAGTCAACAACAATTTTCCTATCCAAAATCATAATCCCCTTTGATAGTTTTATTGGACCCATTTGTGATCTTTTTCAATAATTTTTAATGGCCTTCAAATGATGACGCAACCCAGAATAATCCTCTTGAATCGATGCCCATTATGAATTACGTACTTTGCGAGGGACCAGAACGCATCATTATCATTTCAGCTGCATTGTCAAGTATAATCAGCTTAACTAATGAAAACTTCAGAATTCTTAATTCCTGATCCTTGAACGCAAACGCACGCAACATGATTCAGGATTCACAGGATCCCTTTTTGAAAAAAATCGAGTTTGGTGGGCGTTTTTAATTGTCGGGGCTGGGAAATTGAACATTTTTGTTGAGCGGGGGAAACTGGAAACCCGGGAAATTGTAACAATGACAAGTGCACCTTTGTGTAGAAAATGGAGGAGCGGTTTAGTTCAGTTCAGTTCGGTCGGTCAGGTTCTTTATTGTATTCCACTTTGTCGCTGCACTTGTTTTTCGCAAGAAGTTACATAACATCATAATTACGTGGACAATTGTGTGCACGCGACGGTATTGTCGGCTTTTCGTTTTTTATCTTGGGTCTAACGCCCAGTTTTAGATATCCTATATAGAAATATATATCGGTGCGAATATCTCTAATTGCGATGCGGTGAAATCTCTAGCACTCATTTTAAGATCGAGGAGCAAGATTCTTCCCCTTTTCCGATTTTTTTTTTTGCTGTGGAGAAATCTTGGAAAGATGTCAGGGCCGAACATAAATTACATTATTCTTTGTCAACATTTGTGAGTCAAAAAGTCGCGTTCATGTTAAACAAATAACTCACTTGTTGCTCCCTGGAAGTTATTTACGAGACATCAGTCAGCATCAGACGGTGTCTGGGGAACCAGGGTTGTGTTGTAATCAGAGCATTCTTAATAAATCATAAATTTATTCGCCCAGCGTTGCATGTAAAGAGTGCCCTGCATTGAACACATGAAAAAATAAAGAAAACGCCAGAAAGAATGAGATTTTCTAAAGGTTTCGACTAAGAGATATCCTCTCGTTTTTTGGGCTTATGAAAAAATATGTTTATAAGTGAAATATTATTGGGAAATTCTTCTATTTAAATTTATGATTTAAACATATCAACTTGATATTAGTACTTTTTGAACCAATATTGTAAAATAAGATAAACATAATCTTTATTCATATCAAAATGAAATGAATAAATTGATCTTTAAAAAATATAAAATTGACCAGCACATATCAATTTGATCTTTTGTCAATTCTTTTTCTGTGCACTTCCAATATATCCTTTTCCCACCCAACTAAGGGGTATGCATACCCAAACCCCAAAGGGGTTTTCAAGCGGCCCCGGGGCGATCTGGAGCGATCTGCTACATATTTCTGCATATATTTCTGGGATCGATCCCCTTTTCGGGGCCATGTCAAACGTATTATTAACTTCACACAAAAAGCGTTCGATTTTGCACCGTTTGCTGTCGCCGAGACATTGTGTCGTATGTCGTATGTCGCCCATTGAGACCGCCAATGGAGGAAATCGACAACATAACACAACCAACCAACCAAGCAACCCCCCTTTAACCTTTTCCCTTTTTTTCGAACCCAAAGAGACGACGACGGGGTCTTGAAATCACCATCTCCCTCGCTGGGAGAATCCTTCCTCGGTTTTGTTGCTGTTTTATTTTTGTTCTTTTTCCTTGACTTTAGTGCACAAGCCGTTTCATATAGTATGCAATGCAAAAACAGGAAAAACGCCGGAAATAATAATTCGATAAATGCGCCATGAAGAGAGCTGAGGAGCTGTGGGCCCCAGAACCGTTCGATTCTTCGCACCAAAGTTGCCCCCAGAACAGAGTGCGAAATTGAAGGTAATTTAAGTTTGGAGTTTAAGATATAAAGTGTAAATATGTTGTAAAATATAAACTGTGGAGCTATAAAATGGGTAGATAATGACAATAAAATATATCAACGTTAAACCAAATTGTATGCAATAATTAATAACCATAATTATATTTAATACATTTTAATATTTATATTGATAAATTTATATTTTTTGTTTCTGTGCAGGGCCGTTCGAATTCACTGCTCTTCTTTTGCTCCGCATAACGAATCGATTGGCATATGGAATCTTGTTCGAAACGGGAGATCAGTTATATAGCTTCGACTTCCTCCAGTTCCGAAGTGACGGAAGTGCAAACCCCCCAATATTTATTCATTGATCTATCAATAAGGTCCAGTTTGCAGGACAGGAAATGCGCGTGGGATGTAGAAAAAAACATATAGTAGGTATGAGAAAAGAATCCCATAGGAAAATCTCCATGGACAAGTTCAATGACGTTTGGCATTTGCCTTGCTTTATTTATATGTACATATGCGGCCTATGTGAATTTTATCTGTGGCAACTTCATCGCGCGACAGCTTCCGTTGCGAAAAGACCCCAGCGGATTCCTCTTTTTGTCGGGGGCGATCTCTGAACAATTGCCGACCTGTGTTTCTGCCTCTGGTTCGCGCTGCATTGCTGGAATAACTCAAAATTAGTCCAACAATCGATCGATCGATCGCTTGGGAATTGTCGGAACTCGGTCTCTGATTAACTTTTGCTCTGACCATATGCAAAAATGCAGCAAGTAAAT
This sequence comes from Drosophila takahashii, assembly GCF_030179915.1. Taxonomy (NCBI): domain Eukaryota; kingdom Metazoa; phylum Arthropoda; class Insecta; order Diptera; family Drosophilidae; genus Drosophila; species Drosophila takahashii. Next base: position 10,684,634 of record NC_091683.1, read on the forward strand.
TACCAGGCTTCTTTTTTCAACCAACTTAATCCAGCTTTTTTTTTTATTTAGTTATTTATGCAAAGTGGCCTTTTCGATCCACAAGTCCTGACAAATTGTTTGGATAATTTCCTGTCGATCGGTGATCTTGCAAATACGTAACGGTAACGTTTCAGTTACATTTTTGGTTATTTTTGGTAGTAAAATATTTTTTTGCAGGTGAATAACTGAAATTTTGAGAGAAAACAAGATAAATAAAACAGAAAAGAACATTTGTAAAAATCTTTAAAGTATCAGAAATTTAAGATGATTTAATTTTTCATCCCCAAACCCAAACCATTTTCCACATAAAATAAACTCATTAAAAAATTTCATTGTAATAAAATATCAGTTTAATGTCCTCCATGTTTGTTTTAAAAAAAAGAGATTCTTAAGTATAAATTGTCTTCCATTTTTCTACAAGCTAAGACTTATAAACTATATAAAAACTTAACAACTAATTTGTACAGGAAAAAAAAAGGTGGTTCGTTTTGGGTTACATAAATACTTTGTGGCTGAGGTAATACTTTTGTTGGCCAATCAATGGTTCGTTGTGTGTGTGCGACTAGCAATTGCAGGAGATTTTCGAAGGGATTTCCCTACAGATCATCCTGCCACAGGGAAATATAGTCGAGGATGTCCTCGTCTTCGGCGCCCGAACTGCAGGAATTGTTGCGGTAGTCTTCATAGCTGTTTTCCAGCTTGGGAACAACATGCGACGAAGGTGTTGCTGCCGTAATCGTCGATGTTGCTGGTGTGTAATAGGAGTTGCTGCTGCTGTTGCTGTTGCAGGAACTCACGCTGCCAGTGGGCGATTGCAACTGCAACTGTTGTTGCCAGGCGTAAAAGTGTTGCTGCTGTTGCTGTTGAAGTTGCTCATGTTGCTGCTGCTGGTGGAATTGCATATGTTGCTGCTGCAACTGCAACTGTTGCTGCTGCTGCTTCTGCTGATCGGTTTCATCAATGACTTTCTGCAATCGGCGTATATACTCAACGGCCATTTTCAGTGTGCTGACTTTGCTCAATTTTTTATTGGCACCTGGGCCGATTCCACGACGACCATTGCTCAGATCGGCAATCACGGCGACGGGAATGTGTTGCCGCAGTTGGCTGAAGCCATTGTTGACCTGCTTGACGCGATTGCGTTCCCGGGCATTCCGCCGGATGACTGAGGGCCCAGTGGTGACCGGGGATGATGATGAAGACTCCTCATCGTCGTAGAAAAAGGACTGATTCTCGCTGCCCAGAGCCATTTTTCGTTTGTATTATAGAATTTCGAATGTAGTTGAAGATATACAAGATGATCTCTTCTTGAGCGCTGGCTCCGTTCTGATGCCCTTCCCCGTTCCGTTCGGGCTATTTATAGGGGTTCCAGGGCCTAGGGATCTCACCTGCGTTATTATCATCTACCTGCCCCTCGAACGAAAAAAGGTGCAACAGCATCATCACTCAAGGATCGAAGTCAAAGTCTCTTGAGTGGAGTATTTTTCTTTGATTTTCTCTTTCTCTTCTCTCTGCAAATTGCAGCTGCCTTTTGCTCAATCGAGTGTTCCCTGCTTTTTCGAGCTGGGAACAGAGTTTCTTCTGTCCGACAAACTGAGTGTTTTTACCCATTTTCAGCTGCCTGTGTCGTCGGTCGCGTCTGCGCAGCAAAACTTAAAACCTGGCTCTGTCGCGTGCCGGCTGCCAACCGGTTTAACTAAAAAAAAAATTAAAAGCAAAACGATGCAGACTTGAGATCCCAGTAGACAAGAAGCAACCCCTTTGAAAAAAGGAGCTCCAGATCCTAATGAAAGTGGCGAGCCAGCTTTTATGACTCTAATAGTTGAGCCACAATAAATCAGGGGGTCTAAACAAATACTTGACTGTGAAGTATTACGTTTATTCATTGATTTAAGGCAGGAAAAGACTGTATAAAATAAAAAATTTAGAATTAAGAAAGAAGGAGATATATAAAATATCAATTAAAGAAATCATAAACAAAATTTATATATTCTTATGTTAAAAAATTAAATTAGTGAAAAGCTAAATATTTATTTATAAAAAAAATTGGCCAAAAATCAGTTTGATATGTGCTACTCAGTTATTCATATCATTTTGATATGAATAAAGATTATGTTTATCCTTTTTTACATTATTTGTTGAAAAAATACTAAGCCTGGTATTTTATATGATGAAGTTTTAAATTTGTAAAAAAAAAGGAGGAACATTTCAAACTCCTTTGTCCTCACCGATGACCTTCTGATCTCCGCAGTCATTTGGCAATCATTGAAAATTAGACCTTGGGCTGCTGGAATCCAAAAGTTTTATGATGATCCTCCAAGGCCGCCGCCGACTCGTCAACACCTCAAAGGGTGATCCATTCGATCGCATAGATCCTATACATATTCTGCCCAGAAACCTGATCAGCCAGAGGCACTTTTCTATTAACACTCCTAATGCCCCGGGGTCCTTTATGTCCATCGTAGCAGTTGGAGTTCCTCTCTCTCTCTCTCTCTCTCTCGGTTCTCGATTCTCGGTTCTGAAAGTCAAAAGCATTTCGAAAGCATTTAGGATAGGAAATTCCATTGTCCGAATCGATCGACGCCGCTGGAGGATTTTTGGTTGCACGCTAGGAAACCGTGCCGAAATAGATTTGAATTGGCATTTTCTGCTGAGGCGCACGCTGGGCCTCGTTTAACACTTCGTTGCTGCAGCCGCGGGAGAGTGCATGGCATTGCGTTTGGAAAGGACATCTGAGGATGGGACATTCGAGGACATCTGAGCATAGAAAACAGGTCGCCGGGCATCCCCGATTTTCAACCAGATGGCCAAAGGCCGAAAGAATCGATCATATCCGGTCGGTCATTCAAAATTCATGTTGATGCAATACAAATTCGCCGTGGCTCGTTGATAAAAGGGAAAACTCTGTTATGGTTTGGATTGGGACTCTGCAGCTTTTAAAAATATTTTACAAAAATGGAATGGATTTTCCAGGTATTTTAAAATGTTTACATAAAATTCATGAGCACAATAAATACAAAAATTCTTGTACTGAAAAACAAGGGAAATTTATTTTCAGATATTTTAAAATATTATATTTAACTCAAATCCGTACACCTAAATAATAAGAAATGTATTTGATTTAAATTAAAATTGTTTTACTTGAAAAAAAGGAAATTTTGATTATTCTGTTTTTTGTTAATATTATAAAATTTATTTGATTTTACTAAATAAAATATTTGAAATGTTTAATGTTTGTGTTTTCTTGCAATTGTATTTATATAGAATTTCCAATGATATATATAGCATCAAAACTCAAAACTCGTATGTAAATGATTTTAAAACTCCGAAAGTCCCAGTTTGTTTAGGTATATTTTGCTTAACTGTTTTGTATATACATATATATGCATTTCGGCCCGCAGCTTCATGCAGATATATTTTGTTCGAGGATCGGCGATCGGCAGCATGAGGCGCTATCATTATCTGACACAAAAATTTAATATAAATTATGTTGACATGTTGGCTTAAATATGTATGTATATGTCGTGTGGCTTTTGCCTTTTGCCTTTGGCTCTTGCTTCTTTTTGATCGCTGATCGGCTGCTGCTGCTTTGCTTACGATCATAATTGAACTCCAAAATGAATCGAGGATCGTCGTCTGCTTTTCTGTCTTGGGGCCGACTAACTAGTTCAATAATTGCTAGTAAGACACGGCGACAGCAAAACGAAACGAAAAAACCTGGGGGATAAAAATCGAAGAGGGGCAAAGGAAAAAGGCTCTGCATATATGGCATATCCAGGCGAATGAAGATGAAGTCGTCATTAATATCGACTCGGCCTGTCAATAACTTGACATCGCATCATTTTTTCCACACTTCTCCAAAGCGGCACCCTTTTGGCACAGTGGAGCCTCGATTAAGGGACAGCAGCAGCGCGCAGCTACCGTAGCATTTTTTCAATACAAGGTCAGTTTATTGTCATTACTTGTGGAATTGTGTCATTTTTGGGTGCGAGAAAACGCTGCTTCACGATTCACTTGGGGTTTCATTTTGATTAAAGAGCGGTGTCGATTTAAGGGGATTTCTTGTTTAATTGGTGATCGGATATTAAGCCTCTACTATATTATAAAGTATTAAAATGTATACACAAAAAAAGTATTGACAAAAAATCATATTGATATGTGCTAGTCAATTTTATATTTTTTAAAGATCAAGTTATTCATATCATTTTGATATGAATAGAGATTATGTTTATCTTTTTTTACATTATTTGTTTAAAAAAACTAGATTGGGTATATTATGAAATATGATAAAATATCTTTTTGCTATGTATGCATCATAAATTTGACATATACAATATCGGCTTTTTATTGCTATGAAATAATATTACTTTTTTAAGAAATCACTGGGTTTAATTCTCCAAATCCATATTTGATGATCTCTTGTTAAAGTTTTTGTAACTCTGTGATATCTTTAAACAAAAAAACAAGATTTGGAATCTTTTTTGTCTTGCCTTGGAGCCTAGAAATCATTGAATCTTATTCCTGATGCTGATCAAATCAAAAGTCAACTGTCAATTGTTCATGGCCATCAAATTGCCGCCTGATCACCGATCGCTGGGCGATGAAAGGACGAAAGCCGCTGTCGATTTCGATGCCCATTCTACTCCCACTCCAGATATACCAGAGATATATATATATTTGATTTATGGGAACAATGCGAATATGTCAACGAATCGGTGCGACATCTAAGGTGAGCTTTTTGACGCCGCCAATTCTATTTGGCCAAGATATATCGCCAACTGGCAATGATATTTATGGCCAGGAGCAGAAGGCAAGCAGAGCAGCGCTCCTTCAGAAATCCAGATATCCGACCAAGAAGAAGGATGGCGATTTTTGATTAATTGTAATGCGAGAACTTTGATTAATTGCGGGCGGCAAGCGGCCCCAACATAACAATTTGTTTTGGCATTGCATTAAATCAGCCAAGAGGCCAAAGGAAAGGATCGATGGGTTGAGGGGGGTTTTCGGTTGGTTTGCAGGCATCATCACGGCGTGAGATTGTAAGGCCAACACCTCGATAGCCTTTGCTGCCGTATTTATGAGTTGGCTCGAAATTTATGAATGGTCCACGGCGTTGGCCTCGACCTGAAACACTGAGGGAAAAATAATATAAACTAAAATATTGGATACTTTTTTAACATAACAGTAGAATGTAATTTAAATATTTAAAAAAAATTGTTTGTTATAAGTATTGTTTCAAAACTAAACGACAAGATTTAGTGTTTCTTTAATTAAATCCAAAAAATGCACACATGGATTTATACAGATCTTTTAAAAACTATTGTATAAATAAAATTTTTCATGTGAAAATATATTTTTTCTTCTAAATACTATAAAATATCTATATGTTCTAAAATTATTTTTTTTAATTGTAGTTTAATAGTAGTAAATAAATAGAGTTATAAACATTTTTCCTTGTGCATTCGCTCTTCTTCTTCGTCTTTCATCTGCTGGCAATTGCAATTATGCAAAAAGTTGTCAAATACGGGAGGCATGGGGCGTGGCACAGCATGACTATCAACAAAATACAATCAGCAACAACAAGAGGAGCCGAAAATATTGCCGAAAAAAAGGGCGAAAAATTGTACCAGTTTCTGTATTTTCCGGCAGGGCTCTCAGCAATTTACATGTCTCATGGAATCAAGAGCGCTCCGCATTCACCTTACCGTACCGCCCAACAAAACCAATCAACGCGTCTGTCAAAGCCGAAATAAAAAATAAACAAAAAAAAAAAAAATGTATAAAAAAGAGGCAACTTGGAAGCGGTTGCTTATCGGTAGCCGTGCTGAAATCAGCTTCTGGCACTCACGATCAGCAGAAAACCCGCCAGTCGACAGTGGACACAGTGGAACCCCTCCCCAACCACCGCGGTAATACAGGTGACCAAGTGCACCTTCAACTGGAGATCGACCCTTTAGCGATCCGTGCTCGTTGCTCCTGTCACAATTACAACAGCAAGTGCAGCGGACTAATGACAACCACGGTGGCAGTTGCCCTCGCACAGTGGGACAAAATATTTAAAAAAATACTCTAAATATTTGCATATCAGTTTGATATTATAAATCCATGTATCATCTTAATAGCTACCTAGATAATGCCTTTAAAAACTAAGATCATTGTTTCTACATTATCTAATCATTAAAATAAAATGACTCTTATATGTTTGAAAAATGTATGTATGTTTGCATATTATATTATATTTGCATATCAGTTTGATATTATAATGTCATAAAAAAGATATCAATCATCTTAATATCTACACTGATAATACATTTTAATAGTAAGATTATTGGGTATTAATAAATATTATTTCTACATTATCTAATTATCATCTTATATGTTCTAAAAATGTGTGTATAGAAATTTTAAAATGGTATTATTTATATATTTTTCTAAAATGTAATAATCTTGCTTTATATTTTCGCCCAGCGGAACAATATTTAAATAATTTTTGTGTTTTTCATATACATAAACCACTGTGCAAGTTGACATGGAAACCTGATATTGCACACACGCGCCTCGTGGCCCGAGCCTTAAGTTGAGGTCTTGAGGTCTGGAGATGAGATGGGATGGGATGGGATTGGTACTGAATACTGGGCATTGAGCACTGGTTACTGGATACTGGATAGTGGATATACTGGGGATCGGGAGTCTGTCGTCGAGACTCGAGCCTCGCGACTCGAGACTCTTTTTTACCTTTTGGCGTGCGCGTGCAGTGCAATTAACTTTTGTAGTAAGTCAGCCGGGGCAACACTTGACATTGACTTGGCTGGAAAAACAGGGGTGGAGATCGGGGATCGGGATCCAAAAGCGTGGACTTGGGGCGACAATTTCACCTGTTGCCTTTTGCCGCTGACACAGTAACTTATATTATTTGCATGCCTCGAACTGGTTTATATAGGTAGGTATATGAAAAAAAAAACGATGAATATGGCGGAGACTGCCACGTGCAAAAAAAGAAGGAATGTAGATAATGGTCTAGTTTAATATTTTTTAGCAGAGGGCGTGGACAATTAGGGTCAGAGATCAGGGGTCATTTCCAGAGGTCGCATGCTGTGAACTGGACATGGGATTATAGTGAGCTACATATATCGGTAGGAGTGAATTTAGGGAGGCGTTCACCCATGTCGACCAATTTAATGTGGGTCACTCTTGTGACCCAGAGCCAATTACAAATGTTCTCCCAATTGCCAGGTTATTTATTCTCTCTCAGCACATCATTAGTTCATTCTGATGGGCTGCAATTAATATTGCTTTCTCTGGAAAAAGGATCGGGATAATTTTGCAGACCAAAATTGCAAATAATTAAAATTCATGTATACATAGATGCGTATTTTTAATTTGAGAATCAGTCCAAAACACAGAAAATAATAGTCTGAATATGGAGAGTCATACACCGATGAACTCGTAATAATTCCCATTCGATTGGCATTGAAATTGAAAAAACCATAAAAAAAGGACTATTTTCGTCGAAAATTCGAATCCATATTTTTAACTCTAAAACATCATTTTTTTTTGGTTGTAACAATGGAAATAATGATCCAAATATGAAGTGTTATACCTCGATGAGCTCGTAATTAAATTCCCTATCGTTTGGCATTCAAACCTAAAAATGTTTAAATTTTGTAATTTTTCGACAAATATTGTGATGCTGACATCAAAATCAAAAATGCGAAAATTTATCAAAAAATACATTTTCCAGAAAATTATGGGGATCGTTAGTTTCGGCCATTAGCTGTTCAAAACAGTCGGTCTTTTAGCTGTAGGACTTGAATTGTCCAAGGTACGACTAAAAAACCATAAAAAAGATTTACTAAATTATTAAAGTTAAAGTTAAAAAGCCATATTTATTTGGAAAGTAATGGGTATCTGATAGTCGAGCCTAGTATACTGTTCCTTCTTATTTAATATTATAAAAATATTATTTCAGCGCTCATTTTAACAAATAATATTTATTTGGAAGTAGATAAGACTTAATGAAAACAAAAACGCACCTTTCCCTGCAATATTTCCACCTGAGGTCCTCAAATCTTCTGTCTGCCTGGCAATTTAATGTGGGTCACTTGACTCCGGGGCAATTACAAATGTTTTTCCATTTGCAGGCAATTAATTTTCCAGAGGCCCAGCCACTTCAGCACATCATTAGAGTGCGCAGATCTTGTTCAATTTTTTGGTGGCTTATTTTTCGTATTTTTTGCTGGGTCTGTTATTTTATTTTTCAGTTATATTCTGTTTTTTCCCTTGAATGGGCCGATTGCGTGCGCCTCGTGTGCTGCAGGTCTTAACTGATTCTCATTGATTAATTGCCATCATTAGCATACGGCAACGACGGCATGATTGATATGGATATGGCCAAGTACGCGTATATATATATTTTTTTTTGTATATATTTATATATGGTATATGCTATATATGGCTGGACCACCGGCGAAGTTTCACCTCGGCAAAGTGGAATGTGGAGCTCTTAGTGCCATACAGCACCTTAAAAGGCAAGTGACTCTGAGTTTTTGGCATAGAGAGATCCAATGGGCGCTAATTGTTAACAAATTGTTGGCCAAAAGGGAAAAAGAGGGGCGAAAAACACGCAAGGTTCCTTTAGTATCGGCACATATATCTCCCCCTGCTTTATTTTTTTTTGTTTTGGCGACGCACGCAATCTTCGCGTAACTGAGAAAATCCATTACAAGTCTTACACAGGGTCACGCAGCCCAAATCCTGAACCCTTTTCCGATTTAACATACTTGTGGATGCCAAGAAAGTCGGTGGAGAGCGGCATTGTCAAGTTTATTAGACCATTCTGCAGGATGGATGGCATAATAATAATGATGAGGCACATTCCAGGGATAATTTCCAGAGCCTGGGAACCGTAATTGAATATTAAATGCAAATTTTACACTAATTTGAGGCACCTGAAGGTTTCAGAAACCGCTAACAACATTTTGATTAATCTCATTTAAATTGCAGGTATTTTTTCCGTGTTCATTTTTTAACATTGCAGCTTTAAAGTAGGGAATTTTATAGAAGATTAAAGCGATTATAGATTATTTTGAACAGTTTATGAATTTTAAATAGCATTTTAATTGGAAAATGTATATAGATCCGTTTAGCAGTGATAAAGTCATCACCTTAACCATCAAGTTAACCACCAAATCATGGCAATGATCTAATCCCAATATCTTAAGGCCTCATCTTTGGAGGGGGGAGTAGCCTCCCCATAATATTCCCCCCGGGATCGCGGAATGTCCCGCATTCAGAGTGATGGATAGACTCATCGAATGGACTCGGACTCAATTTCTCGTGGATCTCATTCACACGTTCTCATATTTCCTGTCCCCACTTGGGCAACAATTTAATGGCCTCCACCTGCTCCTCCTCCATTCTCCATACTCGTCTTCCACATGTGATATGTGATCGATTGAATAGACGGGGCCGCCCCATAATCTAGAGCCATCGTGATGATCGTGGCTCGTCATCATTATGCGGCCCATGGAGGAGCTGTAGCTGCCATAACTTTCCATCAACAGTTTCAATTTCAATATATAGTCCAGTCGCCCGTGGAAGTCCAAGTCCCCCGATATTATACTTCATGTCCCTTCTCGTCCACTGTCAGCGATCGGGTAAAAGTAGCTAACTACCAGTTTTTCCAACCTTTTCATTTCATTTATGTTTCTTTTTGATTTTTATTTTTAGTACCCTGCAAGTATGGAGTATGTAAAGTTTTAGCAAAGGAAGCTAATCAAAAAAGGAAATATTATCTTTGTAAATATTTTTGGTATTTATCTTTTAAAATACTTGAATTATTTCATAAATATTTTTATTTAATAAAATATGGAAACTTTTTTTTCTTTTATATAATTAAGGTATTATAAATAGGAAATAGTTTAACAATATCCTTCGTTTTGAATTAATGTTGTAAAATTTTTAAAGGGTGTTAAAAGTTCCCTTTCTTTTTAGTTTTAATTTCTGCCGTTTGTGTTTTTGCTGCTGGCTTTTTGAGGAGGATGAGCTGCTGCTGGGGACCTTTGGATACACCGCCTGGGGCAACAATTTCATTTTCACTCCCGAGGCAGCAGCTTTTTGATGATTATGATGGCGAGGATGATGATGATGAGGTTGCGACGACCGCAGGCAAAAGTGTGCCCCAATTTAATTGAAAGCGGTTTTCGAGCGGCCTTGGACACTCTTTTTTTTTGTATTTTTTGTTGTTCACTTTTTGCAGTTTCATTTCGAGGTGTTGCTTTTTAGCTTTAGCTTTATTGATTGAATTGACGAAATGGAAATTTGTCAATTCTCACCTGGCCATGTGAATAAATATTTATGGTGTGATGGTTCACCGTTTCCAGATCTTTGCGGTCGACTTTCAGTTTTTCGTCGTTCGTCTTTCGTTTGCCACACAGGCACACAGGCAAGGTCAGAAAAAGTCTTTAAGATAAGGGGTACTGAATAAATACCCTCAACGCAGCAGACAACTCAATCGCATCCTTGCGGCCAGCGTGTTATCCTGCCTACAAGAATAACCTTTTAATTAAACCATGACGATAAGAGGGCTCCTCCCAAAAAGAGAAAAATAAAAAAACGTTTGACGCTCTTCACGCGTGTTTGTCATATCGGAAATGAAGAACCGGACTTATCGCCACGGTCCTCGATGAATGGAACTCTCTCACATTTGAGGAAGGAAAGGATAAAAAGGGATGTCGAGGAGGGGGCAGGGGTATCGCCTCATGAATGAAACTCGTTTGACATTTGGCAAACGATTAGATTTGACTGCAAGTGCATTAGTTTTATCCAGCTGCACAAGTTGTCTGCCTTCTTTTTTTTTATATTCCTTACCTGCAGATGCAGATTCAATTGTATCTTCTTTTTTTTTTGTGTGGCTACACGCTACACGCTCGCTATCCTTATCGCGTTTTTTTCTGTTTCTGTACTGGGTTCTTTCCTTTACGATCTTACCACCAACAAAGCCTTTTTGGCCAGCAATTTCGCGGTTGGCCCCTCTGATGTCATAAACTGCGGCCATTAAAATGAAATTTCAATTGCAGCCGAATAATCATCGCATCCCAAGGGGCCAGCCGATCGCGAATTGAGCGATTAACTTGCACTTTCCCTGCTCCCAATCGAGATCTCTCTTCCTATTATGCTCAATTAATGTATGAAGTTATCGAAAAAATTGGAAAAATAACAAAGATATTGTTTATATGTATTAAAGAATGCTTTGGGCCTTTAAAAAAATATATTCATGTTGCAGAACATATATTGGGAAAAATACAAAAATATAGTTTTTCTACAACATTTATATCCATAAAAATTGCTTTGTGGCGCCGCTTTTGTTTCAGACCTAGTTATATTTTCGATCCGCTTCTTAAATCATCTTTTTATGTGGCCCCCTGGCTGAGCTCGCATTTCACGCCTTCCCGTGACCTTCTGCAATCAATTAAGACATTGATTAATAAGCATAAAACTTTTGATTTGCTATGCCTTTAATTGAATACCACTTTGAGGTACGAAAGTGAACTGTTAAATGCCCAGTTTAAAAGTTCGTTTCAATCCACATGGTGGCAAAACGAAAGACTGAAGCGCCGAACTTGATTTTTTAACAGCTTGCGAGATAACTTTGTTGTCGGCACAGCGAGCGGTGTGTCAATTTCAACTAGGAATGAAGTGGCGCCTTCAATTAAACTCAAAAAAAAATTCGGAAAAAAACACTGATGAAGCTGCAAAAAGTCGGTCTTTTATTTTTTGCGAGCGTTATTATAAAACCGCAGGATATTCAAATCGAAAATGCAAATCCAAAAGATCCGAAAAACTCATTCGAAACGGAAGCCCCAAATGGCAGCGTGAAATTAAAGGGCGTCTAACATAAAATTAGCAGCTCGTTTGGTTCAGCGAATTTATGGCATTTGAATAACTCAAATTATAGGGCCTACCGCTGACTGACTGACTTTTATCTCAATATTTGTTTTGGCCAAGCAAAGTATTAAAAAAATGGAGGGGAAATTTCTATAATTTGCATGGACTGCGGTTTTTGGCCTTATTTTTTGGCTATGTAAATCATGTGCCTGCCTTAACCGCAAATTAGCCACACGTACGATATTCTTCGTTTCTCGTTAAGCCGCGACCGAATATCCGAATATCCGCCTTAATGTTGCCCAATAAATATCAGACAGTCTGGCGTGTTAATAGAGCAAGTGTTGTTTTGCTCACTTTTGGCGTTAAGTGTTTCGCACAGGAGGCTTTTTTTCACCATCCTTCGACTGTCCGTCCGTAATCACTAAGTAAATAAATGTTGCCTGCTCCTTATTCCTCTGTTTGTTTTTCGAAAGTTGGACAAAATGCCACGCCCCCGAAACGGGGGGCATAAATCATCGCCTGGGATGTGATGTGGGGTGTTGTGAATAATCGCAGATGCACAGAAAAAAAAGAATCGAAAAATTAAGAAGAATTTCTTGCTCTTACCTTCTTATTTTTAAAAATTAAATTCAAATAAAATTCTCAAATAAATAAAAAAAAGAAAACATAATACGAAACTGTTTATTGAAACTACTGTTACGCTGTTTATAATCTTATTATATGTTTTTTCTTTAAATAATATCATTACAATTTTTAAAAATATAAAATAACCTGCAAAAACAACAAGGGCATACAAAATGTAATTTTTTCCCTGTGTAGTTTTGAAGGCTTAAAGCCGCGAGATCCCAGATGTGGGGCCACACTTGTAATTATGTGTGAAAACCTTACTTTTGAAGGGCGTTAAAACGTAGCATTTGCATGCCAAAAGGCGGGATTTTGAAAACGGGTTTAACTTTCGAATTATTTCAGCCCCAAAAGTAGGTTGTTTTCCTTAGAAGTCGGTCATATAATACAGTCCTTTTATTTACCTGAAGAGTAAACTATAAATAGCGCCACCTATCGGATGTCAAAAATGCTATGTAAAGTTTTAACAGATTCATCTATAAAAATGCGTCTCAAAATGATAACATTTTCATATAAAAAGTATGCAATGCTAGTTAAATATACAAGAATAAAATTTTTAAAAAACGAGTGAGAAAAGAGAAATTAACGCTAAAAATCTAGAAATTATTAGAAGCCATTCTATACTTACACCTCCGTTTTCCATTCTTCAATAAGTTCACAAAAACAACAATTAAAAAAAAAAGATTTATAAAAAAAAAATAGTTTATTTATTTTCTTGATTAAAAACAAAGCTAGGGGAAATACTCGATTTGCCACTTGCCAATACATCGTGTGATTTTTTGTTGTTTTATCAAATAACCGCTGTTGCCCTGTGTTTATGGTTTCATTTTGCTCATGAGAGTGTTTTGTCATTAAATATCCTATACAAGAAGCGAGAGTGAGTGGGAAGATATGGGTTAATGCTTAACCCTGATGCTGGTGGTGCCACCATCCAGATTGGCGGGCGTTCACATAGGTTTTCAGGCCATCCTGACCGATCGATGGAGCCGGTTGATGGGTGGGAAACAGATGGGGACCGCTTGTCTCGTAATTAATTCCATTGTGCTGATTGAAAATGTAAGCCTTTGGCACCTCAACACCGGCAGGACCCACTGTATTCGAGGTTACACTGATGCTGGATACCACATTTCCCGGATTTCCGGCTGGCAAATAAGTGCGACTCGGGGGCGGTGGCGATGAGACCCAACTGGTCTGCGGTTTCTGTGGCAAAACAGGACGATATTGTTTGGTGTACAACGGTGGACCGATGGGCAGAGCAGCTGCTTGCTTGGGTATCGAAACCGTATTCGGTGGCCCGTAGGCATTATTCCTCAAATCACACACAGTATTCTCAATCAGTGTGGCCAGCGGTGCGGTGTAAATACGGAAATTGGTATCAGCATAATCCAGATCGGAGAGCAAAAAGACTGGCATGCGATCCGATAGAACCCAAACATTTTTATTCTCATCAATCTTCACATCGGCCGGAAAGACCAGGCCCACATCATCGCGATCCACAATGCCATGGAATTGCGGTGAGTAGGGCATCGAAGAGTGCCAGCAACCGACGGCATTTTGATCGATTAAATTAAACAACTCGATGCCATCGTCGCTCATCACACGCGAAGTGGTATGGGCATTCGGACCACGTTCATCGAGGGCCACAAAATCATGGTAGCTATCCTCTGTCCTGGTCTCATCTCGCAGAATCCTCGTGGAAACGGCAAACTGTCGATGACTGGCCAAGGGACTGAAGTACAGGGTACGATAGCCGTCCGAACGAATCGGCGACAGGGACATGCCAAAGATGCCCTCCTCGCCCCATTGGAAATTAATGCCGGCCACATTGAAATCGCCCCTCAGAGGATCGGGGAAGAAGTACGAATGGGCCGAGAACCGCCAGGATTTATTCAATTCCCACGAGTAGGCAATCAGGCCATAGCCCAGTTCATCGGCAAAATAGGCATAGGCATCGTCGCAACTCTTGCCAATATCCACGGCAATATTGGCGATGAAGGTATTCGGATTGGTGTCCACACCAGGAAGTTCGTATCTCCGGATTCGCGTATCCGTGGTCAGATCGAAAACATTCACGGCGTAGGGGCAGGGATTGGTGGTGGTATTGCCAATGCCCACGGTTCCAGTGTCCAAAACCCACAGACGACCGCACTCGTCGACTTTGATGCGATACGCGGTCGTTATGCTGTTCGCACAATCTCCAGCGGTATTCGATCGCCAATCGGGATAGGGAATCAGTTCCGGTGAGCCCGTCAGGCTGCGATCCATGTTTATATAAGTCAGAGTGGCTGGGATTCCTGAAAAAAAGATATTAAAGATGGGATTATTAATGGAAATAATTGATATGGAACTTAAATGATTTGATTTTTAATTGTATTTATGAACGTTATTTTATTGAATTTGAATTAATGTATCCTAATATATTAGTATATATTAATAATATTTTTAAAAATATTTGATTATCATGTTACTTAATTGCACTAGTTAATTGCCAATTGGTAATACTTGCCCCAGATTTTTATTTTTATTGAATTGAATAAATTAAATGCATAGTAAAATAATTTTATAGATATATGCAAATATTTCTTGTATATTTCATTTTGTAATTAATCCACTCACTTAAAATAGTGCTCTGTCTGCCGGATAATAAAAATGTTATGGTAATACTATAATTACCCACATTTCTATTACCAAAAAAAAAAACGCTAATAAAACTGTTAGGTCTTGTCTCGCCAAAGAACAGAAATCGTTGAGGTGTTGTCTCTTGTCATCTCTTTGCGACACCCGGAACTTAAAATTATTAACCATTGCGCTGCGCTAACGACACTTTTAATTTCTGGAATTGTATAATCTCTGGAAGTTCTAAACTTCGCGAGGTATGACTTAAGTGTAAACTTGAGTCATGAGTTGGCTCATAAATTTGCACTGTTGCAAGTCGCATGCAATTTCGGATGTCATTAGCCGGCAAAACTGAGGCAACTCTCGGGGGCTCTGACATCATCATCAATATATATATGCGATATATCTGCGATATGTGTGAGTGTCTCGAGTGATTTCCGCTCCAGTTGCTTCTCTTCTATATCTCTTGGTTAATTGAATTTCCAGGCATTTCTGGTTTCTTCGTGCGGTATTTTCCTTTTTAATGCAGCGGGCGAGCGACATCGCAACGCCCTCTTTGTGGACCGAACCGCCCCGTTCGATCCGCCCATTTATCAGCGATTAAGCGATACAGTTGACAGCGATTTTTCCGCCCCATCAGCGGCTTTCAATTTGTGTGTTTTTTAACAAATTAAGTGGTTCGATTGGGGGAATTCAATTACATAGATATTTTATGGAGATTGATAACAAGGTGGAAAAATTATAGAGAAATTATGGAACAACTATGGTGAAATTGTGGGTAAAATAATTAAATATACTTAATATGATTTTAAATTTTGAATGCCTGGTAATTTGCTTCAATTAAGTTTTAATTGAATTACATGGAAAATTACAAATGAATTTTATGGAGTTTGATGGCAAAAAGGAAAAATTATAAAAAAAAATTTATGGAAAAATAAATAAATATAAAGAATTTTATTTGAAATTTTAAGTAGCTGATTTAAAATGTTTATAAGCCACAGTTTAAAAGGAGGAATTTCTTTGGAATGCAATTGATTCCTGTTTTTTGTCCACCAAAAATATTTGACAACCCAAAACATGTAATTGAAGTATCAACATTCTTGTTTTTGGCTTTTTGTGTTTCCATCTTTTTTGCTTGCAACTTTGTAAGCGTAATCTGTAAATCAGATTTCAAGTCACCGCCCCCCTGAAAGTCAGCCATTTTTTTCTGTTGGCGATCTCATTTGTGATTGAGATTAAGACTGCGTCTTGGGGTGGGCCACACATATCGTCGTGGCTATAAAGTGGCTAATGCGTCCACTCGGTGGCTCAATGGCTCAGTGGATCAAGTGGCTCAAGTGGTCAGTGGTTGGCGGTTCAATGGCTAATGGTGGCCGCCTAATGAATCTGTATGAAACACGAGCTGTTGAGTCGTTATCCGGCCAATTAATGTTGGCAATTCTTGGTTTTTAGCTTCACTTGCAGTTTCTCGATCGCATTCGTACCCGCATTCTCATTTCAATTTCGATTTCTCAGATTCGATTTCAATTTGTAATCCTGTCGTATACATGGCTCATTACTTATGTGGGAATAAAAGTAATGCCGCAATAACCGTCGGTTTACTTTGTGATCGGAACTGATTTACGCGCGAACCTTCAATTGGATTATCTAATGCATTTCGATTTTGATTTTTTATTTTGATTTTGATTTGCCTGGGTAAATAAGACCCATTAATCATAGCTCATAACTGTCAACTTCAGGTGTTTTTTCTATTTGCCACCGACTAATTGATTTGCTTCGATGGCCATTGAAGCGTGCCTCCAAAAGTATTCCACTTTGCCACAACTTTCACGTACTTTTGTTTGCTTTAATTTGGTCTTTATTTTTTGCCGAAACGGCCTTCTGGGCGTTTTGTTATTATTATTTCTTTGACTTCAGCTAGGCATTCGAAATCTTTTTCAAAAGAGACCTCAAGGTTGGGCCAGAATTTAGGGATATGCTTTTGAATATTTAATATTATGTATTTTACATAATTATTTTTAAACTTTAATAAAATATTATTTCCTATTTTAAGATTAATTTTGCACTCATGTCTTTGAAATAATTTTCAATAAAATATTATTTCCTACATTTCGTTTGCGAAATACACCTTTGTTGTAATCATTTGGCAAAATAACAAGACAAAAACAATTTGCTAATTTGTGTGTGAAATAGTCTCTAAGCCGCAGAACAATGTCTTTATAATATTTAGACTTTGTGCAACTCTCACTTCGATCCAACTGAAAGCTAATCATTGGTTAATGGCATAATGCCATAATATGTTATTGTTTGTGATTGGATTTCCATTTCCATTTTTGTGTGGCGACCCTGAAGAAGCCTTCACAATTCGGATGGTCATATAATACCTTATAATACCATATACCTCATATAATGCCAATGCCGCGCTATTGGCTTCGATTTTACAACGGTTAATTGTTTAAAGTTTTCAAATGTAAATGCAGCACGCAAGTATCAACCGGATTTATGAGAGGTCAACGCGCTGAAAACCAAGTCAAAAAAAAAAAACCCGCCACCCTCAAAAAAATGTTTGTCACTTTTCTGGAAGTTTTCCTTTCAGTTCTTTATCAGCCGGAAAGGAGAAAAACCTAGTCTTATAAAGCATATTTAAATCGTAATCCTAATAGAATCATAATCTACAATATGAAATAAAATATAATTACTTAGGCAAAACTTTTCCTGGAAAAATTCTACATGTAAAATGTATCTAATTATTTTATTTTAAATTTTCCTAAGGATTTAGGTATAAACAATTCATTTTGAAAGATTCACTCTCAAATATTTATTTTTCGTAAGCATTCTGTAATTATTTAAATATCAAATCAAAAGTATTGAATTATTTCACACTACACTTCCTAATCAATAATAAACATATCTAAAATTCTTCACACTTTTTTGGGAATTCAACTGACAATTTGTTTACAGCATCCATCTATCCCAACGATTTTCACTTGCTTCACACTCTGCTTTTGGTCAATCGAACCATTTATAAAAACTGCCAACCGTCAGCAATTCCTCAATCACTTAGATTCCACACCCAATTTGTAAGTGCTAATGATGCCCAAAGTTAGGTTGGTTCGCTTGCGATCACCATAAGGATTGGCTATCCGGCTTGTAAATTGAAAAATCAGATCCCGAACTTACCGTCTCGCCAGCGAGGAACTGTGACGAATAGTCGATTGCCAAAGTGCTCGACGCCAACGGGAAGACCATTTTGTGGAATATAATCGCCACTGGCGAGGGCCTGCTCCTTCAATCGGGCATTCGGGAAGGCGAAGTCCAGTTGGTTCCAGCTATAGCGTTCCTGGAGCTTGTAGGCAGCCCACGAGGGCGTGATCAGGGTGATCACCAGTGTGACCAGGGTCACCGGGATCCATCCTTTATCCTGCAACATCATGGCACACTACTAACAACGAACACACCACCGTAACACTGGGGCCAAAATGGTTTGGCAAAAAAAAAAAAATATATTAAACAAATATAATTTAAAGTTCTTGGGGCGGCGTTCTTTGGTGTTAGTTAGTCTCTGGGTTTTATTTTTTATCCTCTTCTGTGGACCGTGGCGCGCTTACGACTGTTGGCCACATTATGTCGGCCACGTTTTATATGAAGTTTTTTTTTCCCCGAAGACGAAGACTTGGGCCAATGAAAACGAAAACGAAGGCGCCAACTTCGGTGGTTTCAGTGGTTCGGCTGTTGGTCTAAACTTCGGGCATTTATTTTTTAGTGCGTGGCTTTTGTATTCAGTGATTGATTTTCACGCATGTTTTAATAAATACAAGTATTTCGTCGAACCCTCAAAATTCACCAAGTCAGCCGAGTCAGCCAGCAGCACCTTTCGCTGGGCTTGCCAATTTTTCATACACTTTTGAAAGGGTTTTTTGGTTTTTGGCTTTTGGCACACACTGAATTCTCTGAAATTCCTGGCCTTCAGCTAAATTTGAAATTTTGTTGATTTATGGGCAGATTAATTACAATATTTCAAGTTGATGTACAGCATTTGTTAAATATAATAAAAGTTAGAAATATTTTTTACTAAGGTATATTCATTCAATTGGTATTCATACCATTTTTGAGCACACTTTTAGGCTGGCAGGTTTGTGCATAAAATGCAGTTTTCGGCTTTCATACCAAAAACGGAATGGCTTCGTTCAAAAAAACTTGTAAAATTCTTTGTTGCGAAATATTTTAAAGCTTTAAGCTTAATACATAATTGTGACATCTTCAAAAAAATGTAAACGTCAGTCAGTTTTCAAAAATATTTGAATTATAATATCTCTCAAAATTAGTTAAAAAACAGGTTAATTATTTTTTAATTTTAGAAAGTCAGATTTAATTATAACTCATTATTTTTAAAAGCCCGGTGGATAATTATGTTCAATTTATAAGACCAGTGCACTTAATAATTTTTTATGACATATATGCAAATAAGCCAGATATTAGTATAATTTTTTAATGTAACCATAAAAAGATAAAGAGTATACAAAGCAGGTATTTCTTGGACAGCATTAAATCGGAATTACTTGGGCTGGTTTCGATTGGTTTAGCTTTGATTTCGATTGGGCAGTTCCGATGATTCACAATTCACCGAGGGTCAAACAGTTGGTTTCCGCTAATTATGGGCAGGTGATTTTTAGCATACATTTCATTTCGTACACACAATTTGAGAGTTACATAAGTAAAGTGTTCGAAAAAAATTAAGGAAGCACTCAAGTGTCTGTGTAATTTGCAATATTTTTGTGGTCCCTGTGGACCACCTGGATTTTTAGGGGAGCCCTAAGTGGGTAATGCTCTAATGGCCATCGCCACAAGCGAATGTGAAAATCCATAAAAAAAAAACGGACCGAAGGCGTTCGCATATGTAACTATTTTAACCCAACTTCTGCACCTGGTCAGCAAAAAAAAAGTAATACCACACGCATAATGAACAAGCCAAATAGGTAAATTTACGTTTTACGACCTCCGCTGATGAAGTGGTTTGCATTAATCTGGAATCACACAATCTACACGTTGAGTAAGGAAAAGTTGGGGCTCGCAAAAATATTTAAGGAGAATTATTTAATTGCTTAAAATTATTTTGTTATTCTGTGAGCAGGGCTACGACAAAAACTGATGAATCAAAAATTATTAATTAAATATTTAAAATCAATTCGGTTCTCTGAAGTATTCTTTTTTTAATTTTATACAAAATATTTACAAAAAAAAAAATGTTCTAAAAAAACGGTTTCTAATTTTTCCCTTAGTGTTTTGTAATTTTTGGCATTTGTTTTCGCAATTCACGCGATGCTAATTTTATGCAAAATGTGTAAAAATATTATGGTGGCCGAAAAAGTGGTTCAACTTGATCCCTTGGCCGCATTCTAGATCTTGACTCACCCACGGAATAGTAAACACAAACAGAAAAACACGCGGCAACCGAAAAATATGTTGCACATAATTACGGCTAATGCTGCTTAAATTTATTGCGATCGGCAGGTCCATAAAAAGCCTCACTCAAAATAACCAGTACGTTTTTATTAATTAATTGTGTGTGTAGTATATATGTTGCATAACGAAGCCACCCCGTGTATCCACTGAAAAGCGCAATTAATGATGCGATCGGCAGCAGCCGTTGAACCTATAATTTAAATCGAATTGACTCGTTTTTCAGTTATTTTTCGTCTCTATTTTGTTGATTTTGTCGTGTGGGATGTTTGTTTGTACTCGTATTTTGGTTTGTTTTGGGTTACAGTTTTCAGTTTTCGCAGTTTTCAAAGATTTCAGCGCTAACTGCTATGATTTATACGCGCTTTTCCCAATAATTGAAACGAGTTTTGTTTTTGCGCCAACACACGAGAAACAAAACAACATTATCAAGTGGCAAAGCGGCAAAGCGCGCTAAGTGGCCAAAAAACGAAATGTATAAAAAAAAAACGAAAATAAACGGATCTCTTTGGCATAATTGCCACACGATTATGCAACCGGCAGGCAGCATTAGACATTATTTACACACAGGATCACTTCAACTTGGGCGGAAAATAAAACCAAATGCCGAATGACATTGCCCGGCCCGTGTTTCATGTTTTGTTTTCCTTTTCTTCCACTTATGGCAGCCTGAACATTTTTCTTTTTTTTCCCCCCAGTTTGGATTTCCATCTTCCATGGCAAATGGAAAACCTGTTGCTCAACTGCTCTAACCTTAGCCGAAACCAAAAGCACACACAGCATTTGCCGTTCGTTTCGTTGGATGTTTTACCAGCGTTTTACCAGCATTTTCATCATTTTCAAGTTCAATGTCCATGGCCCTGACCGCCGGGTCCCCTCCTTCTTTTTTATTTTATTTATCAGCCGGATTTATTTGTCTTGGCCAAAATCAGACAAGCCGCGTAGATTTCCTGCTCACAGGCACAGGCAGGCACCCATTGAAAATGTCCACGTTTGACATGCACTGCGGTGAAGAAATGCACTATAATTAATCCCCTACTTACTTATTTTGTATAATTATATATTTCTCAGGAAAAAAGTCAAAAAACTTTCAAGTAAAAGTTTTTTATGCTCGTAACTATTTTATAAAATCGATATGCGCATGGTAAATTTCTGGTATTGCGTTTTGAAGTTTTTTTATGCTAATTGATGCCAATTGCTAAATAAATAAATATTACTTACAGCATAACTAACCATTATTCTATTTAACAATACAAAGAAATAGCCAAGATTTCAAAGCAGCCCCTTTTGTGTAATTTAAATACTCAACTCAACGAAATGTCCTTAATTTATTCAAGCCAAAGAAAAGAATTTAGATCGCTCTTTAAGTGAGATATGGCTAATTACAAATGTCTTAACCAATTTTGTATTTAAATTTAAACACAAGATTTGCGATTAGTCCACCTTATGTGTATTTAAATTGCCGACGAGGAATTCGCCAAATTTATTCAAGCCAAAACAAGAGAAATTTAGATCCCTCCTTAAAAGTGTTTTAGCTCAGAAAATTGCATCCCTAAATGGCGCAAATAAGATGCCAATAAAAGGCATTGTTTGTTCACTGCGCGAAAAGTAAACTAAGCAACTAAGTGAATTGTGAGTAGAGGTTGCCGTGTAATTTGATTTCTGTGTAAACTTGCACGAAACACACGAGCACGACGAACATTGCCTCAGACATAATTTGCCTGCAATTGCGGTGCACTTGTCTCATGCAAGCGGAAAAATCCGTGGTCGAAAAACGCTTAATGGTAATAGTATTTCCATCGGACTGAAGCTGAAGCTGAATCTGAAGTTGGAGTGCATAAATCAGCGGGCTGCATTCGAAATTTATGAGCGACTCGGCGACTTATTTATCTTAAGCCATCAGCCGAGTTGACGAGTTGCATTTCTTATGGGTCTTTAAGCCACTCAATGTGGTAATCGGGCGATAATCGATTAATAATCGCCCCGATCTATTCAAGGCAAACATTTCCATTAGTTGTGGCGTGGCAGTCCGAGAAAATAAGATAAGTGTAAGTGTAAGTAAATGATATATTTTGCATTAACTGGCATACTGGTTCGGCGGTTCCGCAGTATTGAGATTTATTTTTAATGTACAACTACTTTTGCCAGCAGTCAAAACATTTAAAAACCACAATTTGCAGCTTTCAATTAAAATAACTAAATGGAAAATATTCATAAAGAAGCACTTACTGAATCTGGGTTTATTGGCGTAAAATAAATTTCGTTACACGTCTTTATAGGTAAGCGGGAAAAAATGGGCATGAAAAGCTTATACTTTCTGAACTAAGGATAATTGATCGTTAAATAAATCGAACAGGTTTTTTTTAGGTTTATGACAAAGAGGATTTCGAAATTATTGGTGGATAATTCAAAATCAAAATTGAAGTATGCAAAAATGAACTATTTGTTTGCTAAAATCAAAATATGATAACATAAAAAAAGGAAAAGGATCCGCATCTGATTAAAACAATAAGTTCTTTGTAATTTTAATACATCAACTTTATAAAATAAAAACAAAAAAAGGAATAAAATATTTTTTAAAACATTTTAAAAATGTCTAGTTCCACCACCATGGAGGTGGAGCAGTCACGTAGTCGGCCACATTGAGATAATCCTGTTGGACGTCGTCGGGCACAGATGATTCATTCGATTCCGAGTCCCCAATTAGGGAGTCATCATCCTCCAGCGGCTGAGCAGTCGACAGGGAACTCATTATGGCGAAGATGAGCACCAGACCCAGGATGATTTGTTGGAACAGCTTCATGTTGGAAATACTTTTGGAGTTGTGAGTGAAGAAAGTTATCTACGGCTGCCTTTTATAGTTCAATCCATTATACAAATCGGAACTAGAACTCAGGTGTTTTATTTTCTGGGTATTTTCCGGCCAGCATTAGTATTGTTTACCTTTTCACATTTAAAAACTGGGCTATATTTGCTTTAATTTTTTGGCACGCGAAATTGAGCTGGTCAGGGTTGGTTTTATTTTATTTTGTCTTTTCTTTATCTTTATCTTCCAATTTTTTTTTTGCTGCTACTGAAATTGAGATGTGCGTGTTGTGCTTGCTTTTTTCTTTTCGCTTGACTATCGTTTATTGATTTCCTGGTGAAAAGCTGTATTTGCTGCTGCCGCTGTCGCTTTTGCTGCCAATTAACTGGCTAAAGAGTTGCAATGCTGCCCCATGTTGCAACATTGAAAACGTCACAGCCATGTCGTCCACTGTCTTGTTTTGGCACTCGCCTCGCCGCAATTAGTTATCAATTAAAAACTATTTAAATCGCAACAGCTAAGCGACTGTTATTCGGCTTCCTCCTGGCTTAATGGTATCATTAGCCATTTGGCAACTTTTCTGGGAAGATACGAGATGGCACTTCCTCGATTTCAAGTTGTGTGGCATTCAAAAATAAATATATATGAATTCTAATATTGGCACAGAAAATGTGAAAGATATTGGTTGGCCTTGATTCCTAAAATCATAAGTTTAATTAAGTTTTATATACACAGAAAAAAACTGATTAATGTCAAATGTTTGATTCAAACATATCAACTTGGTATTTAATCATATCATATAAAATACCAAATTGAGTATTTTTAAACAAATAAAATGTAAAAGAAGATAAACATAACCTTTATTCATATCAAAATGATATGATATAAAATTGACCAGACCTGATTTGATCTTTTGTCAATTTTTTTCTGTGTATAAAGATTGTTCAACTAATTAGTTAAAGCTTGTGATTTCCTTAATTTTTCACTATTATGTTGGTAATCTTAAGAACTTGATCAGAGAACAACATCATCTTTGAAAAGTTCAAATTACAGAACTTGGGCAATTATCAGCGGGAGTGGTTGAACTCGTCCAGGGTTAAATATCGATCGATTGTGGTGAAACGATCCCCGCTGCTTTTTCGAGTGTAATTAGTGTTATAATTTTTATTTTATTATATTGTATTCTTTGTATTTCTTTTGGCAATGTGAAGGACTGTGTGTGCTGAAACACAAATTGTAAGCCTCTAATTATGCATAAAAACTGTGCCTTTGTCTTGAGCAATTAAAAATTTAGCGATAGGCAGCAGCAGCAGCAACAACTATAAATATTATAATAATTATCAACTGAAGCTGAACCGGCCAAAGCCAACTAATTTCTGTTTGAACAACTGCTGCTAAACGGAGTTCTAAGTGGGGTGGTGTAGTTTATTTTTTGGTGTTTTCTGTGGAATTACCAGCTGGATGGGTAGGTTTAAGCCAAGCTAAACGACCGACCTTGTGTTTTTTTTTTTTTGGCCACGCTCTGCTTCCTTGCCTTTTGACGACACGCTGGCCAGAAAGTGCATTGCACATGGAGAAAAATAATAGTATTAAAACTATTGAATTGGGAAATTTTGTATAAGTAAAAAAATAAAAGCTATATAATATTATACAATATTATTGAGCATAATTAATTTAATTTTATTATTTATTTTCTTCTGCGTTTGCACTCAGTTGTCCGTCGATTGGCCAATTTTTCAGATCGGAAATAAGTGTGGCCCACAGAAAAGCCAAGAAGCCAAGAGTTCCGCTTTGGCTTTTCGATTGCCTATTTTGGGGGCGATTACGCATACGCCCCGGTGTCAAGGCTAACAGTGATTTGCTCTAAAAAAAATTAAAAAATGTATGTACTTCCACCATTGAATTCAATTGAATAGCGAAACAGGAAAAAAGGGGTTTTGCTGATTTGGTCGAAGTGTGGAGCACTCTTTATTTTACAAAATGTGTATTAAATAACAACATTAAGTACAAAGTATCTTTGTTATTTAAAGGTTTTAAAAAGGACAAAACGAAAATATGTAATTTCGATTTTTAATTAAAATGTATATTATATCTATTATTATTTATCATAATAAAAAATATTCAAATTTATTCTCATAAAAATTTTAAAACAACTTAAAGGTAATGAACGTATAACTCTTCCAAAAGGGTATTCAAAACAATCCGAAATAATTCGCCAATTGGCTAGCAAAATAAGCAAATATTCGAGTGACTTAGTGACCCACCACTCCCAATTTTTAATTTTAGTTTTTTTGGCCCTCTGCCCACAAGGCTGAAACGGTTTCGATTCCGTTAGCGATATGCTGCCACTGCCACCAATGCATCCATCCATCAATCAATCAATGCGAACATTTCACTTTACGATCGAATCGAATCGAATTGAATCAAAGCAAACAAATTGAGTTACAAAGCACGGGCCAAAATCGCCAATCATTTCCCAAGTTCCGATCGGAACCGGTTCGGTTTTTTGTGGCTTAACTCTATGGTTATGGTATAGAATGAATCAATGGGGTTTCCAAATCGTTAATCCAACGCCTAATACTCCCTGGTGTTTTTATTTCCCACTTTCGATTAACTTTACCTGATTAAATTTGGGCAAAACTTTAGCTTAAAAGCTATTCGCCAAATGGTAAATGTCTTGGGCTTTATCATAAAAGCTCGAAACTAAATGGATTGTGTATAGGAATCAGTTTAGTCTGGTAAAAAGTATAGGTAATTGTAAAATGTAGGTAAATTTCGTAAGCCAAGAATAATGGTTTAAAGATTTTTATTTATTCCCTAGATTCTTGAGTTCTTAAAGTAAAAAAAAAACAGTTGTTTATATGTACAATTTAACTCTGGGATAACCTTCAGTTAAACCACCACGGCGCCGGAGTAGGTGCATAGTCGTTCACATTAAGGTAATCAGGATTGGGTGGGTTATATGATATCGAAGTGGGTGGAGCCCATGCTCGATTCTCACTCTTCTCAGGTTCTTCGGGATCTGATATAATCCTCCTTCTTCGATTCCATCGCAATCTTTTGCTATTCGGCCGCTGTTTAACTCTATCCAGTTGTTGGGTTTTTGTATTCTCTTTTATCCGCTGACGTTCGATTTCATTTATAGATTCCAAAATCATATTCAACTGTTGATTGCTTTCCTCCAAAAGCATTTCGGAACTTTTCTTTCCACTTTCAACTCGGGTTGAGAGGACGATAGTCGTCACCGAGACAATCACCATACAAATAATCCACCGACTCGACATAATGCTGAACTGAACGCAATCTAAAGTGTTCTCGGGTAATTATCCACATATTTATACTCCACATAGATAAGCTACATGTGTTTATATTGCATCGATTATTCTTGACATCGTTTGGTTCTCTGTGTTTGAAGAACCCCTTACGTACACCTTACGTAATGCTGGGTAAATGTTTGGCCAACATACAAAGCCAGAGAGTAGAGTTATTAAAGATCGAGATCGGCGTAATCAAGATTAAGTTCAACACTTTTCGGCCAAGAGAAGTATTACAAAATTATATCAATAAATTATACCCAAAATAAAAATAAATGCCCCTGATTTAAATTTTTATGTTTTTCCTTTCGTTTTTATTCAATATATAATTAAAAGTCGTTTTTTGTTCATAATTGTATCTCAGAAAAAAAATATAATAATAAATGTATCTTCTATGCACGCGTCGATTTGGATGCGTGTGATCTCAGTGGAAAAAAGGAGGGGGCAAGGTCGGGGTATACAAATAGATATATATACCTATATAGAATATATATATATAATAGGGCACAGTTACTTCGCATTTTTTCGGGGACTTTGTGCTTAGTGGTCTACGAGTGGCTTGGATCTCCTCGTTCTTGGGCTCGCTCCATGTTTTCCGTTCTGGTGACTTTTCTTCTTTCCTTTCTCTTCGGCGCAAGGAGGGATCTTACTTACATAGTATATCCGCATTTATCAGTAGTTTAATTAGTGTAATATGTGTACAAAGCTAACGAGTCCTTGGGGGAGGAGGAAGAAGGATTACGAGGAGGAGGAAACTTAAAGGACGTACATATATCAAACAATTTTTAAGAGTTATTATCGCTTGTGTGGGCCATCATCCCAAAAAGTTTTGTTTATCTTCTTTAGGATTATGCAGCAGCGAATCGTGACGAGTATTATATTCAGGATTCAATGGGCGGATGGCGATGTGTATTTGATTGATTGATTGGATTGGATTCGGATTGGATTATAGTGGTGTGTTTACAGGATCGTTCCTGGTTTGCGGAGCGGCAGACGACGACGCTGGCCCAAAAGTCCCAGTCCACGGGCCTGCTGTTTGGTGGTTGCCTCCGTCGCCTCCGTGGTTTCCGACTCCTGCTTTCCAGCGGCTCCTTCTCCGGCGGACTCGTCGCTTCCACCGGCGGACGCCTCCTCCTTGGCGGGCTGCTCCGCGGAGGAGTCTGGCGATGAGTGCTCCTCCTCAGCGGGGGATTCTGTAAACGGAAATAGATGGATTAAAGATTTATCCAAGGATTTTATCGAAAGGTGCCCCAAATCGCATTCCTTCTGGGCTCTATGGCTCCTAAAGTGTGCACTTTAAATATCTAATAATCTGCTTTTAAATATTTAGCTTAGATTTATTCATAATTTTGATGTCTAGGAAAATAATGAACCCAAAATGTACTTTTAGAGTTCCATAACTTGACTTATTTGATACCGATTTTAAAGTGGTATACCTCTAAAAGTTTGTTTTGCAGTTCCCTAAAAGACTGCATTACAATTTTACATAATCACCAGATACAGTGGCGGAAAAAATAATATAAACGTTTCTATTATTTTTTCCGCATGTGTAAATATTTGTAAGTTTTAGATGACTTGAAAAATTATGACCCAAATCAAAGCTTGACCAGAGTTTCCCAACTCTATATTTTTTCTTCTAAATATTTCATATTTCTTCATGGTAGATTGACCCCCATTCATTACCTGTGGTGGAGCTGGCTCCCAGGTGGAGTCGTCGCTTGGCCAGCAGGGGATTGATCTTCCTGGGCGCGGGGGCGGGGGCTGCGGCTGCCTTCGGCTTGACCGCATCAGTCTTGTGCGTGAGGGCGTTGAGGCGTGGCCGGGTCTTGAGGCGATTCAGCCCGGAAACGGGTGCCGCTGGAGCGGCGGAGGAATCGCCGCCAGCCTCGCCAGCTTTTTCGCCGGCCTCGCCGCCCGCCGTTTCCTCCTCCTTGACGTCATTGTGATGGCTACTGCTGTCGGCGGCCGAATCCTCGGCAGCCGCTGGCGTTTCCTTGGGCGCCTCCGTGCTGCTGACTCCCGACCTTCCCAGTTTGCCGCGGGGCAGCAGGCGATTGCCGCCGGCGCGGTGAAGATTGAAGCGGGACGGACGCACTGGCTCCGCGGGAGAAGCTGCGGCGGCGGCGGGAGCAGCAGACCTGGCCTCCTCGGCGGAATTGGAGGAGCCACTCTCAGCTGCCGTCTCACCACCCTCTGGATTGGCGGGTGCCTTGGTGGTGGTGGTGCGACTGCGTCCACGAAGTCCTCCCAAACCGGGACGACCTCTCAGTGTGCTCCTTGCGGTGGTGGAGGAGGGGGCGGCCGATTCCGCGGCGGCGTCACCTTCAGCCGGGGATTCCTCGCCGGGACGCTCAGTGGTGCTCGTGGTGGTGGAACCGCGGAGGTTGAAGCGGTTGCGGGCTAAAAATAAATGGGATCAATTATTTTTTTTTTTCTGGGTTTTTGGTAAAAATATGAATTTTTCTTTTTTGTTTTTTTGCTGTAACTTGGCCCAAAATGGTCCTACACCAAAAATACAAACTGTTTTGAACAGATAACAAAATAATAAATAAATCCATGTAACTTTCAGTGTGATTTTGGAAAAATAAAATTTTCGCCAATTTTCACATTTTTTTAAGGTGGTACGTCATAATTTTTTACGAAAAATGGTCAAAAATTAAAATTTCCAGCTTTAAATGCCAATCGATTGGAAATTTAATGCCGAGTTCAGAAAGGTATGACAATCTATATTTGAATCTATATTTCAATTGTTTCGGACGAAAAACGAATTATTTTTTTGTGTAAAATTGTGATTAAATTAAAGTTTGTTTTCTTGTGTTATCAAAACTAGAAATCAGCCTTGTAATACAATTTAAATTTAAATTGACTGGAAATAACCCTGAATACAATTTACAATACTTAAGCTAATGCTTTCACTTCACTACAACTTCGTTAGTAATAACAATTTAAATTCACTTTCCCAAAGGCCTGAAACTTAATTTCGGGCTTAAGCGTTTTGCCCTTGACCCAGTTAACAAAGTCAGTGGCCGAAAAGCTGAAGGTGGACATGCTAATAACCGATCATTTACATGCCTTATTTTAAATAAATTAGATCTGATCAGTATTGATAGCCCTTTTGCTTTGATGGTTTGGTGTCGAAATAGTACAAATAAAAGCCAATTTACTATGTTAAATTGTTGAAATATTAGTCAATTATTACTTCATACTTTGTGTGCCTCAAGTTGAATGAATATTTATGGCTAAATTGGAAAACTAGTTTTGGTAGTCTATTTATTTATTAAATACTCACGTCTGCCTCGTGCGAAGCCCGTGCTCACAGGCTTAACTTCCTTGGCAACGACGACTTCCTCCTCGGTGGCGGGGGCGACGGATGATGTGGCTTCTGGCGAAGCGGTGGTCCTGGCTCCAGGACGAGATCGGCCTCCAATCGAGGGGCGCGAGAAGCGATCTAATGGGAAAAAGGGATATTAATATTAAAAAAAAATAACCATATAGCTTATATTTTGAAATAACTTTTAAAGGTGCCTAAAAGTAGGCAACAGTTTTTTTAATACTTTTATACACCTTTAAAAGTGATTTTGAAATCATTAGGATTTTTTTTTCATAATAATTAAACTAACTTCTTCCAGTTTTGGTGGTTTCGGTGGCCACCGGAGCCTCGGTGGTGCTGGTGGTGGTGCTGCCGCCCTCGGATCTGTTCAACTTGAAGCGATTGCGCCCGGCGAGACCATTCAATCCGGCTCTCCTGCCGCCGAAGAGTGAAGGAGCCGCCGTGGTTGTGGTGGTGGTGGTCGTGGTGGTTGGTGTCTCCGTGGTGGTCGTCGTGGTTGTGGTCGTCGTAGTGGTTGTGGTGGTGCTGCTGCTAGTCGAGGGAATCTCATCGATCAGCGTGGTCAGGCCATCCTCATCCGTGCTGGCGGTGTCGGGAATGAAGGTGGTAACACCTTCGCTGTCTGGAATTGCGGTGGTCTGCTCGTTGTTCAGATTCTCGTTGGTCAGAATGGCATAGAGATCGAGGGCGGCCTTCTCCATCGAGGGCGTGGTCTGTTCGGATTCCTCCTGATCGACGGGAATCGCCTCATCAGCAGCAGCAGCCGCCTCCTTTTCCTTTTTGGCCTGCTCCTCCTTGGCCTGTTGCTCCTTCTTCCTGGCGGCCGCCTCCTCCTGTTCGACGGCAATCACCGGCTTCAGCTCATTTTCACCCTTGCGCGTGGCCTTGGTTTGCTTTTCATCCGTGTTGAAGGTGGCACTGTCCACCAATTCCAAGCTGGGGCGCTTCACACTGATCTTCTTGCGTTCGGCGGCCGTTTCCAGGGAATCGAGAGCAGGCGTTGGTGGCACCTCGATGTTCTTGCCACGACTGGGGAATCGGGTGATCATGGGCAGACGTTCAGCCTCGATATCTTCAGAGGTGTCGGCGGAGGAGGATCTTCCCTTGGCCTTGCCGCTGTGCAGGCTATTCTCACTCGGAGTGGCCGCAGTGCTCCTCTCGATGTTCGTATACCTAGTCTTGCCACGCACCTCGGGCTCGACAGCCGCTGCAGCCTCCACCTTGCTGGGATCCTCATCCTCATCGTAGTAGTAGACATACTCGTACTCGTAGTCCTGACCATTGGGTCCCTTTTTGATCTCAATGCGAGATTTCTTGCTGTTCTCACTGCCCGCACCCTCGAGGGCAAAGTTTTGGTTAACGAACTCTTCATGGGGATCGACGACTATATCCTCGTCCAGATTGTCGATCTTCTTGCCAGCCGTCGGCAGGGTGGTCAACTGGGGAGCAGGTGCCTCAGTGGTGGAGGAACCCCTTTTGTGGGCCAATTCTGCTTGAGCGGCCTCCTCGATTTCACGCCTCACTTCGGCCAGTTCCTCCTCTTCGATGGCTCGCTTGGCCTCGATGCTCTTCATCACATCCTCGTTGATTAGGGCACTCAGAACGGGATTCAATTCGGGGCGCTCCTTGGTGGGCAGCAGGTTCATCGAATAGTCGGCGGAATCGGCGGCCCTTATGCTGATTTTGTGCGAGGTATGGAAGCCATCGTCTCGCTCCGCGGCTCCCGGATGTTTGTGCGAGGTCTCGAAGGGAATCGCCGACGCTGGATTTTCCTCGGCCAACTTGACTTGACTATTGTCGCTGGCAGATGTCGAAAGGGGATCCGCTGAGTCTGCCGAGGATTGGGAGGCCAGGAAAGCCAGAAGGAAACTGTAGAAGTAGAAAGAATAGCGAATGAGAAGAAGAAAATTGTATTTATGGTCCTTCAAGTCGGATTTCGACAAATAGAGTTTTCTTTCTAATGAACCTGAACCTATTTCTTTTTTCTGATTGCTCTTGAGTTTGTCTTTTCATTGAATATAACATTTCTTTAAAAGCTTTACCCAAAAATGGGAAACATTAATGCTTTTTGTGGTCCTTCGAGCCGGATTCTAAAGAGCTAATACTATTCCCTTTTATCCTATTGCTCATCAACTTATCTCTTCATTGGCATTAATATTTTCTATTTTCCAGATGGACATTGGCTTATCAGCTTGCTATTAAAGAAAAACGAAACTCAAGAAAAGATTAATAGCTCTCTTTGATAATTTGATTTGAAATTAATTTGAGAGTAATGAGCTTACTTCACTTGCGATGAAAATCTCTCCTGTCTTGACTTTAATAGCTTAAGTGCCCAGCTTTGCATTATCCAGTGCCCCATCTGAATTCGTAGCTCAATGCATTCAGCCATGTCTAACCCAATTAATCTTACACAAAAAACTCTATAATCAGACCGGGCTTTAACTTCAACCTCAACTGCATAAGCTTTACACTAAGAGAAAGGTATGTGGGCTATTGGAAAGTTTGTAGACTGGCAACTCCTTGAATTCTTGTACTATATTCTATTTGTTTATTTAAACTTAATTAATTTTTTATTTAATTATTTGTTAGTTATTTAATAATAAAATAAAGTATTAATTATACAAATATTTCCTAATAGATTAAAGGGTATTAATCAAATCGCTAGACGCCTTTTGGCATTTCTTTCTGGTTTCTGATCGGCGCGTGCTCCTAATCAGCCATCACGGCTAGCCGGTTATTAGTTTTTCGCTTTTAGTTGGCTTTTTCAGCCTTTTCAGCTTCAGCTTCAGCGATCTTTGATGTGCTGCCTCATCTCTAATCTGGCATGAAAAACCTTTCACAATTTCATTAGCCACACAAAGTCGATTGCGCATGCGATCATGATTTGGCCATCATCATCATTATCATCATCGTGTACGTCTAGCCGCTGAATGGAGCGTGCACCACCGTATAGCACCACCAACACCACCGGCTATACTACAGCACCACCGCCACACAATAGTTCATTGGGCTCTGCGAATCCGCATTGCAATGCAATGAAAGCGATGCTCAAGGCAAACCGCAAAACGGTTCCAAAACGACCGGGAAACTAGAGCCAGGAATCGCAAACCGGTTGTTCACAACAAAATACAAAAGGTGTTAACCCATTTCAATTCCAGACCAGATCAAACCAGATCAGAGGTCCCCGAGTTTTGTTGGGTTTTTCATTTCCAGGCAGGAAAATCAAAAGCATTAACAGAGAAAATAAATTAAAGGATTTAAAAGATAATGTAAAAGAAAAAATTATGAGAAATTCTGTTCCATTTTCTTTTGATCTTCATTTGATCTGCTTATGATCTTCTGTCGATTTTCTTTTAATCTCTTTTGAATCTTCTTTTGATATTCTTTTAATCTCCTTTCGATCTTCTTCTTATCATCTTATGATTATACTTTTTTTTATAATTAAAACATTTGTAAAATCCAAATATTTTTTTCCTGTGCATGCGAACAGAGCGCTCTTGACGATAACTTTTAACATTTTGAATTATGTGCAAGTCTGGCTGGCTGGCTGGCTGGCGTTCACTTCTCGAACAAGTTTTCGGGGACTAGCAACGAACAACCAACAAACAACCAACGAACGAACGAACAACATGGGCTGGCAACACCTTACTGCAAAGGTAGACAACTTCAACTTATTTTAATTGCAACAGCCCCAAAAACGGGCAGCTCAACAATGGCCAAAAGCCATAAGTCTGCGACTTTAAGAAAAGTTATAATTATGGCCACATCCACGTAGACGTGCAAATAAAAATTGCTGCTGCAGTGAAGTCAGTCGTCTCCTTGGACAAAAGGGTCTGTTATGCATGAGGTGACAATGCACACAGCATATATATATTTTCCCATTAACAATTGCAATCCGAAGTAATTGCCACAAAATAATATGTGCTTAGTTTCGGCTTAGCACAAAACAATTAAATAATAATACAAAATACCAATCGAAAGTTAAATGTCATTCAGGCATTTAATTTTAAAAATTAGACCAGGGCCAAAAATATTAGGATGTCATCAAAAGTGTGAATAAGATTCCCCAATATTTAGCCTTCAAATAAGTTGTACAATAAAAAATAAACCAGCAAAAATACCGACTATTTAATTAACTTCTTTTTCATTCGGTTTCAATCATGTTTCTTGTTTCCGAAACTCACGTAATTTCCCGCAGTTTATTAGCTTCAATTAGCTGCTCAGACATAATCTGTGTAAATGACTCACACGCAGAATGTGGTGTGTGAATCGAATTCCAAAGAATCATTTACACTCATTCATGGCAAGATTGCCTTGACTTGGATTGCCATTAAAACACCTTCAACAAAATTGGATCATTTATTGCCTGTTTCTCGAGACATTTAACGGCATCCACTGGCATTTTGGCTACTTTAAGCAGTTAAACGATGGAAATTAACTAAGCTGAGTGATGATATTTTGTGACTTTAATTGCTACACGGTGAGAAAAACGCATGGTTTTAGTTTACAGTATTGGTAGTTAAAATAAAATAATTAGCTAGGTTTAAAGAGTGAATAATATAAATTAATTTCACAATATTTATGAGAATGTTTAAGTTAAATATAATTATAAATTAAAAAAAAAGTCTTTAAAGCAACCTACATTTTTTTGTAATTATTAAATATAAGTTTTGCTTAAAAAATGCCATTACTTAGAAGAGATTTACTACCCACTTTTAAACGTTTTTCTGAGTGCCCTATTACCGCTATGGTTGGGAAAACTCTGTGATAAATATATGTGTGTATAATCTTCATGTGGGTAACTCTTGACGGAACTCCACTCCCAATCTTAACCCCTTGCTTCCCATTGTGTTTCATTTCTTTTCTTTGGCGCTGCACTTCATGCAACCTGTAAAAAAAAACATCTGTGGAAAGGGAGTGCTGTTAATTTGTTTTTTTTTTCATTCAGCCTGTTAGCGGGTGTGGCATGCAATTTGTATTATAATTTGGCAATTCATTTTGGCTAAAAACAGGAGAAGAAATATATGTATTTGCGGGTGCTTTTCAGCCTTAGCTTCGGATTCGAATTCGGAATTTGGTTTTAAGTTTTTCATAAACTTCGGCGGCCATTGACGTTTTCGAGAGGCAGTGAAGCGGCAATAAGACAGTTAAAAAAAAACAACAAAAAACAAAAAACTGCTAAATCGGCAGCAAGATTTGCAATAGCAACAACCATATTGTAGCAGCCATGAAATGTAAAGTAAGTTTTGCATTGTTAAGTGGATGCGTCGTCGTCTTCGTCTTAGTCGTCGTCTTGCCAAAAGGTTTGTTGACTTCACCTCTCGCAATTGCCTTGCATTTTCCACCGCACATACAAATAAATATATGTTTTTTCTGCATAGTTGACCTTTTCGAAAGAGAGATCGCGGCACCTCGCCGGTTTGACCTTTTGTACAATAAAAAAAAAAAGAATACAATAAAAAATATCATTGCCACGCCTTCATCATGCATATTAACCCACTGATTGACTAACTGTCCGTGTGATTGATCAAGGTTAACAGTCCGCTGCAGGCGAAAATTCGGAATAAAGCCAAAATAAATGGTGATGGACTATACATTATTTCATATTAATCATATTTTCTTTTTAATCTTCAGTCCAAAAATTGGGAAACAGTCATAGTTCATATAATTATTAACTTATAGTTCATTCTAGTCAATAATTAAAGGAACTTCCAGTTATCTTCCTGTTATTTTCCAGTTAATAATTAAGTGGACTATGAACTATTTTCCAATAATTATTTTAAATTGTGTTTCTGAACAACAAAATTTAAACATCCTTCAACAAAATTTCTTTAAGCAAAGGGGTATTTCCTTAAAATGAATATACCTATAACATTAAATATTTTCAAAAGCTGGCCTAAAATAACAGCTTCCTCTAGCTTTTCAAATATTTTATTTATAGAAAACTGAAATGTTTTTTCCCAAGATGTTATAACTAAGCATTATCATAGTACCATAATAACATCTACCTACTAAACCCTAAGCTAACTTTGCGTAATCCGCCAAATCGTTAACTTGACCTTGAACGACAGCTGCAATTGTTTATTTATTTTTTTTTGCTCTAAGGGGTCTTTTTAATTATTTGTTTAATACACTTTACTTACATTTTGAGCAGCATTTTGAGCTGTTTTTGTTGTTGCTGTAGTTGTGGATCCTAGGTTGCTCTCCTTGTTGTTGTTGTTGTTGTTGTCAATGCTGTTATAACAACTTTTTCGTTAACTGCTTTTTTACATAAATTTTATTGACACTTTTGAAAGTCAACTGCCTGCTTCAGCTTGAACAAAACAAAAAAAAAAACAGTAAAAAAAATGGGTGTAAAAATAAATAAACAGAGTGTAAAAATTGAATGACAGAAATTGATTTTTCGAAAAATCTTTAATTGTTATGCACTTTGGATTTGGTGTGTGTGAGTGTTTTTTTCATTTGTTATTTTTTTTAAACATTGGACACATTAGCTTGCTGCTGCTGTTGTTGTTGTTTAGTTGCTTTTGTTGATGTTGTTCACTTTGGTCATTTTTTCAAGTTGCACTTTCACTTTTCACTTTTTTTTTACGTTTTGTACACTATTTTTGGTTGTTTGCATTTATTTTTTGTCAGCAACAGAAAATCAATTCAATTATTTTTTTTTGGGTGAGGGAGTGTGTATGTTGTAGTGTGTGTTGATTAGTTGGGCAATAAAAAAAATTAGTTAATAGGACTGGGAAAATTGTAAAAAACTTTTCAACTATTTTTTAAAAACTTACAAAAAAAAAATTGAAAAAAATTGAGGATTTTTGAAATGCACTTTTTGCCGCTTTTTGCGGCTTTTTCGGGCTCAAGTTTCGACTGGGCTTTGACTTCTTAAACCACTGGTACCGCTTATTTTATATGGCTAACCAACACACACAAACACACGCACACACACACACCTGCCGGGAGGATATTATGTTGGCAGTACCATGGACTCTTTTCTGAAGACCTCTCTATATATATACAATATATATAGATATATATGTTTATCTTGGGTCTTCGGGGAGCAGTCACTTTCGATTTCGCTGCCAGCTGAACGTGAAATGGCAAAATGATGAACGCTTCAACCATCGAAAACCGTTGCCGTTGCCATTCTGCCGCCGTCGACCGCGGCAGCGACTGCAGCAGAGGCTTCGACTTCGACTTCGACTTCA
Organism: Drosophila takahashii; assembly: GCF_030179915.1. Taxonomy (NCBI): domain Eukaryota; kingdom Metazoa; phylum Arthropoda; class Insecta; order Diptera; family Drosophilidae; genus Drosophila; species Drosophila takahashii. The sequence continues at coordinate 10,721,894 of NC_091683.1, forward strand.
ACTTCGGCTTTAACATATCGGTAACATCGGGGATTGGGGATTGGGGATCGGTGATCGGGGTGTTCGGGGGTCTCTGGGGTCTTGACTGTGCGAAAGAGAGAGAGAGAGAAAGATGGACGAGCGCAGAACGATCGACAGGAGCCGTTGGTCTGTATTTCTTTGTTTTTATTTTATTTTTTTTTTTTTTGGTTACGACCATGTTAACACTAAATCATTCACACCTGCTGCCGATCGTTGTTGCTTTTCAATGGCGTTTGGCCACTAGGAAGTTCAAAACTGCACTAGTTTCGGCGGTTCGAAGAGGGATTCCAGAAAAAAAAACCCACACTCGAAGAAAAAGTAGGGCAAACAAATAGTTTAGGAGGTTTTGGTTTTAAATAAGTTTTATGACTAAAACTACAGAACCAAAAGGACCAAATTATGAAACTAAGGAATTCGCGTTAAAAAAAAGTAAAATACCGTGGTATATTCTGGTTTCAACTTATAATATGTAGGATATATAATTTTTTGACCGTTTTTCAATTTTAAACAGTAGCCGATTAAAAACTGTAGTTTTCACCAAATTGCAACAAAAAATTTCTCATTGAAAGAAATATATACATAGTAAAAAAAACCGAGACATCAATATGAAACTGATACTTTTATGTTTTATGATTTTTTCTTTGTGCAGCAGCGACATTCACTTGCATTTTTTGGGATGCTCTATGGTCGCCTCGGTCTCAGTTAACTGCTGCTGATTTCATAAGCCAAAACTGGTTGGCAGCTGGTCTCAAGGCCGTTTGTTCGTTCATTCCGTTCGTCGTCGTCGCCGTCGTTGATTAACCGCATTACACATACGCCGCGTTGGCCGCAGTGGCCGCTTTTTCTTAACCGCTTCGCCTGCAATTAGCAGGGCACGCAACATGCTCGCATATGCAAGCGAAGCAGCCAGCAAGCAGATCATCACCCCGGTTTTTCCCTGGCCACCCCTCACTCGCCTTCCAGTGATATTATCCAATCTGTGGGGCTTATTGATTAACCGTTGCTCATTTGCTTACCGAGTATTTATGCAATTCCAGCAGCGAGATCAGCAACTGGCCAACTGGATGCGCCATAGGTGGGGATATATATATATATCGTTAATTCGACTCCGAAAAGGTGGGGCAAAAACACCAAAAACACTAAAAACACCTGTGGACCAAAGCTCCCTGCAAATGTCCAACTGACACCTTTTTTCGCCGTCCAGGGTAATGGAGGGTATAATATTTCACAAAAACTAATTTGTTATCATTTTTATGGCATATTATACCAATTCTTTCAAATACTTTAGGTTCTCTTAGCCCTAATTTAACCCTTGCTTAACCCTTACTTAGCCCTTAACCTTTACTTAACCGGTATCATTTTCATGGTATATTATAAAAATTCTTTTAAATACTTGAAGATCAGTTAACCTATACTTAACCTCTACGTAACCTCTACTTAACATTTACTTAACCGTATTTTATTTTATTATACAATTTATAAACTTTAAAGGGTATTCCCATGTCGAGCTGTTTTATCAGCATCTTTCTTTTTCTTCTACATATTTCTGATGGCTTGAGTTGGGCTTCAGTTACGGTTTAAGTTTGGTTGGGGATTACCACACAAAGTGGTTAAAATCAACCTGCAAACCGAAGACAACATCTCTTTCCATCTCTCTCTCCTTCCCTTTTTTTTGGATTTTGTTTGAATTTTGTTTACTTTGCAAGTGAGATTGATCAATCGATTTTCTAATTAGCATTGATCGATAAACTGGAACGAAAAGTGATTTTTTTTATCAGGTGCTCTTTACTTTTCTGGTCCCTGTTTTCTTTTTCTGCACTTTGTTTGCTTGCAAATTCGATTATATGATAAATATTTGCAAATACCAAAAGAGGCAAACAAACAGAAGACGCTAAGAGCTTCCTTCTTTGCAGCGCGAGTGCAGCGAACCGGGAAGTGATCCTGAGTATTCGTATGCCATATAAGTGCATAATTAAGGGATCCTTAGGCACCTTTTGTGGCCTTGGTTTTTTCCCTTTGCAGCTGCTTGGACTGATTGAATTTCAAGTGATCGTCTTTTGGGAATATACTCGTAAGTATACCTAAATGACTCAAGCTATTCCGAGGTCACATTGATCAAGTTACCCGATCACATTGCTATGGATGCCACGATACGCGGACATGTGTGTAAAAAGTACCCAACTAAAAACCTACATAAAGAAAGAAAACCAGGTTTCGATCGGGCGGGCAAACAGGATGCATTTCTGTGGGCAGGGAGTGCCTCGAGGTCAGAAGTCGAGTTTTCGATGGTCATACAAAAAGTGATCAGCGAGTGGTGGTTGGTTGGTGCTAATGGGCCGAGGGCGTGGCACTTTGGGGCGGTGTCTCAAGGACGGGGAGTCAGGAATACAGAGGAGGGGTATAATGATTGCTAATAATGATGGCTATGATAATTACAATGTGGCAATGATTAAGGTCGGGGAGTGGGCAATTTGGTAATTGCATAAGACGGAAAAAAGATGAGGGAGAATTTAAAGGGAGAGGCAACAGAGTTGCCAGCTATTAATTTGCAGGAAGTACCAGGGTTGCCAGCTCTTAAAATTCTCTTATATTATTTCCTCGTGATAAAATAGCAATAAATTTGACATTTTATGTGCGAAAATTTGATAAACTTAATGTGTTGTAATCCCAAGATCACACTTTTAAGAGCCTTAACCAAAAGCCAAGTCCGATGACATCACAATGCCGTTTTTAAGCCTGTTGCTTTTGCCAATTCATGGGCCAAAACCAAAAAAATAAAGAAAAATACCAAATACCGGGTACCATTTCAAAGGAACCCAACCGGGAGATAAAAACACTTCAGGTACCGACTCTTTTATGTATTGTAAAAAACTCATAAAATTGTAATAAAAACAAAACCAGCAAAGGGGAAAAAAGAAAAGAAACAACAACTGTTATCCAACATTTCAAGTGTTCGAGAGAGTATACATATATAGCTATATATATGTGCTATATGTGGCCATATCTGCATACAGATGTACGCAAACAGGAGTGGCCAACTTGGAATGTTAATGCGGCCTGCAGTCGTTGGCGTCGCCGAGATCTCCGATCCCCAATCCACTCCAAAAAAAAGAAGAAAAAAAAAAAGACACTAGCACGTAGGCCCAGCCATCTTTCCGTCTCTTTTGCACACCATATGCCCGTCTCTTTCTCCCATTCAGCTGCTGTCTCTTTCTCCTTCTGCCGACGAGAGTTACGTGAACTTTGAAGGGAGCTGAGGGCTATAACTGACCGGCAAACTGGACAAGAGCCAAAAGAATTAAGCACTCCTTAAGACCCTACACTGAAAACAAAAACTATAGTGGATTTTCAATTTTTTACAAGTTTTTTAAATTCGATGTTATACTTTGGATTAGATATATGATATATGTTTTCAGGTCTAGATAAAAAAGCTAATTAAATATATTGAAAATATTTGTAGCCTTATTTCTGGGTACACTAAAAAAAAAGTCGTTTAGGTTTTCCGATTTTTTGTAGTAATTTAAATTTTTCACAAAAATATAATGTTGATAGCACCAAATGCAATTATTTTATAGTTTAATTTAAAATTTTTTATTTTTTTGTAGTTTGTCCTATTTTTTGGTTCAATTTTTGTTTAAAATATTTTATTGTGTTTCAGTTGCCTGTCACCCATATTTATCTCAATGCATATCGACTCAATTTTTCAGAGTTTTTCTTATATTTTCAACCTGGGCGCGCATGTAGAGCCAAGTAAAATTTATAACTGTCAATTATTATGCAAGAGTTGTGTGTGTGCGTTGCGCGGTGGAGGGGGGTGGTGTTGTGGAGCGGGGGAGGGGGCGTTGCAGGGTAGAGAAACTCCCCTCACAGAGCAATCAGGAAATACCCAAAGTTAATGGTTATAAACACCTCCCTCGGCCTCCCAAAAAGCAACCACTCGCATAATCTGAACACGTAGTACCCCCAGATTTAATACCCTTCTCTTGAATTTTATTCTCTTTTGTTCCCGACAGAACTTTTTTTTACCGCTTCTTTTTTTTTTCTATCTTTTTGGCTTTATCTTTTTATGTTGCGGTTAATGAAAATATTTTTAATGCCTCCTGGATTTTTTTCTGGCGGTCTTGAATTCCCCCCGATTCTTTCTTATATTTCCCCGACTTTTGAGGAGTGTCGCCATCGGCGGTTCAATGTACGTCAATTGTTGGCCTTTCAAGACAACGCCTGCTATGAGAAACATTTCAATAACCATATAACCATGGCGATCATAAAGATGTTGTCGATCATCATCGTGATCATCATTAAATGGCTTCCACGTAGGCTGCAATTAAATGATTCTTTTGGACAATTTTTTTCTTTTTTTTCCGTCGAGAACCTTAAACCGTTTTTAGTTTCGACGACCTTCCCAAGATTTCCGGCTCAAATATATATGGGTTTTATAATTTTTTTGGTGCCGAGTGGCTTTTCACATGCATAATAATGAATAATGAAGCGCGAATATCATCTGAAGTGCAACTTCATCGCGATCATTTGACTCTTTTTGGTGGGCAGAAGAAATCAGTGGGTGGATGAGATTTCCTTATTTGCTGAGATATGGAAATTAAGTTGAACATTTAACAAGCAAAAGGTTCAACGTTTTTTCAAGCTGCTCTTGATAGCCCGAAAATAAAATGTGTACCATTGACTTTCAGTTTAAATTTCATTGATAATATAAAAATAAATAATAATGTTTTTTACTCTTTTAACAGTTAATAAATGAATATATTTTTATTTAATTAGTGTTGGATCTTTAACATTTCCCTGTCTAATTTACATTCGAATTATAAGTCATTAAACCGTGTCAATCTGTCAATCAGGCCGCCCATCCAAATCATCCATCAATCACGGCGCCATTGAAATTATGCAGCAAAGAGCGAAAAAATTCCAAATCACATATTGTGTTGATTAAATTATGATCGACTGTGTTAAGTTTTAATTTTTATTTTTGATTTTTGATTTTACTTTGTTGTAATCACTTTGTGACCCACTTTGAAGTGCTTTTGGTCTCGCTGCTGCTCGGCGGCTTTTATTTTATTACGAAAATTTGTTTAATTTTAAACTGTTTAACTTGAAATTGAGTCACGACGGCGACGCAAAAGCAGAGATCAAAGTAGAGTTGTGGATGTGGATGTGGAGATCGAAGTGGAAACGCTGCCTGCCCGAAAGTTACATAAATTGGCATTAAAACGATTCAATAATCGAATGGCAAAGGGGGCGTGGCAAAAAGGGGGGCGGTAGGGGGTAGGTCAGCGAGAGGGACAGCGGACTAAAACTCAAGAAACTCAACCCGAAACTCAAACTCAAGCCTCAAAAAAAAAAAAAATAAAAAAAAAACCTGAAGCAACCGAGACGAACCACCATTTGGCATTTGCATACAAGTGTGTGTACAGCAGGCACAGCCGGGGGCAAAATACTAGGGTTAATGTCAAGGGTTTCAACGGCGAATTTCCATAAAAAGAAAGGTCAGGTTTGTTTTCGAGAGGCTCTAGAAAACTTGAAAATATATCATCATAATATTTGTTTAAATATATTAAAGGGCTAACTTTCAGTCAGGTTTATTTTTTAAAGGCTTTAAATAAATTGAAAATAATTCAGTGATTCCTACTATTTGCTTAAGTATATTAAGATTCATAAATTTTTGAATAAGTAACGTATTTTTGAATAAGTTTAGTATTTTTTGAACAAATAATGTAAATTAAGATAAATATAATTTTTATTCACATCAAAATGATATGAAAAACTTGATTTTTAAAAAATACAAAATTGACAAAAAATTGACGAAAGATCAGATTGATATTGATCTTTTGTCATTTTTTTTCTGTGTATAGAAAAGTTTATTTTTTTATGAAACATTATTATATTATATGAGTTTCACTTCAATAAAATCCAAAATACTTTTTAAATCTTTCGCAACTATTTTGCTGTCCTTGCGTGTTTTTGTCTGGTGCGATCAGGTGAACATTGAACAACATGAGCTGCAAGTGACAGTCAGACCCCTTTTTTTAAGTTTGTTTTTGTTTTTTTTTTTTCTTTGGACCCCGACTGAAAGGTGAACAACATTTTTTCATCCCCCCTTTCTCGCTATTTTCCCCTCCCTTTTTATTTTCTGCATTTTTGTTCGCCTTTCTCGATCCGTCTTTCGATGGCATTTAACACTTTGACATTATTGCCACAGCAAAACGTCTATGATCATTGATCATTGGGCCGGCGAGTGAACCACCTCACAACTTCATTAAATATTTTGCTATTTTGCATGGCATGGCGAACCACTTGGTCTATTTTTTATGATCGAACTTAATGGCCGGCAAAAAGCGCAAAAGCGCTCAAGGTTAAGCCTTTAAGCCCAAAGACGACTCTATATGCTAACTAACTAGTTGAACTAGATTCGAGATTCGAGTCTCGAGCTTCCAATCCGGTATTTCGACTGTATTTTCTAGGGAGGATTCAAGAATGTCCGATGAGTAAGCTACAAATGCCATATGCTACGATTTGGATTGGCTTAAAGCGACTGCAATCGTGATCGCGATCGTGTTCGTGATCTACTTGTCAACACCTACACACGCCTTGGGATCTTTGAGTGCTTTGAGTGGTTCCGGCTTGGTTTCAGAAATTAAATGGAAATTTACTAGATTTTTTCAAATTAAATAATTAAGTTTGCGAATTCTTTAGCACCATTTTTCACACTTTTTAAAAATGTAGTATTTTTGTACTTAAGGTTAAAAACCACACATTTCTGCCTGTGTAGGCTTAAGTGATCAACGATCGGCGGATCCAGTTATGCATTTGGCATGCGGGGCACACTGATAACTAATTATGCGAGCGATCTCTGACGTAAGGCCCCGAACCCGAAATGAAGGGCACTATAACCACCGATAATGCCCGAAAGTCAGAGAGAGTGATCGATTCGGTTTGGAATCGGCTTGGATTGGATTGGATGGGCAAAGAAAGTGACATCTAATTGCGATGAAAGCGATGACAGCGATTAGGGATAACCCATTGTCGCATAACAAGTGAAAAGATAACTGCGATTAACGATCACCAATTAACGATTAACAGCGATGCTCGCGATCACTTAGATTTCCCAACAAACAAACGTTTATGGGCTTGCGATGCGATGCGTTCATTTCCCCGAAGAAATCGGAATCGATTGAACACGAACACCAGATACAGAGACCAAATACCAGGCCCAAAAGTCAAGACCACTCTCATCCTCAATCTGCCAACCTGCCAACCTGACTTTTGTTTATCTTCCTACAAACAATTGGCCACTGTCACTTGTTGATTAGAAAACTTGTTGTAAAAATAACCGCAGAAGAGGCGACTACTTTCATTATTTGTTGTTCGCCTGCCGGTTGAACAATCCAACAATCCAACAGTCCAAAAGTGTGTTTTCTTTTTTAAAAATTGGCAATAGTCAAAGAAATGATTGCCGCAATAACAAACATATACTTGTGATTATATGAGCGTGATAGTTTCAAATACATAATATAATAGTAATATGGTCCCAGCCAACGAGCACAATAAAATAGAGTGGTTTACCTTTCGAAACCCCAATAATGGAAACCTTAATCAGAAATATAAAATTTCAAAATAAGGAATTTAACTTTCAATTCCATTTTGAACGTTAGGCAAGTCGGTATGATATTTCTTTAATGTTAAGACTAAATCTTTACGCTTATGTAGATTTTATCTACTGGCTGAAATTGAATATAAAATTCTATTTCCGGTTGCCAAAACAAAAATGTCACCAATACTAAAATTTCCCAAGTTTATCATACAAAGTTTTGAGCTAGAACTGGTTATCAAAAATTGAATTTGCATTAATAGACATAGATCTCGTTAAATTATTTCACACTTTTGATTTGTTTAAATATTTATGAAGCTCTGACGTAGAATTTTTAATTTATACCACGAATATTTGACTTTTTTCATTTTAAATATTCCGCCACAAAGACGGGAATAAAGCAAAAATACAACACGTATTTCAGCAGAATTTCGGAATGTGCTTTTGGTGGGGGATTTTCTTCGGTTTTTTCCTCTACGTATTTTCCCTTTTTCAGTAATAAATTGCTGCCCAAAAGTTTCATCAGCTGGATGGATAGGCTGCGAAATGAATTTTAAGTTTTACCTCCTATGCTATGGAATTTCAGCAATATGTCAAACAACCAAAAACAACACTTCACTTTTTTGCACCCTTTTTTGTCACTTTCCAAACGCGAAATGTAAACCAAATCGATTGAAATTGCATTGAAACTGAAAAAAAAAGCAAAATAAAATAAAAACGCCGAAATAGAGGGATTTTTAGCTATTTGTTTGTCGATTTATGTTTGTTTCTTTGGGATTGGGACTGCAGATGGATGCATCCATCCTGCTATCGATCCCCTCTCCACTTTTCCTTCCACCACGTTGAACGCGTCCAATTACCTCCACAGACTTTCCGTTAATGTTTCGAATTTCGAAAAACTCACGGCAGAAAAGCCAAAAACAAATAACAAAAGAAAAACAAGAAAGAAAGGCTCGAGTTTTAAAGTCGAAGCCTTGAATACCCTTTAAGTTTTCGATGGTAAAACATAATAACGTTGAACATTTTTGTTCAAAAATTATTGAATAGAATATGAATTACTTGAAATTGACAAGTATTACAGAAATGAACTACAGGTCCCTAATGTATTTTTTGATTGGAATTGAAATCTACCCTATATAAAAGGGTATTACCAAATAAAAAGGAATAAAACAAAGGCAAACCAAAAACTGAAAAAACAGAAGACAGTAGGCACAAAATGCGAGTTCAGGAGAATGGGACAAAGCTGCAGCTGGAGAATGGAGAATGGGGGAGTCTCTGGTGCACCCGTCTCTTTCTCCGCCAGAAGCCCCGTCTCTTTTCGTTTTATTTTTTTTTTTTGTGTGTGGGTGCAGTGTGGCATGCAATTGCACTCGCCCAAGTCTTGTGACTGGAATCAAACTGGAAGAAAAACGAAGGAAAAACAGTCAAAAAGTGCACAGAAAAAAATGTATTACGAAATTATTATAGGTTTGATAGTTTTGTGTGAAAAAATGCTGTCAATATTTTAAAAAGCACTTTTAAAGTAGGCAGAACAAATTCAAAATATTCTGTTGCATTTTTTTGGACACCCTTTTTGAGTTTTATTGGCTAAAAAAATCTAATTTAAACAAATAAAAAATCATATTAGGATTTGAGCCTCAGTCTTTGCTTAAAATATAGAGAAATAACAACTTTTTTCCGTGTAGCAACTCTTGCCCGAGTCGCGACCAGAATCGCTGATGTTGTAATTGTTGCAACTGGCAACTGTCGCATGTGTTGCATGTTGCCGGTTGCCTGTTGCTGCTAGCCAGTTGTTGCCGTTACTTCAGCGGTTTTTATTACCCGATTTCATATGCGGATCTCGTGTTTTGCCGCCTGCCGCCTGCCCCTCCCACCCAATCTTTCTATTTCTCTATTTGTATTTGTATTTTTATTTCTATTTGTTTCGAGGGTATGCAGAAATCGGCTTTAGTTGATTTTGGCTTTAATTCTCTTATTTTCTTCAACCAGTTGGCTTGGCGCATGAGTCACGGGACTTGATCGATTGATCGACTGAGCCACGCTTGTCAATGTCTATGGCAATGTTAATGGACTTGTCAACGGCAGGAAAAGTGTCCAATGCGACGAGTGGGGAAGGGAAAAAAAGAAATGCCTAAACTGGTTTATTTATTAGTTAATACAACCGAGTAGCAGTTAAATGTCAACGGGAATTTAAATTGCCTATATTTCTGCCGCAAAAACTTCCTTGATTTTTAGTTCGGCATAACTTTAAAGGTTAGAAACTTTTTAAATGAGGTATAATATTTTAAGTTACTCACATCATTGAACATTCCTACAGAATTTTAAATAATTTAATTGTGCATTCGTATCTAATTTTAAATAATTTCAAAAGAATGTACATAAATACGCCAGCTTATATTTACCAAATTCTGATTTTTTAAACCGATTTTAAATACGCTTTCTTACAACAAGTTTTAAAAATATTTTATGTTTTTTTTTAACCATGTATATTTACATTTGACGTTTTAAGTTGCGAAACTTGGTACTAAAAAAATGATAAAGCAGTTTTGGTTTGTGTCTCAGCTGAGAGTTAGTACCATATAAAAGCACACATAGCTAGGAGGGCGCCACGGTATCTGATCGCTTATTTTTTGAATTTACGGTAAATTGTAAAATTGAAAGCCCTGGTTTTGTGTCAATAAACTCTTAAATTCAAATTTCAATAATTGTCTGATTAGTAATCAGAAAATGCAAGATTTTCTGCCTTTTTTTTAAATGCCTTACAAACAAATAAGTAAAAAACATAATTTTTATTATTATAAGCAACCCTGGAAAAAACAGTGTTGGAAAGAAAATAAATTCAAATTATTAAAATTGGCGCTTCTTTGATTGAGTATTAGAAAATGTTAATTTTCACAAACGATTCCTGATTTTCAAGTTTGCTTTAAAAAGTTAAAAAAAAGTCTGTCACTGTACTTTAATCTTTTTTTTTGCATCGATCATAATCAAGATAAGATCTGTATTTGTTTAATTGAATGTTATCATTAGCAGGACTTTATCGTTCGGGCCTGCATTAATTAATTTCATCTTGATCTGCTCTCATAAATTTTGGCCCACTTCGCTGTTAATCGATTGTATCTTTCTATCGCTATCATTAATTTCGCCTCAATTATTATTAATAATTCGCGCTTTTGCCATTGCAATTGCGAAAAGGATTTTCGGCGAGCAGAGCGATTATGCCACACACACACACATTTAGGATTCCAGTTGCCTTTTCCATTTCCAGTTTGATTTTCAATTTGCGTTCGATTTGCATTCGATGGATTTCCTTCTTTGATTGCGAACTTCTCATTTCGATCCCCTTTCCACCGTTTTTGCACTACTCAAAAATAATACGTTTAAGGAAAATTCGTTCTATAAGTATTTATTCTTTAATAATTTTAAGTTTATCACTTTACAGTTACTGTAAATCAAATGTTCTAAATTCAGGAATGTTTTTTTTCTCACTTTTTTGAGATTAAGTGATCTTAAAAAACGAAAGAAAATAGTTCAGATTTTGTTTTTCGAAACGGAAGTAATTTTTTTCCAGATCAAGAGAAAGGTTTTAAAGACGATTTTTTCCTGGATGTAATATACCTATATCATCCTGAATCTTTTACCGCTTTTCTTTCTGTGTGCCGCCCAATTTTGCGTCTTATAACCAGGTTAATGCCATAAATCTCGGGACTTAGCACTCGCTACGTATCCGTAGGGCAGACAAGATACAAATGGGTGTCTCGAGATACACGGATTCGAAATCATGTCAACCCATTGGTCATGGCCCAGGGGAAGACAATTGCGACGGGGCGTCAAAACTTGTCTTCGAAATCATAGCCAAAAGGAAAAAATGAACAAAGTCGTAGCCAGAAGAGAAAACTATCTTTTTAATGACGGCCCGAAAATGGCAAAAAAAAATGGTAAAAGGGGCGGGGAGATATGGGGGAAATGCATTTGCTGCGCCTGGAGCAGGAAGTCGATGCTGCAGATCGACTCCGTCTCGAAATCCAGACTCTCAAACTCAAACTCAGACATCGACATCGGCGACAACTGCGAAGAGTGCGTAATTGCTTTTTAAGCCTGATTTTTGAGGCACGCCCTGGTGGCCCCCCTCCTTCTTCCACAAAAACCAAAGAAAAAAGAAGGAAAATGCCTTACTATTAGCGCTAAAAGCTGAGCGCCAAAACTGTGAGATTACGGCGCCTTGGCGGAAGAAACGTCGCCATGTCGTCGTTGGCCAAGTAAAGATACACATTTCCAGGTAAGGACCGCCCACGTATGAAAATAGTCCCAGAGTGCAGTAAAAAAGGGAGTAAAAACCATGACAAAGTCACAACGATAATATTGGAGAGATCACTAGAAAAAAGAGTTATGGAATTAGTAAATTATGGATTTAATCGAGAACTAGAACTTGAACATTATCTATATTTTCGATGTTTTGAGGGGAAAACACATATTAAATAACGAAAAATAGCTAAGCTCTATCGAGAACTGAATTAATTAACTGAATACCAATTAAAAGCTACCCAAACTAGTCCAAGTTCGCTTGGCAATAGGATGTGTCGAATATAGAGTGTGTAATCGGCGTGAAAACTAAATGCTATAAAATAAAAACCAACCGATTTCGCGGCCTCAGATGATCTGATCGTCGATAAAACCCATTGGATCTGGCACTTGACGGCACATCTGGCCACATCCATTAATTAACCAACTCCATCGCCATCTCGTTATGGCCATCGATTTGAGCGATGTTCGAGCATAATCTTATGCAAAAGTTTCGCAGGCCTGTTAACTTGTCCCTTTTGGCATGTGTGTTGTGTGTTTTACCTTTCATTGCGTGTTTGTTTTAACGCAAATGCCAAGACTAATAACGCTTAGGGCCCATTATGGGTTTTAGGTTTTAAGACAGAAGATTGATCAGCTGGATTGGAGAAAGGTTTCGGGGACGCGGAGGAGTGACAATTAATAATCAGGCGAGTGGCGAAAGACTAGGTAATTAACATTTCCTCGGGGCAATAGTTTTGGAATTTCATATCAAGCAATCATATTGCTTGATAGCCAACAGATGAGGAGGAATTTTTCTAGCCCTCAAGGTAAAAAAAATAACACAGGCCTGCATTAACCGAAGATATGGATTGGTGACCCCGATTACTGGTTCAGTTATGCAAAAATATGCTTCTCAACCTTATTCCGATTTAAGGGTTCGTTACTTCTAAACACTTGCGTTTTATTTTGTAAATGTGTTTGAATATAATATCGCTATTTTCCGCCCTAAAAATCAGTAATTTGGCTGACAAAGTAAATAAATTCAGAATAAAGAAAATTCTAATCCTAAAATATTAGTTTTTTGGTTGTAAAAATGAAAATAATGATCCAAGTATGGATTGTTATACCTCGTTGAGCTCGTATTTAAATTCCCAATCAATTGGCATTCAAACCTAAAAATTTTTAAATTTTATAATTTTTAGCAAAAAATTGTGATGTTACCCCTTACAAAAAATGCGAAAATTGGTCAAAAAATAAATTTCCCAAAAAGTGATGAGATTCGTTAGTATAGGTCGTTAGCTGCTCAAAACAGTCGGTCTTTTAGCTGTAGGCCTTGAATTGACCAAGCTACGACTAAAAAACCATAAAAAAAATAACTATTTTCGTCGAAAATTCAAATCCATATTTTTCACCCTAAAATATCAGTTTTTTGGTCGTAACAATGGAAATAATGATCCAAATATGGAGTGTCATACCTTGATGAGCTCGTAATTAAATTCCCAATCGTTTGGCATTCAAACCTAAAAATTTTTAAATTTTGTAATTTTTTCGCAAAAAATTGTGCAAATGCAATTTTGTCAAAAATGCGAAAATTGGTCAAAAAATAAATTTTCCAGAAAGTGATGGGATTCGTTAGTAGAGGTCGTTAGCTGCTCAAAACAGTCTTTCTTTTAGCTGTGGGCCTCGATTTGTCCAAATTATAACTAAAAAACCGTAAAAAAGGACTATTTTCGAAAATATAGTAAAAAACATTTGAATATATGAAAGCCATTTTGTGCCATTGACCATCCATCCTAATCCTAATCCCTATCTACTCGTTCGTTTCCTTAAAAGCGTCCATTTTCACACCGCCTCACGTGGTGACCCCTTGAAAGCGGCGAGGTGGCTGCGCAGCCATTAAGAAGCGGTAGCCGCTGGCGGCAGCCGAAACAGTTGTACAACATTTACCGGTTTGTGGGGCACGCAGTTTAGTTTGCCAAACAAAAAGCAAAAAAAGAAAAAAATAAATATGAGCCCAACAGCTGATCGAAAGCAGCGAACTCTTTGGAGTTGTGGAGTTGTTCCATTCATATTCATGGAAATCATGGAGAGCGAGAGACCGCTTTTCTCTTTCCTCTCTCTCTCTCTCTCTCGTTTTTCTCTCTCTTTTCGAGCTGTAATGCGGTGGCTTAAAAGTTAACGACTGCGCAGGCGCGCCGCTCAGACCGTTGATGGCGTTCGCAGCGACCGCTTGGCACACGTCGCGTTTTTAGCCGCCAGCGCGTTTTAAACCGCCAACCGCCGAAGTGCGTTTTTTAACCCCTGTAAGCGAGAGACCCCTGAATAAATGTACCTTTGTAACTAGGAAGTGTGCAATGGTTTAACTACTAGACAAAAAAGAAACAAATAATTCGCTTCATCGCCTCCATTTTAATTTCAATTTTCACTTTACTTTACTTGCAATTTTTTAATGTTTTTTGTTCAAGTGCCCGAAGTTTTGATAGCGCGCCATTTCCGCATTTAGGAAAAAAAAACGAAAATGTGCTTGAAATAATTACTGCTCGAAACTCGAACTCTAACGAAATGCAAATTAATTACAAATAATCGAATGAAATAATTTTGTTTTTTTGGTGTGTATTGTGGTTCCGCGCTAATAGTTTCCTGCATAACAACAAAAACAACAGAGAGAAAAACAACAACAACAGCGGCAGCAGCCACGATTACAATAATAATAATAATGAAAACAACAACTTTTGACCAAACTAGCCAAATAAAATTGTTGCGAAAGTGTTTCTTTTTTTTGTTTGGTTTTTGAATTTTTTGTTATTTTGCGTTGCATGTGGCAGCCAAAGCAAAAGCAGCTGCTGCTGCTGCAAGTCAAGTTAACTTGTTGCCCCGTTGCCTGCTACCTAACAAAATAAATTTTATTTTTATGACTTTTATGCGAAGCCGATAAGATGACAGCCAAAACAACAATAACACTAGGCAGCAAGCAGCAGTGGCAACAAAAAAAAAACACAGCAACAGCTTTGGCTACAACTGCAACACAATAGCCACAAGTTGGGAATAATATTTTGGAGGCAAATCGAAGCTGGATTGCTCTTCATATTAGATTACGTATATTAGTTTGATGGATAAATTAAACTGAGTTTATTATATTTTATTTAATTAAATCTGCCAACTAGGAAACTTTCATTATCTATTATTAATAATCCATTTTTTTATAAACATATTGAAAGTCTTAAATTCGCAATCCCCATAAATCTTTCTGGATTTATTAGAGTATTTTTTCTATAAGTTGGAGTGCGTGACCCCCAGCTCACATGGGCACCAAAAAGTCTGTCTCTGTATGGGTTTTTGTATCTGTGTAGCTTTGTATGTCGGTATCTGTAACTGTATCTTTGTGTTGGCCAGACTTGCTCTTGGACCAAAGAAAACCAACTTTTGAGCCTGATCCCAGTTAAATCCACTTGAATGCCCGAAAGAGAAATTTCACTTTGCAGTTGTCGTTGCTGCTGCGGTTGTTGTTTTCCAGCTGCCTTTATAAATTCATTTCGAACAATTGTTTTGACGGCGTTAATAAATGCCCACAAACCAAAAAAAAAAAAAAAAAAAACAGTGATTTCTTAATAATTTATTAGAATTTTACCAAACGCACAGAAGAGACCAAAAGAAAAAATATTTAAAGATGGCAACGAGCAAATTGAACAGCCAAATCTGCAGGAGCAGCAGGCCAAAATCATCATCAACATCTTCAAAACCAGCAGATACAACGAGCCAAATCAGCAGAGGACGACTAACACTGAATCACTTAGTGATCTGCGGTTGCCTGGTAATGATCTCCATAGCATCTGTAACCATGGCCAAACCACCGGATCAGGAAGCTATCCATCACACAAATGGTAAGTTTTAAAAACTACGTGTATCTGTGTATCCGTAGCCCTGTCTGTGACTTAATTAGCTAGCTGTGAAAGTGAAACTGAAACTGAGACTAAAACTGAAACTGAGGCTCAAACTTTTTCGCTGCCCCGAGAATTATGGGGCTTAAAGTCATCAACATCAACCGGCGGCCAATGGCCAAAGACTCTCCTCTCGACTCTTGGGATCAAGTTGAGCAGCTGCTGATGGCTTTGATTTGTGATTTGTGGCAGCAGCGCTTTCACTTTGCCAGCCTTTGTTTAGCTTTTCGTTGAGATAGAGATATAACGCGGGGGATAATACTCGAAATTTACAAGGAACATTAATCAAGTTTAAAGTAAGAAACAAAAAAAAAAATATTTACACAGAAAAAAATCCATATTTTATATCATTAAAAAGCCGATATGGTTTATGTCAAATCTATGATACAAGCATATTTTAAAATAATGTAAAAAAAGAAATATTTATTCATATCACATAAAAGTAATATAAAATTGACCAGCACATATCAATCTGATCTTTTGTCAATTTTTTTATTTTGTATATTCCCCAAAGTAAACAATTTCATTAGTATTTTTTTCAAACATTTTTTTAAACCATCTCAATCTTCGAAGGTTAATTCTATCAGCAGATTTGAAAATCACACATGTGCTGGGCGTTTCGCTAAAAGCGATTACAAAATTTGTCATTGATTTCGGTCTCTGGGTTTCGGTCCAATTAAAATGTGAAAAATCAGAGCTTGAGCTGCTAATTTGTCGGTAGCAGTTGAGTAAGCCATATAAAACAAAGGGGTGAAAAGAAAGTCAGACAAATTAATCAGCAGAAACGAAGATGTAAAAAAATACAACAGCGAATATAAAAAGCTGGACTGGGACTTTGGAACTGGGGAAGGGGATGGATGGGGTATGATGATACCACCGAAAAACAATACCAAAGACATTTTCCCAGACATCTCGCGCTGCTCTTACGACATCTTTGGCAATTACTGGAAGAGTTGTAACTCCGTAGATTGAAGATCGGGAGAAGGGGGACTGGAGACCCACAGACCGCATTTTCCACTTGCTTCCGTATGCTGGGTTAATTTTCCTTTGTTATATGGCAAGACAACTCCATCTGGCCGTCGTTCATCTGCCTTTTCCCAACCGCTTTTTTCTCTCTCTATGTTTCTGTGTGTCATTATGTCATTGTAGCCTGTACCATTTACCAATTACCATGCACCTTTTCCCCCACTCGAAACTAAAAACATTTCCCCTGTGACATTTTCCTAACCCAAAAAAGAAAACAATTGAAAAAAATAATAGAAGGGTCACAAAAAAGCCTGAGATCTGAAGGGAATTTCAAAATATTTGTAAACTGTTTTGATAGGTTTAATGTCAAATGAAAAAAATGAAGATCGTTATGGTAAGGCCAATTTATTTCAATTTAAAATGGTCAAATTTAAACTACTTAAAATTACATAATTGTAAAAAGTTCTTTTGGGTTCTTAGAACTTGGAAAGCTTTCAAGAATTATTATTACTTTCCCATAAAAAATGTAATTATAACAAACAATAATTATTATTTATTATTATTAGTACAGACTTTAATAACAAGCCGCCTCATTACATTATTTTTTTCATGGACTAGTATTTATAGTATTTATGCAAATGCAAAGATATTTTTCAGAACACTTGAGAACGGTGATAAATGTTTATTTTATTTTTATGTTTATATTTTGCTTGTAGCCCAAAAATTATTTATGCAAATTCAAGTAGGGCTTCAATATTCTTACAATAACTCGAAGAAATCCCAAGCAATCTTCATTATAGTTTCGAGTGCTTGAAATAATCTTTTGCGGCTGCAGATGTGTCTCAATATTTAGCAACTCATTGGGCCAAAGTCAAAAACCACAGAGATTGCATCACGACCGCAGTTACAGCTACCTTGTGACAATTTCCCAGGCCATGGTTATATGTTTAAAAGGCTTATTTCTCGTCAAAGAGATATATATGTATATAAACGGCCAGATCTGAACAATCGGCGCACTGATGATGACGCCCCCAATTTGGGGCCACAACTCAAAACTCTCAACCATATAATGATCACATTGGATCACATCCAAAATCCAAGAAAACGAGGCGGCAAAATGCAACCAGTGCGAACAACAATTGCCATTCATTTGCACAATGAATGAAATTTAATGAGCGCAGCTCGCATAATACAAATAATAAGTACGCGAAATAATAAGTGAAAAGGCCTCTCGAAATAACGAAAAAAAATTAAAAAACGAAAAATACATGCACAAAAATTATAAATAAAAAATGAGCCGAAACAAACAAACAAATCTTGGCCATAACGTAATAGCCAGAGGTAGAAAAAAGCCGACAACCAAAAAGCTAACACTTAAGGCATAAAATCGATGTGGCATGCAACTTCAGTTTTTACACAGAAAAATATAGGTAGTTTTTTTATGGATGTTACAATAAATGGGATTTTATAATGATAAAAATATAGAGTGAGAAAAGAATATTTTTGAAAAACATAGATAAGGTTAGTTATTCCCAATTCAAAGCATAACGTTTAGAATTTACAGAACTTAAAGCTCGACACTTTTTTTCATGTGTAGCTTTCAATGATGTGTGTACCAAATTCGATTTATTATTTGTACAATTTACGAGCATCGATCGTTGAGGGAGACTGAAATCTGGAGATCTGGTCACGTCAACTACCCAATTTTGTTTTTATCTTTATCTTCGATTTCGACTTCTTCTTTTTCCTTTTCTGGCGCTACTGAATTTTGCTACCACTTGGGTTTCGGGCTTCTTGTATTTTCTTTTCAACCGGGCCGTGGGCGTTGTTGTGGGCGTTTGTGGTTGTTTTGCGGTTGACAGAAGATCGGTGGGGAGATCGAGGGTTTTATGCAGCCCCCCAATATATGAACAAATCGAATTGGAAAATTGATTGAGGTGTTTCTTTTTTTCACGGGAGAGTTGCAGGGAAAATGGAGCAGGCTGATTGCTGTGGGAAAATGGTGTGGTAAAAGGAAGTTGAGGGTTAAAAAATCTTGATATTATAGACTTGAAGTGATTTTATAATAATGCCCATTTTTAAAATACCATATAATATTTTTTGAAGATTTTTTGACCATCCGTTTCAAGGGTTTTCGTTCGCAATTCAGAAATTTTAAATGTTCTCTTTGCTTAGACGTAGAAAAAAAATTAAATTAGCTCTACATCGCATGACCTTTTAGGTGTTGGATATATAATTGCTTTATTTTAAAATCGTTCTATTTTTAGAAAAAAAACATTTCTGGGGATTCCCCTTTAGCTTGCGGTTTTCTTGATCGATTTGTGCTTTAGTTTTCGGCGTGCAATTTGGGGATTTTCTTCCCTGCCCATTTGCCCATTTAGCCATTTACCATGAAGGCGTTTCTTCGCCTTTTGCCAGCAATTAACATTTTGAACTTTGGCCAAAATGCCGCCGCCTGCAAGGTATAAGTACATAAAAATTGGAACAAAGCCCCAAATTCGTTTAGCTTTAGTTTGCCTTTTGTTTTTGCTTTTTTTTGTCTTTGTTATGGCCGCGCATTGTGTTTAGAGGCTGTTAAATTTAAATGGTGAGTCTTAACCTTTAAAATTTAAATTCGGCGAACTGTTTGAATGGGAGCCGCTAGACCGAGAGTGTAATTACACACATTTTTTACGGGGCAGTTGTGTTTGAGTTTCGTTATTGGGCAATGCGAGAAATCGCAATCGAAAAATCAAATTCGGAGGCAAAATCAAAATAGTACAAATAAAAGGCCCAAAGAAATGCCGCCACATCAATCAATTTGGAAGAAAAACAAAGCAAATGATATCGCCAAACGGTAGCGACAACTCCGACAAAAATGCGAATCGAGCAATTTGAATCGATCGTAGATCATCGAGTTATGCAAATCTCTCGATGATTCGTTTACATAATACACACGTATAATTTAATGAGAGCTTGTGGGTGCATAATTAGCCCGGCTCATTAATATTTTTGCTCTACATTGGGCGAAAGTGGCGGCGCAAATTAATCAAAATCAACACAGCGAACCGCAAAATGCGGCACATTTGAAATCGCCTTTGCCTTTTGTTTTGCATTTCTGCCTTTTTTGCCTATTTTTAAATGGATTTTATTTGCAACATTAAATAAATTAATGAAAATGTGCGACACGCTGAGCAGGAGGTTTTTTTTACAGCAATCCAATAGATAGATACACTTTGATTTTGCAAAATCATTTTTTATGGCTTCGGTTTATAGCTTTTGCTAAAAAAATGTTCTAACTTGGAAACACGGATATTAAGCAACCATACAGAAAAAAAATTCGATATGAAATAGGTTCATTTCGACCTATTCCCAATAAAAAGCCGATATGACTTTTAATCTTTATTCATAAAAAAAGTGAAAAAAATAAAATATCAATCTGATTTGTAGTCAATTTTTTGTTTGTACATAAAGCGGGGATATAATAAATATAAACATTTAAAATAGGGATTTTCAATTTATGAGCCACTTTAATGAGTACTTTTAATAAATAAATAATAAATAAATAATAAATAAATAATAAATAAATAATAATAAATACAAAATTATTTCAGGTCTTAGGAATCCCTCAGATACCTTCAATACCTCCAGAGTATCTCTATTTCGTATTACATACTTTCCATTTAAAAGCACTTCCTCCGGGCTGATTAATTGCGTTTTTTTTTGTCCTAACATTTCGACTGCGATTTTGCAGTTACAAGCGTTAAACTTGAGTTCATTTCATTTCATTTTATTTTATTTTATTTGTGCCTTTTGTGTGTTTCACAGATATTTGGCGCAATTTGTTAAACAAAGTGGTGTGGCAATCGACTAATTCAAACTTAATGATGTCTTCTTTGGCTTTCGCAGGGGAAAATAACATGGAATAAACGAATATAACGTAATTGCTCGGTGCGTTCCGTTCGTTGGCCCATTGGACATTATTATTATTATTTTGAACGTCGTTTTGAGCTGAGCATTTTGGCCATTTTCGACACGCACCGCTGGCCATTGCAATCAATCAAATCGCGGCAAAGTTCCATTTCCCGAAAGCCAAAAAAAAATTAGGAAAAAAAACAGTAAAGACAACAAACAAAATAAACGCAGCTTTTGGAGAGGTGAATGCAAATTGCGTTATGAACATAATGATCGGTTTTGTGGGGAGTGTGTTGTAATAATCGCCTCCCCCCAATTCCCATTCCCATTCCAAAAAAAATATTATAGCCGACAGAAAATCAATCAGCCATCAGTTTTGCAGCTGCCGAAAAGTTGTCGGTTATTTGGGATCTCGTATTTTGTTTGAGGATTGAGGATGAGCCAACAACCATCGTTTTGGGTAAACAACAATCATCATTTGGGGTTTTGTTTGCACTGTGCCAGCTGTCAGCCGGCCAGCCACCATGGATGATGGGTTTTTGGGGGTTTGGGGATCTGGGATGGCAGTTCAGGATTTTTACTGGGGGTCCGCCACTCGAGAGACCCCAAAGAGTGTGTTGTTTTAATGTCTGGTGGCATCTCGAGAGCGCTCCACTCTGATTACAATGTTTCCAAAGAGCCCAAATACATCATTATTAAATGGGGGTTATCACTGGGGGCTCGGGATTATTTAGTAATCAAATTGATGGAGCAGATTTCTTTAATGGCAGGTTTCTTGATTTACAAACCGTTTAACAATCAAACATTATTATTTGGTATTTCGATTTATTTTGTTTATTAATTCTCCATAACTTTTCTTTATCTCTCATGTTTTTACCCGCAATTTTTAAACTGAATACATAGTCTCAGAGTCAAATTAAGATCTTTTTGCTGACACTTTCGAGCCGAAAGCGTTTTCGTTGTCGTGTCTTTTTTAGCCACGTTGTAAGCTGCAAGCTGCTCGACCATTAGATTAATTGCATAACAAATTACCACTAAATGCCACAGAACGACAAATGGCCAAGCGGAAAAGGTATCAGCCATCAGATAAACGTATATACTCGTATTTATTTCGGATGTGGCAAAATAATAAAACTAGATGGCCGAATAAGGTGTCATTTGGTCCAATAACTTTTAACGTTTTTCGAATATTCTTAAGTTTCATTGAAGCACAGGGAAAAATTAGTTTTAATCTTAAATTTTATTTAAATACGAACATTTTTATTAAAAAATGATTTCATTTTAATTTTCATTTTTAATATATTTTTTTTAATTTATAGAGTTCTTAGAACCCCTCAACCACAAATTTGTATATTTTTCTCTCTGCCGTTTTCACCGCTTTGGGGACGTTTTGTTTTTGTTTGGCCCCTAACCTTCACCTTGTTGGCCAAAATGATATGAAAAAACCAAACGAATTGCGCGAAAACGCTTGCTGCACATTTGAAAATAGAAATACTGTCCGCTTGTCCGCTGTCCGTTTGTCCATTTGTCCGTTTGTCCGACGTACGTGCCATGGTCTCTAGTTCCAGGCCAAAGTGCTGCCAGTTTTGGGCTTTTGGCCTGGAAACGTGTTTGCTGTTTGCTGACTCAGTGGGCTCTGCTCCCAATGTTTACTAACACAACTACTGCTCAATGCTCAATGCCCAAAATGCTCACTGTCGTCCGCCGGGGCGAATGAGATATATATCATGGATATATCATGTATATATCACGCATACGCCAAGTGTGCAATTGCAACCTAATTAACCATTGAGCCACACAAAGCGCCAAATAAAAAACAGAAAAAGGTATACCTACGAATCCATTACATTTCATTTCGTTTGATTTGATTTGATTTCATTTCACTTGCCGCCGCCTCTGACCGTCAAAAATTGCCAAGAAAAAATCTGTTTGCTCGGTTTCTTTAGGGCGCGTGCGCCCTTGTCTGTAAATATTTTGAAAGGGTCTCGCGGAGCCAATCAAACAAATAAGAAAGAAAAAACCAAAATTGCCAGAAATCAAATCGAATCCGAAAGCCGCATCGTTAATCATTTCGGGATTTTGCACAGTCTGATTGTTTGGAATTTATTGTGATGTGTTTTTGATTCGGTTTTGATTCCATTTACCTGTCTAGATGCTCGTAATTAGCCAGTGGTGATTTCTTTGGGCGTGGATCGTACAGCACGTGCGGGTTATTAGTTGATTTGTTGTCTAATTCTGTATATTCTTATATTTAGGATTACATTTATTAAAATAGGATGATGCTCTTAGCCCTTTCCAACACTATTGGCCAGTGTCTAAAATAAAAACAATTAAACACCATTTGAAAAATCTTATTAAATAAAATATCTACTATCTTTATAATTAAAAATTCAAAATAACTATATAAAGGAAAATCTTAATTTAAATATATTTAACCCTTATCTCTCTTCACACTCAATAATCCTTTTGCAACACTGTTCATTTCTTGTGCCTTAACTAACAACCGTAGCAAGGTTAATCCGCACGTACTCAGCGAATTGATTGACTGGCACATGCAATCGTAGGGATATCGATACGGTGGCCAAGTAGATTCTCTGGCCAAATCACCGCACCCACCAGATTTCTCAGACTTGCACTTCGAAGTAGAAATAGAAATAGCAAAATAGAAATAGCTGAAAACGAAGTCTGACTGACAGCACCCACTCAAAGGCGCAGCTCGAAACATTGCACAAGCGTCGAGAAGTACATGAATGGGTTTTCTGAGCTTGCAGTACAAGAATAAATATGTCTATGTGCAAATAAATACAATGCCTGGGCACTCATGAGATACGATGCCCAGCGAAGCGCTCAGCCACTGCACAATGATCAGTGAGGCATGCAGAGTCAGTCAGTCAGTCAGTTAGTCAATCATTCAGTCAGTCAGTCAGTCAGGTAGTAGAACAAAGTATGGAAAATGCGAAAAACCTCAGAAACAAAACGCAACTAACTAGCCCGTCCTTGGCCAGTCAGCATTATATATAATTATTTCTACAAATTCTTCATTCTTCATTCCTCATTCACCGCGATCATGATGTGATCATGAGGCTCCGATAGGGAAGAACGTTAGCGGGTGTACGAGACAAAGACTTTAATAAGACCTAACGATGGGAAAAGTGTTCTAGCGAGAATGATTGCGATACAGTAATTTATTGCACACAAAGCACACGAGTGTACAGAAAGAAAAATTAAAATTAATATAATATGATAATCAATTTGATGATTGCACCCAAAAAAAACGACGGTAAAAAGGATTTGCCTGAAATTTACCAAGCGCATATCGTTTTGACCTGTAAAAATTCCAAAATAATAATAAAATTCGATCCTTTATCTTTTTTTTTATACTATTAACTCATTTAAAGGTTGTAAGCAATGGAGGCATCTTTGTTTTCCGTGTATGAAGACTGGCATACGAGGTATAATTGCCAAAGAGCTGTGATCTAACATAATTTACAAATAAGGCAATTGTCTCTAGTATGATTTTGCTACGTGTGTGGAAGACCCTGAGGGTCACACACATATTTATGTCATGCAACAGTTAGCGGAGTCATAAATAATATTTAAAAGAGCCATTTAAATGCTATTATTGCGGCTGTTGTAGTCGCAGACTACGAGTGCGACTACAACACAAAATCACTAAATACAAAACCACTGCAACTGCGCTTGGCCAACGAAACCGCCAACCGTCGAACCACCAAACCAAACCACCGCCAACTCGCTGAGTGAGTGACTAACTGGCAGTTTCATTAGATTAATAATGGTAACAAATACACATAATGGAGATCAAGTGCTCGGCAAGCGGATTGCCATCGTTTTGCCAACAGTCAATATACCCTGCAATCAGTTGGAGGGATTTGTCTCTTGGGGATTATCAAATGGTTGAGAATTATTTCCACTTCCTGGTCTTACAATGTATTTATGGGTGAGATCTCATAACTGGTTATTAACGGGGTGGGGTGGTGACCGTGATTTGATAAATTCATGCGGTATAACACAATGTCCCTGATTTATCCTGATGTGATCATATTATCGTATGATAAGTAGTATAATTCCGAAGGAAATGTTTCCCTATTAGCTTATTCATGTTTTTTAAGAACTTGGTGACCCCGATTTTTAGAAAATTAGCTCTTTCTAACATAAAATATCTTCCCCCAGTTGAATTTCTGCAATATTCCGTTAAGATTTCTTTCAAAAAGAGTAGATAGTTCGATTGTAATAAAACTGCTAGCAGTGGTGACCCCGACAGAGACTCTTCTACCATTTAGAACCCCATTGATGACCTCGATGAAATAGTTACCTCTCTAACTTTAATTGTTTGGGCTCTTGGCTTTTAAATGCGTTGTTCACACCCCATTAAAAAGATATAATAACACACCGTCCGGTGTGTTTAAGTACTTTTTAAAGACAAACAAATATGACTTATCAGATTGCTTCGAGCAGCTAATGTGCCTTGTGTTCTGTTCTGTGTTCTCAGTTACGTTTCGATGGCATTTGTGCGATGGTGATGTTCGTGAAAAGGCACAACAAATCATTTCTATTTCTATATCCAGATGTGTGTGCTGGCCGAGAATTCACGAGCCAAATGTTTGACATTTAACCATTTAAACTTAAACGTTGGATAGATAGATATATTTGCTATTCGCTGGCATTGTTGTTCTTGGCTTGGTTTTGACATTGAAGCTCATCGAGGAGCCAAATCGAGGAGATCGTCGTAGATCGTTCGACAGCTCTGCTCCGCTAATAATTTATGGCATTTTCACAGCGACCTAAGGTCAGGCATTAAGTAATTGTTGTTTATTGGAAAATGTCATGTTCAATTAGTCGTTCGATCGGGCGACTACGACTACGACTACCCCAATGTCAGGCGAAGAACTTGGAATCGGGGAATTGAAGTTGGTGTTAACAAATTGAGTTATGGAGAGGAGGAGGTAGAACAGGTGCCAGCAGCACTTCCATGTCCGATTCCCAGCCGAAAGGCATTACAACACTTAACGCATTGTAAGCCATTAACCCTGATGTTAGCCGGAAATTTGGGCCCCCGGGTGGGGGAAAAAACGAAAACAGAAGATGAAGAAAAAAAAACGGGCTCTAATTACAAGCGAAACTCGGTCTGGCGTAAAACTGCAGCTTAATGAATCACTTCAATGACAATGCCGGGGTCAAAAACTAAAACTTAATGATAACACACTCCAAGTCGAGAGGTTAATGGAGAACGCGGAGACTGGAACTAAAAGATTTCGAGAGGGTAAAAAGATTAAGTCAAGAATGGTTACTGGAACTAAATTTAATTTAAGGCTTACCTTGGGCCTGAAAATGTAGAATGTAATTACACTTACGATCCAATTATGAATTGTTACATGGAATTAATTAAAAACAAGAGAAAACCGCAGACTCCGAGGATGCTGGGTCTGAAAATATTAAAGGTTTACTATTTTAATTAAAGACACCCAAAAAAATAATTTCATACGAAACGATGATCGATTTTACGTTATGTGGTATCAATTTTAGCTTGATATGCTCTGGTTAACCACTTTTAAAATGAAAGCTCTGAATATGTAAGAAATAAAGCAGTCTCCTTGGAATTTCAATTAAAATATGCTAGTGGATGGCAAAAACATGCCAACTTTTATTTCAACCTTGGCTGAAATGAAATATTAGCAGAATATCGCTCGATGGCAATCTTTACATCACATGATACACATTTCCCGGATGAAAGAAAAATCGTGTTGTGACTAACTTTGATTTATCACATTGTATTAGTCGAAGGCATGGCAACTCAATTAAAGTTCAGGCGGTGTGCGGTGTACGGTGTGCACTGTACAGTCCACACACAGAGAGTGAAGTTGTCATAAATAAAAGCGGTAGCCGGAGACATTTTAGGGCGGGGGGACGACACTTTATGGATGCTAT
Organism: Drosophila takahashii; assembly: GCF_030179915.1. Classification (NCBI taxonomy): domain Eukaryota; kingdom Metazoa; phylum Arthropoda; class Insecta; order Diptera; family Drosophilidae; genus Drosophila; species Drosophila takahashii. The sequence goes on from NC_091683.1 coordinate 10,748,540, forward strand.
TTATAAGACAAGCACTCGGCAGACCCATAAATCAATAGCAATGCACACCGTTGAGTGGAAGATTTATATATGAAGCACCGGTGCGGGAATGTACCTAGTTCGTACACGGCGAGAAAAATGTATGTGATTTGGATCTTAAAGATTTTTGATTATAATAAAATAATAAAAAAAATCTAAAAAATAATTAAATATAAATTTTTAATTTTAATTTTTTTAAATTTTTGATCATAACTTTTTAAAGGATTTTCCGATTTAAAAAATTTCTTGCACATTTCGATAGGTATTTATTAACACAACAAAATGGCATTTACACTTTTAGAAAATATGTAAAGATTTGTGCGCGGGAGTAACGGGTATAAAAATATAAGCTTGTTACTAAATTCAACCTGGTTTTCTCTCTCTGTACATAAAGTCGGATTGTTTATGCATAGCTCAAAGCTTATGGCGATCATGTTGGCATGCCGGGCACGAAACTGTAACTCAAGCTCAAAAAAACTGAAGCTGAAATTGAAATTGAAACTGAAAACTGAACACTGAACGCTTAACTTAAAACTGAAACTGAAATCGAAACCGAGAGCGAAACAAAATTAACTTGGCTCATGGCTAAAAGATGGCTAATTGCCGAGGGACGTGTGGTGTGTGTAGAAATTAACTCCAATGCTAAAGTTAGAGCACGTTATTCAAAACGGAGCAAACTCATTTATCAACCAGCGCAATTACGACTGGCGCTTCTCTGCCATAAGTTTCTTGGTTTTCAAAGTTGAAACTGAAATGGAAATGGAAATGAAACCAAAAACTGAACAAAGGCATTCATTCTAAATGATTGGCGAAGACTTTAATTCTATGTCATTTGTTTTGCAGCGAATTGAATTGAAAATTGCCATCTGCATGCGGAATGAGGGGTTTGCAGTGTGCTCGGCATAATTGAACCACTCCCACCACCCCATAAATTTGTCCTTGTGGCGCGTTCGTGTCTTGAGTCTTTTGTTTCGTTATTGGATTCTCTGATTATTTATTTTTTTCTGCTTTTTTGGTTGCCTGACATTTGGCGCTGCAGAATTCTTCTGCCTTTGTTGGTCAAGTTAAATGCCATCCGCTTGAACTTTAAAGTTCAAGTGTGCAGGCCTGACAATTGTTATTATTAATATTCCTCTCCAGATGGGTTGGGTATCTAATCTACTGATATGGATTCCACAGACCCACAGGTCTACTTATTAATGACTGACCAATGCGGAAGCTTGGCACATAAACGTCTTTAACTGGGATCGAGGAAGAGCCATTCTATTTTTTTTCGCAGGGCCAAGGCAAATGGAGCAGCACTCCCAGTTAAAAATTGACACGAATGATGGATGGGTCCGCTGACACTGAGAAATAAATGTGGTTCATTTGAAATAACCAATTTTAAAAACTATATATTATTCACATAAGATCTTGATAGCCCAGCTAGTTGTCAAAATATGGAAAATATCGATAATTTTAAAAACAATTTGAACATATTTTTGTCTCTGCAACATTACCGTACTTTTGCTCATCACACTTTGGGGCGTGTCCCTCCAAAAAAAAAAAAACTAAAAATAATAAAAGTTTGTGGCAACCTCGACCGACGGATTTTCTCAGCCAGCCAAAAGGCGATGAGAAAAATGCAAATTTAATTATGCCCCAACAACAGCAAACATCGTAGTAAATGGCAGTCAAGTTTACTTGTTTGTTTGTTTTCTTCTCTTCTCGTATTTGTTGTCTAGCGTTGTTTCTGCACTTTTCATTAATTTGGTTGTTGCTTGGGTTTCGGTGTCACTACGACTGCCACTGCCCAGCTGTCCCAGACCATGGCATAGAAACGATTTATTCTAACATAATGATCGCGCACCCACAACCCACTCCATCTCTACTCTACTCCATTCCATTCCATCCATTCAGAGCCCCGATCTCCGGGTGATAATTTATAGCATCGAGCATACGCCGTGTTGCTCGTGTAAGCATCTTTAGCGCGCAATTACAACACAGAAAGAAAAGGGATAACAAAATTATACGATAGTAAATAGAAAAATAAAATTACAAGAATTATCAAAATACTAAAAAGTTTAAAATCATATAATATAAGAAATAAGATATATATTTAAAACATATATCGTTTCTTACCCTTTATAATAAATAATTATTAATATTAGTATTCCGCCAATGGATTAAATACTAATTTACATGGTATTATTCTATTTATTTTTGATACCAAAATGATGAGATAGTAAATAAAAATCAACAATACCGAAATTAATCAATTTATAAAGTCAAAAAGATATCATATAAGAATAAAAATATTTCTTCCCATTTGTTTTAATACAAATTTACTTAGGATTATCCTTTTTAGTTTTCTCTCTGTATATTGACAATTAATGGGCAGCATGAGCTGGCCAAGTGGTTAGTGGTTAGTCTTGAAATGCGATTCTCGCCGACTCGTCCAAGTGGATATTTCTCAGCCAAGTTCTACGATTTTTCCCTCGCCCCCAAACACCGCAGTCCCCGTAATCCCCATCTCCATCCCAATAACAACTGACATTGACCGCCTGCATCGCCGGCCGGCTAACAACACAAGTTGAAAACTTCGAAAACCTCAACTTGAAGCTGAGTCATCATCATTATTATAGCACATTGGTTATAGCATAGCTAGCTAGCCATCGCAGATTCTTTTCGGCCAAGTCAAGTGCAATCGAATTGCAAATGAAGACAAATGAAGTGGCTGGTGGCTTGCAGTTTGCAGCCTCAACCTCAAGGTTGCCTCGCCTCAATGCGGAAAAACATGACAAAAAGGTGGGGAGCCAAGCTGTTAAACTAAAAAAAAAAAAGAAATACAGCAAATAGAAATAGAGACACAGACAAAACTGTCATTAAAATGTAACATAAAAAGCAGCTAATTGCAAACATTTAGTTATGTATGCAAGCTGCTGAAACGACCTCATAAATAACCCACACGACAACTGTCATGGTGAAAATCCAACACCCTCAACCTGCTGATAGTTGATGGTTAGTGAAATATCAAAGGTTGCTGAAGTACTTGCATTGGAAATATAGCAGAAAGTGCTTGAAATATTAATCAAGTTTCAATTCTTCAACTTGAACATGATTAAATTGTGATGGAAATCCCCTTCGAAATGGAAAGTTTTCCATGCGACATTGACACCCAAGGGTCAATTTAAAGCCACAGTCTTTTGATTAATACCAATCTCTCCACGAAACCAATAACCCCCTAATTATAATCCATCCCCGAAAGCAGTTTCCCCCAACCTGTTGTGAAAGTGGCGAGTGGCGAGTGGCGAATGGCGCTTGGGGTTTTTGATTTGGTTTGGAAATTTATGAGGTGCAGAGGAAAAGCCGAAAGGCTGAAGAGGTGGACACGAAACACAACCCACGACCGACCTGATCTGTGTTTACACGCATGCGCCGCTGTAAGTGCCAACAAAGTGCCGGAAAATTTCATACCACCGCTGATGAGTTGCCACAGGAGATGGAGATGGAGAAGGAGATTTTCGGGGAAAACCCGGGGGGTTTCGAGCAGCCGAGACTGCAAAATGGGGAGTGCCCCAGAGCCTCGAAAGTATGGGGAAAATGGATAAGGAATGAAATGAATATCATGGAGTGCGGAGTGTCATGAGTGATCGAGGGGCTTGGGAACAGTTCAGCCGAGATTGGGTGAATATTTGTGAGATGTTTAATCTTTTATTAAAGGAAACTTAATTTTCCTTTAATTAAAAGGCGTATAATATGGATTTTTTAGCTTTAATATGTCAAAAATATATTTATTTTAAAGAGCTAGAGCCTTTGTAGTGTTGGTTAATTCTTATAACTTAAACCAGGCTTGGAAACTATTATGAACAAGTAAGATTATATTTTTTGGGGACTTATGTGAAAGGCTTTCCTAAAATGCGTTACTTTTCCTTTACAAAATTTGATTCCATTTAAAATACAAATTTTGTATTTCCAACCAGTGTTGTATAAATATTGTCTAAGCGTTTCTTGTCGCCTTGATTGAAGAGTACCTCCTCTTGGGATCGCCACTTGGCATTTTTTCGCTGCACTTACAGCGATCGTTTATCGTGCGGCAGCTATTTTTCTTGTATTTTTTCAACTTTGTATTTTTTTGGTGGGGCGCGATAAGTGGGCCTACCCAAAAAGATGATGGCGATGATGATAGTAATGATTATGATGGACGCATTGAGGCGGCCATTTAACGCCCACTTAGACACGCTTCCCATTGCTCCATTACCATTACTCATTGCAACACACAGACACTGAGATGCTCAGATACTCAGATATAGTAACAATGTGTTAATTATACGGCTGACGCCCACGTCGCAATCAGATACAATCGTACGTATAATCAGACACAATCGGTGGGGACTGCAAACTGAAAACTGAAAAATTAAAGAAGAGCCGTGGAGAAAAACTCGCAATTGACGATGACGACGACGATCGCAATGTGCAATTTTGTTGTAAGTGACTAAACAGACATGCTCATGTCATGGTGATCGCACACAGATATGGTTAAATATATATATAAGAGAGGTACACTTGAACACACACCCAGGGATTTTTTTCTTTTTTTTTGTTGTGGGCACGACGCGCTCAATTTAACGCATACGCCCCATTGTACCAAGCCATCTACATGGACCTCTGCCCGAACATCTACATCGTTATCGTCATCAGGGTCATCATGTTACGAGTATACTCCCGTAAAAATATATATATAGATATATGTACATATATATGCCTTCGGTCTTGAGTATTTCGCTAGTTTACTCCACTTTTCCTTTGGCTGATTTTATTGCGCTTTGTCTTTTTCGGCACTTTCATTATTTTGCAAACATAAACAATGAAAATAGTGAGCAGGGCAACATTAATTGGATAATGAATAAAGCAATTGCCACAGGTTTTACTATGTATGTAAGTAAGAGTAAAGAAATAGGGTAATTTACCTTATTTCATATCAATAAATGATTAAAGTCAAATTTATGATTCAAACAAATCAACTTGATAATTTTTTCTGTGTAAAATACTTTAAAAGAAACTTGAAAATTAACTCAAAGTAATATCCATCAAAGTGCCTGAGTAATGTCACCTTCAATTTAACAACTTAATTAAGATTCACCGAGCTCTACTTACTTGCGTCGTCCAAACGTAAACATATTTGTACTTTAAAAAGTTGATTCATTAAACTTGCTCCCATTTTTTTTCTAATCAGTTATTTATGTGCATTAATTTCTTGATATTATTCAAGAGTATTTTAATGGAAATTTAGAAGACAAAAATATAAACTTTATTTGTTCAAGTAAGAGCTCTTAGCATACAGTCAAAGGGCTGAGGAGAGAGAAAGTCATTTTATTTGCTTTGATTTCCAAATCGATACCATTTCTCGTTTTTGATTGCCAGCCTGTGGCTCAAAAACTATGATTGATGGTCCACGGACAGACACTCCAAATCGCCGCCAATTGAGTTGAGTTGTTCGACAATTTCGTATCATTTGATATTGATGTATGGAAAACGCTTATTGTTGCAGAGAAAAAAATCGGTGTACTTAAGATTTTAATAAATATTGAAATCGGAATATATTTAATATTTCTAGACATTATTTAATACATTTAAAGGACTAAACGATTTAATTCAACATCAATCGGTTAATATTTAAATACCTTTTTAACGGTGTCGCTTTTCTTTCCCCATTTGTTGTGGGTTGTGGGTGTCCTGTGTGTGTACGTGATCGATTATCCAGCAGCAAATCGAGGCAATTTCGTAAATTAGCCGAATCGTGCCACCAAATATCCCCCACTCAAATAAATAATAAAGTAATCTATACTTACCACACGACATATCGGCATCGGCGTGTGTTTGACCCATTTCTGGCAGCAAGTCACTATCAAAAGCCAAAAATCGCCGAGACTTTTTCGCTTTGAGCCAAAGAGTCGACGAAACCCAAATTACACTTAACAAACTCATTATGTTCGGCATTTGCCAGTCAAAAAAAAAAAAGAGAAAAAATAAACTACCAGCGGGTGTTGGGCTCAAAAGCAAAAAAAAAAAGAAAAATACAAAAAAAATTGCATGCAGTGAAAACTGTGAAAAATTTGAAGGAAAAAAAACGAAAATACTTACAAGCAGCAGCAACAATTGTGTTGAAACGAAAATCGCAAGCGAGTATGAAAGGCTATTTTGGCTCTGATGAGGGTGGGGTCTTAAATATACAGTATTATATATGGACAAGATGCAGGGAGCTGCAGGGGCCAAAAAAAAGAAAAAAACATTTATGCCTAGAACACAGGCCAAAAACAAAGACACACAAAATTTATGCCAGCTGCCCGGCTCACATTATTATCGACTTTTATCGATACGACATTTGACTGCCCAGCCAGACCCAAAAAAAAAAAATCAAGTAAAAAAACTGCAAAAAAAATACCTCAAAAACCGAAACCCTGGCCAAAAACTAGAGTGTAATTGAGTTGGCATACGACTTCGCATCGCGTTAACTGAATCTGGCCCAAAAATCCAGTGGCCACGAAAAAATGAAATGAAATGGCTAAAAGATGCAAAGATTGAAGGTGCCAGAATTTGGGCCAATGCAAAAGTATTTATCGCATTTTGAAACTATTAACCATTAACCTTACGTTTAATTACAGAAAATAATAATATAAAATTATTATTATAGTTGGCAAAATAATAGGTTTTCTACCATCATCATTTTCAAGCTTTATAATAATTAGAAAAACTTTTAACGACTTAAAATGATTAAAATTTAAAATGATATGATGATTTCTTAAATATTGAAGAGCCTTTAAGTTTTTTAACAAAGTTCTCAAATGATTCGGTTTCTAAATATTTTATGTCTATGGTAAAGGTAGTGACATTAAGTTTTTCCATTGAAATATTGCCAGAGGAAATGTCATCTTCTGCCGCATTTCCTGCTCCAATCGAGAGATCGTTAAAAACTCGAGACGCATGTTCGACAACACATTTCACCACTCGATGTCTCGAACACTTGGCACAAGGGCTCGAAACTGAAAACTCGAAACTGCGCGAAGCTCTTTAAGACATCTCTTCGAGTGGATTTGTATTTCTTTTTGACTGATTTCTGATTTCTCCTCTTCATTTTTGATATTTTTCAGCTGAATTCCCGGAAGAGGACAGCGACATGCTGATGGAGCCGAATGATTTTTCGCCAATCACCGTACTGCGATCGCATGAGCAGCACTTCCATATGCCGCCGACTACGCAACTTCAGCCGCAGCAGCAGATTCCACAGATCCCGCAAAGTCGAATTCAGCCGAGAGCTCAGCCCAGGCAATTTCAATCGGCCGCCGCCCAACAGAGCAATCATCCCGATGAGGAGGAGCAATTCCGACCCATTGCCAATCCAAATACGAAAATAGTGGGCGATTCGCATACGCAGGCGGCCCAGAATTTCTATCCACCGTTCTACCATGAGGCTCCGCCATTGGGCCATTCGAGACCCTACTTTGGACACGGTCCTCCGGTCGCGGAGACGACTCCCTTGAACCTGCCCCTGCCTTTATTGGGACCCCAACAGCAGCAGCAACCGCAACAGGTGGCCACTCAGCAAAGGAATTTCGATGCCAGCATTCTGGGCAGCGGAGATTTCGGTGTTCTGCGCGGCGGAACCTTTTATCCCGAGGAGGAGATGCCCTATCATCCCGAGGACAACAGCGACTACATCTACGGCGATGCCAACAACGGACACGGACGTCCCTCCGAGGGTTTCGTCCAGAAGTACACCTATCCGGAGGAGCAATTCGCCAATTTCCGTGATTTTGCGGACATCAATACACCCGCCGATTCGGCATTTTCGCAATTCGTGGTGGTCTATGCGGCCAAAAATGCCACAGCTCCGCACTCACATCCGCATCCCAAGAACATATTCGAGCAGCTGGAGCTGCTGGACAGGGAGAAGGAGCTGGAGAAGAAGACCAAAACCACCGCCTCATCCAAAAACAAGTCGAAGTTGTCCAAGACAAAGTTGCAGAAGAAGTACCGCAAGAAGGCGGGTCCCAAAATCCAGGATCCCCTGGAAATAGAGCCTTTATTGGCCCTCAGTTAAGCGTCTCTATTGTCTATACAAAAAAAAACAAACAAACAAAATACCTAAAAAATCAAACCCCCATCACCACTTTCGTTTTCCCCCTTGTTAGTTTTATTTATTTTATTTCGAGATGAATGCAAGCCGCCACCACAAAAAGAAAAAGAAGAAGAGCCACCACCCCTATATCTTAATGTTCATTTCCACACAACAAAAAATACAACCTGTATTTCGAAAAATGTATACCACTATACTATATATATCAGTGTTTTTTTTTTGGTCTGTCTGCTTTTTGTCTCGCATCGTTTGTTAATTCTTAATTCCTAGCCCGTAGTCTACTATATCTATATATATATAAATATGTGTCTTTATGTCTTATACGCGTATCTAATGTAATTATTTTTTATCTAATTGAGCATAATTTTATTATGTGTGTGTACATAAAACGAGAAATGTTAAATGTAATTTTAAACCTAAATAAAAACGAAATAAAAAACAAATTACGCGCTTTTTTCTTTGGTATCTTCCTTTATTGCGCCATAAAGGTGGGGTTTCTATATAAAAGCGTAAGTTTTAGTGTCTCTAAGGCGTTTCGTATTTTGCATAAAGTGCGTTGAGTAAAGTTGTAAAAGAGCCCGCTGTGCGAAATATCTAAAAAACAAATGTATATATTTATTTATATAAAAATAAAATTTAGTGTATTTTAATATGCTCACCCAAACGAGTAAAGGTCTTCCCAGTTCGAAAAAATAAGCACCCAGGATGGTTTCGCGTTGAGCTCGTTGCAGGGGAAAAAGTAAAAGTCTTCGGTGTTGCGGAGAAAGTTTTTGCCAAGGAATCACCTCGTAAAGCTGTCTGCCAAATGCCTCAGCCTCCAAACGAACTTGTTCGGCGCCAAAGAGATAGATGCACAATTGGGTGGTGACCACCATGGAAAAGAACCCAAGAAAGGCGAAATTCTGGTCGGTATGTGGCATAATGTACTGGCAAATCACTGAACAATAGAGCACACAGATCACCAGAACCTCAACGAAGGCAATTTCCATAAAGCTGGCATTGAAATGTTGGACCAAGTTCAAGAGACGAGCATGTTCGGCGAAGAGTTTGCCGAAACCGAAATCCGAACGAGATGGATCGGAGTGCTCCTGAATCCACATCAACTGCTGACCAAGGCGACGGTACTGGGAGCTCAGGCCCAGGGCACACCAGCCATATAAGGTGTCCACTCCCGTGGTGGAGCAGCAAAAGAAGCTCAGAACGAACACCATCAGGCAGCAGTCCAGGGCGTAGATATGCGGTTGAGTTACGTCATAGGGAAGGCTGCAATTAAAGTATTTATCCAGGTATATGTTAAAAAAAGTTGTAAAATAATTGTAAAATTAAAAAGGCAATATAATCTTGCAAAACTTGTAAAATGTAATATTTTATGATGTAATATCCCAAACTAATAACCTTTTATTTAAATATATAATAAGAAAAATTTTAACATATTTTAATAAGGCAACATAATCTTCCCAACTTGTAAATTTTAATATTTAATTATGTAATATCCCAAACCAATAACCTTTGGGGTATATATTAGTTATGCTTTTAAGATTTCACTGTTCGTACATATTTTTAAGGAATTATAGAAAAATATTGTAATGAATAATATAATATCCCAAATCAAAAAAAATATCTATTAAGTAATATTTTAAACTATTGTTATGAAATATTAGACAAACTTGTAAAATATAATAACTAATGATATAATATTGCAAACCAATATGGATTTGAGAACATAATCCTAAGAATTCACTGTTTCTAAGTATTTATAAAGAAAAATGTAAAAATATTGTAATTAATAGTAGGAACTTTGGAACTTTCATCATGTCTATCACAAAACCACAACTTACATCACCCGAAACGAGCTGACTGGTGCAAATTCCCCCGTCGAATGGTATTTCAGCATGGTCAAAGCCACTGGCATCAACAGAAAGGAGACACTTGTGCCGGCACACATCATGAAGTAAATGGCAGCCATAAGTTGGCCCCTGCGATTCTGGGATCGCCATTCCGAAAGATCCTCGTCCTCGTCGGCGTCCGTAAAAGGCGTCTGAATCAATTGAATGAGGGCCACCAGGTCGTGGGACTTGGCCAAGAATATGGCCATCTTTAGAAGCGAGGAGATCATCTGCAAGCCATGCATCAAGGCCTCCGAACAGAGCACGATTTGGTTGCGATGTTGGACCATAAAAGCGCACACGGTGCAGAGTTCAAAGCCGGTGGCCAGAAACATAATGCCATAAAGAATGGGAGATCGCAGAACTTTGCCCTTTCTATTGCCGCTATTGGGCAGCAGATCCAAGCCCATTCGGGCAAAGGTGAATCGCTGCGTCCAGAGATTCCCCAGAAACACCTCGATTAGCTTTGACATTTCGCCTCTAACTGAAGGGCTGGGAAGCTATAAGGATGACGAAGAAGTGTATTTTAAAGTGTATTTTTCGGGGGGCTGGCCGGTAAAAACTTTGTCAGAAACTCTGTCGTTTGTCGCCTAATTGGGCTCTTAAATACGAGTTAATTTAGCGCCCCGGAGAGGCGGAGAAACTTCGGCTAAGTGAAACTGGTCGACTTGGCCAGCAAATGATTTAATTATACGCCCGGGGCGACTGTCCGTCTAAAAAACCACCCAGCACCACCGCAAAACGCACCACTCACACTTATTCTTTGCACGGTGGTGCTAGAATAATATTTGTAAGTTATATATATTTAAATTTTTGAACATTTAAACTTATTTTATAAATACTAAACTTTTCTTAAAGAAGAAATTAAAGAATTTTGTTCTTTTTTTAATATTATCTTATGAATAAGATTATTATATTAAAAATATTATATACATATTTTAATATAATTATTATTACCTTATATTATAAACATTTTATATTATAAATACTTTAATATCCTTCACCGCATCACTCACACTGATTCTAAGGACAGTGGTGCAAGAATAATATTTTTATTAATTATAGGTTTATTTATTTTTTAAATATTTAATTCTCCTTAAAAAGTATAAGAATTTGTATTATCATATAAATACTATATTATATAAAAAATATTATTTACATATTATATTATAGATACCTAACTCTTCTTCTAAAGTACAAGTATTTTTTTGAACATCTTTTTCATTTTTTTTTGTTTTATTATTATTTTTTAATTTTTTAATTTTATTTATTATATTATTTTTGGCCCACTGTGCGCCGTTCGTCATGGCTAACGGTAACGCTTTGCTGCTGGTCTTACCGACTTATTTTTATAGAGATATATGTACGAGTCGCTTATATCTTTCTACGACCGCTGCAGTCATGGTCATTGTCCGCTAGCGGTTCTTGTTGCTGTGGGCTGACTTTACCGACTCTACGCGACTTTGCTGCTGGTTTTGCATTGCGTTTGTTTATCTATTCCCGACTTTGGCATATGTTTTGACATTTGGAGGCTGGCACTTAATTTACGGCCTCACCTTAGTTCCCCCAGTCATTTTTTGCGAGAATTGCATATGCGATATATGTACGAATGCCAAAGTCGAAGAGAGAGAGATCGGTTTGTAGTGCGTAATGAATGGACTTATATATGTATAAGTACATCTGGTCTAAGTATTTTTAATTAACTGAGAAAACTAATTACAAAAACTCCCTGACCCGCCACCAAACTGACAGAAATTCAATTAAGCGGCAATTGCCGCCCCTTGCAGATCGTGGGAAAATCTATATATCCACCTACTTGTATAGTTAACATCTAGCCAAATGGGCAAACAAAGAATTTATTCGATCGCTAAGCTAATAAAATAGCGACAGCTGTAAGTTACTCGCCAAAAACATAAATATTAGCCAGTAAATCGTCGACAAATTGCCATCTTCATCTTCATCGAGCGGAGCCCACGCGGCGTATGCTTGATGTGCGGCATTTAAGCAATTTGCTAATTAATAATGGGTTGGCCAGCGATTCAAATCAATCGGATTCGACTTGCAAATGCCTTAATTAATTAATATGCATAATAAACGGCAATTATGGCTGTGGGAAAGGTGTGCAAATGATGAATGGCGAACTTATGAACTGCACTAGGAAAAATATAAAATATTTACTTTGAAATTTGGAGAAATATTTATTTAAATCTATACAAATAAATAAATAAATGGAGATTTAATGGTGATTTTTCCGTTACAAACAAGTGGCAGTTCAAACAAATGTCACTTGTTTAAGAATGGAAAACTGGCACTCCTCTTTCAGATTTTCTGCTTTTGAGGCCATTTGTCAACGCGCCCTGCCAAAATATTCGACGGAAATTAGAAACTGAAAATCAGAAAATTCTTTGAGCCCGCCTATAAAGTGGAAAAAAAAATCCAAATACCAAAAAAAAAAAAACAGAACCAATCCAGAGAGTTGAAAATCCAGTCAAGCACCCACACACAATCCAATGTTTGTTGTCTTAAACTGTGTTGCCAATAAACGCGGGCCATGAAAATTTGTACAAGCCACGGATTTCGGGGTCTACAAATCTGGCGACAAGCGCAAAATCACCAGAAATCACTTCCAAAAAAAAACCGAAAACCAGAAAAAAATAAGGTTTACACACACTTGGCATCCAATTGTGGCCTTATTTTCTGTGCGGCTTTTTCGGGCTATTTGCGTTTCGTGCCGCTGAAAACTTTATTAATATCCAAATCGTGAGCTTAATTGAAATTTATTGTTAATGAAAACAAAATTATGGCCGGTACACCGAACTATGGCCACTTGACACGATAGAACAACGCCAGAGCAGAGAATCCGAAACTGAATCGAACCAAACCGAATCGCCCACCGAAGTCACGAGTTTCTAAAGCCAAAAGAAGGGTGCCCATTTTTAATTTGGCATTTAAGCGCTCATTAAGTTGACAGAAGGCGACGGCTGAGTGACAGAATCGGTGGATAGATTGGTGGGTGGATATATGTGGCCATGCAGAATGTGTTATGCAGAACTGGCCAATTTACAAAGGTGTCTGAAAAAGTATTTGAGTTTATCGAAATGTGTGCTAGATAGATTTCTTGGGTTTAGGGTTATCTATAAAGACTTATTTTTATTTAACTTGAATTATTCAAAATTGATTTATTTTTCACATGCCTTAAATACACTTTACCAACACTGGTGAGTCATGACCACTACGCCATCGACTCGAGTTCTTTTTGAAGCCCTTTTTTTTTGGTGGGCAAATATTTACAATCGAACTTCTACAAACCCATCATCGACCCAAACTTTTCTTGCCGCCGGCGGCTTCTGTTTGCCTAAGCACTTTGAAGTCTGTGGTGGCTTTTCAGCTTTTCAGATTTTCAGCCTTTTAGCCTTTCACAGTTGCCAACTAATGCAAATAAATTGTGAGCAGTCACCTGTCAAGCGGGCTCATCAAGTCCCTCCGTTTTGGCTGCCTTTTTATGCCACCAGAGTGGCAGAAAAAACCCAGAGGAGACTGCCGTTTTGCGCCGAGGAAGCGATTGTTGTGTGTCCCTCAAACAAAGTAATGTTTTGGCGGATGTAACCTGTGCATTCATTGCATAAATGCACTGATAAAAAATATTTTTGTAATTTTTTAAAAGCCGTACATGAGATGTTTGCACTTCCCATGAAAGGCTTGGTATTTGACAAGATTTTGAACTCTAAAAACTTTTTATAAGAGTTTTTACATTGCATTTCTAAGATGTCTGTTATGTTTGAGTTTTTTAAAAGTCCTTATAGAGTGTATTTAAAATTAATTCAAATATATTTTCGTATTTCTTTGTACTTATAGTCTCGGCACATTAGTGGTAGCTCCTTTTAAGGACCTTTTTGTTTTTCCAAGTGTTTTTGGCAGCTACCGTTTATTGTTTGCCGTTCTCATTTGGATCTTTGCACGGCAGTTCCTCTCTCTCCGGGGTAAAACTGTCAATGTTAATGCTGGAAACTTGAAAAATTTCAACAAGCGACGCGACTGCGTTGTATTTGTCGTTTTGTAATGATTTTAATGCCAAGCATAAACAATTATTTTCAATTGCAACACATTCTTTTGTTGTTCGTCGGCCGCCATTTGCCATCGTTTGTTTTCGGTTTTCTGTTTTCTGTTTTCTGTTTTGTCTTTTGTGTTTTATATTTTGTGTTGTGTTTTGTGTGCAATTGGAATTGTAGATTTAAGATGTCGCAGATGTTCGGATGACTCGCTCGCTGGCTGCACAAGTTTTTCCCATCTGACAGCTCGATGAGTCAGTCACTCGGGCGAGCAGTCAGTCAGTCAGTCAATCAGTCAATCGGATACTCGATTGATTGCCAACTTAGTCGGCAGCACGTGTCGCGCAAAAAGTGCGTTGGCCAGCTGCACTAAAGCGATTATTGTCATTAAAATAACTGACAAATTCTGAGATTTGTGTATCAGAAAATGCGAAATAATTTTTGTCCGTCCGTCCGTCTTTCCGTCCGTCTATCTATCCGTTTTTACGCAAACTAGTCTGTCTTGTTTTAGTTTTAATTATAAATTAAAATATTGTAATAATTTATTTCAAATTTTCTGGCAATAAATAACAATCAGTCGAGGGAAAAATCGTCCGCTTCATAATTATATCATTTTTTCGAAGTCCTTTGCTCCTTTGTGCAGCTTGCATTACGCAAAACTTTTCTCCAGTTCTTCGGAGTGCAACAAAAGGCAGAGGAGGCAGCAAAGTGTTAATGGTCATTGTTCAAACAAGCGATCATAATGATTACTCATGTCAATTATTATATAAGACAGATGTCGGCATGCGGCGAAAGCCTCAAAGAGCCAGCAAAAGCCAAAGGAAAAAAAACAGCAGAAGCTGAAGCAGAAAATATAAAAACAACGAAACGGAGGCAACCGAACTGCAATTGATTTTGTTGTATAATTTCTACAGCTTTATCTTGTCGGCAGCTGCATGAAATTTATTGAAGATGCGCTGTGCTTTATTGCCATCGGTTTTTTTTTCTGGTTTTTTTTTTGTACTGTTTTTTGTTTTTGACTGGCTTGGGGGAATTGCTGCTGTAATTTAACGACACAGAGGAAATTTCGCAAAACGAAAGACTTAAGGCACGAACTTTGGTTTTATTTCTGACCGATCTTCTGGGGCTTTGCGCCATAAAACTTATCGCCCCTGATCTTAATTACTTGTGAGCTTTACTGTCCCTTATTTATCTCTCTTGGCTCAACGATTTATTGCCTTGCTGATGGGCTGTGTAAAATGATGGATCTGAAAGGAATCATTTTTCTGCTATATCAGCACGGCTATACTATATTTCGAAATTCTTTTTTCATGGCCTTGCCATTTCGCTTTTCACTTTCTACTGCAATTTTCGTTCGGTAATCTAATTGGGTTATCCAATTGAGCGGCAAACCATAAGGGTTGTGTTCATGTCGGCGAAAGCAAGAAAACTGCCAATTTGGCGAGCAGAAGTTGTTGGATGCTGAACCGCTGAATGTTGTTGGATGTTGGAGAGAGCGAAAGTGAAATTGTCCTCGTCGTTGTCGGCATGCAAATTGAAAAATACTCGCCGAATGTTGACAATGTTGCCTTTTTCCCCCCAGTGCACGATTTGCGGCGGAGCAGGAAACATTTTGCAGCTCTTGGAGTCGCGAATTGCGATCTGCAAGCTGCGAACTGCGAATCGCGGATCTCGGCAACCGGCCATGAAAGAGGAAATCAATGTTGCACCGACCGACGGCCGAGAGCAGCAGAAAACCGAAAACGAAAAAAGAAAAACGAAAAAGAAAAAATAAAAGCGGTCGGCACCAAAAAAAGAAAAGTCACACGCTTTTGCTGGAAAGCGAAACCAATTTCACTTGCCGACCAAGTCAAATGCATTTGCGAGTTCGTAGTTTCGTAGTTATGAGTGCAACAGCAACGGCAATAGAAATACAGGCAGCAACTACAACGAGAGCAGCAGAGACAACATAATCATGGCAATTGACAAGATGTGTCAACCCGGACAATGCACTGGAAAAAAATCGAGGCTCATGGAGTGATTTCGTTGGAAACTAGCTTCGCTTCTCGTACATTAAATTCACTAGTACACCAAGAATATCAAATTTTACAAATAAAATAGTACATTTTACAATAAATATAAAAATAATACATTTTACAAAAAAATTGTAAATTTTACATTAAAAATTGTCAATTTTAAATTAAAAATTGTCAATTTTACATTAAAAATTGTTTTATTTATGTACTAGAAATTCTAAGAGTTATATTATAAATGGCCAATTTTACATTAAAAAAGTATTCATTTATATACTAGAACTTCTAAGAGTTATTAGTTTCTAATCTATAGATAATATTTATTTATTATCAACAATTTCGTGTAGTGCACGCGAGAAAAGAAGAAACAAGTGAAATGCGCAACACGAAAAGGAAAGCGAGAAGCAGCGAGAGTTGCAATTGCATTCGACTAAGATGCAATTCGCTTCGATTGCATTGCGTCAAACGAGTTTCCTGTTGGCCGAAAGCGCGTAAAGTGCCCCCCTGCATCGAAGTTGCTGTTGCTTGTTGCTGGTTGCTGCTGTTGGTTAGCAATTTTTCACAATTTGCAATTATTGAATTTCTTCGATGACATCAGCGAACGAGAAACGATAACGACGACAACACGTTGTCATAGTTGGATGTTGCTGCTGTGCTTGGTGTTGCTGTTGCTGCTGATGTTGCTGTTGGTGTTGCTGCTGCTGCAATTGCTGCTGCTGATGTCGATGGCTTCCTGTCATTTGATTTCATTTAGCTAATGTGCAATTAATTTGAATTTGCATTATGTTGCAGCAGTTGAGTGTTGCTTTTGCTGTTGCTACTACTAATTAGCTGTTGCTGGTTGCCACACCAGGAGATTGGCCAACAAATGTGTTTGCAGCGCATTTTCACAACAGGACAGATGGGATGCATAATCACTTCCTAAACTTATTCCATGGGCCTTACAAAATAACCACACACACAGACCCTTAAAAAAATGTTACTAGCCAAACCCAAGAAGATTCAGAAAACACAAAAAGATATTGCATAAATTTTCAAACAGTGCGGAAGGGGAGGGATCAAACCAAATATATATAATCATTTCAGCGCCTGACGCAAGATGATGTTGCAAGCTGCCAGCAACATCAGCAGCTAAGCAGCAACAGCAACAGCAGCAGCAGCAACATCAACAACCAGCGACGAGTGTCATTGACTAATGTTGCATGAAGCGCATAAAGCTGGCAAAAGGTAACCACAATAACCAAAAATCCAATCTATGGAAACCGAAACTCAAGCCCAAAACTGAAACCGAAACAATAGAACCGAAGTTGCAAGTTGCTGCTGCCGTTTCTTTATTGTTGTATTTTTGTTTTGCTTTTTGCCAACTTTTGGATGCTCAAAACCCAGCCCCACACATAAAAAAATATCTAAAGAAATATTAGTAAAGAATCACAGATTAATACAATTTGGTATTTAAAATGGTCACTAATTTAAATTTCACATTTTAAAAGCTTTATGAAAAACAATTATATGAAATAGGTTTATATTAAAATAACAACTAGATAACTTTATAATACAGGGAATATTTAAAATTTTAAAAAATTAAATTAGAACTTTTTTTACAGTGTAACGCGGCTGTCCCCGCATTGATGGCTCGGCTATAATTTAATGCCGTTCGGCAGACATCTTCGAAATGTGAATAGGTTGAAACAGGGTCATTTGAGTAGGAGGGAAACGGGGGGGAACTCATCTGGGTTCCAAAAAAGCGGGGATTTTGGCGGGCAAAGAGTTTTCTGGGATCTGCGATTAATTTTTGTGTGGGTGGGGTGTGCATCTATAACGATGGTAGCCTGACATTTGTCGGCAAACGTGAAAGGGCACACAGACATTTTTCCGAAAATAGAAACATTCGTCGTTGTCTGTCAACCTGCGCCTCTTTTTCCCCCCAAAACTGCACTGTTCAAAAATTTAGGCAATTACGTTTAATTTAAACGTCCTTTTTTCCAATAAAACTTTCATAATAATGCTCTTAAAAATCGATTAAATCCCCAAATCATTATAAGCATTTCTTTGCTTATAATTCATTTGATCTTTATTTATTTTAGACATTCAGTGTTCATTTGCTTCATGATTTATTTTTTATTAGTCTCAAAAATGTAATATATTTCCTGGCAGTGTCTTAATCTGACTCCTCCAATCCATTGGACCTCAAAATGCCGCGCTGCCACTTCGATGCGCCACTCGGCGTGCCAAAATGTTAAATGGGACAAGACAAAGGCAAAAGACTGGCCAAGGAGTTTGGATAGTTCAAAGAAGGGGGCTCAGAGTGGTTTTTTTTGGAGGAGGAGAACCGGCCACTTGCCACTTGCCACACCGGCAAAACATTCGCCCAACCAGCCGAGCCTTCTCTCTTAAACTCCGGCCAAATGTCAGGAAAAAATATATTGCCAAAGAATCACAGTGAAATAATAAAAAAAATATATATATAAAACATAAGACCCAAAAAACAAAGCTGCATTCCACGGTGGCACAAACATTGGCAAGACAAAATGGGTTATTAGACAGACAGTTGCACAAAAAAATAACAGGGTAAGTCATCAAATTTTAGAGGGTAATATGCATTTTTGGGGAATTTTATTTAATATCTATTATATTTTGTAATATATTTATTCATAACTTGAAGCATAATTCTTTATTGATAACATTTTTTTTTTGTTTTTTGACAAATATAAAAATTGAGCTGTGTTTAAAACATGGAAATATACATAAATTCAAAGGACTTCAAAAAGAAACCTCAAAAGGATATCCCCAAGTCGACTGTTTGTTGAACTAAGAAAAAATCGTGTGGCCTGGCAAATTGTTTGGCACTTTGTTGCAAATGTTTTTGTCGGTTTGCGCAATTCATGGGCCTCCAAAAAATTGACCCTTTATTTGCTGGGTTCACCTTGTTTCTGTTGGGTTTCTTCTTTATTATTTGTTTTTTTTTTGTGTTGTGTTTTTTCTATATTTTTGTGGCAAGAAACAACTTTAGGGCTTTGTTTTGTATTTCAAGCTGGGATCGTCAGTTGAATTCTTCTGAAGCGATCAATGCCACAGAAATACCGAATCAAAAAAAATGTTGCAAGTCATTAGCGTTTTTGCAACGATTTTGCGTCGAATTAATTTGAATTGAATCGATCATCATAATTCAAAAGAATCGAATCGATCGAATGCTGCTGATCAATCCGATTTGGCATTTGGACACCGATTGACAGCCGCCCCACACAGATTGCAGATTGTCGATCTCGGATTTAAGATTTCAGATTTCTCTGATCTCAAATCTCGGATCAGTGATCACCGATCGCCAATCGCATAATAAATGTCCTACGACTGTCAAATGCCATCGAAATGTCAGTTCAAATCGGCCAAATGGCATCAACAGCGTAGAGAATCGATTTCGATTTCGATTCTCAGTCGCAAAGTCAAATTGACAATTTTCATTATTGGGGGGCTTAAATGGATCGCATTTGGATAACCTTGACTTTCAAACCGAAATGTCAGCGAGGGGAATGACTTGGACATGCAAAGCACATACGTAATAAAAATAAATAAAAATAAATAAAAATAAAGACAATAGTCAGTAAATAAATAGACACACAAAAGAAGCCAGCGAAACAGAAAAACATTCGCAGTCAATCAATTGGACAAGCCGTACAAATTGTACATTTTAAACGGATCAAAATGATTCGAGGAGAGGTGGGGACTGCGGTATAAAGCTGATCAAGGGGGCGGGGCTGTTCAATTAGAGTCACACCATCGATGATCTCAAGGCGAGCATTATTAAAAGCACTCCTTACCGAGCTAAAAATGTGGTGACGATCGCATATTTAATTATACATTTTAAAGTTATTTATAAGATGGCATAATTCCAATGCTAAATAATTATTATTAACTATTTGATTACAAACATTAAATGGAAAGCTGTGAACGAGCCTAGTTTGGAAAGGTTTTCAAGTTCTAAAAATGTCGTTTGGTGACCCCAATAACAAATTTTAATTTAAACATAAAACTATATTTATTTTAGAGAGATGATCGTACTTAAAAAGATTTAACATTCCATAATCCTACTGCATTAAATTAAGTTTTAAAGTTCTAAAGATGTCGTGCGATTCGTCACCCAGACTTAAAACCCAAAGAGCATAAAGAATACGGCCCAGACAAACGAAACAGCTGAAACAAATTACCAACAATTGCCGTTTAATCGGCCAACATATTTGGATATCAGTTTTTGGAGGGACCAATGTCCCCAGCTCTTTTGGACTCGAGTGTGATTGATTGATGGATAAGATTGAGACGATAAGACGGCCCATAGAGGCCCACTCAAAGAGCTTTGATAATCAATCCCCACACACAGCATCCATTGTCCATTTATCCATTATACAGCTGAAAGATATCCGCGAAATTAGACGATTGACGGGGGCTACTACTACTCTATAGTTTGGCGCACCCAAAAAAAAAAGAAACCAGCAGTTCTTATGGAGATCAATTTCGAGCGATAAGATTAGAGGGCGGCCAATTGAACCGAACTGAACTGGGCAAAAAAAAGAAGAAAAAACCCATAGCTCCAAAAGCAAAGCAAAAACGCCCACGCCAAAAGGCCCAGACACAGAAAATTAAACCCGACGACGAATTTTGGAGCAGAAGTTGGCAAAAACGGAGCCAGAAGTTTGGGCCAACAGAAATTCCTCGGCTTACAGTGGTCGAAAAGAGCATTATAATGCTTAAACAATAGTTCTTATTCAGTGAATTAGTTCCGGAATTGGTTCATTGTTTATTTTTTAGCTATTATTTGTATAATTTTTATATACAAATTATGTGTTTCCTTATCCTAAAAAAAATTGATATGAAATAGGGTCTTTTCTACCGATATGATTAATGTCAAATTATGATTTAAACACATATTATTTTATCATTTTATAAAAGTTTTAAAAATACTATCTTAAAATACCAAATGTAATATTTTTTAAACAAATTTTAAAAATTAAGATAATTATTCATATCAAAATTATATGAGAAGCCATAATTTTGTACCCCTTTCTTTACCATTTATTTATTATTTTCCTGACTCATTTTTATAACATTTTCCTTGGATTTCTGCCTTGGCTTACAACGCAGTGCCCCATCGATCTACCGCCGACAGTTTCCTTCCTGCGCAGACTGTGAGCCGTGTCCGCACACTTCCCGGAGCCACTGTCGTCTCCCGAGGAATCGAGGAATATGTGTGTTGGCGTCGTCGGTCGGTCGATTGGGTTCAATTTGTTTCCCATTTAAACACACTCATGTGGCATGTGGCCGAAGTCGATGTTGAAGTCTGAAATCTGAAGTCTCGACGCGGATCGTATGCTACACACAAATAAGGAAGCAATTTGCTTCTCTCTTTTTTTTCCAGCCACACACAGATTTTCAAGTGAGGAAACGAAGCGAGACTGAAACTCAGAGTCTGAGACTTAAGTGAACTGGGCAAAAATCTGAGCTCCAAAAACTCCAAGTAAATTCGCAAATTCGCAGACAAATTATGCGCAACGCCAACGCAGCGCAGCGTTCATAAGGAATAATCAAAGAGGCAAAGTGAAATAAAAGGGTAGAAAAACCCCTGAGTCTGAGTTCCATGGCAAAATTGGGCATTCGAGCCAAGAATTTCAGCCAGCGTCTGGCGTAATCGTGTTCAATCGTTTATTATTTATTATTATGCATGCCAAGCGACACCTTTGCGCTGATTGATTGACTGACGGATTGACTGAACAATCCCCATGTATAAATATGTGTGTACTTGTATTTATATTCCTCGATCCAGGAGGATATATCTTTCGCTGTCACATGTCAAGGACGAAAATGATGACGATGATGATGACTGCTGCATAAATTTGCATAACGAGAAATGCAAACAATTGCAAATCATTGTAGTCGAAACATCAAACGACACTCGGAAATTAATCTAGTTTATTTAAAATGTATCTGTATTAATAATATTGTATTATTTCTGTAAAAGATGTAAATAAACATAAAATTACATATTTAAAATATAAATAATATTTTTCATTATTATTTTTTGTGATTTAGAATTTAAGTATTTAACATATAAGAAATATTTTTCATAATTACTGAAACTCCAATATAATTTAAAATAAGTCTTGTAATTTAAAAAAAAAATATTTTCAAATACACTTGATAAATCAAATTGTAATTCTTTTCAGTGCAAGTCCCGTGAGTCATGTTCCTGCCAAAGGAGCACTTGAAGACAAGCATTTTCTTGGAGTGCAACTGCAACAACAGCTGCTTGTTGCATGTTGCTTGTTGCTAGCGGCAATGTTGCTCTTCATATTTCAGCCGCGCAACTCTGTCGCCATCCAATTGTCGTGTTTTGTTTTTTCTTTTTTTTTGGACCACCGCTTATCGCGATTTGTAACAATATGCTGCTGAATAATTTTCGTATTTTTTTGCAACAGCAGCATTTGTTGTTTGTTGTTTGCTGACAGCTTTTGTTGTTTGCATTTCAATGTCTCTCCGTTGTCTTTGCGTAAATATTTGCCATTTTATTGCTGCGAGTATCTTTATCGGCATGAGAGCCAGCCACGAATTTTAATGCTTAATTAGCGCATTACGACAGCTCAGCTCATCTCATCTCATCCGCAGATCGTTTGAAGAAACAAAGCCTAATGAACTTCCGTTTTGCCTTGGCCAAGTCTGCCAACTGGGCTTGGGAAAGAAAAGTTTAGTTTGAAGGGCTATCTAAAGGTAAAATCTTTAGTTTGGTCTAGGAAAAATTTAAAATATTATATTAAAAACTCAACTTATCAATCCTCCAGAAGATTTCGTAAATCAATCGATTCTATTTCAAATCAAATGCATTTTCGATTCCAAAACTGAACCAGTTCTTCATTTTGGATCTCTAAGAAACTCAGAAACAGATCGCTGATTGCCTCTAGTTAACCCATAATCAAGTTATTCGTGCGCATGTCAGTCGTATCTCTCCATCTAAATCAAGTGGCAAACATTTGACATTGTCTGCATCTGATTCGCATTCGGATTTGGATTCGGATTCCATTTGATTGCCAGAACAGAACGAAGCTATAAAGTTAGAGAACCGATCGGCAAAACAAATTTGCATTTGATGGTGGTCATAAAGGTTTTCGGCGGTGCGGTAAATGACTGCAATTAACAGGCATTTTTGCAGCGGTGCCCACGCATCTGGGGATTCTGAATTGAATATCACAATCGAGCCAGCTCTCCACTTGCCCCAAGTACCGCCTGTCTGCGGTCTTCAGTCTTCTGAGGTCTCTGGTATTCGGTCTTCTGTCTTCTGTCTTTAGTCTTCTGTATTCTGTCTTCTGTGTGTGCAGTGATTGTTGTTTTAATTAACGAGCTCAGCTCGAAATCAATTGCTTCCACAGCCGTGCACCAAATGCACAGAGAAAAAACGGCTAATTTAACTTAACAAAAAAAAACACGTCGCGGTAAAATTGAGGTGTCTACATATCAAAGCGATCATCGTTTCATATCAAGTATTTTTTTCGTGTATAAAATACGAAGATCAACTCTACATAAATGTTAGTCTCTTATAAAATGTTGTGTAAAATATTTTTCTATATTTTAAGTATTGGAAAAAATACATACACTTGCGTGGAATTTTTTTTTGGTAAAATTAATTACATTTTATACTTCTTTGGCCCTTCCGTAATAACTTTCGATCCTTCACCACCGCCAGTTGGCCAAATGTAGACCAATAAAATTACAAGTAGGATTATGGCGATTATGCCCAGAAATATGATCATCTTGATATTGGCCCACCAGTGTTTGCGCTTCAATCTGCCGGACTGACGAACAAATTGGGAGGCACCCAGTTCCAGTTGGTCAGCCCGTTCGGATAGTTCGGATAAAGCCTGATCGCGTTCCAGTACCTTCTCAACATTCACCCTCATTATGCCCACCACCTCGTCGACCTGGGCCTGCGTTTCCAGAAGTCTGTTTCCAGCATCCACATTGGTTTCCCATTGGGAGTGCGACTTGAAATCCTTCATTTCCAACTCCATTTCCATCATACTCCAGTGGCACACAGTTTTGTGTAAATATTTTAGTTTGTGGCAATGACAGGCGATATAGGAAATTAAATCTATTGTCGAGGCATCCTTTGATTTGTGAGAAAAATTATAAAATATTTAGCTGACCTCTAACTATTTTTTTTAGAAAATAATATATTTTTTTCCGAGTGCTTCTGTTGTTTCTCTGATTTTTTTTTCTCTGTTACTGATGGGGCTGATCTACTTGAGCACTTCGGCTTGGATTTCATCTGTCTAATCTGGGGTCTCTGCGATCTGCTAGAGACATTGAACACGGCTGCTCCAAATGCTCAATACGGTTGCCAGTTGTGTGCCAGCTTGTTTATTAGCCCAAATGCGAGTTCGCCTGTTCGCCTGATCGTTCGCTCGCTCGCTCGGCATTCGCTTTTGGATAATTATTTATTAAGGTTTTACATAACGCAGCAGCCATCTGTCTGTCCCTGTCCCTGTCCCAGAAAAAAACACACTACATACACTTTAACCGATTCAAGGTTGTTCTTGCATCGACGGAGGGGCCAAAGATATAGATACAACTGCAGGTACACGATGAAAAATTAGCAGATTTATCTTGGACTCAAAATTATGGCATAATTAAAAAGAGAGAAATGTCTTACTTTATTTATGAGTTTTGTAATATTAATCTATAATATTATTATAATTATATATTTTAGGTATCATAACATTTTGCCAGGTTTATCTTAGGTTTATCTCTTTTCACAATTAATTGTAGTTTTATTGGACTGTATTACTACCATTTTTTCCAGTGACGTCTTAGTAACCGATGCAAATGCAGATATTTAGAGCTACTTGTTGAGTTGTGGGGATGAGCTGTGTGATTTTGCCAGCTAATGGAGATAGAGATATTATTATTTGTGTGTGAATGTCGAACTTCTTGGCCCTGAACTGTGAATTCTCCGTTTTTGAATCGAGATCTTTCAGTGTGCGCTGTCAACTCATTCGGGCTGAACGTCTTAACTTGTGTACTTTTTTTTTTAGCACTAGAAAATTTCTGTAAATTTTAAACAGTGTATAGCGTAACATTTTTGGACCAATCAAGGTGAAACCCGTATCAATTTCTATATACCTATATATATACATATTTGCCATGTCCCTTTTTCGCTGGCGAGATTCGAGTCTTTTGCACACCCTGAATTTTGTGCGAGGAATCCGGAGCGGAGCCAACAAAGTGGCCAATAATCCTCGTCAGCGGAATCGATTGCGTCGCCAAGCGGAAGATCGATCCTGTTCTCGTCCCCGAAGGGAACAGACTATACAGAATCTGGAGAATCAGGAGGTAACTTCTTATGGGCAGTACATGGAGAAGATGACCCGTCTGTACGAACAGCAGATGAAATTGGAGGAGGACATTGCGCGGGAAGAAAAACAACGGCTGAGAATGGAAAACGAAAGGAAAGATCAGGAAGAAATTTATATTAAAACACCTTTGATTCTGGTAAGAAAATTTATTACTTTATTTAACGAGCTATTTACTTATAAAATCACTTTCCCTATTTTAGTGCACTGAGGATGTGACTGGACTACGCAAGTTGTACATCATGGACAGTGAGGAGCACCAAAACAAGGTCTTAATGATGTACGACGATACTCGAAGCTTCATGGATGAGCATATAGAAGAAGCCGAAGATCGCTTCCTTTTATCCGAAGAAAATGTTTCACATTCACCGACCAATGAAAATGAAAATATTGTGGACTTGCCGGAGATGGAAGATGATGTTGATGGACTAGAGCAATGGAACCTGGATTCGAGTCATGGAAACTGGGTGCGTCGCGTGATGGAATTCTTGCGATTTCGCCGACTCTCGTAGAAATCCCCCCGTAAAAACACCTGGAGCTTCCCGTAGTCCCGCAGTCTTAATTTCTATGCTCCAGCGAATGCGCAGCCATCTAGATAACAATCGTGGTCAAGAGTCCGTTTAATTTGTTTGCGCTCTGATCTCTTCCGTCCCTCTTACACCGCAACTTCATTCGGCTTGGCTGGCCAACCAGAAGTTAAATCTTTATTGCCACCAAGTGTACGGCAGCTTTACCAATCAAAAACTAGACATTTTTTTGGAAATTCACGAAATTTAGGATATTTAACAGAATTTAGGTGTAGGTTAACCCGAAGTTCAGCGCATGAAAGTTAAACTAAAGTGAAAACAAAATAAAATAATTCTCATTGATTATGTTGACTTATAAAAAAGGATCTTGTAATCTTATCCCCGTTACAAAGCTAAAGGAAGATGGCTACTGGCGCCATCTAGCGGTTATTTAATTTTTGCTCATAACTTTTTAATGGATTGTCCGATTTTAAAATTTTCTTCTACATTTTTAGTCTTTGAGTAACCGGTAAAAATTAATACACCCCTAGCATTTCCCGACTGATATCCAAGTTATTTATTGAAAAAGATCTGTACCAAAATGTTGAGCAGTATTATTTTCAAGACAAAGCAGGGTGTCCAGTATTCAATTTTTCCATTTCGGATCACCATTGGTAATGGGTACTCAAGCGAACCGCATGCACTTGGCCTTTTGGGTGTAGGTAACGGCGCCATACTCCTCCACAATCTGATCGATTGCGATCTTATTGAGATTCTCCAGATAGAGACGCGTCTTGCGCGACTGAATGATATAGCTGATGACGTCGTGCATGTTGTCGAAGAAGAGGAATCCAGCGGTTCCGCAGCTAAGATCCAGATAGCGGAACCTATTCACATCGCAGGTGCATCCGTCGAACAGGAAGTAGATGAAGTCATTGTTGTTGTGATACCGAAAGACCACATAGTTGCCCCACGGTGCCATCACGAAGACCCGCTCGGCACACCGGAATCCGGCACGCAGCAGCTTACAGATGCTATCGTAGCATCCATTCTCCGAACCCACCACCGCCATCGTCTCCGGAATGCGTAGCAGCGCCGGATAATGATTCGGCTGGGCCCGGAGGACATCGTGGGGTCCGCTGGACTCGGGACAAGCGTCCAGGGGCTGCATCTGCTTCGGTGGCTCCGGACAGGGCGGACATGGTGGTGCCTCAACGGGGGCCACCGCCACAGCGGGCTTCTTGCCCTTCTTTCCCTTGCCTTTGCCCTTCTTGCCCATGTCTGCGAGGGGGTTGCTTCTCTACGATCTCTCGGATTATCTGGACTATCTAGGAGTCCTGGAAAAACCACTATTAGGGGGGATACTTCTCTGCAAATCGCCTTAGATCAAATGGTTAGCGTCGAGCTGAAGGAGCACATATTATCCCCAGACAGCTAAAAAAATATATTCATTTTTAATAAAATTAATTATCAATTAGGGGAAAATAAATAAAAATTATTTAGCGAACCCTGCTATTATTTACATAAATGACATTAAATAGCATTATAAGCATTGTTAAGAAATATCTTCAAATGAATTTAACTTATAAACCCAAGTAGGCTGGGACTTCAATGTAAGCTACAAAAATTAAGCAAGAAATATAAACTTTATGAACAAAAGACCTTTAAGAACCCGTTAAATTCCATAATAGCACTAGCTTAAGGAACCTTTATCAACGCCTTCAACAAGAAATCTTGGCTACCAAGAAATATCACGAGATAGTAAACCTTTCCATTAATAACCCAAATGCTCTCGATAACTCACATTAGTTAAACGCGGTTCGAGCTTTAACACACACTCGGCACACCGTTGTCTTTGTCTCACTGTATCTTAAAAGTTGGGCCGAAAAGAAGAATTTTGTTCTAATTGAGAGAGAGAATCGGTAAAATTTTGTTAAGATTTTTGGTGGAATTTTTTTCCGAGATTTTTTGTGTGTGTTTTTGTGTGTTCACCGACGATTTTACTTCTGATTTTTTGCCATCTGGCTGGTGGCAACTAAGTCCACATACTGACAGTTTCGGCAAGGCAATGTGATTGAAAAAATATGTGACAAAATCATTGTCTCCAAGTGCTTAGAACATAGCCACCTTAGTTGAAAATTTTGGAGAATAGAATGGGATGTCTAAAATAATAAACATAATATATTTTAATTATGTTTATTATATTTTTTATTACATTTTGTTGTCCACTTGAAGCTTTGAAAATTCAATTAGAATTCCATCAGAAAGTCTACGAGCTCCAAACACTGCCTGTCTCCTAAACCACCGACTGTCCATTCTTCTACACTGAGAGAAATTTAATTTAAATTACACCATCCTAAAAATAAAAATGGAACAATAACTGTAAAAGTGGCATTTTATTTTTTATTTTTAGAACAATTTCTACAATTTTTCTTAGACTTATTCTTAAACGTAATAATTTAAAAACGTCGATGGAAAAATTCTTTTATTTTTTTTGTTGAGTTATATAACGTCTAGAGTCTGGTCATCCATCTTTCTGTTCGACTATCTATCCATCTAGGTGTCTGGGCATCCAAAAACTGGCTGCTGAAGCGCAATTCTGCGCAAGGCAAATGCAAATAAAGCAATTGCCAGCGGCCACAACAAGGCAGCTTAATTAAGTTGTGTTTGCCAAGGAGAGACCACTAGATATGAGATATAGTAAGACAAAACCATATAGCCAGACAAATACTATGCAGGCACATATTCTTGGGCAATCAGGTGGGAAGTGCGATTGCAAAAGGATCCTCGGCCACCGAAAAGTGAATGGCTGTCAAAGCAATTAAAAGTGCGCCCACTGTGCACTCGCGAGACCCTTGACAAAATCTAAATTGTGGAGAAAAAAATAGTGAACGAAGGATTTATATTCGTAGGGAAGAACTCATATACAAATTGTGGAAATGTAAAAAAATAATTAAAAGTCAGCGAGACCGAGAACCTGTTCCAATGTGTTTTTTTTTTTGTTGACAATGGATGAAATGCAATTACCCAAAGTCTCAGGTTTTGCACATTGGATTATTAGATTATTATTAAAAAATTATAACTATTAAAATAAAGAAAAAAAAATATATATATTTTAAGTAGAACTATTAAGCAAATATTTATAGTTTACAATCCTGCTGTAAAAGAGAAAGTTTTTTTTTAGGCTGTGGGTGAAATAGTTTAAATATCCATCGCCTGACTGCCATCGATATTTTACCGTATTTTTTGTGTGTGCTTTTCGGTACTTTTTTGCGAAAAACATCACACCACAGTGCAATTGGCCTGATCGCATGCAAATCTATTAGGTTCCGAATCCAAATTCCCCCCGGAGATCGCTGACTAAGCCACAAATGACGCTCGACAGACTGAATTTTTCGGTCTTGCCAAGTGGTTATGGCTTTTTTGGTCTCGTGTTCCTTGCCTTCTATTATACTGCCTATTTTTTCCACCTTTTTTATTTGCCCAATTTGCGTCATTAATTTGTTTTGGCGCTCTAATCAAACGAAGCCGGCAAATGGCGTTTACATGGGAAAATCTATGAAATTTTTCTAAAAAAATATTCAATTTTTTAGAAAGCAGAAAATACAAATTGTAGAATTACATGTCTAATTGATAAATATTCAAACATTCCATAGATTTTCATTATTTATGTATTTAAATAAATAAATAGGATAAGATATCCCATTGAAATACAAGTCGCATGCTTTGCATAATTCCATGAAATTTATGCCTCAAATGATGCCCATATACAGATAAGCCACGTGAAATCATGCTCTGCGAATTATGCCTGGTATTTTTTTGTATTTTTGCCGAGCTACCATGATGATGACACCGCATTGCCATTGCAATCGCAACATATCCACACATATCCAGTGGGTTCAGTGGGTTCAGTCGGTTCAGTGTTGCCTTTTGGTGCTTTCGGTGGTTCCAAAACCGAAATCCAGTGGGGCACAGGCACACTTCTTCCACCGAGTATATTGCTTCATCCGAAAGAAACTCTCGGCTAATGGGGCAACTCAACCTGTCTCGCCGGCAAACGTGAGTCGGTAGGTTTAGGACACCCATATGGAGTTATCTCTCTATATATATGTTCATATATACAAATGTGGGTGCTCATCTGTGGAATGGAATTATATAACCAGTCCACCATAATGTGGGAGCTAAACAGCCAACAGCTAACTGCCGGTGATTAGCTGTCGCTGGATGGGCCAACCCCCCAGAATGTAAATCAGAAAGGCATACTGCTTTCAACAGCTAACTACCTTTTAAATTGACCCCTGTCACTTTTTTACTAATTACAACACACTAATTATTCGACCAATTATCCCCTTTTTTTCATAATAATTGAAGAAAATTCCAGGTTTGAGAGCCTATAGATTGGAAATTTTAATATGAGTTCAACGATGTATTTTTTCGATTGTACTTTTTGGCCAAAATACAAATCGATGAGACGTACTGTTTTGAACAACTAACGACCCAATAAATAAATCTCTATTACTTTTTGACTGGTTTATGATTTTTGGTAAAAATTTGATTTTTTATTGTACATTTTTTGCTGTAACTTGGACAAAAATGGTCCCATATCAAAAAGGCGCACTGTTATGTGCAGCTCACAACCTTATAGATAATATCAGTGCACTTTGCGACTGATTTGGGGAAATTAATTTTTGACCAAATTTTCGCTTTTTTTTTTAAGGGGTAGCATTATGATTTTTTGCAAAAAATGGGAAAAATTAAAAATTACCAGGTTGAAATGCAAATCGATTGGGAATTTAATAACGAGTTCAACAAGGTATGACACACCATATTTGGATAATTATTTCCATTTTTATGACCAAAATACTAATCGTAAATACTAATTTTTTTGGGTGAAAAATCAGGATCATGATTTTTGGTCAAAATTTGATTTTTTATTGTACATTTTTTGCTGTAACTTGAACAAAAATGGTCCCATATCAAAAAGGCGCCCTGTTTTGTGCAGCTTACAACCTTATAATTAACATCAGTGCACTTTGCGACTGATTTGGGAAAATTAATTTTTGACCCAATTTTTGCTTTTTTTTTAAGGGGTACCATCATGATTTTTTGCAAAAAATGGGAAAAATAAAAAATTTCCAGGTTGAAATGCAAATCGATTTGGAATTTAATAACGAGTTTAACAAGGCATGACATTCCATATTTGGATCATTATTTAAATTTTTATGACCAAAATACTAATTTTATTTGGGTGAAAAATTAGGATTTGGGTTTTTGGCAAAAATAGGATATTTTTTATGTTTTTTCTCTGATATTATTATTTGAAAAAGCTTTTCCCTACCATTGATCGTTGTTTAAGGTTTTTCAACACTTTCACCTAGCAAAGCTTGCGTTTTAAGCAGCGACAACTACCAAAGACTGAAGCTTAAATTCAAATAACAAAGCTTTCTGAAGACGCCGCATAAACTTGGCGCTGAATAAGTTTATGCTGAATTTATTTGCGTAGGGGAAATGCCGCATAATTTATGTGGGAATATGTGGGTGTTTTTGCCGCCCACTACCATGCACTTTCCCCTCTGTTCTCCGTTCTCCTTTCTCCATTCTGCATTCTCCTTTCTCCCGGCTCAAATGCATCTTAATTCGCAGCTGGCAAATACAAAACGGTTTGTTTGACTGGCGACAGATGTCCTATCCTTCGAACGAAAAATTCAGAAATACGGAGAGCAATCGAACCAACGATTACTGGGGCACAAAAGTGCAACGAACCGAATGTCGTCGCCAGCGAGTCTGGGCCAAGCCAAAAATAAGAACGAGGACCAAGTCATTGGGTCACAAGCCAAATAAAAAAATAAATGGCCGAGGGAAGGAAAAACCAGACCCAGCGGGTGAAAAACTCCCTGGCGCCAACACAAAATTTTTATTGCAGCTCTCGAGTGCAGAGAAGGTGGTTTTTTGTTTTTTTTTCTTGGTTTTTTGCAAGTGCAGGTGTATCCAGTGCAAGAATAAACAGAATGCAAATCAAACAGCAGAGTCTGGTTTTTATCCCGGGCAGCCAAAAGGTTGAAGTTCCCTTTAACCCACATAAAAAAGGAAGAAGAGAAACCCTTGAGTGCTTAATCCCAAATTGTATCTTTAAGTTTGGGTTGCCGCCTGTTTTACGAGTTTCCTGCGTTTCCTGCTCAATGAAGTTACCGCCATAAATCCCCGAGACCTTTTCCTTTGTCCTGCTCTTTTGGATGACCCAAACAACCCAAAACACAAAGCCGAAAACCCCAACCCCCGAAAACATATCGTGTATACAGGTGTGATTATCTTTATATCGATTTGAAAACTTCTTGGCCGGGGTCACAAAATCACTTTGAAATACAATTACTCTCAATTAACAGTGTAATGAAGCGCAATCGGTAAAGTCGGGGGATTTAACTTAAACCTTAAGCCCCCTCACCCAAGGGTATTGTAACTTTCGTAAATATATATCGTTTGTGGTTTAGTTTCCTTTTTGGGCTTGTCTTATGTCTGTAATTATGTTGAATGTGCGTGTATGGTGGGGAATTTCAAGTGTTTTTATTAAAGAAATTTCTTAAAATTTAAAAAAATATATATTACGTTTTTCTGTAAGGATTTAGAAACTTTAATTAATTTTCAAGTGCTTTTAGTTGGAAAATTCGTTACTTGGATTTTAGCCAAGATATTCTACGGCTAAGCTACTAATTGCCCTGCATTCAAGCCCACCAATTTCAATTATTGCCAATTGTTTCAATTGTCTTTTAGTTAATTGCCTACTTTATATCGCCCCATTCCTGTAGATTTCACTCAATTGCCGTTTTTACATTCCAAAGTCGTTTGTGGCATCAGCTTGGATTTGTTTTCCGCGTTTTCTTTTCGTGGTGGAGGAGGGGGGATAGAAAAGCAGGGGATTGGATTTGTCGCGAGCAAAAGACGCTAAATAAATATGACACTCGAAAATTGAAAAGCCCCCTTTTCATCCTCGAAATGTAAATGATAAAAGATGGTGGCGGTTTAAAGAGGGGGACATTTTCTGTCGGAATTGGAAATTCCAATTTTTTGTTTGTTTGTTTGACTGTGTGCAATTTGCGTTTTTTAGGCCCGTGGAAATGCGCATAAGAAATATGCAAACAAAGGATATACACTCGAAAAAACAAGAAAAAACGCACGAAGCACTGTGCAAACATATCAAATGCAAATCTTCGAGGGGAAGAGGAGATGCCAAATACCAAAATTGGCCCCCCAAAAAAAGGAAGGTAAATCCCATATCACTTGGCCAGCATCATCTCTCTGTTGTCTCTGTCTTCTTTTTATTGCTATCTCTTACAGGTGTTGATGATAAAGCGATTTGGGGAAAAGTTGGGGCGCTAAACTGCGTAGCTCAGCGAAAGGAGAAAACACGGTTAAACTGGACACGTGTCGTCTCTAGTCCTGGAAAATCCGACATAGGAGTAGATTCTGGGATTTGGATTGTTGAAAAGCGAGAAGAAAACCACACACTCGCGGAAATATTAAAAAAATATTTGTGTCTTTTCGATTAAAAGATATTATTATTAGAAATAATTTATCTCTGAATTGTTCGTTTGCTTTTAATATGCATTTTTAATTTAATCATATACACAATATTCTTGTACATATTATATACATAGTTTCTACATATTATATACTTATTATTATACATATTATTTCTTTAAACAATATCTATTAAAGCTTATATTTCTATGCCCTTTTTGCAGGGCATCAAAAGTACATCAGCACACAAAAGGCAGCAAAAATATCCGACTATTTGGAAGACAAAAAAAAAGGCAAAAAACAAAAAGGCGTTGGCCACGCCCCGTTGTCGAGCGAGGAGCCATGTGTGCGTAAGTGTAAGTGTTTCCTCCCAGGTGAGTCTGTCTGCGTGTGTCTATCTGTCTGTGTGTGCGTACAAACAAGCCATTTCCGGCAGTTTCCAAATGGTGGGGGTTTTGGATGATTTCGAGTAGCAGGATGAGGCTTTTATTTTGGCCATGCTGCAAGCCAAGTAGCAGAATACCAGGACTCAAGATGCGAAATGCGAAGGACGAAGGACGTTAAGCACCGCTTGAAGGCCCAAAAGTGTCCCGTCTGCCGGAGCCGGAGCCCATTGTGCACAGTGGGCCGAAAAAGCACTATTTTACCCGCCACTCAGGCGCAAAAAGGAGCGAAAGGGAAAACATTGAGTGCACAATTTACATGCTCTCGACGGCGATTGAGATAATGGCACTAAAGCCGCTGCTCATAAATTTGCGAAACAAAAGGTAAGAGACCGTGTGCTAAAACTAATACGTGGGGCAATAAATTAAGACTGTGAGTCAATTAACAAGACCATTAGAAATGAAACCACCCTTTGGGATATTTTCAATTTCAATTATATAATCAGTTTCACAAGTATTATTTATTAACTTTAATTTGGACCCAATGTAATCGGTGTGGGTGTGTGTGTTCTTGAGCTGCGGGGGATATCCACAGCTTCACATGGCATAAGTACGCCCTAAAGGCGAAATTGTTTCCCATTTGTAGACTTAACGTTCTTGGGTGGCCATCATCGAACATATCGAACATTGAACAGGGAACATGTAACAAGGGGCAGTCTGTATTGGGTGCAGAGTTTTTGGTTACACACGGAAAAATGGAATACCTTTTAAAAAAAACTATAACTAAGTTTAAACCAGAAAATTAAATCATATACATGTTATATACATATTATATACATATTATATACATATTATATACATATAATATACATATTATATACATATTATAGACATATTAATATACATATTATATACATATTACTTACATATTATTATAATTGAAAATCCAACTAAGGAAATGAATATAATAGCTAACTTAGAATTCAAATTAATTTATTCTCTTTAACAAATAGCTTTTTTTCACAGTGTAAGGACCATCAATTGTGAGTGGATGGCATTGACGACAATCGCCAAATACCAAAGTGCCGAGGACTAAATGCTAATGTGTAATTAGGCAGCCACTCGTGCTGTCCTTAATGATATCCTCCGTATATCCTGTGCACATATCCTGCACAGCAGCCCTCCGCACTACGTATCCAATAAATCCCCTATATATCCTGTGCAGCCTGTTGTACCCTCTGATTTTCCCTTCTGGCCAGGTGAGTAATAGCGAATCAATGGGGTCAGACGACACCGACGACGACGACGACGAGGACGAGGAGGTGACGCTAAATCCCTAAAGGGATTTGATTTTCCTGTGCATACAAATCGCTGTCGCCAGCATCGCACGCCCTCAAATAATTTATTGCATGTTATTAGCATCACGCATACGCCGCGTTGTCCGTGATTGATGCCAGGACATCCTTCCTTCCATCCCTCCAACCACCGGCGGCACGCAATGCAATCTAATTGCCAAAACGAACTCCGCTCCCTGCACAGAAAAAAAGAAATGAAATTAATGGATTTATATAAAAGGTAAGCGAGGTACTATCTTTCATATAAATTGTATACTATTAAATTGAAATTCTTGAATGCCCAAAATATCCCACAGCCAAAGTATATCATCTAATATTACATTATATTTATTATTTTTACAAAATATTTTATCTCTAAATTGTTATTTTATTTTTAATATTAACTTTTACAGAAAAAAACCCAAAGAAACAAGAAATTAATGGATTTATATAAAAGGTAAGCGAGGTACTATCTTTCATATAAATTGTATAATATTAAATTGAAATTATTGAATGCCTACAATGTCCCACATCCAAAGTATATCATCTAATATTACATTATTTTTATTATTTTTACAAAATATTTAATCTCTAAATTGTTCTTTTGTTTTTAATATGCATTTTTACAGATAAAAGCGAGTTACTATATTTTATATTAATTGTATAATATTAAATTGAAATTCTTGAATGCCTAAAATATCCTACATCCAAAGTATATCATCTTAAATAATATTTTTATTTCACTGAATTGTTTCTCTCTGTGCCACAGCTCGCATTAATCATACGCCGCGTGTGTTTTGATAAATGGTAAGCAGTAAGCAGCAAGTAGACAGTTTCAAATGCAGCTCAAAAAGTAGTTGCAGCACCGATAAGAATAGCTCCCGAAAAGCAAAGAGCCAAGGAAAATAGTGCAAGAAAAGCGAAAGGGAGAGGGAAAGGCAAACATTCTGGGTCCAAAACAATTTGGCAAAGTATGCCCCAGGCAACACGCTGCCACAAAACTTTTCTTTTTTCGAGGGGCCAACAAATGGCGGGATGTTTGAAGTCGGTCCCCTACCGCTGCCATACCACACCATACCATACCATATACCTTCAACAATTTCTCCCGGAAAACCAGTAAAAAAAAAAGCGCAAAACACACCCTTTGCATAAACTTCAAAGTCCGGCGGGGAACACCAGGCAATGTTGTAAGTGCCCCAATCAATTGTGGGCGAGAGCTACTAGCTCAACAAAGGAAAACCGGTTGCAAAGACGACCTTAATTAAACCTTAAATACACATTTTGGTTTAAATCAATTAGGTACTTGAGTGATTCTTGGTCAAGATTAGAGCTTGAAAAACGACAGCTTGTTAATTCTCGTTATTTAATTTGTGTTTTCCCTTCAAAAAATAAATATTATCAAATCGATATTGTCAAGATACAGGCTTTTTTATTTAGATATTAAGTAGTTTTGTTAAATAAAAATAAATGTTATAGGATTACACAAAAAGGAAACTCTAATTAATGAAATGTCTTGTAAGCCTATTTGGAAATTCACAACATTGATTAGGCTTCAGTTGTGAGGAAATTCCAAACTCAAATAGCTACATTTGATGACAATTTCCAATCGATATGGAAATTTAATCCATGCCATTTGAGCTGCTTTCTGCTTTCTGCCTGCTTCCTTTTGTTTAGCTCGAAATGCCTGCCTCTCATTTCATCAAATTAGCCAGATAATTAAAGGCGAGTAAGCTAAGGCAACATCCACATCCGCATCCGCATCCAACCCCCCGTAAATAGCCGTTTTCAACTGTCATCCAACACACTCGCTCACTCGAATAACAGTGGACAAAGGCCTGGGGGCCAAAAGCCCCCCGACATGCGTGTATGGCTTTCTGAACTTTCACCTTTCGCCTGCACCCCTTTCCCCCTCTCGCCATTTCGCTGGCATGCAAATGGCATGTGTGCACCACCAACCACCCACTTTGCACCACCGTGTGTCTAACTACATCAAGTTATTAGCGCTAATAGAGCCTAAGTGAGGGATTAGATCGATGCCATGACTCCTGGCTGCATCCACCGAACCGCCGAGCAATCAAGCCAATAAGCACACTCAAGAAATTCCAGGTGCTACTCCTTGGGTTAATCAAATGTGGGATGGGGGTTAAATGGTAACTCGGCTGTAATAATCAGATGAGCATTTTTAAGGGATGTCTATAGGATATGTATTTTCCTAAAGTTCTCTAAGTATTTTTAATAATATTGAACAGAAAAGGAAAACATTTTTTAAATCCAATATCTTAGAAGAATCCTTATAGCTGTCCAGGTTTTTTAACTATTTTTCCTTCCACTTTCAGACACAAAATTCGATAAGTGCAAGTGCAATGTGGCAAAATGAAAACATGGCCACATTTTGTTGCTGACAAGGCAGGTATTCTACACAGAAAACAAAAAAGATTAAGCATCGAATTTTTTCATATTAAAGGTATATTTACTGCCTATTAGTTGGTATTTACATAGTTTGATATTTATATGATTAATAATGTGAATTTGATATTGGAAATTTCCGTAATTGTTATCTACATTTTATCTACATTTTAATTACATTTCAAAGAGATTCTACATTTTAGTGTAGTATAATTTTCCTCATCGTTGCGTTAGTTTTACACTGATTTTCTCTCTGTGCACTGGCACCTGTTGTTGCCTTTTGGCTGAGACTGTTGACAGGACTCAGTCGCGTTGACAGAAGAGTTGACGTTGATGCTGGGATGTTGCTGTTGTTGTTGTTGCCGCTGATGATGAACGCCCCCGGGCGCGGCGGCTGTGTGGGCGTGGCACTTGTAAGCGATGATGAATGCGCTGCCACTGAGCTCTCTCGTCTACTTGGCTTCCTGGGCAACTTGTGACAGTGACGACATGTCAACGACTTCCTCGGCTGCTTCCGCTTCCGTCAGGTGGGCAGGTCCACCCCCTTACCCCCCTCACCACTTCACCCCCCCTTCCCTTTTCGTAGACGATCCGTTTAATCAAATTATTGCACTGCATCGTGGGAAACTTTTGATTTTTTACATTTAATTTGACAATAATTAATTGAATTGTTTCGCTGGCAGAACGAAAAAGTTTTCACCATTCCTCTCTCGAAACACCGTCCCCTAAAAATAAACACCCACCCACAAATACACAAGCATTTTAGGACATTAAACGCAGCTGCTGTCTGTGTGCGTGTGAAAGTAAAAACACTACAAGAAATATGTATATTTTAAATATATATTTTTTACTTAACGGAAATTTTTAAATATTTAACATGAATTAAAAAACATTTGCATTTCTATGGCTTAATGTATCACTTTAAGCATCAGATTTTCTCAAATCAAATCCTTGATTTTGTGGTTTTTTTCTTAGTGTATTTGAGCGTGGTTGCGTGCTGCTATAAAATGCCACTGTGATTTCAAAGCTGCGTGCCAACACTCTCTACTTTTCCTCCCTCTTTGATATAGAACATATATATCCGTATATACATAGCTTCAGATCAGGCGACGGCCTATTCCCCGCATTCCTGTACCAACTTTTTTGTTCCAACTTTTCTTTATGGTAATTTGCCGAGGTTTTTATGACCAGCGCACGTTGAACTTGAAAAATAGGAGATGTTCTTTAAGATACAGATAAATGATTACCAAACAAATCTTTGCTGTCGCACAGGTGTTATTAAATCAGGATTTTCCCGTGGCTTTTAAAAAGTCACATAACAATTTTCTCGAATTTTAATATGAAATGTACGATTTACCATCAGTTATGTATTTATGTTTCAAACAAATAAGAGATTTAAAAAGTCATTAAAAACTTGAACTTTCTATTACTTTACTCTTGAAAAAAAGTAATATAAAAGTGTATTGAAAATATGAAATATTTATTCTGATATACTTAAAGAATAATAATATTTATTTCCGTTGTTTTTACTTCAGAAAATGTGAATGTGGAAAATGAAATCAATTTTTTATTGTTAAACAGCATGACATGTTTACAATTGTTTTGTAAAACTTTACAATGATTTCATTTACTTAAAACTGCCCATTAAAATGTACAAGGATTTCAGCAAAGCTCCAAACAGGTAAGTGCTTTAAAATAATCCTAAATTATCAATTTACCCACACTTTCCCTTAAAATAATCAGTCATTGCTTTTAATGGTCCAACAAAGTTGTACATTCGTACATACATTTGACCTTTAAATTTTGCCATGCAACCAACCATTTGTATCTCATAGATGCAATTTGAAACTGCAACTATTCATGCCATCACCAAAGTTTCCCCTTTAGTTGAGTAATTAGCGTGAGTTTGGAGAAGCAAACTCCCTTCAGTTGAGTTCAGCCCCTCGATTCGCTGCCAACTTTCCCACGAGCTGCATAAAACTTTCAACAAAGTTGTGCTCCAGATTCCACAGGATTGGGATTGGGTCAGTGCCAAGTGCCACAAAATAGGAAAACACATTTCGAAAATTGATTGCTGGCTGACACAGAAAGAAACAGAAACCACAATAACCCTTATAAGTAGGTCAGATATATTTTTAATGAGTGAATAATTCTAAAAAATAGGGTTGGAAAAACTAGTCATCGATAACTACTATCAAGAGCTATTAAAAATCGGAAAAATATAAAAAAACGAATAAAAAATGTAAAGGAATTTTTTGAAAGAATCAACTGTACTACAATTTAGATAAAGCTGAGAATATTTTTAATCGATAGTATCGATTCATTTACTGATCCTTTTAAAATCGGACGATTCTTAAAAAGTATCAATATATTATGGAGATTTTTCTCATTGATTCTTCTCAGTGCCACTGAGGGCGCCTCGCTTTCGGATCGACTTGGCATTGGGGTTCCCGAGGTTCCAATGAAGTTCATTGCCTGCGATGCACGATGATTGCAGCATATTTCCAGGGGGATCGGATCCGGGGATTATTGCTGCCAGCTTGTTATTAGCCATTAGCTTTTGTTGCCAGCAAAACATTGATAAACAAACTCTTGATTGAAAACCAACAAAGAGCGCATGGCTCAGTAAATTTCCGAATGCACCCAAGAGGATTCGTTTCGCAGCCCTGAGGCGGGTGGAAATCGGGTGGGCGGGCAGTAGGTGGAAAATCGAGGAGACAGGACAGGGGAAAAGGAAAACAATGAGGCCGCCGCCGCCGCTGCCGTGTCTAAATGTTGAACAAGCGTGGGCGGCGGCTTTTGTCTGCTCTGGATTGCAGCTAATTCTCCTTTGCTCCTTGTAATGTTTCTCTTTCATATCCGCCCGCCCACATTAATTAAAGGGATTCTTCCAATGGCTACAAAACCGATATACTGAGAACCCAAAGGGCCCACAAACACATCCACATTCCCAGACACAAACCTCATCATCATCATCATCCAATTGGAATGAGCAGGCATCAGGAGTCTCTGCCTTTGATGTCCTTCCATCCACTTTGGTTTGGTTTGGCCTGCGACTAAATGCCACTCCATTCGTAGATGCACCCAAAAAAAAGATAGTCATAGAAACTATTGTTACATGAATTCTACACTATTGAGTGTCAAATTTGCATCAATCAATTGAGTATTAAATTAATACATTCAAAATTATTAAATTGAAACTTTCGGTATAGAAATAAGACTACAAAATATTAACTACTGAGTATAGAATTTGTATTATTATAACACTTTTGATTTTTTTTTGGGGTGTGGAACTCCAAAAGTAAAGCGTTCCGATTCATATCCAAATTGAATGCACTTTTTATCTAGCATTGGTAACACGTCGATTTTTCTTTGTAACCCTTAAATATTCATAAAATTTCCATGGTAAATTTATTGCGTGCAGTTTTCACACATCATAATAACTTCCCATTACAAACCCCAAATCTGTTGGCCTCATTTTAAGGGGACAAGTGTTTGGTCAAAAATACATTTGAACTGCAACATGATATTATGTAGTGTAGGTGTACGAAAGTTGGCCAAGTCGAAGCCCGGACATTGTTCAATGGACTTAGCTTAGTCAGATAGTAGATGATGATATATTCGCATTCAGTCGCCTCCCTTTGTTGAGTCTCTGTTTTCTGTCTTGTGTTTTCTGGTTTTCTCCATCTCTTGTAGCTTCCTGCAAAATCCCTGGCGAGTGCAAAAGATTAAGATTATGCAAATCGAAGTACAACATGCAAAATGCAACAAAAGGCAAACAGGAGAACTCGGAATGGGTGGTTTTGGGTGGTTTGGGTGGTGGTGGGGAATGTCAACAGTTAGCTGACGACACGACTGACAATATGTAGGCCCCCTGACCTCCGTTTCGTTTTTCCGATCCGAAGGGGGGCAGGGAAAGGGAAAGGGAAAAGCAGGAAGAGCAGTGACATTAATGATGTCAGGGACTTTGAGCAGGACCAAAGCGAAGGACCAAAAGGAAGGCACGCATTCACATATATACATATACATATTGAATGTGAATGATATGGAGAAGAAGGCATACATAATCCGGTGCAGATACTGTGCAGCTTTAAAAGCCTCTCCTCCTGACCTTCGATCTCTCAAATCAAAACTCATGACAATCTGATTAAATTCCATTCCTTTCTGGCTGGTCATGGCCGAAATGCTCATTAATCATAGTACACTACCTAAGAAGTCTCGATAAATCGACACCCAGAGGCTTAGTTGAAACGTCAAACGGGGGGCGATTTAGTACTTTAAAGAAAGTGCTGTTAATCCAAATAATCTTGATACAGTAGTAATCCTACACAGGAGTAATAAAATAGAAAAAAAAGAAAACCCTTCTTATGTACATAAAACCCCAACCTAAAGCTAAAGTTTTGGCCTCAGCCACACGGGATGGGCCTCATTAATGTAGGCCCGAAATGTCAAATAAGTGAAGGATATTGCTTTATTTTATGCCATTTTATTTGCACGCACACACAGCATAGCCCAATCTATATATATATTTATATATATATAATATGGCTTACATACGTCAATCGCAGGCGAGCCAACAAAGTTGAAGACGCGTAAATTGGGCAAAAAAAAAAATCAGAAAAAAAAATCCGAAAGAGAAACAACAAAGGAGGAAGAGGAAAGCAAAACACAAATAATAATAAAAGAAGTTAATGAGATTGGAATACAATAAAACTTAAGCGCATTTTTAAGGTTGAGTTTTACTCAACTGAAGCCCCGGGAAAATCGATTGCTCCCGTTGGACAACAACGGCAATTGGTGGCCAGGGAGGAGGGGCAAAGGAAAGGAAAGGAAAAGCAGCTGACAGGACAGCAAAAGCAACAGGATCCACTGCCAAGTCCGCAGGACAACGACAAATTGTTTGGGCCTGTCCCGAGACCAAGGCGCAAATGCAGGCGCCAGCCAAAGATAAACTCACGTTTATGCGGGCCGATAAAGGGGATAACTCCTATTTCAAAATTATGCACCTTTCAATGAAATCTGGTATCTAAAATATAAAACGCGAATTCTTCAGGATTTTTACTTTTTAGGGAATTTTTTTGGGCGCAGAATAATAAAACATGAAAATAGATTAAATTTGTCACTGTTATTCTATTCCAAAAGCTGTTGTGCATTATTTGAGCTTATTTAATGTAAGACGACAATTTCCCGTATTTTCAGTATTTTTTAAAAATTGAAATTAGTATTTTTGTAAATATAAATTCATTGTCATTGGTTGAGGAATTTATTACCCTCTTACGCATTTTAATTATTAATTATCATTATTTAATGTAAAACGATAATTTTATATTTTATTTTATTTAATTTTAAAATCAGTATTTTATCGAGTACGGATCAAGTTTGTGTTCTTCGCTCGGCATAAACCGAAAAGGGCCCCCACTTCGTTTTTCTCACTTATTCTTCCCGTTCTGTTTGTGTTGGGAGTTGAGTTTTCTTCTGGGTTATATATCTGTATATCTGGGGTTTGCTGCTTGGAATTGGGATTGGGGGACTGGCATTTGTACTGGGACTGGGGCGTTAAGAAGATGAGCCTTTGGCCGGGGCATTCGTAAGCATTCGCAGGCTGTGGCCACAGCTGAATCATGGCAACTTATTGAGCACTCGCCTCCCTGTTTTTTGCTTTTTTTTGCAGAACCATTCCGGACACTCGATGTCCGGCATTCGGCATTCGAGGATTGGCTCTCATTAAACTTGGCATTCAAATCACATCGCAAACGAAAGCTAGCCCGGACTTCACTTTCACTGCCACTTTCACTGGCGCTTTTTCCACTCGGAATCACTTAGGGGCGGTGGTTGGAATGGCAATGGGCACGGAAAACTGGGGGCGTGGCCGTGGGTGGGTCAGCAGCCTGTCAATCTTAAACAATTTGCTTACTCACCAAAGTTTGTGTGGCCACAAAAACCGAACAATAACCGAGGCACATTAAATTGGGGAAAACCCATGATATAGGAAAGAATATATGAAAAGTGCACGGAAAATAAAATAAAATACTGTCATGGTTAAATGGGGTATGAAAGGGATATTTTAAAATAATACTTCAGGTTTCTTATTTCTGAAATGAAAATGTTGTAATTACACATTACAAATAATGTCGGTTTTTGACAAGAATATTAATTTAATGAGATTTTTAAGGGATATTTTTAAAGAATTAAAATACATTAAGGAACCTTTTTGAAATTAGCTTGATTTATTTCCCAACATTTTTTATGAAAACCATCAAAAGTTAAGGGGAACTTTTTGCGTGTGAAAATGCCAAAGTCAGCTGTCGAGGAATTTTAGAAGCTTTCTTTCCCCCCTTATAATCGCCTATTTCCTAATTTCCTCATATATCCTGGCACATCCTGCCATATCCTGCGGCTGTGAATGCACGGGAATGCGTGGTGCCAAAGGGAATGTGGAAATGGCAAATGGCAAAAGTCTGCTGGCATGCATTGATTGGCCATTGGCATTTAATCACGGCATCACTCAGCACCATGGCCCACTTTAAGAAAAGCCACCCACCAGCGACCTCACCTTTCTTACTCATACCTTACCTCCCATCTGTTGAATTCCTTGGGAAATTGTTGACCACAATGACCAATGCGCAAACAAATGAAATTATTCCACAATTGCATTTGCATTTCGAGACTGGGAAATTCCTTTTTTGAATGGCAATGAAGTCATCGAGCATGGGTACACCTCAATTGACAGTGGACTCAATTAAAATGAGATATGCAGATGCAGATACACTTTAAAGTTCCTATATACATACCCATAATCAAAGTAGGAATTTAGTTTTTCCCAGAAGCCAGAAACGTAATATGTTTATTAGAAATTAAATAAAGCCATCAAATTGTACAGATATAATAGACACGTGCTAAAACTAATTGCCCACATTGTTCGGGCTTAGACAGAAGATTGCATTTGCATTAAAATTATATAATTTATATTATTTAAAAATCGAAAACTATTTTCTATTCGGTGTGCATTGTGTGTAGTTCAATCAACTATCGATTTTGGCGGCGGCAGGCACTAAAAACAAGCCACCACAAAAGCTGACATTTCGCGACACTGTGTTGCTGCTGGCCAAAAACCGCTAGTCAAACAAACAGGACAACAAGTTGCGGCCATTAGACACACACAAACACATAGCAACATGACAAAGATACTAGATACTTTGTTTGTCTTGCCTCCACGAAAATTTCAATTAATATGCGTGCTATGCCGCCATCACAAG
Organism: Drosophila takahashii; assembly: GCF_030179915.1. Classification (NCBI taxonomy): domain Eukaryota; kingdom Metazoa; phylum Arthropoda; class Insecta; order Diptera; family Drosophilidae; genus Drosophila; species Drosophila takahashii. The sequence continues at coordinate 10,793,410 of NC_091683.1, forward strand.
GCAATTTTGGGAGCCTGCAAAACAAAGAAGCAAAGGGGTTTCTTGTAAAATTACACAGGTAAAAAAGGGGACACGAAATGATATTTGATTTCACGAAATTGGTATTTTTGTTATATTTATTTAAAATACTAAAAGGACATAAGTACTCAAAAGTATTTTTAAAAAAATACCAGTAATTGGGAAGAAGATATAAAAATCTGTAATTGCACCCATCAAAATGTTATCAGAAAATCATGAAAAAAATCATAACTTGTTGCTTCTTTGGGAAAAGATTCCTTGTGGCCAAGTGAACAAGACCAAAACACACAAAAAAACACAGCAAAGCTGGCCAACCTTTCAACTTAAACTCACTCAGACACTCAACGAAGGTCCTGTTTTTTGGGAAACTTAATTTGGGAAACAATCAAATAAAATTGCTCAAGCCTGTTGCCACATTTCTGACTTGAACTTGGGACGCAATGTGTGCGAGTTGGCGTGTGGCGAACCCCTTGGCGTCCCCGAAAAGTTGAAAGAGTTATTAAGAATCTGCTCATAAATACATGCATGAAGGGAGTTGCCTTCAACAGGAGAGGGACAGCCTTGAAAGGGCAAACTGGTTGGCTGTTAGCTGTTGACAGAAGTGCAAACCAACCACCTCCCCAAAGCAACCCAAAGCGACCCGAACCACTCAAAACCCAAGGGAGCTCTTAAGGGAGAGTGGAGCCACTGGCATGGAGGAAAAACCATTTGACGCTTCATTTGAATTTTCAGCGGTGCCAAGTCAGTTCGCACTAATTAACTGCCTTCCAAGGGGAAGAGTGTGGAAAAGCGATGGGGAACAGCAGAAGAAACAGCTGAAAACAGACCACCAAACACCGAAAAGAACACATCAATCAATCATCGTCATTGTCATTATCATTAGCATGCCCAGAAAAGCAGAAGCAGAAGGAGACGAAGAAGTCTGCTTGGCCATCATCAAATTTTCATTACCATCAATAATAAGCCAGGGCCAAGAGCAGACAGCAGATGAAAGAGGATGGCTGCACGTTGTAGATAGGGACAGTAGGAGTAGGTACGGAATATATGGGGCGGATGGGAGGAGATGAGATGAGTTGACTCGAATCGAATTGCTTTCAAATTAGATTTACCCGACTGTTGTTGTGCTCCATGCACGTAGTAGGCTTTCGCTATGGCTTTGGCCTTATTGTTATTGATGTGCTCAATGTTGTGACTAGTCGGTAGTTGCACCATCACCCCTTGACCTCTGAACCCCCAACCAATCAGTGCAATTTGGCCAACTCCTTTGCATGTCGGCCTCATAAATCATAAAATCATAAATCAACTCGGCAGCATATTTCCAAAGAAATGGAAAGCCAAGCAGGCCAATCAGATTCGGAAAATCTCCATATGTCACAGGGAGATTGGAGGAGCACTTACCACCTAACCCAGAAAATAATACTTTCAACTAGTTGGAAAAATATTTCAATAAATATAAAAGTACACAAAATTAACACAACATTAATTAAAATCTGGATATGGATTCTATGACTTTTAAATCCCATTTCGCTGTGTGCAAACGTATTTGCCGAATGCAAACGCACAGTTACACGAATGTAGAGCAATTGCATCAACTACATTAAATGCTTGCAACTGAAATTGAATTTGTTGCAAATTAAAATGCAATTACAAGAGTTGGATGTTGCAAATCCACAGTTGCTGCCGCTGCTGCTGCTCTTGCTTTTGCTTTCCTTTTCAAAGAGTGAGTTACTCCAAGGCCCCAGTGCTTATCGGTCTATATGGCTCCTATATACACCTTCAACTTGCCACGCCCCCACTCTGCGGGAGGAAGGGGCGGCGACGGAGGCGATGGCGACACAAATGGACAAACGGATGGATGGATGGTTGGACGGACTGGCAAACCGCAAACAGATGCGGGTTTTTGCCGAAGGTTTTTGTTTTGCCATTTGGCCAACAGCTTTTGTCAAACGCATCCACACTTGCGGCCAGCAGGAAAAGATTAAAAAAAAGAAAAACAATAAGAAATGTACATATACAACAAAATCAAATATGCAGTTTAACCAAATTTAATTTATACATGAAGCGATTCAAAGGAAATCATTTTATTTTTTTTACCCCTTTAACCTGTTCTGTACATGAAATACTCTTATGTTTGTGTCAAATATTTGTTTGACATATTTGCTTCAAAGGGAACTTGCACATCAAAAATTCCATTTGCATTTCAAATTCTGACCATCATTCAAGGAAAAAAATCAAAGCTAATTTGTATGAAATGTGTAAAAATATCCGGCTTGCAGGACCAAATATTTTATCCTTTTTATTAGCTGTGTAAAAACTGTGTATATTATAAACAATAATAGTATAGACTATTCATTTATTTATAACGACTTATTGTTTATATATTTTTCTAAACCGATATTTTTCTAGCCCCACCTGTAAGGCCCATATCCAGCGTAAAGCTCACCGCGATAGAGAAACTCCGGCGGACAAAAGTGGGCGGCTAGCGGCAGGGGGAGTGGCACCCTGCTGACAGCTTGTGGCACATTTCCACATTTTCACGCTGCCTGCATACCAGATAAATACATACATACGTATATATTTGTATATATATATTTCTCGCTTGCTGTATTTTCTTTATTTGATTGGTTTTAACATGAAATGCGGTTAACAGTAACTAAATAAGTTGGTCCGAGAAGTACAGTGTTTAGATAAAAACGAAAATGAAAACGAACACGAGAGAGAACTCGACTCCAAGCTAAAATTTGTGGGTGATTTCCCGCCAACTTTCCATTCCATCAACCCACTTGATCCTTATTACAGGCACGAGGCACTTGAAAAATGGAAAACTTTAAGCTTTTTAATTATTGGTCTGAAATTTCAACTTATTATTTAGCCAACTCAGCCGACTTTCCTCTTTCCGCCCTCCCCTCTTTCGGTGCTTGTCTAATTTTATTGTTTACCCAGAGTGCCAGAGTTTTACTCGCATTTTCACAACCGCAATTCTGCGGCATTGATGGCATCGTTTATGGACCACCCACCGAATCCAATTTGTAATCGAACCAAAGTACAAACCGTTGTTTAAATCGTGAATTAAATGCCCTTTCTGTAAAGCCATTGATATAAATTTATTTCCAAGCTAAAATTCGGTTCTCAATAGTAGTTGTATGTGTTTGATGATGATATTACAATGGTAGAATTATGGCTAAACCTTTTTAAATATCCGGCTCGAAGGACCAAACATATTATCCTTTTTATTATCCTTTTTATTATTAAAAACTTAAATTTAATTTACTTGGACATATTTTGCTTATTGTTAGGGTATTTTTCAGCATCTGCTGCTCTCCCTTTTACCTTTCTGTTTGCCAGGTAATAATTGAAATTTTAATTGAACATTTTTGCCAAGGCAGTGGCATAAATAAACACCTGAAAGCAAACTATACGCACTGCATACCGCCAGGTAAAAAAAACCATCGGAAGTTACTCCGAGGGAAATGGAGAAAAAAAGGGAAGATACAGTTTCTTTTTTTGCTGGGGTGTGTGAAAAGGGGGGCACATGCACCTGGCTTGGCCCCAAAATTCCGCTGAGCCCGCAAAATTCATTAAAACGAAATCGAAATCAATTGGGCGTAAAGTTTTATGTAGGCTTTTATTTATATACATACGAATATACTTTTTTTTCATTCGGCTCACCTCGCGTTGCGTATACGCCATGGCTAACGAGCTGAAATACAAATTTTTATGTGCGCCACATAAAATTATTGTAACGCAAACAAAATACAGCCGAGAGTTGAGGCCTCAAAAGCCGGAAAAGTCGGGATATGGGTAGATGGGTGTACCGACGTAATCCGACAACGTCATTAATAATTCAGCGCTCAGTCGAAGCCCATTTAAATCACAACCAGTCCTTTCTGGCCACATTAAATTGATCCAATTGAAATAAGCAGCGGGCCGTAATTAATTGAATCGTTTCGGTGTCATACAAATATTTAATAATGCCAGTTGCAATAAACTAAGATAATGAAAATCATTTAATATAATTAAAATGACCTGCAAACCATTTCAATTGACAAAAAATAAAGGCAGCCCGAACAAAGAACATTATGACAAGCCGACAAAAAACGATTTCACACTTGCTGGAAAAACCAAAAAATGTAAATAAACGAGGCGTCTAAGTCAGCGCCCAAACATATGCAACAATTTATATCGCTTTACGCGGCCTTTGACCCACAGAGCGTGACATGGGTGGCGAAAGGGGGGCGCACATTTGTCTTTTTGTATCATTAAAAATTGACTGGGAGTTTATTATGATTGAACTGTTTCCATCTGGCATGTGGCACCCGCACGGCATTAATACACATCAGGCAGCGAACGACTCCCGGCTCAAACTGTACGTGTACACAGAGAGAAAAACCATCTTGATTTAGATGATTTCTTTTTGACCTGTCAAAAAATGTGTGCACTACACCAAAGAAATCTAAAGCGTTTTAAAATCACTTGTAAAAGGTGTCTAAAAGTAGGCAACAATATTTTCGAATCTTTAAGTTGAATTCTTAGGTCATAAATAAAGAATTCTATGTTGTTTTTCTGTGTAAATGTGTGAGTATAGACAGATAGACAGGCCGAGACTTCATTTACATGCTGCACACACACACACACACACGTACAGGAAAAAGCGGGGAAAATGCGGGAAAAGGCGAGAAAAAGACAGAAAATGCGGATTGTCGGCAGGTGGTAGGAGCGAGCACACTTTTGCCAGTCGCAGACGGAAAATCGCCCAGGCGACAGAAACAAATAATGTTTTCGTGATTTAGAACTATTAATACCGGCAAAAAATTAAAAAAAAATGTAATATGAAAACTAACAATTTATTAGGGGAATAGAGATATCAGTTCGAACTTATATCATTTTTTTGAATTCTTATAAATTTTTTAAGTATGCACTTGAATAGTATAATTATATTTTATTATACCTATTTAAAAATTCTTGATATTTCATATATTGAATCTAACCAAATCAAATAACTATTGACATTTTCGCAAGTCCTTGCCAAGTGCTTAAACGCCGTCAGATGTTCGGGATGCGGGGGTAGATTAAAGCAAATGTGTTCTATCCAAAAAAAAAAAAACAAAAAACAGTGGATTGGGGGGGATTGGTTACCACCCATTTGGGTGTTAGTGGGTGGCTGGATTGCTTTACTCGACGAAGCGGCGAAGCGGAAATGTTGCATGCCATGCACATACAAGCCGCTTACCAACTGAGCCCCAAGTATTCCAAAGTACGGGTAACAGACACATCGACAGATGTTGCAGCCAACATTGATTTACATGTTAACAGATGTGATTGGTGAGGTATAGAAAAAAAAAAGCGGAGAAAGGAGCAACTACATTGCTTTTACCAGGTATTCAGATGGTCTTTAATAACATATATTCTGCAAAATTATTCATCTGGTAATCACTATAAATATAGTGATATTAACTAACAATACTCTCCGCCTTTTTGGTGTTTGTTGCTCTTCGTACGTTTTTTGGTATTTTTTCCAGTATTGTTTTTGGATTCCAAGAACTCCGAATAATTATTGTCCTTAAAGGTCATACCAGCATTTCTTTTAGCTTGGGCCCTCCTTTTCTTTTCATCTAATTCGTTCTTAGCCTTAACTTCGGAAATCTTCTTATCCAATCTTTTCTTCTGAGCTAAAGCTGCGGTCATCCTGGGTTTCTTGAATGTTCTATTCTTGACTTTAACAGGTTTTTCCTTCATCACGTTAACTTCAGAACGGGGCTTCAGGGTCTTTTTTAAAATTTTTATGATTCCCATCTTATCAAGAGCCGACTTGTTAACGCTCACCTTCCTATAAAATATAATAATATTCAAAATAATTAAATTCGGATTTATAAAACAAAAGTCCCCGCTTAAGATCATGGTTGGCTACCCCTAAATGATTGTGTATTTCGGTGACTAAAGGTGCATGATGCATTTTCACACCATTTTCCCACCCAATTTCCCACTGCAGTGGCAACTTTGTAGTGGCCGACGAGGAACTTTTGCCGATCTCTCTGCTGCGGCTACATTCAATTGTCGTTTTCATGGTCTGTCTCACAATTACGAATGAAAATTAAAAAGTTTTCCGTGTGTAAGAGGGTGGTGGGGTACGGAAAACAGTCGTAAGATGATGTGGGAAATGGGAAACTTTCGCCACAGCAGCAACTTTGTGGGCTGAACGTTTTTGTTTCGGTCTCAATTTGAATGTTTTCCTGAAACACTTGCCATCGAACGGCTTTCATGGGATTTATATCTGCTTGATTATTGCCCGAGATGCCGTGTGTCCTTGGTAGGTGGCAATTATCTCGCCGGTTATTGCCGATTGTTCGGAACGGGGATGGTAATGGGAATCCCGGGGAATCGGAGAACTTGAGGGCCGATATCGGAATAAGCCTCTTATGGCAATGTCAATGCCACAGATGGGGTATTAATATGCCGCGAACATGAGGCTGTGTCGGCAAAACATTTTTATTATTATATTTACATCGATGTTATTTTTTTGTTTCAGCCCAAATACTGATTTGTTTTACTGGAAAATCAGGTTTTGGGTTTTGGGTATTTTTTGTTGGATAAGATGTACTGTTTTGAATTACTTTTTGTGTTTTTTCGCTGTAATTTTACCAAAAATTGTCGGAAATCTATGAGACCTACTTGAACAGACGTTTTGAACAACTGACGACTCAATAAATAAATCTCTGTTACTTTTTGACTGATTTAGAAAAGCAAATTTGTCGACCAAATTTTTCATTTCTCAGAAATTTACATCACAATTTTTTGCAAAAAAGGGCCAAAAATCTAAAATGCAGGTTTGAATGTCAATCGATTGCAAATTTTATTACGAGTTCATCGGTGTATGACACTCCATACTTGGACCATTATTTTCTTTGTTTCGGCCAAAATACTGATTTGTTTTAGTGGAAAATTAGGATTTAGATTTTTGGAAAGAATTGTTTGATCATCAAATTTTGGCTTGAATTGAAACTGATCTTAAAAACCAGACCCGAGAAAGGACTCTCAGAAAAAAAACTTTTATATTTATTTATTATTATGTATAAAAATATTAAATTTTTCGAATAAAAACTCTTTAAAATTATTTTTGTGTAATTGTGCCATGCTTAAAAAGTTCTATTCTTTTTTGTTAGATATTGTTAATACCGTTTCTATTATTGATATCAGCTCTTCTGTTTTTCTATCCATCACATTTGTGGCAATCAATTCCGCAAAATTCATCTTTTGTCTTGAATAATCTGTGCCATTTATTTGGCTCCATCGTGGGCATTCATCATACCGTTTGCAGTTAACCTTTCCGCAGCATTTGAATGTATCTTAATGCCTTTGCCATCTGTATCCCGTAGCTGTTGCATCTGCTCAGCTGGAAAGCTCCAGAGGGAAAAGCTTCGCATTCAGCTAAAGCTTCTCCCCGCTTTTGCGCCCGCTATACTACCCACCACCCACCACCTACCACCCGATTTTCCGATTTTCCCGCGCTTCAAAGGAGGCGGCTGTGCTCCTTCGTTTCGTCGTTTTTCGGCATGCACTTGTGGCGCTTTCAAACCACCCAAAAACCTCCTTGCCATTTTCCACCACACCCCCCAACAGAAGCTGAAGCAGAAGGCAACCTCTCTCACCTTGGCACACTTCGGCTGGCCGGATTCAGGTTCGGATCGTGGTTCGTTATGGTCCCTCGGCTGTGCGATTTCGATTTCGGGCATGCATCAAGTGTAACGCGAGCGTTTGCTGCCAGTTTTTCCCGGGAACTCGACGCAGCGTGTTGTTCCATCGCTGCTGCCTAAAGCCAATACCAAAACCATTTCCATCTCAACAGTGGCCAACATCCAGCCAACAGCCAACTAAACAGTCCAATTTTGGCCAGAAACAAAAGAGCATCATCCTGGCCGCAAAAACACGAGCGCAGAATTCAAATTCAAGTTCGAATTCTTCTCGCTTAGAGTGAACAATATTCTTCTTTTTTTTTAAAAAACTTGTGCTTCTTCTGTGTCTCTTGAGTGCAAATTGGAAAAACTTAATTTACCAAAAATATAATTAAAAAGCCCTAAATTGTTTCGGAAAGATAACTCCTAAGAACAGGTACCAACAAAAACGTCTCGAGTTAAACAAAAAACTTGCTTTGTTTGTGTTCTATTAATTTATTTAAATAGTTAATGTGAACGTTGGGAAAATATTTAATATTAAGTTAATCTTGAAGCTTGGATTGTTAAATAAATTCTGAATTTTCATGGTGAAAAACATTTAATTTAATTATATCCAATTAAATTATTTTATTAGTGTGACTTTCGAATTTAATTTTTATTAAATGGTTTTTAAACAAAACTTCAAAAATACTTTAAGTTGGAAAAATAATTTATTGGCAATTATCCCCAAGTATTACCAAAATATTTTCCACCGATACTCGCTGGCTACCGCAACATCATCATCGATCCGATCCGTCGAACGATAATTCATTTGTAATCTACATTGATCATAAATAAACTCATCGCTTGTCATAATTAATTCAATGAAGTTTTTTGTTCCTCTTTTTTTTTGGTTTTTTGGTTTTTTGTGCTATGAATCCTCGCTCTGATATTTCGATATCGTAAATTATACTAGCTGGGTGACATTGCTCATACGACGCGTTGGACGCGAGGCATTTTATGTGCAAACTTTTAGCTTTGTTTTATTTTATTTTTGGTTTTCTGCTTCGTTTTTTGTGCCCCAGTGATGATTTATTATTATGCCATTATTGGCTGACTTCTTATCGCACTTGTCGCAGCTTTTTGCTTGAATGGGATTCTTTTTTGGCCAAAGGAGCTACCCATATATATGTATCTCACCCATGTGCATATGTGTGTGTATGTTTAATTCATTAACTGAGTAATCGCAATCGATAATGCGATAAAATGTTTATTCTACGCACAGATAAACCGCTCTATTGGCAGCGAATGTAACCATTGTCATGGCCAACTGCCGATTATTGCACTTATTACTCATCAATGTCAGGGTTTCATCTAATTTTTTGTTCCCAATCGTGGCATTTTCGTTCGTTTGCTCGGGAATCCCCTGTCGGACCGAAAGTGCAAATTTTGGGATTGGTTAATGGCCAACTTTACGACCTCTGTTGCCCTGCATTTTAATGGTCTTTTGTCTTAGGCATCACACATATAATACATATAGAAATTCCTTTCCGGGGGGCACGGGGACCATTAAACAAGCTCAATCAGCAGAAAGAGATATAGGGGCTCTCTTATCTGTCTCGTGTGTAATCGCTCACTCATTGTTATGACTGCCATGCAGATTAACTCCCCGCTGGATTGGTAACTCCACTCCACACTCCACTTCATATTCCACTTCACGGATATCCCTGCGTATTGGGGATTCGGGAATCGGGAATGGTGGGATTAATGAAGCTCAGAGCGAATTCACCGAACGATTTTCCGGGATTTGCGGCAAAACCGCGCGTTTCACCAATGTAAATAGAAAATATCCAACATGCTTTGCCTGTTCTCGTAGACAAAACATGCATTTTTGATTACAAAAACATTGAAGTCAAATTAAATCTTTAAAATACAATATATTGTTTGAAAAACTTATTTTATAATTAAAATATCTAAATATATATTTTTTAAGAATTTTTTATTTTAATTTAATTTAACCACAAGGGCTAACGATTGTTAAGAAATAATATTTAGACTGAAAAGTTCTATGCAATATTCGGCTTACAACAAATTCACCATACACTTATGAAACGCACTGTAAGTGATTGATACGATTGCAATTCCCCTATCTCGTTTATCGCGAATCAAGTTATTCATTGAGATATTCCAATTCCGAATCCAATTCCCCTTCGAGTCTGATAAAGTCGCACTGAAACTGAAACACTAATTGAAACGACAACAATGTGACACCCAAAAAGGGGCGTTGGGGGCGTGGCTGGGGGCCTGGGTGCTGGGTATCCCCAATGGGAGTGAGGAGAGCAACAAGTCAGCTCCTAAGTCGTGGGACAGTTCATTAGGGGATAAAATTCAAGACAACACGCTTGCACACACACACACGCGAAACTAGTGGAAATTGTCTCATTAGTACAAGCACGCATCGCACTCACACAGGGGCAAGAAACATGCACTGAAAACAATTAAGGAACCCAAAGATTGTTATATAAAAAATGTAAAATTCTGAAGTAATTTCTTAATAATAATATGAAACTTCAAAAAAATATCGATCTCGATGTGTATTTTCTCTTCAGCATCGATATTATCGAACATATCGATCATTTTCAAACTCTAATTTAAAAGGGCATTGAATTCGAATAATTCGAATATAACTCTTTTGACATTTCTTAACTTTTGTACAACATTAAATACTCCCACTTTTCTCCCAGTGCTTACATATACATTCGCATAAGAGGCGAGAGGCCATAATTTCCCACCCAAGACGCTTGTCTATAAAAATTCTCACAAATTGTCGTCGTCATTGTTGCTGTTTTTCCTTGTCGGTTGTTATATATCTCCCCGAACTATTGTTGTTTTTTTCTTTTTTTTTTGTGTTTTTGAGCTGAATCTGTTGCAGGCATAAAGATGAAGTCGAACAGCCGAAGAACGGCGAACTGACAGCGCTCAGGAAATGGAAAACTAGAGCGACAACTTTTGCGAAAAACAAAAGACAACTTTTTCCGCACACTGGGTTCTTAAGCAACTGGAAAAGGAGAACGTAAGATGACAGGAACTTAAAGCAAACTTTTTTTTCTAGGTTTTACTAAGTATTCTAAGAATGGCCGACATTAAGTCCTAAGGTTTCTTAAATATTCAAGCCTAACTTAAGAGCACTATCAATTGAATCAATTTTAGTCATTAAAATCAGGAACTTACAAAATGTAATTTTAATTTAAAAAAAGGGTAAAAAAATAACCATTAAAATAGGTAGCTAATGAAAGACTTAACTAATTGGGCGCCCGTAATCAGCAATCTTGCCCCACTGTGGCGAGCAACAAGCACCATTTCCACAGCCACATCCTTCACACACATGGCCCATGGCTGATAAGGAGCTCTTGTGTGCCGGCATGTCATTTGGCTGCTTTGGGTCATTGGCTTTTCCTCGTGGAAAATGTCCCAAGCCTCCGAATTCACAACTCAGACTTCAGTTGCTGCCTGCACAGCAAGAAAAATGTGTGTGATAATTAATTTAGGGTCTGTGAATCTTGAAATAACTAATCAAAAAATTTTGCCTAATATTTTTTTAACCAATTTTTTTAACAGCTAGATATTTTTTTCAAGACGCGAATTCTTTAGCTTTATTTTTATCCTTTCTTTTTGTACTATTATTTCTTTTGTACTATTTTCTAAACTATTAACTGAATGTGGATAACGCCTTTAAATTTTATATTAAATGATTTATTTTATGTGAATAAAATCCCAATATTATGATAATATTTTTTTCTGTGTTTCACCCGTTTAACTTTAATTCAGTTTGGTTCTATATACGCTTTTTGGCCCGATTCTTGTTGCGAATGATAAGAGCAAGTTAATTTTGTTGGTTTTCCGAATGGTTGTTGCCTTCATTTCTATTTGCTGTTACTCTATTTGTTGTTCTTTTCATTTGTTGTAGGGGGCTGTTGCTTGTTGTTGACAGTGTGCGGGTGCTCTGTTTTCTCCTTTATTTATTTGTTTTATTTTTTGCGTCGAGTGTGTGTGAAATTTTTGTAATGCCTGCGGCGAAGATGCCACCTACTGTCACCTCTTTTCCCCTTGTTTATGGGATATGGGAGGTCTGTGCGTATGTTTGCTTAAATTGCCTTTTTCGTGTCATCCATGAGACAGACACAAATTGTTGTGCCTACATATAAATGATAAATATGCATGTCCCACGTTAACCCCATGAAAACAAACCACCCGAAAACCGCTCTCTTATCTCTTCATGCTAAACAAAACCGACACAAAATGGCATTTATAATTACTTGAGCCCTCGTTTTGGCTGCGGCTTTGCGATTAAGCCGATCTGAAAAAGCCCCAAAACCCAAACCCTTTTACCTATACCACCTATCTACCTACATATGTATGTACATTTGTACACCCAGAGTTTTACTTGATGGTGATTGTGACATATCAAAGTGTGTGTCCTTGCGCCCCAACCATTTTCATAAATATTCAAATCAATTTAGACAAAGTTCGCTCAATGGGCAACGGGAATTCGTAATGCCACAAAGAGTTGGGTTTAATGTTCAAAGCGGTCTGATTATGGGGCTTAGTTTATGGGGGTCTTACGCAGTAAATCTCCCAAAGCTACCTTACATTTAATAGGCTGGCTGGTAAAGTAAAGTGTTTATTCGAACTATTCTTCCAACTATTTATTAACAAAAAATTTATTTAAAATTCTCGATATATTTAATAACAAACATTTTGGCCAAGTAACAGCAAAAAAACCAAAAGAAAAAATTCCAGTTTTTGTCAAAAACTGAAATCCCGAAATTCTCTAAAACAAAGCAGTTTTTTCGCTAAAATAAAGCAATTTCTGATTTAAAGTATGGAGTGTCATACCTTTCTGAACTCGTTATTAAATTTTCTAGCGATTGGCATTTAAATCTTGACATTTTATGTATTTTAAATTTTTCGCAAAAAATCATGGGGTACCCCCTTATAAAAAAATTAAAAATTGGCGAAAATTTTATTTTTCCAAAATCACACGGAAAGTTTTATGGATTTATAGCAAATTTTGTTATCTTTTCAAAGCAGTATGTATTTTTTGTGTAGGACCATTTTTGGCCAAGTTACAGCAAAAAAACCAAAAGAAAATATTTCAATTTTTGTCAAAAACTGAAATCCCGAATTTCAAAAAAAATAACAAAACCGTTTTTTTCGCTAAAACAAAGCAAATACCGATTTAAAGTATGGAGTGTCATACCTTTCTGAACTCGTTATTAAATTTTCTAACGATTGGCATTTAAATCTTGACATTTTATGCATTTTAAATTTTTCGCAAAAAATCATGGGGTACCCCCTTATAAAAAAATTAAAATTTGGCGAAAATTTTATTTTTCCAAAATCACACGGAAAGTTTTATGGATTTATAGCACATTTTGTTATCTGTTCAAAACAGTATGTATTTTTTGTGTAGGACCATTTTTGGCCTAGTTACAGCAAAAAAACCAAAAGAAAATAATTCAATTTTTGTCAAAAACTGAAATCCCGAATTTCCAAAAAAAAAAACAAAACCGTTTTTTTCGCTAAAACAAAGCAAATACTGATTTAAAGTATGGAGTGTCATACCTTTCTGAACTCGTTAATAAATTTCCTAACGATTGGCATTTAAACCTTGACATTTTATGTATTTTAAATTTTTCGCAAAAAATCATGGGGTACCCCCTTATAAAAAAATTAAAAATTGGCGAAAATTTTATTTTTCCAAAATCACACGGAAAGTTTTATGGATTTATAGCAAATTTTATTATCTTTTCAAAACAGTATGTATTTTTTGTGTAGGACCATTTTTGGCCAAGTTACAGCAAAAAAACCAAAAGAAAATATTTCAATTTTTGTCAAAAACTGAAATCCCGAATTTCAAAAAAAATAACAAAACCGTTTTTTTCGCTAAAACAAAGCAAATACTGATTTAAAGTATGGAGTGTCATACCTTTCTGAACTCGTTATTAAATTTTCTAACGATTGGCATTTAAATCTTGACATTTTATGCATTTTAAATTTTTCGCAAAAAATCATGGGGTACCCCCTTATAAAAAAATTAAAAATTGGCGAAAATTTTATTTTTCCAAAATCACACGGAAAGTTTTATGGATTTATAGCACATTTTGTTATCTGTTCAAAACAGTATGTATTTTTTGTGTAGGACCATTTTTGGCCAAGTTACAGCAAAAAACCAAAAGAAAAAATTTCAATTTTTGTCAAAAACTGAAATTCCGAATTTCCAAAAAAAAAACAAAACCGTTTTTTTCGCTAAAACAAAGCAAATACTGATTTAAAGTATGGAGTGTCATACCTTTCTGAACTCGTTATTAAATTTCCTAACGATTGGCATTTAAACCTTGACATTTTATGTATTTTTAATTTTTCGCAAAAAATCATGGGGTACCCCCTTATAAAAAAATTAAAAATTGGCGAAAATTTTATTTTTCCAAAATCACACGGAAAGTTTTATGGATTTATAGCAAATTTTGTTATCTGTTCAAAACAGTATGTATTTTTGGTGTAGGACCATTTTTGGCCAAGTTACAGCAAAAAACCAAAAGAAAAAATTTATATATTTGTCAAAAACTGAAATCACGAATTTCCAAAAAAAAAAAAAAACAAAACCGGTTTTTTCGCTAAAACAAAGCAAATACTGATTTAAAGTAAGGATTGTCATACCTTTCATACATTTCTGAACTCGTTATAAAATTTTTAATCGATTGGCATTTAAACCGGGACATTTTATTTTTTGCCCATTTTTCGCAAAAAATCATGATCCACGGGGGGTGATATGATATATAAAAATATAGGCTGACCTCCTTTGAAATTCACCTTGAAATTTAAAATCATCAAAAGATATTTTTGCCAATTTGAAGTCTCGCTTAAATCCATTTTCGTTCATCGCTTGTTTTTCTTGTTTCTATTTTTGTTTATTTTCAATCTGAACACCAAATGGCTTTGAGAGCTATTTAGGATTTTATAGGACTTAAAGGGGGCTCTATTTATAAGCAAAAACAACAGTGAGTCAATAAACCGAGCAAAAGATCTTTGAATTTTCGAGGTCCGTTCTTCATTGTCATTGTTTCGTCATTTATTTGTCTACTGCTGCTCATCCTTACCCGAAAAACAAAAAAAGCACACCCCACCCTCCTTTGTTTCTTTTGTGACATTTCATTTCATTTCGCCTTGCCTTGCTTTCCTTGGTTCTGATTGTTTATTTGTTTTTCATCAGATTTCCACTGCCGCATACAACACCACCCCCTCTATACATGTATATATAATGCTGAAAGGCCCACCGGCCCCGATTCATTAGCATTCGCCCGACCAGATCCCAAAAAACCGAGAAAACAGAGGAAAGGAAATTTATTTGGAGGGAAGCCCCCTGGAGGAATTCGAATTCAGTTGTTTGTCTTTGTTTGTTGTGACCATTGTTGTTGTTGTGTTTTGCCTGTTGCTTTGGCCAATTGTTGCTGTCCTTTGTTACATTCCATCTCGTTCCGTTTCGACGCTTATGACATGATGGCAAATTCCTTATAAGCCTATTATTAAACCATTTATATAATAATGGTTTATCATGATCAGTGTACCCAAAAAAAACTTGATATGAAACGATGATCGATTTTACGTTACGTGGTATCAAATTTGACTTGATATGCTGGAAATGTAAACAACACTCGTGTAATTTTAAGCGCTATCTCGCTCTATTTCGAATTGAGAGTGTATTTCTCGATCGCACTCACGTAAATTAAATTATCACATTGCTGCTTCCTTTCTTTATCGAAGTCAGAGAATCTCCGATATGCCAGAAATTTACCATGCGCATATCGATTTAACCGCGACGTGTTTTTTTGTGTCGATGTATTTTCAAGACTCATCTGAAACCGCTATTGATACGAAGATGAATCCTTATTATGTGACAGCTCAACATCAAATGGATTACCAGTTGAAGATAAACAATCAATATAATATTTTGTTTTACTACCCATCTATTTTTAAAGACCCTCTGGTGAAACCACCAAATTAAACAGAAATGAGGTAAAAATTGAGAGGATACTCGTATTCGTATGTGGGAAAGGAGGAGCGGAGCATACATCCCCACATTTTGTGGCCCTTTTTCCAGGAGGAGGAGCCCTTCTCTATATACTGGGGGGCTTTATGTTTATAGTACATGTACACAAGTATTTATGCTTTTCAATTTTAGTGCTGCACCTGGCTGAATGCTTGGGCGGTGGGTAGCAGCTAGCTGTTTTGCCTGGTTTTACCTGGAGAGCAGGTGAGCCAGTGCATTCAGGGCCAGTCACGAACATCACCCACACATAAAAGCACAAGCAAACACACTGGGTAGGTAGGTGTAGGTAGATAGGGACATTAGGAACCCAGTTGGAGGGGGGAGATTCCTGCTAATCTGGCAAACACCACCACACAAATTGCAAGGAAGGGCTAACAAATCTATGACCAAACGGGAACGTTTTTGCATTTTGGAAATTTCATAGAAATTTCACAGAAATTTCCTAGAAATTCCAGCAATGAGCTTGCATTATTTTCATCATCCGTTTGTCCTTCAAAAATAAACTCCCAATTTCCACCTTAGCCAAAAATATATTATCGAGTCTTTTCAACCCCCCGGCAATTCTGCATTTCAATTCATTTCGTTTTATGTGCGCTACGTTTCATGATTATTTATTTCGAAATACGTTTTACGATCCCCGTCCAACGGTATTCAATGATTTATTATTATTATTATCGCTATTATTATTCATAAATTGCATTGAATGAAAAGCGGAAAATGTTCCAGATAATAAAATAAGCACCTAGCGAAAGGAGGAAAATGTAAAAATAAAGAAAAAGGGAAAGAGTAGCAAAGTACTCTTAAACTAGACAAACAATTTTAGGTATCTTTATTCAAATTTCAAGATATTTATATTGTATTTAAAATTCTCTCTTGATAGTTTGCATTTTCATTTCCCCACTGATAAATTTGCAATTTTGGCTTTCGGTTTTTAAATGGTCAAGGGAGCAAATATGTATTTAAAACCATATGAAATTTGAGTGTTTGCCTGATGGCGAAAGATTGTGCAAAATTATTACCAAAGTTGTTGGCCAAATAAAAGAATCGATTCAAGATTTTTATTCTCCATTCGATAGCCTGTGAAACTGGAGCACAGACTTTCCTTTCCCCTGCTTTCCCCGCTTTCCCTGCATTTTTGCCACCATTGCATTGGCAATTTCGTCGAATTGCGCTAAACTTTATGCAAATCGAATGTTTCAAGTGCAATTGAAAAGTTGCATTTTCTCCACTTTTCACTACTTTTCAGCATGACTACCACGAACTCTGTCTGTCCTGGGGTAAGAAAAAAAAGGAGAAAAAAAATACATGGGGTTAACCAACAAAAATTTAGACAAATTAATTTAGTAAAGAGAAGCCGGGAAAGGGAAAGACCAAGACAAAACAAAAGAACCGCAGGCAATTTCCTTTCACCCCTTTGCACCACCTTTGACCCCCCCCCATTTTCCACCCAGGATAATCCATTTATTCAGCTGACTGCAGTCAATATGCCGCAACTCGTTTAACTTGAGCAAATTTTCGGGCTCCTAAGCCGCAGCCAAAGTTTCACTGGCAGTTCGGATCAACTGGTCTTAAGACCCACTGCACACACAGTGCTCCTCCTCCTCCTCAAAAACATAAAAAAAAAAACCGGAGAATAGAAAAAAATAGAAAAAGCACACAGCTGCCAAAGTTTGACTTGCTTAAGCGTCTTTCAATCTTCAGTCTTCGGTGCGCAAAAAATCAGACTTCTCTAAACGCAAAGGAGCTTAGCAAAAGTGAATTTTAAATTCCCCCGAAATGTAGGCAAAGAAAGCGCTCAGTCAATTTGCAAACAATTTTGGTCGAATACGGGGTTAATGTCCTTCAAAACAACTACACACAATCCAAAGAAATATTTAACATTTTTATTTAATTAATTATATAATTTGCAAGTTAGGCGAGTGACCTAACTTGCATTGGGCACACGTCGATTCTTCTATTGTTCCGCTAATGAAATGATTGTTAGATTTCCCCACGCCAGCAATTAATTCATTTACCTTTCGCTGTAAATAAAATATAAAGCATTTTCTCCCCTTTTTTCCCTTTTTTCGGCTGCTGTCTTTCCGGCTGGAGTTGATCCATTTTGAGGGCCACAGAATATGGATAATGCCCAACAATTGAGTTGCTTTTCGTCTGCTTCTCGGTCTCGCCGGCGCGCAGTAGCTTTTCCTGCCTTTCCCCGGGTTTTTCCTGCTGGTGCTCTTCCTTCTGCTCTGAATGCTGAGTGATTTCAAGGCATTTTCAAGCGATTTCCGCTTCTTGCCTGCAACTTGCGTGCTGTTTGTTGCAACTGCAGCTTGTTGCACATTGTGCCAAATACTGCAGTTCACAAAGGAAATTGCGTGGGAAACAGATACAATTTCGGATTTTATTTCAGAGCCTCTTTTTCCACATGTGCATACAAATGTGTGTGTAAGCTGGGGCAGATTAAGTTGCACTTCAAGTAACATTTAATCGCTTGAAATGCATTTGAAAAGGGCACTCGTCCTTTTTTGCTTCCTACACAGAAAGAAAAAATTAGTCATGGGGGTAAAATTTGTATAAATAAATTAATAAATAATAACATAAAATGATAATATTTAAATAATTAATATAATTTCGGCTTAAGCCAACGATCGACATAAATGCGATATCAAATTATTTTCTTTCTGTGCATCGTTTTCGGATGCAAGGCAACTTTAAACTCAGAGACCTGTACTTTCACTCCATTACAGTCTAATTAATGTCAGCCACATTGTTCTTCATCCCGCTTTTCTCCTTTCTCTTAACATAAACTAAGTTAAGGAAGAACAGAAACTGCTACAAAAATACCCATAAAATTAAAATAAGTAGCAGGGCATTTAGTGAGAGCTGCTGCACGCGAAAAAGGCAGTAGAATGTAGAAAGTAGAAAACAGAGAGAGTCTAAGGGCTTTCGACTGCCACGCCCCCTCCACATAAATCTGTTTAATTAGCCCCGAGAAAGTTTAACTTGGCGAAAGTTGAACTTTTTCTTGAATGCCATTTCCCAGGGAGCATTCCCGGCAGCTGGGATCAAGAAAATATATCTGACAGAAAAATAAAATTATTTTATTTGTTTCGATTCATGATTTATTTAATTAAAGTGCAGAGATTAAAAAAATTCTTGTAATTTAATCTGAGTTTATAATTGTAAAATATTTCGAAACGAATTTTTATTTCTAGGGAATTCAAAAGCTTTTAAGAAATTACTCATTTAATATACCTATTTTCCATGCAATTTATTTTTATTTATTTATTTTCCTTGCACAGTAATCAAACCTTCGGCAGTTCTTTCGGCGAAATTCGCCCCTTTTTCGTGTTGGTATTTATTGTAAATTTGTTTCCCTTTGGCCCAAACGATTTTCGCTTTAATTTCAATTATCAAATGCTGACACCCAGAAAGCTTCAGCCGAAAGATAAGCAGGTGGCTTGTAATTTATAGCTTTTTTCGCCTCTTGTCTTGTCTTGTGTTTTGTGTCTCATCCAGAACATTTTCCATTTGCAGGTAAACACGGGGAATTTGCCAAGGAAATTATCATCATCGGAGTCACGTAATTAAAACGAAACGTAAGACTCGAGAAAGAAGAGCAAATATTTGCATTTTCCGGTGGAAGGGCGGAAAGGGAAAAACGCTGGCGGGGCTAATAATAAACTAAGGCCGAAGGACTAAGGACTAAGGAGCCAACAACTACCGACGACGACCGTTAACGTGGCCATAACAGTTTGCCAGTTAGCGCTACAGTTACCGCTACAGTTACTGCTCCACTTACACTGACTGCTGATAATAAAACGTCACAGACCGAATCGAAGAAGAAAAAAAGCTGAGCGCACTGAGCGAAAAGCGAGGAGCGTTCGTATACATATATATCAACAGTAGTCAACAAGGACAACCAGGACACCGAGGAAACTTCAAGGATTGCAGGATGCGGGGCCGTCACTTGCGTCGCCGATTCAGCCTGCAGCCCTCGTTCATGAAGGATGACAATGCCGAGGATAAACCAAAGCGTGACAAGTAAGTTATGGCTGAGTGAACCACCCATCCCACTTAAAAGCACCAAAAAACACCAAAAAACAAGAAAAAAAGGGCTAAAATGTAGCATATGTACATGGGTTTTGCATCTCTCACCTGGAAAAGGGCAAAAAACGTGCTCTTTTATGCAAGCACGCCAATATTTATGGTTCATAAAAAGCGCAGAAACGCACAAACTGTAGACCTCCAAAAATAGTTTACACACATTTCTACTTTAAGATTAAATCGCTATATAGGTGTCTAAAAGTATGCTACAATATATTTTAAAACTAAAACTGATGTGAATTCATACAAAAAAGGCGACTATCTTTTATTCCCTGTATACTTTTAGACACCCTCTAAAATATGAATTAGTACTGCAAATTTATTATCTAAATCGTTTAAACATTTTTGTTTTTTTTTTTATAATTGCAAATAAATTCATAAAACAGTTTTAAGCTGTAAATCATTTTTTGTTTCTAGGTTGCCATGACTTTTAAAAATAAGTCCAGCATCATAAGGCCATTAAATTATTTGCAATTCACTTGCCAACTAGAGAATTTTTCTAAAAGTGTAACCGAGTCATAAATTAGTCGCTATTTAGTAGAGGCGCATTCTAAAATCATGCTCGCAATATTTATGGCTTTGGTGGTAAATGTTCTTGAACAAATAAGTGCTCGCATGTATGATGATGATGTACGACGAAATGAGATGCCTTCAATAAATTGCCCTCTCTAATGCAATGCAATTTAACCACTAATACCGCCCACAAATCCATATTATAGCCGACTATAAATATGTGTGGGTGGCATTCACCATTCGCCATTTAACATTTAGCATTTGGTATTACAGCGTGACAAACGGCGGACACGTGTAAGTCTTAGTTGGGGGGATTTCATCCCGAAATCCGGGGGAATCCCCGGATAGCAAAGCCCGGCAACCCAAAGTTAACCCAAGATAACCAGTCAAAGTGTCAGAAAGTTGAAGTGGCCCCAAACTTCAATTGCTGCCCGCAATAATTGCAAAAGAATTTTGTGCAGTCGAGGAAGCCGAAGGGAAAGAGAAAGGAGTGCAAAATTCCGAGCTGAACTTTATCAGAAAAGTGTCGAGGAAAGTTTTCCTGCCAAGGACAATGTGGTCAGATCCTGCGATCCCATTCGATTCGGCAGAAGATATTCAAGAGATGGCAGATGAGCGGGCAGCAAATAATATTTTCAACTGGCATCTATGTTTTCACTTTTTGGGGTAACATTTTCATTTCTTCATCAAGTTCAAAGGACGCAAAAAGGGAGGAAAACCAGAAAATGAGAATGAGAATGAGAAAATGCGAAAGGGAAACGGTTTTCCGTAGTTTGCATACTTTTCCTTTGTTTCGCCTGTCAGGACAAGAATTTCATGTTCTGCGGGCCTTTGATTACAATTTTCTTCTTGTTTTTGTTTTGTTGTTTTACTTTTCCTTTTCCCCGTTGGGAAAAATATTTATAGAACGCCAAGGAAAAGGTGCCAAAAAAAAAAAAATAAATAAAAGACAAGACAGAATTGCGCTTATTAAAGTCAAATTTGATCCGCTGTTGGTTAGCCGTCTCCCGTTGAACAATTATGCCACTTCTGCTCCTTCGATTCGGATTCCAGCCCGTTCTCCCTTGGATTTCCCTGATTTATCGTTTCGCAGGACGAAGGAGGAGCTGTCATCCTCGGATTCTGCGGCTTTGTGGCCATTGTCCAGCCGGAAATGGCATTGGATTTCATCGCAGATGTGCCGTGTTCTCCACCCGGAATATTTCCTGTTCCTACTTTCGCTGTCAACCACCAGCAGCAGCAGCAGTAGCCGAGATAAGGAAGTTTCTTCTTTCAACTTTCAACATTCAACATACACATGTGGCATTTTGTACATTTCGAAAACAGACAACCGCATTATAAAGAGATTCTCCAGTATTTTATTTATATGTTTTTATAAATCAAATATAATTTATATACAGCATTTGATATTTTACAAAAGTGAGCTACAACACTACACAGAAAAAAATTCGATTTGAAATATGGTCAATTCATATCAAAATAATTCAAATTTAACAACTATTTTAAAATGCCAAATTTAGTAAAATAATATGTAAAAATATATGTATGGATGACGCGATCTATTGGATATTTTGTTAATATTTTTTCTGTGTTCATTGTTTTTTTACAAAGTTCCATAAATCTTGAACGCAACTATGTTTTGGACAGCAACTTTAACAGCTAAAAACTAATAAGTAGAAAGTATTTATGGCAGTTTGTTTAACTCAACTGTGGGCAATCCATAACTTTTCTATTTATATTTTATATATTTTTTTAAAAAGAGTTAAATCAAGAGCACAATAATCGTTTATCGTTTAATTTATTGCTAGTTATTCTTTTTGTTCGAAATCCATTAAATCTGCCACATTTTGAGGATGTATTTCAACCGTTTCATCCCAAGCTTTAAAGCTGACATCCGTTGCCAAAGACAAATAATTCCCCCGATTCCCAATTAATTTTCAGGCAGACCACCGAACACACCTGCACTATATACTATATAACTATATACCATTAAGCATATCGTTTATATACCGCTCTGTTTATAGAGTGAGGGTCCTTTTGTTTGCTCTACTTTCGCAGTTGACGCTTTGTGATGTTGCCGTAATGATTAATTTTAAATGTGGCGCACAGATTTAATGAGTCGCCCATGGGGATAAAGTGAAATCCATTGAAATTTACAGCGAGTGGTGGGGAAGGGGGGTTTTGGGTTTGTTATTAAATCATGCATCAAAATGGAGAGAAAAGCCTTTGCGCGGAGACCCGCGAATTAATTGAATTGCAGCGAACTTAACTCACTCAAGTCACGTTTTATGTTTCATGTTTTTCCATGTTCTACCTCACTCTCAACCATCAACTCTCAACGCTCAACCCAAAAATCACGCATACGCAGAGTGGGCAGGAATAACGCGGTCGACGATGCCATCGGACCGGCCAACGCCCGCCACAAAATCGTCGTCATGGGCTCTGCCAAGGTGGGCAAGACGTCGATAATCACCCAGTTTCTGTACAACACATTCAGCACCAAATACAAGCGGACCATCGAGGAGATGCACCAGGGCAACTTCTCCATCGCCGGCGTTAGTCTCACCCTCGATATCCTGGACACTGCCGGTTCCTATGAGGTGAGTAAAAATGTGAAATTGTGCACTGTGAAAGTATGACTGAATTTCGTTTAAATCAGAAATATCGATATTATCGATAAGAAATGTATACTACTCTCAGTCAAATGGAATAAAATCTCTGATTTTTGAAACCACTTAGGCAATATAATCGATAGCAATATAATGCAAAATTACAAAACCATCGATAATGTCGATTACCTATCGATAGTTTTGTCATTTCCCAAAAATCGATGGTTTTAAATATCAGCATTTAAATTATTACAAATATTTGAAAATACTTTATATATTACATTTCATTTGTATTTAAGTTGATTTTTAATAGAACAAGTCAAGTTCAATCAGTACTTATTTGTTCCCAGTGACTGCGGTAATGGGGTGCAAATATTTTTATGAGTGCACCCACTTTCCACGCTGGCTTCATTAAGTGAATCAAATTGTTTGTGGCCATGGTGTAAGTGGGTTGGGGGGTATGGCTGGCACTCATGCTGGCTTATCCTGTGGCAGGACTTTCAGCAGCAGTTTCAGTTCCCCGTAGTCCTCGAGCAGCAGCAGCAGCAGCAGGGCTTTTAATTTTAAATAACCAACTCTAATGGGCTGCAACAGGGCGCCAGCAGCATTTAGTTGCTTTTCAATATTATCAAAGGGCTGTCGCCGCCCAGGTTTCTGGATTCTGGCTACTGGATGCTGGATCCGGAATCTGCTGGGTACATCTACTGATTTTCCAGGAGCAGCCTTTACCTCACCTGGCCATCTCATAATCATCATCATTATTATCATCATCCAGCTGGCTGCAGCGGAAATTACAGCCTGCGATTCAATTTCGCTGGCACTTCCGCTGCGCGTGAATTGAAATGCTCTCTTGTTCATGAAAGGCGAACAGCGGGGGGGTTGCCCGAAGTGGGGGCGAAGTGGGCGTGGCGCACCTTACTCTATACATACATACATACACATACCTTATGAATGCAGGCACACAATGCGGGATATATGCTACTACAAATGGAGTCAGTCAGGCAGAGATTGCAAGCCCAGTGAAGCCGAAGCCAACTGAACTGTGACTCTCGACTCGACATTCAATGTTCGATGTTGTGTCCTTGGCGAAAAATGAGGAGCACTTCATATAGTGTTTGCACTGAAACAAAATGGCACTAGCATTCTATGGAATGTTTTCAAATATATTTCATATTGTTTAAATATTAATTAATAAATTATTTTATAATAATAATAAACTAAGTTCTTAATATAGGTGTTTATTTTATTTCTAATAAAAACTAAAATAAAATTCTAGAAGTACCTTTAAAAATACCGAATAATACTTAAAATACTTTTTTGTCCGTATTATAGGTTAAGTCCTAATAAATAGCCTAGTTTAGTTGAGAATATATCTTATTAGAATCATATAGAAATATATGTTTAAAGTCAAGTTGTTTAGTTGACATCCTTAGAAAACAAATTCTTTTTTTTTTTTTGCCGTGCAGTCTATAACATATTCCATCTTCCATTCGATTTACGGACAATGCAATCGTACAGCACAGATATGGAGGCCAGAATGGAACTAATGAAACACGGATTCGCAGGGCAGCTCATGCGAAGCCCTGAAAGTGGGATAATCATTTGGAGTTAACTCCAAAATCAGGCCAAATCGCAACCCTCGCCTGATGGATGCCCAAATAAACACAAGATCCCGCACCCTTGGAGGATATATGTGGTGTAGTTTGTGTATAACAACCAAGCTGGCAAACTGGCAAAGTGGCAACCCGGCGAGGCATAAATTTTAACACATTCACGCATTGCTCATAAATTTTACGACCCCTGCTGGGGGGTAAAAGGGGGATCCATATAGTGCCTCTACCCCGAAAACATAAATCGCCTAGTGGCAGGTCACATCATGGGCTGTGTTGTGTGTATACTACATGTGTTTGGTGCGTTGGGTTAATAAGAGTGGTCCTTCGGTCAAGTCTGGTGTCACATAATCCTGATATATGCGTTGATTGCGAAGGGATTTTCATTTTCAACCCCACTAAACACACACAGCCGCCCGTGGAAAGTGCACTTTTTCATTTTCCAAACGCATTCGTCATCGCTGCACGGGGCACACGGTGCGGATGCGCAATCATTTGCAGCCAAGTGGCCATAAGCAAGTGGCATTGTCCTTCCTGGATTCCATTTGAAAGACAAACAGAGAGGACAGGGTCAAAAGGACAGTGCGTTTCACAGCCTTAAGGCGATTTATTATATATTTTTATAAACAATTAAATACTTCATTTAATAATTCAATCAATTTAAATGAATTTAATCCCTGTTGCTCAACCGCATTTTAATCAATATGATGTAATAAATCCACACTCGTAATGAAATGCGTGCAAAATAATTAAAGGGATATTATTATAATTATTTATGCAATTAAAATGTGCCTTTATGGAGCAGTCATTCAGCTTTAAAAAAATACCGAGAGAATTCAAACAATTGTTAGCCAAGCGAAACGCACTTTAAGCTCCCTTCCATTGCTTTGGGCCATAAACTCTCGAATTCCGCAGCTTGGCCAAATAGTTTTCACGCTGGCTTAGTCCCGCAAGGTTCCGCCATGCGTATGAGTGATATTTTTGCGTGTGCCAAAAGATAACACACCGCAGGCAGCCCTCCGACACACACCCTTGTTTCCGGAGGCCCCCTTTTCGCCACCCCTGGTCAATATTTGTTCCGCATTTCCAGCGGCAACTGAAAATTACTGGCAAAGCAGGGCGAATAACTCCCCTGTTTACGTTTACCTTTACGTTTACCTGCTGCAAATGGTATTTGCACAAAAATTCCAATTTGCAAATATTTTTAAAACACACACAGTGGTGGCACAAATAATATCACCGTTTACTCAAGTTTTTTGTCTTAATCCTAATAGTCGAATAATATAGTATTCAATTTATAAACTAAATGTATTATATATTATAATTATAAATTATGAATATAATAGTGGAATATTAACTCAGTTAAATAGTAATGTATTTAATGGTATTTTTCCCTTCATGTCGACGTGGAAATTACCCTTTATCCGCCGAACACTGATAATTGTAATTGAATTGGGCTCGGCTGGGCTGGAAAAAGTGGCAAAATAAAGCTGCCATTGTTTGCCAACCAGGCTGACATGTAATTGGATTCACCCACCCTTTTTTTTTGCCACACTTTACATTTTCCATTTTTCAAATCAATAACGCAAACGTTATGAGTCCATAATGGCATTTTAGGGGGGCTGTTTTCTTTTTTCCCCCTATTTTTTTTTAGGTCTCAAATTAACCCGAACTGTGTTCAAAATTGATCACACATTTCTGGCCACAAGCGCTTTTTTTAGTGCACACGGTATTGTTTTTCACAGCAGTAGAAAAGAAACCAAAAAAAAAAGAAAGGGAAAATAACGGCTAAAATAAACTTTTTTTCCGTGTGGACTTCCACCGTTTTTACCTCTGACACTATCATCGTATTGCACTGGCAGCAAGAGTGAAGTATTTGCAGGGCTTTCAGAGGAATTTAGCCAAACGGAACAATCAGTTTGGCCAATTAGTGAGTTACCATACCATATTTGTTTTGTCACAAATAGTTGTCATACCAGCCAAATGATTTAACAATTTTTCTTTTCACTCTAAGTGCTTCTATAATGCTTCCAAAATTCCCTATAGTTGTAAATTTTGCCATTGTTAAATCAATGATGGATTCCCGGAACGGAATAAAGAGTCTTCTTTTTTCCCCCTTTTAGTACAGAACTACTATACTAGTTTTTATCCGATTAGAAAACGAAAAGCTCCCTTTTGTCCGATATTAAAATTTGTTATTGACAAAGACTTGGCTTGGCTCAACAAAATAAAATAAAATAAAATGAAAAATAAAAAAGGTGAGGGCAAAACGGAAATTCAATAAATGCAGAGTTTTCCCACACAGAACGGCACGTGTGAATCAAGTTAGTGAACTTCAAACTAAGTTAAAGTTTTTGCATTTTGTTTCAGGTTTAAGCCGAATCTAACTAAGTGCAATTTGAGTGCGTGTGTTTTTTTTGTGCTTCGTTTTTGTTTACCTTGGCCCGATGTGCGAATGCAATTGGCAAGAGTGTGTGGCTGGCATCAGTTTCCATGCTCAAAGCCAAAATTGAATCAACTTTTGTCGGAGGGACTTAAATTTAGAGAATATGTGCGATCTGGGGATAGATTCCAGAAGCGGCATTTGCATTTCCCATTTCCCAGCAATATTTGCCAAATGATTGCCATTCGACTTTCCATTGGCATCTATCAATGAAAAGCGCAAAACAAAATTCACACAATTGGGAGTCCATTGAGAAATCAAGAGCTTGGCATGTGAAAAGGATAAGCACTGGAAAAAATATCAGATAACGCTACTACTAAAAGGAGTGCAATCAGTAAATCGACTGCTTGCACTGCTTGCATTCCATGAATTGTTTTGCTCATAACTTCTTAATGAATGCTCTGATTTTAAAATTTTATTCTACATTTTGATTTTCTTAACTGACTTTCAAAATTGTTTTCCACTTTTTTAGTTATGAATAAAATACCTTGTAGTTTCAATAATATATTTATTTCAATTTTTTGCACAATTTTTTTAGTAATACTTTTGTATTTTTCGGTTGTTTATTTTATAGAAGATATTGTGATATTTTTAAAATCTTGGTCATATTTTTTCTTCGTGCAGCAAGAGTACAGTAAAAGCAGAGCTGCCGACGACAGGAAGCGGCTCAGGATTGAGGATTCGGGATCCAGTATCCAGGATCCTTGTGGTGTTGGTTTTGGCTTGTCGCCTGTGTAACAAGTGGGAAATTGACTGAGGGGAGTAAATTGGGCCACGGGGCGTATGTGGAATGGGTAGCAGAAGCCAGAAAGAGCAGCAGAAATGCACAAAATACTAGAGAAGGCAAAGTTTTCGGGTCAAAAGATGAGCTTCTGTGTTTCCATCTTGAGCGTGTGTTATTTACAGTAATATGCTATCATAACAAAGGGAGCAAAAAAAAAGCATTTCCAACTCGTTTTTGATGAGATGAAAACATCGGTTTTCCCGGCAAAGGAAATAGAACGAAAAAAAAGAGAAGCTGGGGAAGAAAAAAAAACGGAAGAAAGGAAGTGCCCCAAAATGGAAATTGTCTGCCACATGAAAATGATTCAGCAGCATGCGAGCATAAAGCTAAACAAATTTCAATGGAGAGCTGGCGCAAAAAAGCGAACAGGACACACGGGCTGGGTTTAAATTTTAAGGTAAAATTCCACAGGCAAAAAAGAGGACGAAGGACGAGGACTAAGGAACTTTTCCAGGAACTTTCCTGGTAAAGCCTATTTATAAGGAGGAAAAAGGTAAAAGTAAATAATCAGGTGGACTTGAATGAAAATAACCGGAATAGTTTGCATAGATCTCTACTTTTGTCGATTTATTTGGTACTTTAATACTTTAGGATGAAAATGATAAATAAAATGTAGATTATATTACCAAAATATTATTTCCAATACTCAAAAATAAAATACTCAATAATACTCGTTTAAATTCAGATTTTTTTTTTTAAATAATTTAAAAAGGAATTTATACGAGTTCAAAGTTTAATATATCTAAATGGTTCTCAGCTTTGATGAAAAAAAATTAAAATAAATAACCGAAATATTATGTACAATATTTAAAGAAAAAATATTAGAATATTTCAAGTCCAGAATTTATATTTAAAGGATTTATTTACAAAGATATTTAAATTCAATTCCTGTCTGATAATATTGAATTAAACGCTCCTAACAATTTGTTGTCCATTTGATGGTGCTCCCTACAATTTGCAATCATTTACCCTTTGCCGAGAAAGAGATATTTATATTTATCCAGATTGGGGTTTCGGGTTCAGATTGAGATTCAGGTTAGGGTTCAAGTTCAGGTGCAAGGTCAGGGTTTATCTTTCTCCCTTCTTTTTTTAGGGCTATCTGAACTGCACGACACTTGGTTGGCCATTGTGTTTTTTTTTTGTGTTGTTTCTGAGGGCTTTCCTTGGGCATTCACTTTTTGTTTTCGCTCGTTGGGGTTTTTCATTTGGACTTTCATTTCTCAGTGGCCTGCACATTTCAATGGTAGCCTTTTTATTAACACGGACTGGGTTTTCTGCTCATCCCCCCGAAATTTCCCTTTCTTCCTGCCTCCTTCCTGCCATTTTCCCGGCTTTTCTCCGCCTGTGTGTGGGTACTCAATTTGAAACTAACTCGGCAGGCACATGATTTTGAAAGCCATTAGTGCTGCTGCTGGGTGGGCGGGACTTTTCCCCTTTTTCCCCACTTTTCCCCGCACTTTCCACCCATTTTTTACCCATTCATTCGCATTTTCCTGCACAACGTATGTATCTTGTGCCCAAAATGCTGCGGTTGCGGTTTCTGCCGCCAGTCAGACAAACGAGAATGGAGATGAAGACGATGCCAGTGAACTGTCGCCGCAGTTTTTCCGCTTTTCCCCAGACCCCAGACCTTTCACCAGCCTTTCCTTTCCCTTCCCCTCTGTTCCCTTTTCCCAACCATTTAAAGCTCCCGTGAGTGCGTGGCCCTAATTCGTTTCATTTGTGCTATGATTCATTTGCCATTCAGCACTTGCATTCGCAAAAATTACTTGCTGCTGAAAAGAAACCCACAAGAAGAAAAAGTAAAAAATGTATAAACAAAAAATTTTAATTTATTAATTTACTAACAATGATCTTTCCATTTGACTTATATAAGATCATATATTAAATATACTCATTTTTAAGTACCAAAATATTTTTGTAAGGTTCCCAAAAAAATCGAAATTTTTGTTCAGTTCATTCCACATCGACAGAGCTAGCCAAAAATCGACGGAGAACTCCCAGTTGTCCTGGGACTTTGAAAGATTCAAAACACAATTCACAAATTGTACACATGCGAACTCAGTTTTGGGTTGGGTTGGGTTGGCCGTCCTGCCACAATTGTGAACATGCAATGACAGGGGGGTCATATGTCAGAGGTGGGGAATAGGGGGGGCGCATGGCTGAGGTCAGGGTCACTGTGGTGGGGCCATCAAGGACCTTTAATTAAACCAGAGACAAACAGGGGCACACTTTTGTGTAAATATTAATTAAGGAATTTGGGATTGCAAAATGCGGTGGGCTTTTGTCTGCATTAATGCCAACGTGATTTTCATACTTTTTAACCAGTAATTCAAAACGTTATTAAAACAATGGAATAAAAGGGGGAATTTTAATGGCAGAAAATAAACGAAAATGGCTTGGAAATGTTGGTTATTGTAAAACCTAGTTTAATATATTTATTTTACATATATTTATCAACATATATTTTTTAATAATCTTTCTCTTTTGGCAGTGCTCAAATGCACTCAAAGGCCGCTATAAAGCAAACTCAAACTGTTGCTGCAAATATTCGCACATTCGCTTCGCTTTTGCGAAATTTATTAAAATATTGCGACATGGCTGAAGGCCAAATAAATACAAAAAAAAAAGAAGAAGTATTTAGTATCATAAAAAAAGAGCTTTGGCAGTGATGAAAAACTCGTGAAAATTATCCCATTTAAAGCGCTGTGATGCGTAAGCACTTTCGTGTGAATATTTCGCTAATTTTGCAGCAATTTCTTTTCGGAAAAATATTCAGCTCGATGGCGAGAATATTAGAAAATTAT
This sequence comes from Drosophila takahashii, assembly GCF_030179915.1. Taxonomy (NCBI): domain Eukaryota; kingdom Metazoa; phylum Arthropoda; class Insecta; order Diptera; family Drosophilidae; genus Drosophila; species Drosophila takahashii. The sequence goes on from NC_091683.1 coordinate 10,824,045, forward strand.
GCACACACACCCGCACACACACAACACAGAGATTTCAATTTCAATTTTTTCCATTCGCTTTTTCCTTCCACTTGAGGGGAAATTGTGAAAAGTGTGAAAATGTTTAACGGGCATAGAACTCAAAATTTACATTATTATCCGTGATTATTCAAATATGTGCGTGTACGAGAGTGTGAGTGTGCTGCGAGTGTGTGCGTGTGTGACAGTAATAATATGCAAATTATCATTGAGGAAACAATTGTCGTTGATGATTGCCGTCGCTGTAATTTACATTCCTTGTTCAACACTTTTAACTCATTTCTCAGGCTTGCATTTTTTAAATTCATTTTCGCACTGCAGACATTTAAAAAAAAGGTAAAAATCGTTGGAAAATTAAGCGTAATATTTAAGTTATGGTATTTAAATACTCCCAAAATTTATTGGTCTACAAAACTATCAACATTATTTATTTATACTGTGACACCAACACGAAATCAATTATGAATATATAGCGGAAAGGCATTTTTCACGGATGTGTTTGCCTGATAGGTAATCTGCCTTTAAATTCATGTGGGAGACAAACACTGACATTCATTTCATATTTATGTGACAAGTCAACGATAAATATTGGTATTATAAATGCGTGATAGCTTTGGGAAAAACTTAATGCATAAATTAAAGAAATATTCTTTATAATAAAATGTAATTTTCCATGTGACTAAATAAATATTTCTACAATGAAATTAATGTGACAAATTAGTGAAATATGTACCTTCCTCTTTGCCCATAATATTTTTCTACTAATTCAATTTCCAAATGTTTCGTTAGCCAAGTGAAAAATTTGCAATGAAATAATTTCGCTCAACAACATTTGCTCAACTGAAATTGTTATGACAATTTAACGAAATGAAAATATAACCATAATAGTTTTTCTCCGAATTTCGCAGGGCATTTTAATTCTGCAAAACGAGAGGTGTTGATATGTATATATGAAAAACACACAGATTTTCTGGAAATGAATAACATTAGCTTTAATAAAATTATTGTAATAACTGAAAAGTGGTCACGTTTATTAAAATATATCCTCTATTAATGTTACGAAATTGGCTTCAAGTAACGAAGAATGTTAGAACTTTTCAACAAAAAAAAAATTTACAATTTTTATAATATTATTTATAAACAAATCTAAATAGAATCTATGTATTTCTTATATTTTTTCTGTAGTTTCCGGCGATGCGTGCTCTTTCTATATCCTCGGCGGATGCTTTCATCCTGGTCTACGATGTCACCGATGCCACAACCTTTGAAGAGGTGCGCACAATTCGCGACCAGATCCACGAGACGAAGGCCACCACTGCAGTTCCCATTGTGGTTGTTGGCAACAAGATCGATCTTTTAGCCGATGGAGAAACCGAACGCGAGGTGGGTAATACCAAAAATATAATAGGTCGTGGTTTTCTAATTTTAATCATTTATTATGAAAAATAAGTACGACCGCGTATTCTTCTGGATTAAAGAAAACAACCAACAAAATTTCCAAATTCAAATCATTTTAAATCAATTTTAAAATAAATCGAGAATTATTAAGACCGCGAATTCTTAAGGATCAGAGAAACCAACCATTAAGTCTCCAAATCGGAGGTCACACCGAGGTCATTTGTTCGCCTGCTCTGCTAATTTGCATCAATTTTAATTGCCCTCTATCCAAAAGGGGGAAAGTGTGACCTGACCGCTTTGATTGTTGTCTCTTCTGTGTGGGAAAATTGCTCGAAGGCATGTTTATACAATAACCGCTCCATTGTGCTTCACTTGCCACTTGCCGCCTGCCACGCCCCCCAGCTCACGCCCACGAAAATTGCTTTTTATCCAACGAAAAAAGAAAGGCGTTTTTAGCAATTATGTAAAGTTTGTCAAGCGCGCAAAACGGGAGGAGGACGGGAGGATGGGTAAAAAAGGACAAACAGTTTAATCAAAAGTTTTCTCAACTGACAGCGTGGGGTGCCAAAAGAAAGTCAGTTAAACAATTTGTCAGAGAACGCCCCAAAAATCTAAAAATCTGAAAATCCGAAATCCGAAATCCAAAAATGATGAGCCACAGTGTGAACACGGTGTTTACATGCATACATATATATTCAATATGAGCACTCACTTTATGCACTCCATTCACTTTATTTGTGGGCTGCAGTTAAACGGCAGCCAAAGGACATAAAACACTGCCCAGCTGTTTCGGATGTCACAGGCAACGAAAAAATGTAACATTTAAAATGTCAAAGTGGGCGGTGGGGCGGCAGGGCGGTTAGGGGGGCGTGGCAACATAATATCACACAGACGAACAGACAGACTCGCGGAATAAAGTGCAAACTACGCGCGAAAGTCACACAAAATGAAATGCCATCAAGTGTGGCTGCACTGTAAAAAATTCAATGCTAGAAAGAGGCATTTTTGGGTAGTTTTTGATTTTTTTGAGAAAGAAAAAACAAAAGTTTTGTCTCTTAATATTTTTCTTACATTTTTGTCTTTGTATAATAAAATTACTAAACATTTTTATTTATTTAGTCTTCTATTCATAACATTTACCTGCATTAATAAAATTGTTTTAATTTGTTACTAAAGCATAAAACAGAAGTTTTGTTTTTTGTATTTTTATAATACAATTTCTAAAGATTTTTAGTCTTATGTTCAGAACATTACTTGTGTACTTCAAAGAATTAAAAAAAAAAGGGGAGAATGAGTTTCGGGCTTAAAATTAAATACATTAAACCTTAACCAAGATAATTGTTCGCTAAGGACTTGCAAATTAATTTTTAAATAATATTTCTTACTGTGCCCCCTTCTTACTTTCGCCCCTTTCCTTGGCAGCTTTTGCATAATTAGTGAAAAGTACGCAGCATCCAGGGAAATGCGGGGTGGCTTGGAGAAGAAAGTGGAAAGCCGGCGGGCATCATAAGAACTGCAACTGCGGTTCCCTTTCCCCCGCTTTCCCTCGCTTTCCCAACTTTTGCTGTCAGCTGCATTGCAAATTTCCCCGAAAGAAACGAGCTGCAGGAATTTGACAGACGAAAAATAAAGAAAATGCCAACGGGGCAGGCGGGGTGGCGAATAAAATGAAGAATGCGATTCAGTTGAATGGGAACACAGCGACAGCCAATTAGAAATGCAATCCCTACCAGGGGATATTTGTATTCTTGTAAATTGTTAAATTGTTGGGGAAGTGCAACCAATTACAAAGATGGTATTTAAAACGAGTGCAGCCCAATGGAAAGTCTCATATTATTTTCGACGAAATGGAATTAGAAAATGGAATAGCCATATCAATACATTTATATATTTATGCAACTGGCAGCTATAAAAGAGACCAACAATATACCGTGCAATTTCTTTGTTTGTTTTTTCCCACAGAATGAAATAATCTGGTATAAAAGAACCTTAAATGTTATAATAATAATAACAACCGAGCACCGAGCTACCAGGCTCTTTTTCGGCCCGAAGTCGAAGTACTTTGCATATCTTAAGTGAGCATCATTTGGCCAGAGAATTTCTTCCCCCCTTCATAAGTTTCTGGCCCAATTTCTGGCCTCCGGGCCCCCACAGCACACCAAAGTGATTCTAATAAATTCCGGGCATACAAACTAAGGGAAACACACGCAAAAAGCTAAAAGGCGAAAAAAAGGTACGAATATGAGCCCGGGAAAGTTTGCGGCGGAAAAGTGCAAAGGAAACTCCGCTTTGATTGTGAAAACTTGAAAGCGAAAACAGAAATGGAACCGGAAATTTGAGTTGTTCAACCGAAATGTGGAAAGTTTACCGGTCTAATTTATGCAAATTTTAGTTGCATCATAATAAAAAAGGAGAATTAAAGGGGAATTTTTTGTAGGTAAATGTAGTATTTATTTATTTATTGTTAAATTATACGGTTCACAAAATTGTATATCTATGTTTTATATAGGTTATTTTGTAGGCTCTTATTTGCTAATCACAAATCACAACATTAAAACCCAAGTTATAAATGTAATGTTTATTATGTAAAGACAATTCAATTACAGTCACTTTTAAAATGTCAAAAAGTTCTGGAATTTCTTTGACATTTTATGGGTACTTCTTTGCTTTGGTTACGCTGTTTATATTGTTATAAATTTAAAACCCCTTCGCTTTTTTATTTGTTTCCCTTTTCGCTGTATTTTTTCCCGAGACAGTCACAGTTGGTCAACTTCATTGGGGGCTTTATAAATTTTAATTTGCCTTTGTTTATCTTTTCTTTGGCCTGTTTTGGCATTTTCCGTTTGCCTTATTTGTCACTTATTTGGTGTGTTTTTTTCGCCATTATATACGTAGTTATGCATAAGTAGTTTGGGGACTTTGGGGTCCCACACTGCTTTCTTTTTACCAGTCGGAGGAGCACTGCTTGCCGCTCCACCTTCTTCTTCTTCTTCCTTCTTCCTCTGGGTGTATTGACTTTAACCGAGTTCTGATATAATAAAAATGCAAATTGCCAGCAAACGCCAGACTGTCGCGGTTCTTGGCTTAGCCCCTCGATTCCTATATTATTCGCTATACACGGGGAAAAATCAGCTGAACATCAACTTTAATATTCGATATTTGCATAAAAATAAAATTAAATATTTATGCATTTTAAACTTTTTTTAAAACAAAAAAAATAATGAAAGACTTTAAAGAGCATCTGTCTTAGATAAGTCATCATATGCATATTTCGATTATATCGGTCCATCTATTTATCATAACTGATCATAATTAACAGTATATTAATAAAATATTATTTTACAGTATTTAATCTGCTTATATCATATCATATTAAATCATATCATATTATATTATATCATACCATATCATTTCATATAAAATCCTATGCTATTTTATTTTTATATTTTCTTAAGTGGATTTTTTCCATACACCACTTCTTTTTTGGCTCCTTAGCCTTAGTCTGTGTGTATTTTTTTGTTCAATGAAGCGAAATCAACTTTTTGTTGTCGCCTTTGTGTTACTGGGCTCCTTTTTGTACTTTTTTGGGTTAGACCGCTTTAAACCTTGATTGGGGAGGAGAAGCGAAGGGTCTCTAAATTCGGTAGGGTCTGCTTGCCTTTTTTGTTGTTGTAGTTGCTCACCACCGTTCTTTGAGTTTGTTCATTTGGAAGAATTAAGCCCCGATGTTCGGTTCGCTTCGGTTCGATTCGAAGTCAGCAAATTTCTAGCCCCATCTTAAGACCCTGTCCTTTTTTACCTTCTTTATTTTATTTTTGTTGCCGTTTTTTTTCACATTTATCGCCGCAATTTAGACGTCTATAAGGATTTTCGTTGCCGATAAGAAATAATAAAGTTCGTTCTCAGTTTTATGGTGTGGGTTTAAATTGATTTTTGATGCGGCGGATAGAGAATTTGCGATAGTTTCATCTAACAAAAACTTTTAAATATTATTTGTAAATTTTCAATTTTTTAATGAGAAATTTTTCCTTACTTTCAGGTTGAGTACGCCACCACAGAATCGGTGGTCACTGTGGACTGGGAGAATGGGTTTGTGGAGGCCTCGGCTGCCAGCAATGAGAACATCACTCAGGTTAGTAAATTCTCTGTCTTGTTATTCAGAAACCCATAACAGAAATTGAACTCTTCTCCAACCAGGTGTTCAAGGAGCTGCTGGCCCAAGCAAAGATCACCTACAATCTGAGTCCGGCACTGCGACGTCGCCGCCAGTCGTTGCCGCAACAGATTGGCAACAATGGGCCGGGCACCCCGCTGCACCACCATCACCACCACAGCCACCACCACCATCAGTCGCAGCAGCACCACCACAACTCCGGCGGCGGAGGCTCCTCCGCCTCCACCTCGGCGGCGGCGGCAGCAGCAGCGTCTTCATCCGGCGGCGGCTCCGGTGGATCCCATGCCCCCACTCCGGCCCAGCTGCAGCACCTCCAGCGAATCCAGGAGCGGAGTCTGGGCGCCAAGCGCAACTCGTGCAGCATCTCCTAAGGGAGCAAGGGGAATCTCCGGGGATTCTAAAGTCGCACCACGGCAGCTAAAGAAAAAAAACAACTAATGCTAAACTAAAACGGTCTCCTACAAAACGGTTTTCAATACTTCTCCAATAATGCAAAAAAAAAACACAAAATGGTTCTTACTTCTACGTAAACCAATTACCAAAAAGAAACCAAAAGAAAAGTTCGATTTGGGATTAAGCAGGATTATTTATTTTTTATTCAATTTGATTCTTCTCTATGTAAAAATCAAAATAGCCCATTGCTGTAATATATTTTTAGACCATAAGTCTAACAATCTATTCTTGATTGCAACTATTTGAAGCCTTTTGAAGTGGTTCTTGAACCTCTAGGAATTTCTTAAACATTTTGCACAGAAAAGAGGCGGTCAACTATCTATTCGACCTCTAGTTTTCAGGGTAATATATAGCTAAGCCAGGGGATACTAGAACTTTCCAACTTTTTGCATCCAAATCCAAATCGAACCGCACTATTGTGGAGCAATCTCGACTCAAATGTACCTCTATCTTGCTATTATCGCTCCAATAACTTTAGTACCTATATCTCAAGCCTCTGGTTTCTCAAACTCAGCTCTCAGCATACTTATATATGAAATGGATATATTGTGGTAGAGAAAATTGAAATGGAATCGTTAGACAGCTCTATAATTTACTCAGCAGATCAAAGAAAGATAAAGAATCGAGGCAAGAATCATTCTTTTATATGTATGTGTCTCGGTGTTACTTTAGCTCTATTGTTGTGTATGTGTGTGTGTGTCTAGTTACAGTTTGCCCCTATCCCCGACAACCCCTATACAGGAATATATAATATATACATATGTTGACTTATCTGTGTCTAGATTACCCGTGTAGCGAGCATTTAGGGCCGGCCCGTGTACCCAAAGACAGCGAAGACATATTTTTGTAGACAATAGGTCGATAGAACCGGATTTCTGCTTGGCGCCAGTGTTGGAACGTCTGCCAGTGGGCGGGTTGCTAGTGTTGAGAAGCGGAAGTGAAAGCTAAAGAAACCGAAACCGAAAGCAAATGCATAGTTAAGAAGTATCAATGATTGGAAAGGGATTATCTAAGACCCATCTGTAGAAACGTAATGAGTGTATATTTAGTTTATAATTCCTTTTTTTTTTGTTCCAGTTTTACTGTTAGCTAGTAGTGTTGGTTAATGCCAGGCAAAAAGATTGAAGAAACAAATGGTTAAGATTGAAAACGCAATGAAAACACCAAAGAATAAGACAAAGACAAAAGCAAATGCAAATAATGAATACGAGTATAGATCGATAGAAATATATATATATGAAGATGTTATCGTGTGGAAAAATTATAGTCGTGTTATAGGGTTACTTTTGAGATACAGAACGAAAAACGGGCCAAAATGAAACGCAGCTATTATATTGCATACATCGGACATCACACGTAATTTATTTGTGGTACAATAAAATAAAATATATACCCGGATTCAAACCCCAATGAAAAAACAAAGAGAAACAAATGCGAAACAGAGTGTTATATTTATACCATAATAGTTATATGTACTGCTATACAAGAAATACTTCAAAATACTAATATACCGAATTACTATGCGAATACGAGTACTAAACGGAAATCTTGAGGAAATAGAAATACCAAGGCAAATCTTAAACTTATACGGATATTGATGTGTTGCAAACGAAATGAAAATGAAAAATTTCAAGAATTTAAGTATTTATTTAATTCCAGCAAATCGTACAATATCAAGTATACATATATCTGCGTATATATATTTGTGTGTGTGTATCAGTGGTTGTTTCAAATTCAATATATATAAATCCGATCTTTGGCAGGCCAAAGTCCGTTAAACTCTTGCTGGCCGATAAGGTAGCGATATATATTTTTTTTCCCAGCCCAACAATGATTAAGGATTTTTGTTGTTTAAGTAGGATTTGCTTACAAGAGTTTAAATAAATAAATAAATGATTAAATTGGCCAAAGCGCAAAGCACCCGAAAGGTTAGGAAGAAGAGTATGTAAGTGAGTAGATCTGTCATTAAAGGTACCTAGAAATACGGACATGAGTGTGAGCATTCCTAGAATAATTCGCATTACAATTGATTTAGTTAGGCGGCGCACTGTGGCCACTGCCCGATGATATATGTACCAATCGATCAGGGAATCTGATCTGATCTAAGTTCTGATCTAAATTCTGTTCGAGGACACAGTGCGTTAGTTAACAAACGACGAAAGCAAAGCCACGTAGAATTGATTAAGGTGTTAGCGATCCCGAAATTTCGTAGGCTCGGTATTTATGCTTGCATAAGAACTTACTAAAATACTTCTCAAAAACTATTTTATTTTATATATTTCTTGAGCTATATTTAAGGTATTCAAAAAGTATGCGACCAAAACTTGGTTCTACAAACATCCATTTAATTTAAGAATTACAGGTTTTGCAGTTTTATTATTTTATATATTTTAAAAAAATTTTTGAGGTATTATATAGATTATTTTCTGGAGGCATAAATACAGAGTTATATGTAGAATGGCCCGGAACCCGTACCCTCTGATTTCTGGAGTAGCGGTCAAGGTTGTATGTGCACCCTATCGCATATCCTCACTCCCATTTCCATTTCCATTAACCATCTATACATTAAAAAGAGAATATATCACTTTCCTCCTAACATTCTGTAAACCCTCTTTTTGAATGCGAATTTCTTTGGTTCCTAGGCCACAAACCTCTGCAGCTGGATATCTTACAAAATAAATATAAATATATATTAATATGAATATTTACATACGGCAATACATATATGCATATACTATATACATACATATACATAATGAATAATTATAAATGTAATTGAGATAAAAGCGAAGTGAAACAAGAACCGGAAATAAATGCAAGGGCGAGGAAATTTTTTTGTGCTTAAAAGTTTCTATTGTGTTTTTCCTCCCGCGAAAGTTTGGCAATAAAATTCGAAAGCTTAAAGCTAAAGCTTCGGATGCGCCACCGTTATCATTTTGAATCCTCGACCTTGGAATCGGATTCGGCATCGGAATCGGCATCGGAATCTCCACTGTACTTGGCCTAGACACAGTGTGTGCATTTTGGAGGCGAAGGACCTGGGGGCGTGGCAAATCGGCTCGAATAATCGATAGTGTCTGTAATCGGCAATTCAATGCGATGCAAGGCCAAACAAATAAACGTGAAATGTGCAGGAGAATAGGGACCAAGGATAAAGGTTGCCGAACAATTTTGGTTCGGCCAGAAACTTTGTGAAAGTGCCCTACAAAATTAATTAAATGAAGTCTATAACCACTTATAAAATATATTGGAAATCAGAAATTTAAAATTTATTTTATTTTTATTTTTTTATTTATTTATTTATAGTTTACTTTGATGTCTGAAAAAATGAAATTATTATATTTATTTCGAAAAGTCCACGGATAAGTGTTACAGTAAGGTAAGCATTATAATTTCTTATTCATTTTATTTATTAAGCAATAACAATTAAATCTCAATAGGTTTTCTTTAGAATTCGTTAAATGATAAACAATTATATTATATAATATTATATTACAATACAAAGTATATAGGGATGATTCATAGCACCCAAAATGCGCAGCTAGGGAACATACGACTTTATACAATTAGTTTAAACCTCAAAATTCGTAATTTATGTGATTCATGCGTGTTATGAGTCGAAATTTATGACAAATCTCCACGAAATTCAGACTTAATCATTGAAATTTTTGGTGCTGGCATTTTGGTTTTTGAAAATAAGCAAGAAAATTCAATGAGTAAGGCGTTTAGAGTTTAGGTTCTTCTATGAATTCTATTTTGTGAAAATAACATGGTAAACCTGTTTGTTGTACCCAAGTTTATAGATTATATTTTCTCTAAGAACTGGGATTTTTTATTTCTTGGGAACCCAAAGGCTCCAATTCTTGTGCGTAGCCCATCAATCCGCTGGAGCTGAAAAAAAGCGATGAGGACAATGTCTTTTCATATCAAAACAGACGCAGGCGCACTCGGGGTCCACGTTGCGTATACGCCATGTGAACTGGGTACAGTGTACACCATAACAGGAGTGTGTGTCCGTGTGAGCCGTAGTACTACCGTACAACTAGTACTACCAGTACTACAGTTGTAGTGTTTTCCTTTTTGGCCCGGGCTTTTCCTCCTTGCGGTGGGTCAGTGGGTGGTGGGCGGTGGGTCAGTGGATGGGAGGATGTGTGGATGTGTGTTTGTGGATGTGGATGACTGCCTGGCGGGTCGATTGGCGGCAAACGTCGCCGACAGTTGGCTGCCAGTGGCACACGGGCATTCCAGCAACGTGCAACACGCCACGAGGACCAAGAAACCAAGAAACCGAAACCCAGAAAACGATTACCCAAGAACACAAAAAACCGAGGAGCCGAGTATTTTGTTTTGAAACAGAGAGCTACTACTGCACTTTTGTCCACCGGCCGGCGTTTCCACACAAAAACAATGGGATAATCCTTAAAAGCGATAAAGGCGATAAAGTGGAAAAGCGAAAACCTACAGCCTCTAAAACCAGGCAAACTTTTGCGGTTACGTTTGGGCAGTTAAAGCTGGTTGTCCACCATATACAAATATAGTACATGGTACATAAAACGCGTGACCTTGGTTTTGGTAAGCGTTTAGGGGGTGGTGTGCATCGGAGGACCTTGAACATAGAGGTGTAAAGTGGAGTGAGTGACGAGCAATAATAGAGTAAGTGGTTAAGATAACGCAGGTGATATAATGGTTAAGCAGACGTCGAGAAATGTGCGGGATTTTGGATTTTTACGCTTTTACAAAATGTAAGAAAACTTTAAAATTAAAATAACTAAATATAAAATCACAAAATTTGGTAAATTATTATAAATAATTATTATAATAGTGCTAGAACCCTTCAAGATTATTCAAAGAACCCCATAAAAATTTGTCATTCCATTTTGAAAAAAAACATTTGCTCTTTCGATTATATTTCAAAACATAGTTTTCTTAGTTTTCCCCAGAACTAAATTTGATTTCCGAGCTGATATGGGGTTTAGAGCCATATGGTGTTGTCATATTATTAAAATAACTAAATATAAAATCACAAAATTGGGTAAATTATTATAAATAATTATTAAAATACTGCTAGAAGCCTTCAAGATTATTTAAAACCCCTTAATAATATGCCATTCCATTTTGAAAGAAAACATTTGCTCTTTCGATTGTATTTCAAAACATAGTTTTCTTAGTTTTCCCCAGAACTAAATTTGATTTCCGAGCTGATATGGGATTTACACATGTCACAGCCGCCACTTAAAACGGAAGTGAGTGGAGAACCACGTTGACCCAATTCGACGTTGAGTCGCCAAGTGGGATTCTGGATTTGGAGAATTCAAGATCACTGCCAGTTGGGGTTCTGCAGAAACGATAAGAGACCGACTGTAGAATTCCGGAAGGCAGACGATAAGAGGTCTAAGTAAAGTAGTGCCCAGAGCCCGGGCCAAGTCCCAGATAAATCCCAAACCGAAACCCCTACGACGAACGCAATCCAACAGCCTCATTCCATAGCGATAAGCATTGAGCAGCCTGCGGTTTTCTTCACATATGTATATTATAATAATAGGAATTCTTTGGGTTTCGCATGCGGGCAATCTGTGTTCGAAAAACGACTCGGCTTTATCGCCTATATACATCCTAAAAATGTATTTCATGTGTGGGTGCCGATGGCGGGCTTAAAAACCCAGCCTTTTCGATGGCCAGCAGTTAGTCGCCTCCGGTCGTCGCAGTTAGGCGGTCGCCTAATATAGGATATCATATCCTTTTCTTTTTTTTTTTTGGTTTCTTAGTTTCTTAGTTCAAAAAGTTGATTAAATTTCCCGCGGTTTGCAGAATGTGAAGTTAATTGTATGTCAGTTTTTCATTTGGCGTGCCTAGCTGACTTCTGTTTAAATATCGCTAGCTGCCTTGTGAAGGGCTTACGTGTGATTGCGGTTCAACTGGCAGGATGTGTGTCCTGGATTTTTCGGGATTCGGGACTCAACGGATAACGTAAATCCTTTCGGTGTCTGTTTTCTTTTTTTTTTTGGTTCATCCTGAAAGTGAATTAAAAACATATTAAATATTAAAATGAATATACAATAAATTATTATGCTCTATAATATAATTAACGCCGAATTATATGTGAAATATTTTTTTACATCCAATTTCCAGTAATAATCAAAAGTGTACAAATTTTGTTCATAAAATCATAATTAAGTACAAATATAAATTTATTATGGTTTTATGCAGCAAATTTGTAAGCCTTAAAGGATCGTGGAAAAACGACATTAAAACACGATTTTACGCATATTTTAACATATAATAAAATCTCTAAAGCCACGTTTTCTTTAATAATTGTATTTATCATTTATTGTTTAATTGTAAAGAACGCAACAAATATTAATTTTAAAGCAGATTTTGTAAGAAACATATTTCTAAATACATTGCTTAGTGTATTTTATCCAATCGCACTTTTTAAAATACCATTCCATTTCCATTCCATTCTTTATTATAATTTGTTCAATTTTGTAATCCGAGTTGAACAAAGTTCAAATTTGAATTTGTGGCGCGCAAAATGCAGTTCAGCCCTGTATCCTCCCGATAGTTATCGGGCTACTCACGCCGATTAACCATTAAATTCCCGCTATATTTATTATTCGCTTTAATTTAATAAATAATCAAATACTATTAAGCAAAAAACTAAAAAACTTAAATTAAAAACTTGACCAAAAAACTTGACCGCCGATTAACCATTAAATTCCCGCTATATTTATTATTCTCTTTAATTTAATCAGTTTTTTGTTAATAATGCTACGATTTAGTCATAATGATATTTAGTTTTAGCATTTCCTTCTTAATTGTTATTTAACTTTATTTAAGCTGCCATATGATTTAAATTAAATTCAATTTCAGATAAAACCAAAGAGGCGCAATTAGTCAGACCGTTTTGCTGCCTCTTTCAGTGTGACCGCTTGGCGATAACGCGATAGATATCGCCTATGTATGTGCTATCGACTGCCCGATAAGTCACGCGTCCTGCGTATCGATAGTTGGTCATGTACAAAATACCATTCCTCGGGTAAATTAAAACGCGAAAATTGCGTGGAAAATCGAGGAAAAGCGCTGCGACAGGCGGCGGAAAAGTGAGCTAACGGTACGCTAGCGCAACGGGGAAGGCGACGGGATCGCGCGAGCGGGAAATTGCGGAGCGACGGCGACGAAACGGCAGTGCGCAAATGTAAAATGCACGGAATCTCGCATGTGCAGTGTGATAATAAATAAACGCCACACACAATTTTCGGCGCAGGGGCAAACACACCAATACACAAAAGCGGCGGCGCGTTCGTGTGCGTGCGCCTTTTTTTTCTCTGTGTGGTGTTTGTGTGTGTGTGTGTTATCACAAAGGAGCTGGAAAAACAACAAGAACCACAACAAAAACAACAGCAACAGCACGCAGGTGCGTATGTGTGTGTGTGTGTTTGTGGGTTGGGGGGTTGGAAAATTGTTCGATTTTCCACTGCGACAGTGCATATGGTTTATATACATGTACGTTTTATATAGGGCTTTTTCTTTCAGTGCGCAAAAGTTTCCGAGAGCCAAACTAACGGTTCTTGTTTGTATGTATTAGATAATCGCGGGCGTGTGTGTGTGTGTGAGTGTACCGTTACAGCGGCGCCTTAAAAGAAAATCCAACTGCGAGTGTCCGTAATTAAAACATGCGCCGCAGCTAAGAAAAATGCATATGCAAAGCGGAAAGGCTGAAAACCAGGGGGGTGGGTGGAAGAAAGGGGTGGTGCATTCGCAACTGCAATACATGGCGTATGCGTAACACTTATCAATTCCAATTGGGAGCACCCACAGCAGCCTCAAATTGGAAATGCGTGTCTGTATCTTATACATCTCTCTGTTTGTGTGTGTGCGTGTGTGGCCTTAGGGGTTGCAAAAAGAGCACCCAAACCACCCCCTAAAGATGGAAAATTGTCAGATACACAGATACTGAAAAAACAGAGCGAGATGGCTAGCTCACAGCAGCCTTCGTTCAGATTCTTACCACTCCCAATATTGGAGGACGCCAGTGTGATGGGATTTTTGATTTGGGGGTGGCTTAAAAAGTACAGTTCCAATTGGGAAAAGGCAACGTGGCCCAGGCTGTATTCGTGTTTACAGCTGCGGCTGAAACAATAGCTCTAATCTTTGCAAAATATGTCCTTCTAAGCAAAATTATTTACAAATTTAAAATGCATTTCTTTTACATTTTTTTAATGCATTTCTTTTGCATTTAAAAAATATATTATTAATTATTCCACAGCTGTTTAAAATATACATGAAAAATTCAATTCAAGTGCTATTTTGCTAGCCGCCACTGTAAATTCTCGCTTGTTGTTTACCCATAGTTCTTGCCTGTGTGTTTGTGAGTGGGTGGCTGTGGACGGTGGGTGGTGGGTGGATGGGGTGGTTGGTGCGCCGTCGCCACTGCCGCGAAAAACGAACCGCCGCATGCGTAACTTATTATTTCTCGCCTTTCTTGCGCTTTTTCCCTGTTATCATTGTTTTTGTAGACTGTGGCGTCAAGTACAAAACAGAGCAAGAGAGAGGGAGAGAGAATCAGAAAATAGCTATCGATTATATATTTGCGAGAGAGCGAAAGAGAAGGAGAGAAGAAGCGCACGGTGGGGTCGATTCTTCACAGAACAAAACTCAAAGTAGAAGAAATTTGTATTAAAAAACTAATGTTTAAAAGAAATCATAATAATTGAATTTAAATACTGCCTATCTTAATATACGAGGGAAAGTATTTCTTAAATTTCTTTATTAATTATTATTTCTTGGTGCTAAACGAATATTGTACTCTATTAGTTTTTTTTTAATGTTTTTCGAAGATGAGAGAGACTGATAACACTATAAGTATTGGCTTCACGCCCACTGTGCCAGCCGCACTGATTTCAAATTTGATTTTCCAGCACGAGTGTGGGTGATCAGTGCGCCTGTCTGCGTGTACGTGCGCTGACGCAGTGGGAGTTTGTTGCAGTGGGAGTTGTTGTAGGCACACGCACGTACACAAATGAAATCTAGAGGTTCTCCGTACAAAGTATTTCTAATGTTCTCTATCTCAAAAAATAAATAAAAATAGATTGAAGCTACAGAGGCAGATGAAATAGAGGGCCGGGGCTAAAAAATTCACAAAAAAAAAATGAGAATAGGAATTTGGAGTGTGATCTTGCCATTTAGACATCCATTAAATATTTTTAAAAGTACTTAAACAGTGTCACCAATTCTAGAAATCGAATTAAATTAAGGGTTTTTTTTTAAGAGCCAGAAAAAAGTTCCAAAACCAGTGTGACCCTGTGCGCAAGCGCTCAGTGCAACTCTGTAAAGGCAACAGATTCTTTACTAGTAAATTAATTAATTTTTACCGTGAAGCTTATGGTATAAAATAAGAAATGAAATTGTTAGCCCATGAATGCTTCACTTTATAAATTTTTCAACTTTGCGTTACCTTTAAGCCATGTTTCATAGATACAAAATGCTTGATTAGGAGTGCCTTAGTTACTGAGTAAGTGGGTGCTCAGTTGCCTTGACATCGGCTTAAAACTTGGCGCTCATAGCATGCATCTCAGGGCACTCGGCGCAGTTTTTCCAGCGAGGCACCAGGAAGGGAGAAGCGCTGCGCACGCAACCCCACTAAAACAAAAAAATACAGACACGGGACACAATACACTAGTGGTCATGGAAATAGGTATGCTTTATGCCATTATCCATAAAATTAGTAATTTAAAAGGAAAGCATTCTCTTCATTAATTTTTTAAAATTTTAATTTTAGTATTTTACGAATTATGTAGAATATTTTAAAATGTTTACAAAAATATTTATGCACTAACTAATAGAAAAAGCTTTTTCGAAACCATACAAAATATTTTCATTAAATATCCATATATTTGTAAAAGTGAGCATTTGTTTTTTTCCCTATTGTCTAAACAAGCCAAAAGTCGAATGATCCCCCTGCTCCGAATAAAAAAAAGGCAATTTGCTCAGCATCCAGTTAGGTGTCATAAGGGATGAACACAGAATCAGGTTGTTCATCCCAATCACCATCATGTCTGATTTCTGATTTCAACCCAGTTTCAGTTCCAGTTGCAGAAGTTCACTTTTTCGGGGCCTCCACTGTCGCCGGATGTTTGGCACGCGCAAGTGAAACGGGCTTACAACCCCTAAAAGGGGGTGGGAATGGTGGTGTTTTACCTTCTGGATTTTGGGAATGTAGAGGGTGGTTGGGTGCTGCGAGCAGTGCATGCGTGGTGGTTTAAAAAGGCCAAAAGGAAAAAAAAAACAGAACGAAAAACAGGATAAGGCAGTATTATCATGGGTTAAAATTCGAGCTCGTCGAGTTTGCGTGTGTATTTGTCGGGGGCTGGTGGTGAAAGTTCTGGGCCTTTGGGGGTGGCTTTTTCCAGTGTCCGAGAATCTCTGCTCTCAATTTCCCGACGGGGGTGTTGTGTTGTGTTAGCCCATATAGCTGTGCTCTTCTCGCCCAAAGTGGGGGAGTTTCAAAGGGGTACACATACGAGTATATGTGTATTTGGCCATGAGTTTGGAGCTGTTAACAGTGCACCGTATTTCACGTTAGTTATTTTGGTTTCTAGTTAATATTTTCTGCTAGAAATATTTCCTATCGAGGCTATAGACAGAGGAAGACGACCAGACCTTATATATATTCGTATATATAGCCATCTCAGGCGGCAAAGTCGACGCATGGGCGCAGTATTGATTTTTCACTGCGTCGACGTCGCTGCTTTGTCGCAATCACTCCGTGGGGTGGTTTCTCGTGCCCTCTCTTTCTCCCCCGCTACAGCTCTCTCTTTCTCCACCAGCTAGCGCCCTCTTTTTCTGCCGCCGCGTTGCCGTCGTTGGATTCCGAGTTTCTGAGCAAACGCAAATAGAACTTGAGCACAGAGAGCCACTAAAAGCGGTACTGAGTGGTTCGTTCGGGAGCCCTAATCTCGTTCCAAAAAAAAAAAAGAAATTACTTATTTTATTTTCTGTGCTACAAAAAGTGTGTGCCAAAAGTTCTGAACCTGCCTGAAAAACAAATTAAAAAAAATCGAAAAAATAATTAAAAAGTAAACGAAAAAGACAACCCAAAAGTTCACCAAAACAAATCTCCGCTGCACGTCACATAAAAAATCCCTGAGGCAAGCTAAAACCACGAAAAACAATTGATAAACGTTAATTCCACTGAATATTATTGCTTAGTCGGGCATAAATTTTGAACCCTATATCAGTGCGCACGTGCAACGGCCCCCAAGAAAGCGAAAGAGAGGGCCATACTCGGGTAGAAAGAGAGGCTAGATTGCAAATCTGTGCGGGAGCAGAAGAAGCTGGGGGATTCTGCGCACTGGAGAACAGAGAATCGAGAACGGATAATGCACATGCTCAGAAAACGCGGAGAATAAACCAATGAGAGCGCAAGATTTGTGTTTGCTTAATATTTTTCAAAATGTGAAAAATAATATATTGCCAGTATCTAATAGTTACAGATGGGGTGCTCTTTAAAAATGATATACGCCTATTTTCAGTTTAATTTAATAAATAATTATAGTGAAAAAATATTAATAATTTTATGAAAAACCCATTAGAAAGAGGTATATAGTTAGAAACAAATTTTAAAACCAACCTAGAAACATTGTAAATATAACTAATAGTGAGCAGATTTTCTTTGATGATATTTTTCTTATTCTTTATAAGAACTTAAACTTAGAACTTTTAAACTTAGAAAGAGTATACCATAAATATTGGGAAAGCTTGTCAAAAGAAGATAGTGCAGGGGAATAAAACAAGAAACCGATACAGAGAAGACATATGAGTACCCAATCCTGTATCTTTCGGTTTGTGTCAGGGTCAGACTTCTTCGGTTCTTGTGAGCTACCTGTGCCACATGGACGGCTTTTGTTTTCGCTTTCGCTCACCTTACCCCCATATTTATTTACATATAGTACACGTTGTATATACACCCAGGTTCTCGCCGTTTATCGGCTCCCGAACCGAAAAACCGATACGATCCCATCCGATCCGATCCGATCCATTCGTAGGGCCCTACGAATAAAAAATAAAAAAGCGACTTGAACGTCGACGGCGCTAATCTGCGACTGTGGATCGCTCGAATTACAAACAGTTGTGCATATGTACCTTGTATATATGGTATGTATGGTATATGTACATATTGTTGCCGGGGCTGCGTTATAAAACACTGAATTGTTCGCTTTTGTTGTTCTATTATTCGTCGTTTGTGGTGTTGCGCATGCGCGCTTTTGACCTGATTCACTTGTCGCTTATCAGCAGAAAAAGCGATCCAAGTTCTGTTGTTGCCGTCGCCGTCGCCGATATACCCTGTACGCCCGATGATATAGGGGTATACATATTTCGAAACGTAATCAACCCCTAGCTTCAGCTTGGGGTGTTTTCAAAATTAAATATGCTAATCCTGTATGCTTATGACAATTCACGGCGTGTGCCATAATATTGCTTTGTTTTATGAACTATGAATGTTTGAGCTATAGATAAACTGAAACTATATTGTTTGGGGAATTAGGGTTGCTTAGATCTAGGGATCTCTAGTTGGATAAGTTTCTCAAAAAACGTGGAAAATATTTTATATATTTTTATATTTAAAAAAAAAACCTGAATTACTTAGAAATAGGAATCAAACTAGAGGGATAAGTTACTCAATAACATAAAAAAAACATTATATATATTTTAATATTGTTCAGAAAATATTTTATATATTTTAATATTGTTAAGAAAATCAGGTTAAGTAATCTCTAGAGATTTTTAGTTGCATAACTTTCTCAAACAACTTGAAAAATATTTTATATATTTTTAAATGGTTTAGAAAATCTAAATACTTCTAGGGATTTCTAGTTGGCTAAGTTCCTTGATAACTTGGTTAAAACGTAAAATATTTTAATATTGTTTGGGAAATATTTGTTCAAGGTCCCTAGGGTTTCCCCTGTTCTATAATTACTTTGTTATCGAAGACTTGAGAACTAATTTCTTTGTTTCCCCCAACAGCTCTTATCACACTGCGCATGCGAATAAGTCCTTCGGGAGTCCAGTGAAGAAGGTGCGAGGAAAGAAGGGAAGAGGATCAGGAGCAGGGATCAGGAGCAGGAGGGAGGAATCCCCCGAAGCACCGGCAAACTGGCCACCACAAGCTATCGGTTGGTCGTGGCGCCGGCGGGCAGCCAGCGGAGTTCGGCTGGCAATGTGGTGGTCACGACCACGACCACCTCCTCGGGCAGCAACTCCTCGAATGGCGGGGGTAACAACGCGGGCAGCAGTTCGGGCAGCGGCGGTCTCAATGTGACCACCATCACAACGACTGGCGGAGGAGGAGGCGGCGGCGGAGGAGGAGGCGGTGGCCAGCTGCAGAGTGGCGGCAACAGTTCCCAGAGCAATGGGACCACCTACAAGATCGAAATGCTGGACGAGGATATCCAAAGTTTAGGCTCCGATGACGACGACGAGGATCTGATCAGCAGCGATGGCAGTTTGTACGAGGGAGATCTTGGTTCCATGCCCGTGAACGATGACGTGGCCCACCAGTTGGCCGCCGCCGGACCAGTGGGCGTGGCAGCAGCGGCTGCCATTGCGAGTTCCAAGAAGCGCAAGCGACCCCATTGCTTCGAAACGAATCCCTCGGTGCGGAAGAGGCAACAGAATCGATTGCTACGCAAGCTGCGCGGGATTATCTACGAGTTCACGGGTCGCGTGGGCAAACAGGCTGTGGTTTTGGTGGCCACACCTGGTAAACCCAACACTAGCTACAAGGTTTTCGGAGCCAAGCCGCTGGAGGATGTGCTGCGCAACCTGAAGAACATTGTGATGGACGAACTGGACAATGCGTTGGCCCAGCAGGCGCCACCGCCGCCACAGGATGATCCGTCGCTCTTCGAACTGCCCGGCCTGGTGATCGATGGCATACCCACGCCCGTGGAGAAGATGACCCAGGCGCAGCTGCGAGCCTTCATCCCGCTGATGCTGAAGTATTCGACGGGGCGGGGGAAACCCGGTTGGGGCAGGGAGTCCACGCGACCGCCCTGGTGGCCCAAGGAGCTGCCGTGGGCCAATGTGAGGATGGATGCCCGCTCCGAGGACGACAAGCAGAAGGTGGGTGGGGTGGGTGTTCCAACATACCGCCCCCGATCTCCTTTGGATCGTACTTATATACTATATTTACCAATTACAGATCAGCTGGACGCATGCGCTGCGCAAGATCGTGATCAACTGCTACAAGTACCACGGCAGGGAGGACCTGCTGCCCACCTTTGCCGACGACGAGGACAAGGTCAACGCTCTGATCTCGCAATCGGGCGACGAGGACGAGGACATGGAGCTATCGAATCCTCCCACCATCCACACGGTCACCACCATGACGCCGCCGACGGGCAATAGCAATGTGAGTAGGCTGAAGGGAGTGACTATGGCAGGGTTTGGAAAATAACATGCACTGTAAAAAACATGAACAATTTTTGACATGTGTGTAAAATACAAAAGTGTTCAAATGTGAAGAATAATTGTTAGCACACATACAGTAGCTCACTTGTGTTTTCTACACAAAGTGTTATTAACACTACGTGTTTTTTACACACTGTGTTTTTAAACCAAATGAAAATTACATTTTACTGACATTAGCGAGTCGAAGGAAAGTGAAAAACCAATATGGGGCATGATATCTTATTTGTTAGTTTTAACCATGAATTCTTAAACTCTAGAAAACATATAATTCTGACACTTCAATGTCAAAAACTCATTTTGTTAAAAACAGGCTGTGTAAAAAACACGTCGTGTAAATAACACTAATGAACTGTGTGTGTACAATTTTGTACACACAAGTCAATAACTTTTTTTGAACTTTACACTTTGACATTTAACACTAGTTTTGTACAGTGTGTGTTATTTTCCGAGCCCTGGTCTAGGGTTTCGGTTGGGCTTACGATCCTCTAACTTTGGTACTCACTTTTCCCATGGTCGGATTCCATCGACCTTTAATCACATTACTAATCCGCACTTGGGAAATGCTCATATCACATTACTAAACCATCCACCAATCCAATGCAATCCCATCGATCCCATCAGCAACCGCAGCAGGTGAACGTGGTGAAGATCAACAGTGCCGGAACGGTGATCACCACCCACACGGCCCAGAGCAACACGCCTGCTCCGACGATCATCCAGAGCACCAATAACCAGCATGTGACCACGACGGCCACGCTGCCTGCCTCCACGAAGATCGAGATTTGCCAGGCGCCGCAGCAGCAGCAACAGCAGCAGCAGCAGCAACATCACCAGCAGCAGCAACACCAGCAACAGCAGCACCAGCAACACCACCTGCCCAGCACGGTGCACATCCAGCCGGTGGCCGGTGGGCAGCCGCAGACGATTCAGTTGACCACGGCCAGTGGAACGGCGACGGCCACCGCGGTGCCGACGACAGCGGCCGCCGTGAGTGCGGCACAGGCCCATGCCCACGCCCACAACCACGCCCACTCGCATTCGCAGGCCCATGGACACGCGCACTCGCAGTCGAGTGGCAACCAGACGGTCACCGCTCAGCAGATCGCCAATGCCCAAGTCTGCATCGAGCCCATTACGCTGAGCGACGTTGATGTTCGTACTAATCCGGATGAAATGCCCTTTGAATTGCCCCTTGAATTGCCGTTGTGCCCACTAATCGAGCCGGGAGCTGCGGGATGGGGACTTGTAGTAGCCTAGCAGGATTAGGGATTGGATTTAGGGAACTACCAGTATTGTCATACTGAAAAGGCCTCTTTAAAGTTTTACTAGCTCATAACTTTTATTTTTGATTACTAGACATTGGATTATAAGCAAAAACATTCGATATCTAGTGATATTTGATTGAAAAGAAATTGTTTTCAAAAAGTTAAGATTGTGTTTAAGTTTTTGAAAAATAAGTTCGCTTAAATTGGAATGTTAAGAACACTGTTTTGCATATAATCCAATGTATTTTAAATACAATCTGGAAACAAAAAATGTTGAGATCTAGTTACACTGTTTTATAAACAAAAAACAAGAAGTTCATTTAAGAAAGTAATAATATTTAAAATCTACAAGGAATAGATGAATACAATCTGAAAACAAAGTATTTTTAGGTCATTTAAAAAAGTTATAATATTTAAAACCTACAAGGATTTAAAGGTGGAAAATAAGTCTGATAGATATACAACTTTAAAATTAGTTAAGAATAATCTAAAATCGTAAAATTTTCAAGAACTTCTTAATACTGTTTCTATTCCTAAAATGAACTAATAGTTGATAGTTGATTGTTCTATATTTTTGAGGAATTCCTCTGCATAGCTTACAAGTCCCGGTCCTTTGCTCCCCCCTAAATTTTTCTATTTTGGCTCAATCTTCCGTTTTCGCTGTTACTTATCGTTAATCTTTGATGTTGTTGCTCCCCGACGAACCTCTTGATTTATTTGATTTAACCCGATTTGATCTGATTTTTTGTTTTGTTTGTTTGTTACTTCTGTTGCAGCTGGTTGTTATCGAGTTATTGGTTATTTCCATCATTATTTGCATCCACCACAAATCGAAAAATCGCACCCACATGTAAATACGACTTTAGCCTAAAGAACAAAAAATACGAATCATTATTACATTATTATTATTGCTTGCTTGTTAATTAACTTTTGTAGTGCTTTGTTTTTTTTTTTAATTACCTAGCTTATTACGGTTCATATTTAATATAATTTGAAGACTAACTGGATGTTTTCTTTATATACAGTACACCACGCAAACGGTGCTCTCCCAGAATGCCGATGGCACCGTGTCGCTGATCCAGGTGGATCCCAACAATCCCATCATCACACTGCCGGATGGAACCACTGCCCAGGTGCAAGGTGTTGCCACGGTGGGTTAACCAGCTCTATATCGAATCCTTATATTTTTATCTATATCTTTGTATTTTTTATAGCTCCACCAGGGCGAAGGAGGCGCCACCATCCAGACGGTTCAGAGTCTCACCGATGTCAATGGGCACGAGAACATGACCGTGGATCTCACCGAGACGCAGGATGGCCAAATATACATAACCACCGAGGATGGTCAAGGTAACTACTACCTTTATTATATATTTATCCATTTATAATACACAATTACCCTTTTTCCCCAGGCTATCCCGTTTCGGTGAGCAATGTGATCTCGGTGCCCGTCTCCATGTACCAATCGGTGATGGCCAACATGCAGCAGATCCAGACGAACAGCGATGGAACCGTCTGCCTGGCGCCCATGCAGGTAGATACGAGTGCCAATCGCGGTACTAATGCCACCGCCACCAGCTCCTCCTCCGCCTCCTCCTCCTCGTCTCCTTTGGCGGGCAATGTTCAGTGCTACTCGCTGATCTCAGCGGGTTCAGCAGCGGCGGTTCTAGGTCGTCGCACTGCCGCTGGTGGAGTGGTGAACCAGCAGGGGGGGCGTTACTACCTGGCCACCGCCGCCGCCTCAGCCGCCACCACTAGCAGCAACAACAACAATAGCAGCCTGGCGAATAATAACAATAATAGCATAAAGATGCCACTGCCCATGCCCATTGTACTGGCCACGCCCAGTTTGCCGCAGGTGGCAACCAGGTCCACCAGAAGGGGCGGGATTAGCGGAGGAGGAGGAGCTGCAGCTGTCGCCGCCGGAGGAGGAACTAACTCCATGGTGATGGTTCAGAAGCGAAGAAAAGCGAGTGCCGCCCTAAAAAGTAGAACTCATCTAAAGGCCAGTGAAGGGAACTCCTCCATTCGATGCGTGGATAGCGCCAGTTTGACCCAGCTCCAGCTGCCTTCCATCAAGCTGGAGCACCTGGAATAGTAGTAGTGACCCACCCCTCATCCAAAGAAACACCAGCCCATCTCGAATCTAGTCAAATGCGGCTTTGCACAAAACACAAACAAGAAATCTAAAATCTAAATGAGAAACTAGGAAGATAAGAGGGAAACTAATGCACTTGCCATTTAAGCCTGTAAACTTAGACACATGCACATTGTGAATGCCAAAAAAATTAGTAGAGATACTAAACTGTACGAATTGAATTTAGTGCCGGAAAAAGAGAGGAAGACCAAATAATTTGTTGATAATTGAAACCGAAAACCAAATCAAAAACAGAGCTAAATCAAAAACTAAAATTGTTCCTAGTTAGAAAAGCAGTTAACAGAGCTACAAAACATTTAACATACAATTTGTTTAGTTTTTAGCCATTTGTTTAGTAGTTAAGTCGACGAGGAGTACAGAAGATAATCGTGCAAATAATCTTGCTTAGAGCGCAACACACACCAAATATTAACCAATTTAAGTTGTACCATTTGGGTAAGTTTTAGTCAGTAAGTAGTAAAGCGAACAGGGATCAGCCTAGGCGTAAAATATGTATGTACTTGTCAGCTTGTGAATTTTAGCCACCCTTTTAGACCCACCATCCAAAAACCATCCCCCAGAAAAAAAGAAAACGTAGTCAATTCGCATTGAAAATGCGCTAAAATGCGGGGAAACGAGTTTGCCATTGGAGTTAGTTAGCTTTATGCGGGAGATATATGTGCTATATATATAGATATATAGATGTAGAGGGGATTCGATATATTCTCCTCGAAGTGCGTGCAAAATAATTTTATGTTGATCTATAACTATTACTATTACCATTATTGCTATTGTGTTTTTAATTCAATTCATTATTGCTATTACCTATTACTATTGTGTTTAAATGTTTGATTTTATATATACCGCACTTATTTGAATTGTTTTAGACCAAATTTTATGTTTAATCGAATGAGAGAAGCCAACAAATTTTATTGAATAAATCTTTTGTTGTTGTGATTTTATTATAATTTTACCTTTGAATTTTTGCTAGTAAATAAAGCCCAGCAAATGAATTTGAATATTATGATTATTTTTTATTTATATTTTGTATTATATAGCCCTGATTTTTCCTTGAGTATGTAAGTATGATTTGCTATTATATGTATACTTTTTATGCTTAATTTATTTTATTCTTTTTCGCCAGACTGAAGAGACCGAAGAATATCGAAGGAGCCCTCGAGAAATGATTATAATTATTTTAACTAATTCCTGTACTAATTAAATTTGTTTTTATTTTATTAAAAAAACAGGTGGAGAACGGCGACCAGCTGGAGACGATCACCATGTCGCCGGGCATGCACCAGATGATGATCCAGGGCGGACCCGGCCAGGAGCCGCAGCTGGTGCAGGTGGTCAGCCTGAAGGACGCCACCCTGCTGAGCAAGGCAATGGAGGCCATCAACTCCGGCAACGTGAAGTCCGAGGACACGATCATCATGGAGCAATAGCTGGAGCCCATAGACGGCATGATCTCGCCCGGCTTGAGCGAGTGACGTGCCGTTCGAGCCGTATATCGCAGCTCTCCTGGCTGATCCCCATCCTGATCCTGATCCTGGCCCATCCCAAAGTTAGAGGATGTTTTCCAAGTACCTGAAAGGTGTGAAAGGCGTAACGGAGGGAGGAGCAATTGGAATCATCTAGTCAACGCAGTTCTAGTCATGAGAGCGTGCTCTGTATAAAGCTATAAAGATCAATCAGTCTAGTCTTCGCATAGAAAATTATCTTTAACTACTCGTAACAAACCCCCTATCCCTAATCTATTTTTTTTTAAGTGAGTGCTGTTCGTTTATTTTTTTTTGCTCTATAAATAGTTCAATTCTGGGCTGGATACTCATAGCTATAATATCGTAACATACATATGCCTAGATGTAAGCCATTATAAGCGTTACTTGTACGTACAACCCTATACATATATATGTATGTTTAAATGGTATATATACTCGTGTAACGTTTGCAATAATTAACCAATTGAATATTTAACGAAACGAGAGAGCAGAGATTACAAATTAATTATACAATTTAGGACAACTTGAAGCCCATGCAATGTAAACAGAGAGCATCACTTTAAACTTAATTAAATTACCTAATTACTAAAGATAACGAACAAAAAACCTATGCATAATTATCGAATAAACCAAAAAGTGTACGACAAATGTAAGGCCTCTTTTGGGAGATGATGATGATGTGATGACCTAATGAAGAAAGGATGAAGATGCGATCGGTGTTTCATAACCCAATTGGCAGGATGTGCGGCGCTCGATTTGGTGATTTATTTAGCCGGCCCATCGAAGCAGGAAACCCGGTGACGCAACGATCCGGAAACTGGCAGCCACTGGAGGAAGGTTGTCTCTGATCCACAGAGTGCTTTTGTCTTTCTCTGGCGGGGAAAAACTAAAAGCCCAGCTTCGATACGAAAATTACACGCCGAAATGTGGGAAATAATGGGAGGCGGGCGAGGAGTGGACACTCCACACACACCGAAAGTATCATAAAGTTCATAGAGGCAGCAAACACGTTTTCCTCCTCGGCTGCATTGTAATTTAAACGAACGTGGAACGTTGACCCGCTGCTCCACTACACTACAAAAGCCGATGGAGGGGCTCTGCAGCTGGAGAGGAGTGGAGAATGGAGTGGAGCAACTGGGGACCTGGCATAGGTCGAGGTTGCTGCGCTTCCTCGTTGCCTGTTGCATGTGGCACGAAAGGCCTCGACTTTACAGAAAATATTTACAGGTATGTATTGTCAGAAAAATGTAGGTTTGACCATCAATCCAACAATATTTTTACATGCACAGAAAAAAAATTCGATATAAATAAAAAGCCGATATCAATTTCATATTTTATCATTTCATAAAAGCTATACAAATATTTACAGGTATGTATTGTCAGGAAAATATAGTTTTGACCACCAATCCAACAATAAAAAATTTGATATCAATAAAAAGCCGATGTAACTAATGTCAAATTTATTATTCAAACATATCAGCTTGATATTTTATTATTTCATAAAAGTTATAAGAATACTGTTCAAATTCCAAATTCAGTACTGTTTTGATATTGTAAAATAAGATATACACCATCTTTATGCATATCAAAATGATATGAATAGCTTGATATTTAAAAATGTTTAAATTATCCTGCACATATCAATCTGACCTTTTTTTCTGTGTAGATCTGTAATATATCAAGCTTTAAAACAGCAGATGAGAGGCGTTTTAGATGGGATCAACTTTACTTTTTGATCACATCCATAAGATTTATGGAACGCCTCTCATCTGCTGCTTTAAAGATTGATATAGGATCGCCTTCCGCCCCTTTTTGCTCACCTTCAGCTCGTTTTCGGGATGCGATGTTGCGTCTTCGGCTGGCAACTTGCAACTCGCAACAGCAACGTGCAACTCGCATTGGAAATTCGCGTCTGGGTCGCGTTGCAATTGACGCCACTTGTGTTTACTTTGTTTTTAGCCGCCTTTTCCCATTTTCCATGTGTCACCTGCCCCTTTCCACCGATTTCAACATATATATATATGATTTTGAGTATGAACAGGCGAATTGTGTAAGAGATGCTGATGCGGGATTTATTATACCGCTCAAATTGCACTTTCCTCGGGAGGTGGTGTACCATCTGCAATTAGTGAACCGTTGCCACGCCCCCTAAAGAGGCGAAAAGGGCTTCGTAATGAGCGAAGGGGGGAGGTGCGAAAAAAAGGGGAGCCTCTGCATGTTAATTGCATTTTACGGGAGCTAAAAGAAAAAAAACCCACGCAATATGTATGCAAATGTTTTTTATGTCAGAAAGTTGAAAAAGTTAAGTCACCATAGTGATCCATATTTAGTGTGTTAGATAAGCAAATCTCACTTCAATTGAGTTGCATACTAAATGATTATACAATGTGCGATTTATTTGTAATTCATGTAATTTACACTTTTTTCTTGAGATTTTTTTTTATTAATTTTTTTTTTTATGTTTGAGATATTAAAGAAAAATTTCAAATAGTTTCTTTTTTTTACCAATTTATTTCAAAGTCTATATATATTGTTTGTTTATTTATAATATCTAATTTTGCGGTATTAAAAAAGATGTCAAATTGTTTTCTTTTTTTTACCAATAATGTATATATTTTTTTAAAAATCTATAAATTGTAAAATTAGTTTCTCAAGTGCCTTACAACCAATTGAAAAAATCAAGGGCGTTGCTTAAATCGAATATATGGTGATGAGTTTTAAATTAAAATTTTGCACAAGTGCTAAGTAGGCTGTCCCACTTTTAAAACCCTTGTCTTTGGTTAATTAGCCGGTTGAATTATTACTTGCGTCATTTAGCTACATATTATGTCGGCAGTGTGTATAAAAAGGAGATAAACTTGTGTAGCCGAAATTTCATTAAGGGGGAGTATCTTTTTTGAACGTAAACTTTAATTAAAAGGGTTGGTGAATATATTATTGCTTTTTTGTTAGCAATTGCGTTCCTTGATCAACTTGTAAAATTACCATATGGCCTTTTCCCTACACAGATCTCCATGACGAATCGGCTGCATAGTTTTGGCCATATTTTTTGGAATACATTTTGGCTGCGGTGATTTTCTGGCTTGCTGCGATTTGTGGCCGCATCGAATGCGCCGTCGTCACGCCCATAATGATGGATCCGATGGACTGACTGAGCGACCAGTTGGCAGTTTGATCCCCACCACCGGGCTTTGTCATCGTTTTGGGCCAAATTGCCGGCGATATGTACCCCCAGATGCAAATCAAATAATGGCATCAATTGTACAACGCCGCAAGTTGCAAGTTGGCCTGATGTTGCTGTTGTGATCGGCGATGTTGCTTCTGCTGCTGCAGTGGCTGCAGTTGCTGTTGCGGATTATGCAATGGGAAAGGTGCAGCAGCAACTTGTCTGGCGGGAGTTGGAGATGCGCATTTGCTATACAAACAAATACAAATCGCTGGCCGACTACAAACTGTTGCAGATGCGCGACAATCGAGTGGAGCTGCAGTTATGAGTTGTCTGCAGCTTTCGCCCGCCGCCTTTTGCCTTTTGCCTTTGCCTTTGGCCACCCCATCTTAGCACTAGGAGATCCCAAAACTAAGGCCCAATCTGAATCCTCCCCCCTGACTAATGGCGACTGCGCGACGATGATGCGGCAGCATTTGGCCCACATTGCGCCAATGTGGTGGCTCACCCCAGCTGCACAGAGAGAAATTATCCAGAGGTGCTTTTGAATTATTAAAATACTAAAACAAAATTTTGAGGTATAAAGAAATATTATGCTAAAGTTTTAACACCAGAAATAATTTTAAATTATCTCAGAGAAAAATTAAATTATCCAGAAGTGCTGTTAAAAATATTTAAGTATTAATTTTTAGTTTAAGGAAATATTTTATAGCGTGTAAGACCGGTAGGTAGCTATTTTGAGATATAAAGAAAAGGTATGTTAATGTTTTAAAACAATAGATTATTTTAATAATTAAACAACTCTTTGCAATAATAATACTTTTTTATAATATTTTTTGATAACGGTCGAATTTTATTTTAGAAAGATTTATTGCTAACAGTTGAAAATTAATAAGTATGAAATAACCTAAATGTAGGAAACTCTTCTTATTATATTATAATATAATAAAATTTAGTTTTTTATATTTATAATATCTATTTTTAATTTTTTTCGTAGGATTTCTAAAAATGTACAAGTATAAATTAACTTTTTGTTTATTTATTTTATATTTTTATGTTTTTTTTTACAATACCTATTTTTGATTTTAAATATGCTTATTTTCAATTTCCCGCAGTGCCTTGGCAGCACCTCCAACATCTGCCAACCACACGGTGAGCGTGGAAAACGGTTTTTCCTTTTGCTTTCTGGCAGAGCGAAGCTTTTCCGGTTAAAGTTATGTTGCCTGTGGTTTCGTATAAAAACTCTGGCTGCCATCGGTGGTCATGTCAGTTGTGGATTCGCACTTAGCCCACTAGTTAACCCAAACGGAGCGTTCCAAGCGATGAAAGTACGGCTCGTCGTTCGCCAGGACTACAGAATAATTGATTGAAGAATATTGCGCATGCGCAGCGTGTTCTCTATGTTTTTTTTTGTTCAAGTGATTCTCATCGAGTGCTTTTGCTTACGTTTCAGGCCTTTGTGTGTCTCTTGCTCATCGGAGCGGCCAGTGTGACGGCCAAGCCGAAGCCCGGCGGAGGAGGAGGTTGGTCCTCTGGCGGCGGAGGAGGCGGTGGCCATGGAGGCGGTGGCGGCGGAGGCTGGTCCTCCGGCGGAGGAGGAGGCGGTGGCGGCCATGGAGGCGGAGGCGGTGGAGGAGATGTCCAGATAATCAAAGTGATCACGGAGAATGGAGGCGGCGGTGGTGGAGGAGGAGGCTGGTCTTCTGGAGGCGGCGGAGGAGGAGGTTGGTCCTCTGGAGGCGGCGGCGGCGGCGGTTGGTCATCAGGCGGAGGAGGAGGTGGTGGCCACGGAGGCGGCGGCGGCGGTGGTGAAGTAAAGCTCATCAAAATCATTAGCCTTGGATCGGCCGGCGGTGGAGGAGGAGGACATGGCGGCGGTGGTGGAGGCGGCGGCTGGTCTTCAGGAGGAGGCGGCGGCGGCGGAGGCTGGTCTTCTGGCGGCGGAGGAGGTGGTGGCCACGGAGGCGGCGGTGGCGGCGGCACCAAGGTCATCAAAATCATCAAGCTGAGCTCCGGCGGCGGCGGTGGTGGCCATGGAGGCGGTGGTGGCGGCGGAGGCTGGTCTTCCGGAGGCGGCGGCGGTGGTGGCTGGCAGCCTGCTGGTGGTTGGGCCTAAACCTTAAGCCCAATCCCAATCCGAGGCTAGAATCCTAGGAAGCCATCGAGGCAGTCCACGATCAATCTTGTAAATACTGTACATATCCAAGAAGCAATTATTTTTTTTAACCTGTTACTTTGTTACCCCAATCCCAGTCCCAATCCCATCCCCACAGAACTGTTACTCAATTAAGCATGAGACTATGTGGCAAATGGCATTTGCTTGGAGCACACAATTTGTATATTAAATAAATGTACCCTAAAACTGTTATTTCATAACGTCCTCTATTTTCTGGGCCAAGAAAGCAAATGTGTGTGTCAGTTTTCCCAACCAAATGTGACGTTTTCAGATTTTAGTTACCAAAAGATCAGAAGGTGTAAAACGCACAGCTGATTAGTTGGGTGTTGGTAGTTGTGAAGTGTCTTTAGGAGATTCATATATTGGAATGTCAAATAGCTGGAAGTGGACTCTAAGATGCAGTGCACCAAGATCATCTCCATGGATTGATTTTTTTGCGAAAACTGATATTTTAGGGTGGAAAATATGGATTCGAATTTTCGACGAAAATAGTCATTTTTTTATGGTTTTTTAGTTGTAGCTTGGACAATTCAAGGCCTACAGCTAAAAGACCGACTGTTTTCAACAGCTAACGTCCTATACTAACAAATCCCATCACTTTCTGGAAAATTAATTTTTTTATAAATTTTCGCATTTTTGATAAGGGGTTATTTCGAGCAGCCCAAAAGCAGTTCACATTCTTCATTTATGCGACAGCCCAAAAGTATGCATGTCCTTCAAAAATAAATACAGTATTAATACAATTTCATTGTTTAGCTTTATTATATAATCTTAATTTTATTATTATTTACAATATAAAATGCGTTTCTTTTATTTTCCTAAACAAATCATTTAGAGCTTAAACTAAAGTGTTATATTCATGACTTAGCCTGGATTATCGTATCTTTTTTATTTCTTACAAAGGTGTATGCATTTGAATATCCAATTAATTGAGTTCTTGGTTGCTATGGTAGGCTGAATTCTAGGGTCACGTGGAACTGCTTCAATTTAAGTGCTCGCTACTCGAGACCTACGTTCTGTTTGCTTTAATGTTCGTTGACTTACTCCCACATCTTCTGGATTTTTATTGCAGGAGAAAGTCGAAGGCACCGAGGGGTTATCAAGGTCGGCCAGTGAATTGAAGTTCCAATAGTTCTGTACCTTCTAACAAAGAATAATTAAGAAAAATTAGTAACGTCATTTTAAGTTTTTTTTATTTTACCTACAATTTTAAACGAAATCCACCCGTAATTTGCGTTACAATTGCATTAAGATTTACAAATGACACATGGCCCTCGCATAATTAATGACCCCGTGGTGGCTCAACAGTTTCCAAGTGGTTTTCTGGTTGGGATGCAAGCTCAAGATCAAGATCACAGGTTTCCTTATGCTGTGGGCTGCAACATGACTTGACTGAAACCGATCTGGTAGCTATATAAACTGTGCTTCGGCCGGGTTTGGGGCATCAGTTTCTATAGTGTTCTACTACAGCATCCAGAAATTAAACCCAGCCTTACTATGCGTTTCACTCTGCTCGCAATCTTCCTCTTCGGAGTGCTCCTGGCCGTCGTTTCCGCCGGCGGAAATGGTGGTGGTGGCGGCGGTGGCTGGCAAAAGGGTGGTGGCGGCGGAGGAGGAGGTGGTTCCCAAGGAGGCTGGCAGAAGGGCGGCGGCGGAGGAGGTGGCCAAGGGGGCTGGCAGAAGGGCGGCGGCGGCGGAGGAGGCGGTGGAAAGCACGGCGGCGGTGGAAATGGAGGTGGCGGCAAGCATGGCGGCGGCGGAGGAGGAGGTGGTGGAAAGCACGGCGGCGGTTGGTAAATCCCAAAAATCCACCCACCAACGAACCACTGACCAATCTCCGGCTCAATACTCCAGCAACCAAGATCTAATCCAGTAATCCGCAATGGTGATCTTCCCAACGAGACACTCCAGTTATACCTAAGTTTCTTCGTCTGCCTCTTTCCTCAATTCAAATTGTATTAATCTAGTTCTAGTGTTCCCAACATTTTGTTATTTAATCAAACGTTTTTGAGCTGCAAATCAAAGCGACGCAAGTTTTACATGGTGGTGGAGAATAATTTACAGGAATATTATGAGTGGTGATGGGACTCTGACCCGGAGACTCCCTCAGTTGAAAGCCCAGGAAATCTGGGACTTCCAATAAGTAATATTTAGAAAAGCATCCGCTTTTCCAGTGGGGCTTCCTTAAGGTATCTGCTTCAATTGCGGGGATTTTTCGACTTTACAGAATAAAGTTATGCGGCTCAGCTCGCCAATTGCTTCTCACATACTGATGAGTTGCGAATGGAAACAGTTGGTTCTCTCAACGAAGTTGGAATACGCTTACTGTGAGTGTTCTTAACTGTGCATATTAAGATGTTTTATCATTGGAATTCTGGACATTAGTTGGTTCTAAGCTATCTCTTAGTTAACACCTGGTTTTAACTATACAGGTTCTATCTCTCCGCGATTCATTCACCTCTATTTCTGATTCTCTCCTATTTAGCAGATGAGTAAGAGGGATTTTCCAGCAGATGTCATGCATATAATTGCTGATACTCTGCATGATGAACGGGTGCACCCGGCGTATGCGTAATGTTTAATGTTTGTTCTGTAAAGAAAATATAAGAAACGATTAGATTAACTGAAATTTTTAAATATAAATTAAAATATCAAAAGTTATATTAAATAACTTTAAAATATGGTAATGGTTTATTTTGTGGTTAACCGCTATATTTTACGGTTTAAACTATTTAATGATACAGTATCTTTGTTATAACCGCAATATGAATATATTTTGTGGTCAACGTTCACATTTTAATCTTCCACCTTCTGTTTACCTAGTTAGAAATCAGAGAGCATGGGTAGAATTTTATAGACCTAGTACAGAGCATTGGTAAGTCCCCGATTTCAGTATCTCCAGTGACCCATTGAGTAATTAATGTTTAATGCCCGCCGGCCAGCCTTATTGTTGTGTAAGTAACTCCCCCGATTTTTTCAAGCCCGATCGCCTGAGAGAATTCGATGGCTCCCAGTGGTGACGATTTTGCGACGATGCGCGGGAAAACAATGGAAGTCATATATAAAGATGCACCTTGCACGGATTGACGACCAGTTGGACACCACCTTTTGCGACGAATAGAACGGATTAGCATTAACGGAGGAGCATCGGCAAACCGGAACCGGAACTAGAATATATACGTCAAATAGTCAACTAAAATGAGGCATTGGCAGTTCTTCGCCCTTTGGCTGCTGATCCTGGCCAGCTGCGTGGACTTCACCACTCCGTCTTTGCTCGCCCTGAAGAAGAAGCTGCTTTTCGGCGGTGGCGGCGGTGGAGGATTCGGCGGTGGCGGAGGATTCGGTGGCGGCGGAGGATTCGGAGGTGGCTGGGGAGGCGGCGGCGGTCATAACGGAGGAGGAGGAGGCTACAATGGAGGAGGCGGTGGATACCACGGTGGAGGAGGAGGTGGCTACAACGGCGGAGGGGGATACCACGGCGGAGGAGGCGGCGGTGGCTATCATGGAGGTGGAGGTGGAGGTGGCTATCATGGCGGCGGAGGCGGAGGCTATCCCGGTGGAGGAGGCAGCACCATAGACGTCTATGTCGTGAAGCCTGTCTACAGCGGCGGAGGAGGCGGTGGCCATCAGTGGGGAGGCGGCGGAGGAGGAGGCCACAATGGAGGAGGCGGCGGTGGTTACCATGGAGGAGGCGGCGGCGGAGGAGGACCTTCCCAGTGGGGTGGCGGTGGTGGTGGCGGCGGCAGTGGCTCCTACGCCAGCAGCAGTGCCAACAGCTGGTCCTCCGGCGGAGGAGGCGGTGGCTGCCATTCCTGCGGAGGAGGAGGCGGTGGCAATGGCGCCTACGCCAAGGCCTCTGCGAACGCCTATGCAGGCAGCTGGTAGGAGTCCAACATGGATATCATCTTTTTTTTTATTTAATTTATAAGCCGTTCTGTGAAAATTTTTAAATTTTGAAAGCCGAAAAATACGCAAGTAAAGTGAAACCAATACTTTTATAAAAACTTAATAAAAAGAAAAGTAGCAAGCAAAAAACAAATAAACTCGTTATTAAATTTCTTAACGATTGGCATTTAAACCTTGCCATTTTATGCATTTTAAATTTTTCGCAAAAAATCATGGGGTACCCCCTTATAAAAAAATTAAAAATTGGCGAAAATTTTATTTTTCCAAAATCACACGGAAAGTTTTATGGATTTATAGCAAATTTTGTTATCTGTTCAAAGCAGTATGTATTTTTGGTGTAGGACCATTTTTGGCCAAGTTACAGCAAAAAAACCAAAAGAAAATATTTCAATTTTTGTCAAAAACTGAAATCCCGAATTTCCAAAAAAAAAACAAAACCGTTTTTTTTCGCTAAAACAAAGCAAATACTGATTTAAAGTATGGAGTGTCATACCTTTCTGAACTCGTTATTAAATTTTCTAACGATTGGCATTTAAATCTTGACATTTTATGGATTTTAAATTTTTCGCAAAAAATCATGGGGTACCCCCTTATAAAAAAATTGAAAATTTGGCGAAAATTTTATTTTTCCAAAATCACACGGAAAGTTTTATGGATTTATAGCACATTTTGTTATCTGTTCAAAACAGTATGTATTTTTTGTGTAGGACCATTTTTGGCCAAGTTACAGCAAAAAAACCAAAAGAAAATATTTCAATTTTTGTCAAAAAATGAAATCCCGAATTTCCAAAAAAAAAACAAAACCGTTTTTTTCGCTAAAACAAAGCAAATACTGATTTAAAGTATGGAGTGTCATACCTTTCTGAACTCGTTATTAAATTTTCTAACGATTGGCATTTAAATCTTGACATTTTATGCATTTTAAATTTTTCGCAAAAAATCATGGGGTACCCCCTTATAAAAAAATTAAAATTTGGCGAAAATTTTATTTTTCCAAAATCACACGGAAAGTTTTATGGATTTATAGCACATTTTGTTATCTGTTCAAAACAGTATGTATTTTTGGTGTAGGACCATTTTTGGCCAAGTTACAGCAAAAAAACCAAAAGAAAATATTTCAATTTTTGTCAAAAACTGAAATCCCGAATTTCCAAAAAAAAACAAAACCGTTTTTTTCGCTAAAACAAAGCAAATACTGATTTAAAGTATGGAGTGTCATACCTTTCTGAACTCGTTATTAAATTTTCTAACGATTGGCATTTAAATCTTGACATTTTATGCATTTTAAATTTTTCGCAAAAAATCATGGGGTACCCCCTTATAAAAAAATTAAAATTTGGCGAAAATTTTATTTTTCCAAAATCACACGGAAAGTTTTATGGATTTATAGCACATTTTGTTATCTGTTCAAAACAGTATGTATTTTTGGTGTAGGACTATTTTTGGCCAAGTTACAGCAAAAAAACCAAAAGAAAATATTTCAATTTTTGTCAAAAACTGAAATCCCGAATTTCCAAAAAAAAAACAAAACCGTTTTTTTCGCTAAAACAAAGCAAATACTGATTTAAAGTATGAAGTGTCATACCTTTCTGAACTCGTTATTAAATTTTCTAACGATTGGCATTTAAATCTTGACATTTTATGCATTTTAAATTTTTCGCAAAAAATCATGGGGTACCCCCTTATAAAAAAATTGAAAATTGGCGAAAATTTTATTTTTCCAAAATCACACGGAAAGTTTTATGGATTTATAGCACATTTTGTTATCTGTTCAAAACAGTATGTATTTTTGGTGTAGGACTATTTTTGGCCAAGTTACAGCAAAAAAACCAAAAGAAAATATTTCAATTTTTGTCAAAAACTGAAATCCCGAATTTCCAAAAAAAAAACAAAACCGTTTTTTTCGCTAAAACAAAGCAAATACTGATTTAAAGTATGGAGTGTCATACCTTTCTGAACTCGTTATTAAATTTTCTAACGATTGGCATTTAAATCTTGACATTTTATGCATTTTAAATTTTTGGCAAAAAATCATGGGGTACCCCCTTATAAAAAAATTAAAATTTGGCGAAAATTTTATTTTTCCAAAATCACACGGAAAGTTTTATGGATTTATAGCACATTTTGTTATCTGTTCAAAACAGTATGTATTTTTTGTGTAGGACCATTTTTGGCCAAGTTACAGCAAAAAAACCAAAAGAAAATATTTCAATTTTTGTCAAAAAATGAAATCCCGAATTTCCAAAAAAAAAACAAAACCGTTTTTTTCGCTAAAACAAAGCAAATACTGATTTAAAGTATGGAGTGTCATACCTTTCTGAACTCGTTATTAAATTTTCTAACGATTGGCATTTAAACCTTGACATTTTATGTATTTTAAATTTTTCGCAAAAAATCATGGGGTACCCCCTTATAAAAAAATTAAAAATTGGCGAAAATTTTATTTTTCCAAAATCACACGGAAAGTTTTATGGATTTATAGCAAATTTTGTTATCTTTTCAAAACAGTATGTATTTTTTGTGTAGGACCATTTTTGGCCAAGTTACAGCAAAAAAACCAAAAGAAAATATTTCAATTTTTGTCAAAAACTGAAATCCCAAATTTCCAAAAAAAAAAACAAAACCGTTTTTTTCGCTAAAACAAATCAAATACTGATTTAAAGTATGGAGTGTCATACCTTTCTGAACTCGTTATTAAATTTTCTAACGATTGGCATTTAAACCTTGACATTTTATGTATTTTAAATTTTTCGCAAAAAGTCATGGGGTACCCCCTCATAAAAAAATTAAAAATTGGCGAAAATTTTATTTTTTCAAAATCACACGGAAAGTTTTATGGATTTATAGCAAATTTTGTTATCTTTTCAAAACAGTATGTATTTTTTGTGTAGGACCATTTTGGCCAAGTTACAGCAAAAAAACCAAAAGAAAATATTTCAATTTTTGTCAAAAAATGAAATCCCGAATTTCCAAAAAAAAAACAAAAAAAAAAAAAACCAAAAGAAAATATTTCAATTTTTGTCAAAAAATGAAATCCCGAATTTCCAAAAAAAAAACAAAACCGTTTTTTTCGCTAAAACAAAGCAAATACTGATTTAAAGTATGGAGTGTCATACCTTTCTGAACTCGTTATTAAATTTTCTAACGATTGGCATTTAAATCTTGACATTTTATGCATTTTAAATTTTTCGCAAAAAATCATGGGGTACCCCCTTATAAAAAAATTAAAATTTGGCGAAAATTTTATTTTTCCAAAATCACACGGAAAGTTTTATGGATTTATAGCACATTTTGTTATCTGTTCAAAACAGTATGTATTTTTGGTGTAGGACCATTTTTGGCCAAGTTACAGCAAAAAAACCAAAAGAAAATATTTCAATTTTTGTCAAAAACTGAAATCCCGAATTTCCAAAAAAAAAAAAAACAAAACCGTTTTTTTCGCTAAAACAAAGCAAATACTGATTCAAAGTATGGAGTGTCATACCTTTCTGAACTCGTTATTAAATTTTCTAACGATTGGCATTTAAATCTTGACATTTTATGCATTTTAAATTTTTCGCAAAAAATCATGGGGTACCCCCTTATAAAAAAATTAAAATTTGGCGAAAATTTTATTTTTCCAAAATCACACGGAAAGTTTTATGGATTTATAGCACATTTTGTTATCTGTTCAAAACAGTATGTATTTTTGGTGTAGGACCATTTTTGGCCAAGTTACAGCAAAAAAACCAAAAGAAAATATTTCAATTTTTGTCAAAAACTGAAATCCCGAATTTCCAAAAAAAAAACAAAACCGTTTTTTTCGCTAAAACAAAGCAAATACTGATTTAAAGTATGAAGTGTCATACCTTTCTGAACTCGTTATTAAATTTTCTAACGATTGGCATTTAAATCTTGACATTTTATGCATTTTAAATTTTTCGCAAAAAATCATGGGGTACCCCCTTATAAAAAAATTGAAAATTGGCGAAAATTTTATTTTTCCAAAATCACACGGAAAGTTTTATGGATTTATAGCACATTTTGTTATCTGTTCAAAACAGTATGTATTTTTGGTGTAGGACTATTTTTGGCCAAGTTACAGCAAAAAAACCAAAAGAAAATATTTCAATTTTTGTCAAAAACTGAAATCCCGAATTTCCAAAAAAAAAACAAAACCGTTTTTTTTCGCTAAAACAAAGCAAATACTGATTTAAAGTATGGAGTGTCATACCTTTCTGAACTCGTTATTAAATTTTCTAACGATTGGCATTTAAATCTTGACATTTTATGCATTTTAAATTTTTCGCAAAAAATCATGGGGTACCCCCTTATAAAAAAATTGAAAATTGGCGAAAATTTTATTTTTCCAAAATCACACGGAAAGTTTTATGGATTTATAGCACATTTTGTTATCTGTTCAAAACAGTATGTATTTTTTGTGTAGGACCATTTTTGGCCTAGTAACAGCAAAAAAACCAAAAGAAAATATTTCAATTTTTGTCAAAAACTGAAATCCCGAATTTCCAAAAAAAAAAACAAAACCGTTTTTTTCGCTAAAACAAAGCAAATACTGATTTAAAGTATGGAGTGTCATACCTTTCTGAACTCGTTATTAAATTTTCTAACGATTGGCATTTAAATCTTGACATTTTATGCATTTTAAATTTTTCGCAAAAAATCATGGGGTACCCCCTTATAAAAAAATTAAAATTTGGCGAAAATTTTATTTTTCCAAAATCACACGGAAAGTTTTATGGATTTATAGCACATTTTGT
Organism: Drosophila takahashii; assembly: GCF_030179915.1. Lineage (NCBI taxonomy): Eukaryota > Metazoa > Arthropoda > Insecta > Diptera > Drosophilidae > Drosophila > Drosophila takahashii. Next base: position 10,863,469 of record NC_091683.1, read on the forward strand.
TATCTGTTCAAAACAGTATGTATTTTTGGTGTAGGACCATTTTTGGCCAAGTTACAGCAAAAAAACCAAAAGAAAATATTTCAATTTTTGTCAAAAACTGAAATCCCGAATTTCCAAAAAAAAAACAAAACCGTTTTTTTTCGCTAAAACAAAGCAAATACTGATTTAAAGTATGGAGTGTCATACCTTTCTGAACTCGTTATTAAATTTTCTAACGATTGGCATTTAAATCTTGACATTTTATGCATTTTAAATTTTTCGCAAAAAATCATGGGGTACCCCCTTATAAAAAAATTAAAATTTGGCGAAAATTTTATTTTTCCAAAATCACACGGAAAGTTTTATGGATTTATAGCACATTTTGTTATCTGTTCAAAACAGTATGTATTTTTGGTGTAGGACTATTTTTGGCCAAGTTACAGCAAAAAAACCAAAAGAAAATATTTCAATTTTTGTCAAAAACTGAAATCCCGAATTTCCAAAAAAAAAACAAAACCGTTTTTTTCGCTAAAACAAAGCAAATACTGATTTAAAGTATGGAGTGTCATACCTTTCTGAACTCGTTATTAAATTTTCTAACGATTGGCATTTAAATCTTGACATTTTATGCATTTTAAATTTTTCGCAAAAAATCATGGGGTACCCCCTTATAAAAAAATTGAAAATTGGCGAAAATTTTATTTTTCCAAAATCACACGGAAAGTTTTATGGATTTATAGCACATTTTGTTATCTGTTCAAAACAGTATGTATTTTTGGTGTAGGACTATTTTTGGCCAAGTTACAGCAAAAAAACCAAAAGAAAATATTTCAATTTTTGTCAAAAACTGAAATCCCGAATTTCCAAAAAAAAAAACAAAACCGTTTTTTTCGCTAAAACAAAGCAAATACTGATTTAAAGTATGGAGTGTCATACCTTTCTGAACTCGTTATTAAATTTTCTAACGATTGGCATTTAAACCTTGACATTTTATGTATTTTAAATTTTTCGCAAAAAGTCATGGGGTACCCCCTCATAAAAAAATTAAAAATTGGCGAAAATTTTATTTTTTCAAAATCACACGGAAAGTTTTATGGATTTATAGCAAATTTTGTTATCTTTTCAAAACAGTATGTATTTTTTGTGTAGGACCATTTTTGGCCAAGTTACAGCAAAAAAACCAAAAGAAAATATTTCAATTTTTGTCAAAAAATGAAATCCCGAATTTCCAAAAAAAAAACAAAAAAAAAAAAAACCAAAAGAAAATATTTCAATTTTTGTCAAAAAATGAAATCCCGAATTTCCAAAAAAAAAACAAAACCGTTTTTTTCGCTAAAACAAAGCAAATACTGATTTAAAGTATGGAGTGTCATACCTTTCTGAACTCGTTATTAAATTTTCTAACGATTGGCATTTAAATCTTGACATTTTATGCATTTTAAATTTTTCGCAAAAAATCATGGGGTACCCCCTTATAAAAAAATTAAAATTTGGCGAAAATTTTATTTTTCCAAAATCACACGGAAAGTTTTATGGATTTATAGCACATTTTGTTATCTGTTCAAAACAGTATGTATTTTTGGTGTAGGACCATTTTTGGCCAAGTTACAGCAAAAAAACCAAAAGAAAATATTTCAATTTTTGTCAAAAACTGAAATCCCGAATTTCCAAAAAAAAAAACAAAACCGTTTTTTTCGCTAAAACAAAGCAAATACTGATTCAAAGTATGGAGTGTCATACCTTTCTGAACTCGTTATTAAATTTTCTAACGATTGGCATTTAAATCTTGACATTTTATGCATTTTAAATTTTTCGCAAAAAATCATGGGGTACCCCCTTATAAAAAAATTAAAATTTGGCGAAAATTTTATTTTTCCAAAATCACACGGAAAGTTTTATGGATTTATAGCACATTTTGTTATCTGTTCAAAACAGTATGTATTTTTGGTGTAGGACCATTTTTGGCCAAGTTACAGCAAAAAAACCAAAAGAAAATATTTCAATTTTTGTCAAAAAATGAAATCCCGAATTTCCAAAAAAAAAAAAAAAAAAAAAAAAACCAAAAGAAAATATTTCAATTTTTGTCAAAAACTGAAATCCCGAATTTCCAAAAAAAAAACAAAACCGTTTTTTTCGCTAAAACAAAGCAAATACTGATTTAAAGTATGGAGTGTCATACCTTTCTGAACTCGTTATTAAATTTTCTAACGATTGGCATTTAAATCTTGACATTTTATGCATTTTAAATTTTTCGCAAAAAATCATGGGGTACCCCCTTATAAAAAAATTAAAATTTGGCGAAAATTTTATTTTTCCAAAATCACACGGAAAGTTTTATGGATTTATAGCACATTTTGTTATCTGTTCAAAACAGTATGTATTTTTGGTGTAGGACCATTTTTGGCCAAGTTACAGCAAAAAAACCAAAAGAAAATATTTCAATTTTTGTCAAAAACTGAAATCCCGAATTTCCAAAAAAAAAACAAAAAAAAAAAAAACCAAAAGAAAATATTTCAATTTTTGTCAAAAACTGAAATCCCGAATTTCCAAAAAAAAAACAAAACCGTTTTTTTCGCTAAAACAAAGCAAATACTGATTTAAAGTATGGAGTGTCATACCTTTCTGAACTCGTTATTAAATTTTCTAACGATTGGCATTTAAATCTTGACATTTTATGCATTTTAAATTTTTCGCAAAAAATCATGGGGTACCCCCTTATAAAAAAATTAAAATTTGGCGAAAATTTTATTTTTCCAAAATCACACGGAAAGTTTTATGGATTTATAGCACATTTTGTTATCTGTTCAAAACAGTATGTATTTTTGGTGTAGGACCATTTTTGGCCAAGTTACAGCAAAAAAACCAAAAGAAAATATTTCAATTTTTGTCAAAAACTGAAATCCCGAATTTCCAAAAAAAAAAAACAAAACCGTTTTTTTCGCTAAAACAAAGCAAATACTGATTCAAAGTATGGAGTGTCATACCTTTCTGAACTCGTTATTAAATTTTCTAACGATTGGCATTTAAATCTTGACATTTTATGCATTTTAAATTTTTCGCAAAAAATCATGGGGTACCCCCTTATAAAAAAATTAAAATTTGGCGAAAATTTTATTTTTCCAAAATCACACGGAAAGTTTTATGGATTTATAGCACATTTTGTTATCTGTTCAAAACAGTATGTATTTTTGGTGTAGGACCATTTTTGGCCAAGTTACAGCAAAAAAACCAAAAGAAAATATTTCAATTTTTGTCAAAAACTGAAATCCCGAATTTCCAAAAAAAAACAAAACCGTTTTTTTCGCTAAAACAAAGCAAATACTGATTTAAAGTATGGAGTGTCATACCTTTCTGAACTCGTTATTAAATTTTCTAACGATTGGCATTTAAATCTTGACATTTTATGCATTTTAAATTTTTCGCAAAAAATCATGGGGTACCCCCTTATAAAAAAATTAAAATTTGGCGAAAATTTTATTTTTCCAAAATCACACGGAAAGTTTTATGGATTTATAGCACATTTTGTTATCTGTTCAAAACAGTATGTATTTTTGGTGTAGGACTATTTTTGGCCAAGTTACAGCAAAAAAACCAAAAGAAAATATTTCAATTTTTGTCAAAAACTGAAATCCCGAATTTCCAAAAAAAAAACAAAACCGTTTTTTTCGCTAAAACAAAGCAAATACTGATTTAAAGTATGAAGTGTCATACCTTTCTGAACTCGTTATTAAATTTTCTAACGATTGGCATTTAAATCTTGACATTTTATGCATTTTAAATTTTTCGCAAAAAATCATGGGGTACCCCCTTATAAAAAAATTGAAAATTGGCGAAAATTTTATTTTTCCAAAATCACACGGAAAGTTTTATGGATTTATAGCACATTTTGTTATCTGTTCAAAACAGTATGTATTTTTGGTGTAGGACTATTTTTGGCCAAGTTACAGCAAAAAAACCAAAAGAAAATATTTCAATTTTTGTCAAAAACTGAAATCCCGAATTTCCAAAAAAAAAACAAAACCGTTTTTTTCGCTAAAACAAAGCAAATACTGATTTAAAGTATGGAGTGTCATACCTTTCTGAACTCGTTATTAAATTTTCTAACGATTGGCATTTAAATCTTGACATTTTATGCATTTTAAATTTTTCGCAAAAAATCATGGGGTACCCCCTTATAAAAAAATTAAAAATTGGCGAAAATTTTATTTTTCCAAAATCACACGGAAAGTTTTATGGATTTATAGCACATTTTGTTATCTGTTCAAAACAGTATGTATTTTTTGTGTAGGACCATTTTTGGCCTAGTAACAGCAAAAAAACCAAAAGAAAATATTTCAATTTTTGTCAAAAACTGAAATCCCGAATTTCCAAAAAAAAAACAAAACCGTTTTTTTCGCTAAAACAAAGCAAATACTGATTTAAAGTATGGAGTGTCATACCTTTCTGAACTCGTTATTAAATTTTCTAACGATTGGCATTTAAATCTTGACATTTTATGTATTTTAAATTTTTCGCAAAAAATCATGGGGTACCCCCTTATAAAAAAATTAAAAATTGGCGAAAATTTTATTTTTCCAAAATCACACGGAAAGTTTTATGGATTTATAGCACATTTTGTTATCTGTTCAAAACAGTATGTATTTTTGGTGTAGGACCATTTTTGGCCAAGTTACAGCAAAAAAACCAAAAGAAAATATTTCAATTTTTGTCAAAAACTGAAATCCCGAATTTCCAAAAAAAAAAACAAAACCGTTTTTTTCGCTAAAACAAAGCAAATACTGATTCAAAGTATGGAGTGTCATACCTTTCTGAACTCGTTATTAAATTTTCTAACGATTGGCATTTAAATCTTGACATTTTATGCATTTTAAATTTAAATAGTAACAGCAAAAAAACCAAAAGAAAATATTTCAATTTTTGTCAAAAACTGAAATCCCGAATTTCCAAAAAAAAAACAAAACCGTTTTTTTCGCTAAAACAAAGCAAATACTGATTTAAAGTATGGAGTGTCATACCTTTCTGAACTCGTTATTAAATTTTCTAACGATTGGCATTTAAATCTTTACATTTTATGCATTTTAAATTTTTCGCAAAAAATCATGGGGTACCCCCTTATAAAAAAATTAAAATTTGGCGAAAATTTTATTTTTCCAAAATCACACGGAAAGTTTTATGGATTTATAGCACATTTTGTTATCTGTTCAAAACAGTATGTATTTTTGGTGTAGGACTATTTTTGGCCAAGTTACAGCAAAAAAACCAAAAGAAAATATTTCAATTTTTGTCAAAAACTGAAATCCCGAATTTCCAAAAAAAAAACAAAACCGTTTTTTTCGCTAAAACAAAGCAAATACTGATTTAAAGTATGGAGTGTCATACCTTTCTGAACTCGTTATTAAATTTTCTAACGATTGGCATTTAAATCTTGACATTTTATGCATTTTAAATTTTTCGCAAAAAATCATGGGGTACCCCCTTATAAAAAAATTGAAAATTGGCGAAAATTTTATTTTTCCAAAATCACACGGAAAGTTTTATGGATTTATAGCACATTTTGTTATCTGTTCAAAACAGTATGTATTTTTTGTGTAGGACCATTTTTGGCCTAGTAACAGCAAAAAAACCAAAAGAAAATATTTCAATTTTTGTCAAAAACTGAAATCCCGAATTTCCAAAAAAAAAACAAAACCGTTTTTTTCGCTAAAACAAAGCAAATACTGATTTAAAGTATGGAGTGTCATACCTTTCTGAACTCGTTATTAAATTTTCTAACGATTGGCATTTAAATCTTGACATTTTATGCATTTTAAATTTTTCGCAAAAAATCATGGGGTACCCCCTTATAAAAAAATTAAAATTTGGTGAAAATTTTATTTTTCCAAAATCACACGGAAAGTTTTATGGATTTATAGCACATTTTGTTATCTGTTCAAAACAGTATGTATTTTTTGTGTAGGACCATTTTTGGCCTAGTAACAGCAAAAAAACCAAAAGAAAATATTTCAATTTTTGTCAAAAACTGAAATCCCGAATTTCCAAAAAAAAAACAAAACCGTTTTTTTCGCTAAAACAAAGCAAATACTGATTTAAAGTATGGAGTGTCATACCTTTCTGAACTCGTTATTAAATTTTCTAACGATTGGCATTTAAACCTTGACATTTTATGTATTTTAAATTTTTCGCAAAAAATCATGGGGTACCCCCTTATAAAAAAATTAAAAATTGGCGAAAATTTTATTTTTCCAAAATCACACGGAAAGTTTTATGGATTTATAGCAAATTTTGTTATCTTTTCAAAACAGTATGTATTTTTTGTGTAGGACCATTTTTGGCCAAGTTACAGCAAAAAAACCAAAAGAAAATATTTCAATTTTTGTCAAAAACTGAAATCCCAAATTTCCAAAAAAAAAAACAAAACCGTTTTTTTCGCTAAAACAAATCAAATACTGATTTAAAGTATGGAGTGTCATACCTTTCTGAACTCGTTATTAAATTTTCTAACGATTGGCATTTAAACCTTGACATTTTATGTATTTTAAATTTTTCGCAAAAAGTCATGGGGTACCCCCTCATAAAAAAATTAAAAATTGGCGAAAATTTTATTTTTTCAAAATCACACGGAAAGTTTTATGGATTTATAGCAAATTTTGTTATCTTTTCAAAACAGTATGTATTTTTTGTGTAGGACCATTTTTGGCCAAGTTACAGCAAAAAAACCAAAAGAAAATATTTCAATTTTTGTCAAAAAATGAAATCCCGAATTTCCAAAAAAAAAACAAAAAACAAAAAAACCAAAAGAAAATATTTCAATTTTTGTCAAAAACTGAAATCCCGAATTTCCAAAAAAAAAACAAAACCGTTTTTTTCGCTAAAACAAAGCAAATACTGATTTAAAGTATGAAGTGTCATACCTTTCTGAACTCGTTATTAAATTTTCTAACGATTGGCATTTAAATCTTGACATTTTATGCATTTTAAATTTTTCGCAAAAAATCATGGGGTACCCCCTTATAAAAAAATTGAAAATTGGCGAAAATTTTATTTTTCCAAAATCACACGGAAAGTTTTATGGATTTCTAGCACATTTTGTTATCTGTTCAAAACAGTATGTATTTTTGGTGTAGGACTATTTTTGGCCAAGTTACAGCAAAAAAACCAAAAGAAAATATTTCAATTTTTGTCAAAAACTGAAATCCCGAATTTCCAAAAAAAAAACAAAACCGTTTTTTTCGCTAAAACAAAGCAAATACTGATTTAAAGTATGAAGTGTCATACCTTTCTGAACTCGTTATTAAATTTTCTAACGATTGGCATTTAAATCTTGACATTTTATGCATTTTAAATTTTTCGCAAAAAATCATGGGGTACCCCCTTATAAAAAAATTGAAAATTGGCGAAAATTTTATTTTTCCAAAATCACACGGAAAGTTTTATGGATTTATAGCACATTTTGTTATCTGTTCAAAACAGTATGTATTTTTGGTGTAGGACTATTTTTGGCCAAGTTACAGCAAAAAAACCAAAAGAAAATATTTCAATTTTTGTCAAAAACTGAAATCCCGAATTTCCAAAAAAAAAAAACAAAACCGTTTTTTTCGCTAAAACAAAGCAAATACTGATTTAAAGTATGGAGTGTCATACCTTTCTGAACTCGTTATTAAATTTTCTAACGATTGGCATTTAAATCTTGACATTTTATGCATTTTAAATTTTTCGCAAAAAATCATGGGGTACCCCCTTATAAAAAAATTAAAAATTGGCGAAAATTTTATTTTTCCAAAATCACACGGAAAGTTTTATGGATTTATAGCACATTTTGTTATCTGTTCAAAACAGTATGTATTTTTGGTGTAGGACCATTTTTGGCCAAGTTACAGCAAAAAAACCAAAAGAAAATATTTCAATTTTTGTCAAAAACTGAAATCCCGAATTTCCAAAAAAAAAACAAAACCGTTTTTTTCGCTAAAACAAAGCAAATACTGATTTAAAGTATGGAGTGTCATACCTTTCTGAACTCGTTATTAAATTTTCTAACGATTGGCATTTAAATCTTGACATTTTATGCATTTTAAATTTTTCGCAAAAAATCATGGGGTACCCCCTTATAAAAAAATTAAAATTTGGCGAAAATTTTATTTTTCCAAAATCACACGGAAAGTTTTATGGATTTATAGCACATTTTGTTATCTGTTCAAAACAGTATGTATTTTTGGTGTAGGACCATTTTTGGCCAAGTTACAGCAAAAAAACCAAAAGAAAATATTTCAATTTTTGTCAAAAACTGAAATCCCGAATTTCCAAAAAAAAAACAAAACCGTTTTTTTCGCTAAAACAAAGCAAATACTGATTTAAAGTATGGAGTGTCATACCTTTCTGAACTCGTTATTAAATTTTCTAACGATTGGCATTTAAATCTTGACATTTTATGCATTTTAAATTTTTCGCAAAAAATCATGGGGTACCCCCTTATAAAAAAATTAAAATTTGGCGAAAATTTTATTTTTCCAAAATCACACGGAAAGTTTTATGGATTTATAGCACATTTTGTTATCTGTTCAAAACAGTATGTATTTTTGGTGTAGGACTATTTTTGGCCAAGTTACAGCAAAAAAACCAAAAGAAAATATTTCAATTTTTGTCAAAAACTGAAATCCCGAATTTCCAAAAAAAAAACAAAACCGTTTTTTTTCGCTAAAACAAAGCAAATACTGATTTAAAGTATGGAGTGTCATACCTTTCTGAACTCGTTATTAAATTTTCTAACGATTGGCATTTAAATCTTGACATTTTATGCATTTTAAATTTTTCGCAAAAAATCATGGGGTACCCCCTTATAAAAAAATTGAAAATTGGCGAAAATTTTATTTTTCCAAAATCACACGGAAAGTTTTATGGATTTATAGCACATTTTGTTATCTGTTCAAAACAGTATGTATTTTTGGTGTAGGACTATTTTTGGCCAAGTTACAGCAAAAAAACCAAAAGAAAATATTTCAATTTTTGTCAAAAACTGAAATCCCGAATTTCCAAAAAAAAAACAAAACCGTTTTTTTCGCTAAAACAAAGCAAATACTGATTTAAAGTATGGAGTGTCATACCTTTCTGAACTCGTTATTAAATTTTCTAACGATTGGCATTTAAATCTTGACATTTTATGCATTTTAAATTTTTCGCAAAAAATCATGGGGTACCCCCTTATAAAAAAATTAAAAATTGGCGAAAATTTTATTTTTCCAAAATCACACGGAAAGTTTTATGGATTTATAGCACATTTTGTTATCTGTTCAAAACAGTATGTATTTTTTGTGTAGGACCATTTTTGGCCTAGTAACAGCAAAAAAACCAAAAGAAAATATTTCAATTTTTGTCAAAAACTGAAATCCCGAATTTCCAAAAAAAAAACAAAACCGTTTTTTTCGCTAAAACAAAGCAAATACTGATTTAAAGTATGGAGTGTCATACCTTTCTGAACTCGTTATTAAATTTTCTAACGATTGGCATTTAAATCTTGACATTTTATGTATTTTAAATTTTTCGCAAAAAATCATGGGGTACCCCCTTATAAAAAATTAAAATTTGGCGAAAATTTTATTTTTCCAAAATCACACGGAAAGTTTTATGGATTTATAGCACATTTTGTTATCTGTTCAAAACAGTATGTATTTTTGGTGTAGGACTATTTTTGGCCAAGTTACAGCAAAAAAACCAAAAGAAAATATTTCAATTTTTGTCAAAAACTGAAATCCCGAATTTCCAAAAAAAAAACAAAACCGTTTTTTTCGCTTAAACAAAGCAAATACTGATTTAAAGTATGGAGTGTCATACCTTTCTGAACTCGTTATTAAATTTCCTAACGATTGGCATTTAAACCTTGACATTTTATGCATTTTAAATTTTTCGCAAAAAATCATGGGGTACCCCCTTATAAAAAAATTGAAAATTGGCGAAAATTTTATTTTTCCAAAATCACACGGAAAGTTTTATGGATTTATAGCACATTTTGTTATCTGTTCAAAACAGTATGTATTTTTGGTGTAGGACTATTTTTGGCCAAGTTACAGCAAAAAAACCAAAAGAAAATATTTCAATTTTTGTCAAAAACTGAAATCCCGAATTTCCAAAAAAAAAACAAAACCGTTTTTTTCGCTTAAACAAAGCAAATACTGATTTAAAGTATGGAGTGTCATACCTTTCTGAACTCGTTATTAAATTTCCTAACGATTGGCATTTAAACCTTGACATTTTATGTATTTTATATTTTTCGCAAAAAATCATGGGGTACCCCCTTATAAAGGAATTAAAAATGGGAGACCATTTTAATTTTCCAAAATCACACGGAAAGTTTTATGGATTTTTAAAATTGGTTGACAAATTTGTTATTATTTGTCACGTTATAGGAAAAAAACCTTTTTACCCTAACCCTTATCCTGATTTTTCGGCAAAATTGATAGGGACAGCTTAAAGGGATTTTAAACGTGAATCCCTGAAGCTGTATTATATTTACCCCTCACCCCTTTCGCTTTGCTGGCTTTCGCACAATTTGATAATAACCATGCCCATATATTTGCAAAATAAAAACTAGTTTGCCCACTAACTTGGCGGGCTGCGAAAAAAATGTAAACAAGTAAGAAAAAAAAAGGAAAACAACAAACGAACATGTTCGAAAAATGCCAAAACAACTTTTGCAATGGGTGAAAGATATTTACAGCCAATTTCATGCTTTCCCCGCTCCTCGTTTTTAACGCCATATTTGTGCGTGGGTGAGTCCAAAAATGAAGGAAGTCAAAGAAATATCTGGGATAAGCGAAGATCACAAGATGACGAAGGCAGGATATAAAATTGATTCGAAATAAATGTGCATCTGCTCTCTTGCTTGTAAATGATTTCGTACCATTCGCCTTTTGAAGTTCAGTCACTGATCAATGGATCAACGATCTAAAGTCCAATTATCTCAGCCGAGTTTCAACATTATTTTCTTCGCTTCCCTTCAGTGGATTTGATGAAAAGGTTATTGATCGATTCGCCTCGAGATTCTTGACAACTTCTCCACTTGTCCCCTCTCTTTTTTTCCCATTTTTAGTCTTTCAGCGAGCAGCTGCGGATGAGCCAGATTCCTCCGTCTTCTACTGGAAAAACTCGTTTCGCGTTTTTCCTCGAGCGTTCAGGCCAAATGGTAACTCCTTTGGCGCCTCACTTCTCTTCGAATTTCTTTAAAATCAATTGAAATTATACGCACCATTAATTATTTTAAATTTGTTAATTGAAAACACATTTAATATTCCACATTTAACATCATCTAGCAGCATCATTTAAACTGTCCTTATTTTCTCTGCGTGCACATTTTCCTCTCTTAGCTTCACTTGAGTTTTTCCTTAAAGCGTTAACAGGTTTTCGGTCAACTTGGCCAATTGCTATTCGAACCAATCCGCTTTTGCCCCTTTTGTGCCGAGCTGAAAGTATTTCTTGCCTTGCTGGTTTTCCACTGCGGAAAATTCAGGCGACAACTCAGCCGATTCTGCTCCCATTCTACTTATACTCCCATTCCCATTCCCGTTTCCCAATTTTCTGCATTCCATCTGGCGCATTTTCCACTTTTCCACTGCAATTGCACTCTTGATCGGTTGGAATCGCATCGAACTGTCTTTGGTTCTGGTCCATTTCAAGCGGAATTCTAATATTTCCACTGGGGACTTCGTCGGCGGAATTGGGACAAGCGGAAAATGGAAAATTGCTGGAGAAAGGAGTCATTAAAGATGCTGCAACGGGAAGCGAAAGAACAGAGAATGGATGTCCCAATTATTGTGTGCAATTTCGGATTGAAGAGATCTTTAGAAAGGAACTCCCGAAATCAAAAAACAGCGGGACACGAAATTTGTAACCCACGATTAGGAGATGGAATTGTATTTAAATAAATATTAAAAAGGTTATTTTAAATTGATCAACCAGAAATAATAATATTATTTTTATATTCCATAGCATTTTGTTCAGGTTTTATCATTCAATATAAGAAGATTTCTCAAAATATATTATTTACTGATTAGTATTATACTTGATTCACATCGAAAGTCTACTTTCCTTGGGCCTAAAACTAAATAAAACCTCTTTCTGCAGTAAAACCAGTTAAGGATCCCCAGCGATCGTTTGACATTTTGTCGCCTGGCGCACGATCGCAAAATAAGGGGGTTACAAGGGGTGGGGGTTACGACTTTGGGTGGTGGGGCCGAAAGACCTCGTCTACGCGACTCGGTCTTCGGGTTTCTTCGCTCTTTTCCAAGCAGCCCGAAAATCAAGCCGCCAGTCTTCGGTTCGAGCTCAGCCAACGAAGTCGCAGAGCGGAGAGATATCGCAGAGAATCAGAGAGTTTATACGAGAGAGAGAGATATACAGTGTATCCCGCCTCTCTGTCGCACCCAATACGAGCTGGGCTTTTGGCCAAACTGTGCGTGAAATCGGTAAACCAAAACCAAAACCGAAACCGAAATCGAAAACGAAAACCCTTGGCTTAAAAAATAATTCCTTAAGTTCGCGTCGCGTGTTTTCTGCCATATACTATTTTTTATACATTTTTTTATGGTTTATATAACAAAGTTTTGAATTAATTTCATATTTTTTAGCCGACACACGAATTTGAATTTAAAATTGGACACATACCAAAAGGTGAGCTAAATCAATATTTGTGCTTAAGCGGGGGTCTAAGACTAGTTTTTGAGCAGGCTGCAAACGGGTCTATAGAGCTCGGCTCAATGTCAAAAGTCGGGCTTTCGAATGGTCCATTCGATTATTCGACCACACCACCCCCCGCCCACTGGAATTCGCTAATTAACATGCCAAGCTGATCTTGGCTTTAAGCGCAGATCTTAAAGATCTCTTTCGAGATACGAGATTCGAGATCTGAGAGACGAGAGACCCAAGCTCGTGCCGAATCGCTTGAAAGCCATCAATCTCCATTTAAACCAGCAGAGACAATAAAGCGACAGATATAATTATGCGAAAACAACGCAGTCTGAAAATACCTCAAGATATACTTCTTAGTATCTCAGTTCGTAGTTCGTAGTTCTTAGTTCTTAGCTGAATGAAGTCTTGGGAATGCGTGGAAGAAAACAAAAAAAGACCCGGTTGAATGGCTTGGAATGCAGGTTATGATATCTGAAAGACGTGACAAGGTCAGCGGGCAGTGACAGTCTCAAAGGGGCGAAACGGGATCCTGTTCTGGAATATCTTCCCCTGACTTCGATTCCGATTCCGATTCCTTTGTTCCCCAAAAGCCCGCTTCGGGCTCATCACAAATTCCAGGCAGGCACTCACGACCAAGACAAAAAAGTTGAGGTCATTGCTCAAATCGCTTAAGATTCAGATACGTTCTCAGTCTTCCACTTTGAGACTCGGATATATTTTCAGCCGGGGGAAAGATGATATAGGGGCAGATTCTGCGATTTAGACATCAAAGACCTCTTCACGCCACAGTCTTTTGTCTCTGGCTCTTGACTCGATTTGACTTCACTTTATTTCACTATACTTAACCACACTCTCGAGTTGACGTGACTCGAAGCGGGCTAATTGAAAGTCAGGGAAAATACCCTCTAAGTTCTGCGACTGTAATACTCCAGCTCATCTACTTTTTGGGCTAACTCAATTTGGAATATCAAACTAATTTTAGTACGGCAAACTAATAGCAATAAATCTTGGATATTATTTCTGATATAACTGATATAGCCACACCTTCTAAAACTAAAACCTTCACAGCTTCCCTAGAGCAACTAAAATTCGACCTTAAGATCTCTTCCCTCCGCTCAAATTTGTCTGGGTTTTCTTCTCCACACTTTGTGGTTCTTTTTTATGGCCGCATGTTCAAGTGAATGGCATTAGAAATGAAAAGAGGGAAGTACGAGGGGCCCGGGGGCAAATAGATCTGCCAAAAGAGATAGAAAGATGCTCGAGTATCTTGTATCTCCATTTGGTATTTGTTTTCCACTTGCTGGAAGATCGGAATCTGGATGATCTGGGTGTGGTCCCCCGTGGAAAGTATCTCTCTCCGTCTCGGATTGATTGCATCCTGGTCTCGAGATGCAGGCGGGCCGAAGTGAAAGCTAGATCGGTTTACCTGCCCTGTTGCCCTGATGGGAGATGCGAGATCCTTAACTAAAGGCCCCAGCATCGACAGCCATCGAACCTCGAATCCGGCAAAAGACAAAAGTGAAATTGCAAGAAAAACTATACAAAACAAGATAGAAAAAAAAATAAAATGAAAAAAACCTGCACATAACGACAAACAACTAACAATAAACGACTTTGGACGACCGAGGACGGACAAACTGTTGGCCATAATAATTGGCGGAACAACAACAACAACAACCACTGCAAGTAGGACGCTTGAGTGGCTGCCAAATGCCCGGAATCGATCCAATGCGATACGATCCGAGCCCCACTCCACTGCAGTGCAATCCACTCCACTCTAATCCAATCACATCAAAATGTTTACTATCGAAAACCGAAAAAATTAAGCCGAAAATTACGAGCAATAAAAATACCCTAGCTGCTGGGAATATTTTCGGTCCATAAAGAGGAAATGCAAGATGAGATCTCTAACTCCCAGGCACCATATAAAGTTTACAGTCCATATAAAAACCAATCAAGGGAAACCTTTTTAATTATTAAGTTATCTTATAAAACATGAATAATATAAATATGAACAGTAATTCAGACTTTTATGAACAATTTCTAAAATAAAATGATAAATCTACTGATATCGAGGGTATCCATCGATTCGGTTCGGATCCTTAGCAATCCCAATTTCGTTAATCGAATCGAAATGGAAACCAAATTGGCCTCCGTGGGGCTGGCAAAGCCAAATGAGAAGTAAAAAACCGCACAGACGTAAAAACAAATAATTAAGCATGTACGAAAAGAGAAATATGATTAAAATTCCCGGGGCATACGCAGATCGCCCCGTCAAGACCTCCATTATAAAGTGGCTGCGCCAAGAAAGGAAAGCGCGTTCGGGACGGCAAACGGCAACGAAAATTATTTCAAATATTTTCGCAATTATATTGAAAGTGTTTTCGATTTTTTTTCCGACGCCAAAGGGGCTAATGAGCCAGGGGGGCTGGAATCCACTTGGCGGCAGGTGTTAATCGGCAGAATATGGCATGAAAATCATTATAGCCATTGTTTATTTGGAATTATCGTCAAGCGAAATATTCTTTGATCGCAGTTTAATATGTTTGCCTTTGAATTGATAGAAACAATTGAAATATTTAATTTAAATAAATACTCTGTAAAAATATTAAGAACCTATAATTTACTTAAAAAATAGAATAGCATTTCAAAATAATAAGAAACCTTTATATTATATTACCAGTTTATCTATAAGCTTTCTTTGAATTTTTTCCAGATAAATGCGCTTTCTTTATGGTCCTAAAAAAACCTTTTTTCCAATACCTTAACTCCGATTTTTTTGGTTCCATTCGATTGCATTCCTTACTGTTATCAATTAGCTGGCGATTTTTCTTGTGGCTACTTTTGTTTTTTTTATCTGCTTTTTTTACGTTCTGTTTCTGTTCCATTTGATGCGTGACATTCGTGACTTTTGCGACATTCCCCGGAATACAACCATATAGCCCCTTTGGCTCCAATTGCACTATATACTATATACACTAGATCCCACCTGTTCCAGTGTCCATTGCCAACTTGAAAAAAGCTGAAAAGTGCATAGGAGGCAATCCAATCCAACTGGTTGCCAGCAGAAAAAAAAGAAGAAATAATAAAACAAAAAACTGAAAACAATCAAATCCGAAGAGGCAGAAGAAGTAGTGGCTTTTGCAGCAGTAGAAATAGCTTTGAAAGTGGCACAAAGTAATTTTAATGCTGAATGGAGCGTAAAGTTGTTCAACTGCAATTGCAATGGATTTTTTCTTCGCCTTTTTGGCCAACAAAAGAAGCAGAAATCCAAAATTAAAACCAAGTGCAATTATTTTTGACACACACACACGATGCAATCGCACTTGCTTTTGTTTCACCGATTGTTTGGCTTACAAAATACCCGAAACCCAAAGGCTTTTTCCAGAACGGAATAACTTTGCATATCTCACAAGCGTATCAACGGCCATCTCCTCAAATTGATCGTAAAGTGTTTAGGTTTATTGATACGCATTGGTCCCAATTTGCATGAGAAAGCGAATGAATGGGGTGAAAAAGAAACGCCGATGATGGTGAGGTAATAGCTAATAGGCGGAGAAAAAAGCCAGAGAAATGCCTAAATTAAGCTCGTCTTCGCGGGATGACAAACTCAAGTTGCTCGATTGGTCAACCTAAAAAGTACGGAATGCGTATCCCCCGAGCAAATCGAATCGGTACTAATTTCTATATACAGGGACAAAAAAAGTTAAGAGTCGAAATAAAAAAAAAAAATATAAATGAATTCTATTTTAATCGAGTAAACATATAATTTTACTATTTTTATATAACATAATGATTTAATAATATTAAAAAGATATTCTTGGATTTAATTCTTGTCCAAAATAAGATTCAAAATCCACAAATTCATACATTTTTTTTCTCTGTGCAGTGGGTTGTACTTTTTGAGGCATCGTGGGACCCTCCGAGTGGGGAATTACCTCATCCACTGCATCAGTCGCCCCTTGATTATGAACTGTTTTAGTCCCCACCCAAGAGGATGATTAAGTGCAGCTGGTTCGCATTGTTTTCAGTTAATTTTTAAGTTTTTATTACTAGATCTGTGTTTTTTAACTCGCAAATTACCTAATTTGATTTCATTTACTTATGATTTCTAAAAAATACTAAACTCCCAGAGGCAAAACATTAGGGCAACATTTGTTAATCATCATGTGAAATAGGTACATTCATTTGGAAACTAAAGCTAACCAATTTCCAATCAATATTTAAGAGGATTACTGATCCCAAGCGGAACAGGTTTTTTCTTTAGGAAGGCTGAGACTTTGTGACCCAATTATGTTTGGAATTTCTGTGAAATAACACATCTAATTTAATCAATCTTAACTGTTAATACTTTTTTATTTAATTTTAGAGTTTTACATGATCATCCCTAAGATAAAGAAAGCTTTCTTCTCGCTGCTAAATGATAATAATTTTCTAAATAAAACGAAAAACATTCTTGGGGATTGTCAAATATATACATCAGCATTCTAGTCCACTCCCACTGCAAATGGCCACATTTTGATGGATGGGTCGCCATAATGCTGTCATCCGATCCCAAAAACTCGGAGTCGAGTGCCATCATCGCAACGCCCGCGCTTAGCTCACTTAGTTCACTCGACTGGAAGGCGATGATCTAATCTCGGATGGCAAATGGCGACATCGAGCACATCGCCACTGTTTTACATCTGAACTTGAAAACTGCGCGAGATCGAAAAAAGGGGGAGTTTTGGGGGGGCACTCCAATTGGAAGACAATGCCGCAGACTCCATGGAAAAGTGGGAAATACAAAAAAGAAAAGAGCAGCGAAGATTTGTGGTTAACGCTTGTTTGGGGGAAAAGTTCATTGCTCTTGGCGGTGAAAAATCGCTGACTGTTTATTGCTGTTATTTGTTGTCATTGTTGACTTGTTGTTTACTACAACTACAGAAGTTGTAGTTGTTATTTTTGCAGACCAAATTGGCGAGGAGGAGGCAAAAAAAAAAAAAAACAAACGGAAAAAACAAGGTACCCATTTTGCCCCCCACCTTGAAATATTGCAATTCAATGACTCGAGAAATTTGTCGGCTGCGTTTGTCGCTAAATTTAGGTGGAATTTCGATGCGAAAAGGAAAGTGCTGCGTGACTATATAAAAAACTTATATATAGCAAAACAATTGCATTCAAAGAGCAATCAAAATGATTATAGCGCCATTTTCAAAAAGCTTAAAATTCTTATTTAATGGGAAGTATTTAGTGGCTTTTATCTCTTTATATAAAATTAATATTTAAGCTACTTAATAATGCTTAAAATATTTAGTAATGTTTGAGTTTACCAAGTTATGGATCAAATAAAATCAAGAAATATATTTATTATCTTTATTAAACATAAAGAAAGGGCTTTTTAGGTTAAACACCTCATTGGCTTTCTAAAAATACCTATAAAAACCCTGTATGTCGGTATGCTTTTACAACACCTAATTTATTTGCCTTGGCTTGTCCTTCCCTCACTTTAAAAATGCAATGGCACTCGGCTGTTAAGACAGTCACGTCCATTTCGACAGGAGATTCTGCTGATGGCGCATGCCAGCGTTTAAAAAATAAATACAAAAAAATATAAACAAAACAAAGAAACAAAAAACACCAAGACCCATAACACGAATTATTGAAATTCATGCCACCTACACGGGCCAAAACAAACCCAAAAAACAGGCAAAACGAACAGAGATTTTGCATATTTTCACCTTTTAAATTGAGGTTTACATACATACATATGTGTGTGTTACTGCCTGTGCTTTCGGCCATCTCACCGGTATTTAGGCCAAAACTGAGGCACTGGCTCCGGCCAAATTAGCACTTGAGGCCCGGCTGAAATGTTAAATGTGTTAAGGCGAAGTAGAAATCTCGATCGCACCTGAACATGAAATGCAAACGATAGGCAACAACAACAGCAACTCAGTCGGCAAATGGCCAAAACAAAAACGAAACGAATTCCAATTGGAACACACCATCCAGAGAGGGGAGGGATATGTACAGTATACAGTAGAACCTCCATAAGTCGAACAACTGTAAGAAGGAGTTTGAGTAATTTTTTGAATAATTTTTTAATAAATACTAAGGGAAGAACAACAGAAATAATGATGTAATTAAAAAATAAATGTAATAAAGGGAAAACTATTCTTTTTTACGAACGAAACTTAAATTTAAGAACTCCCCGGTATTATTTAATTTTATTTTCATTTTAATTTTATTCAATTTCGCGAAGTACGACTGTAAACACTCTTTTTTCTAGTACTTTTTACCACCGTCGAGGTGCAAATTAATTGGGGCTACTCGATTCGCTTCGTTTTGGTTTCGTTTTGGCTGCGTTTTTTCTCATTGTCTTTTTTTCGCTGGGCGTTTTTCGCTTATTTCTTCGATCGATTCTCCAATTATGGCAATTAGCCAACAATTTCGCTTTGCATGTGCATCAAAGCAGACGAAGGGGGAAAAGGCCAAGCCCAAAAATCAGTTTCGGTTTCGGTTTCAGCCATATCGAATATCCCCCATCTGAATCAACATTTATCGCTTCGTTGCATTTCAACTTTTTCAACTAATTTTCGCCACCAAAAAGGGAGCAAGACGCGGGGAGTGGGGGAGGGAGGGGCTTCGGACCTCCAAGTGGGTCTATTAATCTACAGGGATGGACGAAGAAAAAGAAATGGAGGTTGAGCCAAAGTTTACCTTAATATGTTGTAATGCGCGATGAAGTTCGTTGACCAACTTTTTTCTTATATTTTTTAAAAATTTTATACCATATTAATTACTTTACTAACACTGGCTAGACATGTTAGCCAACCATTCAAATTAATCATTAGTTAACTGAAACCAATCAAAGATTAATTAAATTTTCTAAAAAATAACTTCGCCTCTTTTTGAACAGAATTAGAATTTAATAAAGCCTTTACCAACACTATATTTTGCATTGCATTCAACCAACCAACACTGTTTAGGGAATCAAACAAACACTTGCCGCAGAAAATAACTCAATTTATCCACATAATTATCTTTGCCCCTCCGTGAATCCGGCGGAATCATTAATCAAGCGACCCAACTTTTAACCAACTGCATTCATAATCACCGCCACGCTGCGTATACGTAATGTGGCTACACAGATATTTGGTTTTATGGCCAAAGTGCCGTGCCTGCTTGCTGTATGGATATTGATCTCATGCCATTGGGATGCCTGTCTGGCTGCCGCCGACTGGCTGACATATTTGGGTTGAATGTTAACAGAAAAAAACAACAGAGGAAAACAGAAAACAAAAGCTACAGCCAGCCAAACAAATGAGAAAACCAAACTTGAAGTCGAAGTCGAAGCTTATGAATGCCTGACCACAGCAAAATCGGCAAATGTCGCAATTAACATATTTCTCATGTGTGAGCAAGTGCAAATGTGCAGTTGTGATGGTGTTAAAAGGGGGGCCATAAAACACAATAAAATCGGGGAATCAATGGGATTCTGAGTCGGAATATGGCACATATAAATTATACTTAAAATTCGTTATTTTTTTCATCGTAAAAGCCCCCCTAAAAGTACGCCCCTGGGTATTCATATTCACCTGACATTGTCTCGAACTCAACCCAAAGTGTGAGTAAGGCATGAATCGTGGCCCGAACAAGAAACAAAGCGTTTGTTCAAGTGATTAGCCCAACCCTGAACAGATTTTGGACCAACCCCTTTGAAACTGGAAACATGTATGGGAAAGATTTGCGAGTACATTTGGGAGTAATCAGTCTGAAAGGTGAGGAGAGCCATGTACTACATAAAAACTACAGCTGCGTAGCTGGATAATTGCAGATTATGATGGGGATTAGCTGAAAAATACAAATCCCTCAAAATACATATATCTAAGTAAGCACTCTATAAGATATGTAGGCTATCTGTAACCTCCAACTATCTTCCGCTCAAACAAAGATTTGTTTTATGTGACATTTCAATTAGCGCAGTGTCAAGAGACCTGACATCAGCATAAAAGCAGTTCAACTATTGTTGAATCACAGCGACAGAGAGACAATAGACAGATAAACATAGAAATATATGTAAGATATACACAAAGGGCGGTAAATAAGACTATATAAGAAGAGTACAAAGCATGAAAATTATCGATATTATCGATATTTTGACAATAACATCGATGTTTAAAAAAAATAAATATCTTTAAATATAAAACTGTCGTTTTTTTCAAAGCTCTACTAGAAATACCTATGAAATACGTATGATTACTGGGGGTTCGGAGTCACTAGTCCACCTGTCAATCGTTAATCATTAGTCGTTAATCGCTAATCACAGGTGCAGTCACCTGGTAATCATGGCTAGAGTCGCCGGCACACTCCACGCATTCCATTCCCAGGCGTTCGATGCCGATAATTCCGGAGTAATTGCCTCGGATCGGAGTAAGTCGAGCTCACTTCATCACTGACACATTCAACCGGTGGCTAATGACACACTTGGTTTGTTTGTCCAGTTTGCAGTCCGATGATTGGCTTGATTGAATGATTGGCCAATTGATTGATGCCAAAGTCAAAGACCCGCGCTTCGCGTTCCATTTGGGTCAGCAGCTCCAAGCTCTAAGATCCATTAGAACTGTCCGGCAGTTGACATAACCACTTGCGCAATCGAGAGCCACCAAGGCGACTCCACAAGTGGTCCGCATTCTGCTGATGCAACCACTGGTTGGCCAGAGATCTTGGCTAATGAAGCAACTCATTAAGGCAGCTTATTTGGGTTTTAGAGAATTTACAATGAACAATTAATGCAACGGTTAGTTAAGATCTAGGTACTTTAAGTTAAGTCTTTAAATAAGAAGGTTTTCAATTTCTAATAATCTTAAACGGAATCTGGGAAATTTATTTTTTGACTGAAAAAATTAAAAATTAAAAAATTAGGTTTAAATGAGAGTCGATTGGGAATTTAATTACGAACTCATCGATGTATGACACTCCATATTTGGATCATTATTTCCATTGTTATGGCCAAAATACTAATATTTTAGAGTTAAAAATATGGATTCGAATTTTCGACGAAAACAACCTTTTCTTATGATTTTTTAGTCGAAGCTTGGACAATTCGAGGCCTACAGCTGAAAGACCGTTTTGAACAGCTAACGACCTATACTATACATATTAAAAGCCGAACCATGGACAAAATCTTTCCCCAAGATCTGGCAAACCTCAAAAAATTTCTCCCTGCGTTTTCTCCAAGTTGCACGTATCGTTTGGCTGCATTGTCCATAATGCATTTGATTGTTCCGCTGTTTGTTTGTCTAATTACGCAACCGCCAGCGGATGCAGTGCCGCTGCATTGGTGGTTTGACCAAAAGCGACTCCCATTCCGATTCCGTTTACCCCGCACTCGCCCCCAAATTCCAAATTGCGAGCCCAAAACCGCAGTGCCGGCAAATATGGCAAACCCATTTCCGCGTGTCAACAAACTTCTTCATCGGCTCTGCACATAAGTGAAATTTTAAAGAGCAGGAGGGTGCAGGGTGGAGTGGCGCAATAAAGGGGAACCACCGGAACCTGGAAAGTGTCCGCTCGAGTAACTGCACCCACAAGCGGTGCACCGAGAGAAAATAGGGCACATATGTGCTAGAAATTCCCTAGATTATATACCCTAGAAATATTAAAAAAATAAATGAATATGGTAACAGACAACCAAGTGGAAATATATATTAAATAAATAAATAAATTATTATTATTTTAATAAACTATCTTTTTAAAACAAATATATACAGCAAGGTAAAAATATTTTATATAAAAGTATATAAAGAGGTTATTATATTATTATAATAATATTAAAATTATATAATATTATTTATTTTTTTAATTAAATTCTGGTTCTGAGACAATTGTGGTGATATGAATTATTTTATATATTATTATACAGGTTTATTGCATTGGCAAATATATAATATTAAAATGATATAATATTATTAAATAGTCAGAGATTTTTTTTTAACTGTGTGACTGTCTGAAAAAGACATGGCATAGATCACGGTTTG
Source organism: Drosophila takahashii (assembly GCF_030179915.1). NCBI lineage: Eukaryota > Metazoa > Arthropoda > Insecta > Diptera > Drosophilidae > Drosophila > Drosophila takahashii. The sequence continues at coordinate 10,886,142 of NC_091683.1, forward strand.
CTCCGGCTTCCAAACTGCAGTTGGTTGGGTTCCAACTTTTACTTACGTTCATCCTCCGCCTCCAAATAGCCCATCCCCCATCCCAGATCCCCTCCTCTCCCAACTCCGCCACCTCCCCATCCTCAGTAGTGAAAAGCCAAGAAGCACGTAGACATAATTTATTGCCAAATGCATGGAAGACTCGAAGTGGACACGCCTCGCTGACCACGTTCGTGTGTCGTGGATCCATGGATCCACAGATATCTATCTATCTATCTCCCCCTCTTGGAATTTTTTTGATTTCTTCGAGGGCCCGGCCGGGTAAATTGTTAAAAACTCGTCGAAAAATGTGCAATAATTAAAGCGTATTAAATAGAAAGAAAGAAAAGAGTGCAAGGCAAGCGTAAAGTTGTTACCCGATGCGTCGGCAGCCTAACGAGTCTTAATTAAAGTGAAAATGCCAAAAGATCGACATGGATACGGCTGTGGATATATATCCACGCTATAGCTATAGCTATATCCACTCCATCCATTGCGAAGTGCAGTGTCTGGTTACCCAACTCTAGAGGGTGGCGAAACCCCCCGTCAGGGAGAGAGTGTCCATTGGAGCCCAGATATAACAGGCGCTTTTCCATTAAATGGGACTAAGATATCAATGACAGACCTACTATATACACCGCTGAGCTCTGAAGGTATTATATCATACATTTAAAAGGGTTGTCCGTTCAAGAGAGCGTCCGTTAGCAAACACTTTTCAGGTTAAGTTCCTCTAAGTCTCTCAAAATCGTGGATATTTAGACTTCTAATAAAATTAATCTAGAATTGAATATTCCCAAAATACGATCTGTTAAGTTTAAGCCAAGCCACATGTGCAAAAAGGCTGTCCATTCAAGAGAGCGTCCGTTAGCAAACACTTTTCAGGTTAATTTCCTCTAAGTCTTACAAAATCGTAGATATTTAGACTTTTCGAATAATCTAGAATTGAATTGTCCCAAAATACTATCTGTTAATTTTAAGCCAAGTGCAAAAAAGGCTGTCCGTTCAAGAAAGCGTCCGTTAGAAAAGCCTCTAAAAATCGTGGACATTTCGACTTTTCGAATAATCAAAAATTGAATTGTCCCAAATACGTGTGCTAATTATAATTAAATGTAATTTTCACCCTGCAATATTTTCCTACTTTATCAACTGATCTCCATGAACAAACAAGAAATACAGTTTGTGCAAAAGTGTCAATTGAATTCTGAGTGGCAACGAATTTAGAGGCGAACTAAATGTATTTTTTAAGTATTAGTATCTAGTTGCATTTAAACTAATATCAGATTGATTTTATTTATGTTCCCATTGCAGCGATGTCATAATGGAGCCAATGACCATGCTGGTGTTGGCCTTCCAGCTGCTGGCGCTCTTCTCGATCGCCGGCGCGCTGCTCATCTACCTGATCTGCAAGGTGCGCGAGGACAGCGCCTCGGCGAGTGCGGACTCGCAGCCCAGTCGCGTGGTCCTGGTGACCAGCGCCGATACCGCCTTGGGCCTCCAGCTGTGCACCCATTTGGCCAACAAGGGATGCCGCGTCTTCGCCGGCATGAAGGAGGCCCACGACTCGCTGCCCGCGAAACTCCTCTGCGGCTGGATGAAGATCCGGGAGTACAGCGAGGAGCCGATTGCGGGCACCATTATACCGATGCGACTGGATGTCACGCGGGAGGATGTGCTGCGCGAGGCCACCGTCTCGATGGGCGCCCATTTGAATGCCGATGAGCGGGGCATTGCGGCCGTCATCAACACCAGCGGCAGTGTGTTCCGCGGCAAGGTGGAGTCGCAGGATGTGCAGCAGTGGGAGCACATGCTCAAGACCAACATCCTGGGCACGCTGCGTGTGGCCAAGGCCTTTGTGGGCTTCCTGCGTCCCACGCGCGGCAGGCTACTTTATTTGGGCGGCGGCGGAGAGACCGCTCGGAGCGGCGGCGATGGACTGGTGGCCTTCAATGCCTCGCGCGTGGCGGTGGACAAGTGCGCCGAGGAGCTGCGCAAGGAGCTGCAGCCGTATGGCGTCAGTGTGGTGGCTCTGGACACCTGCGGCATGACGGCGGAGTCGCTGTACAAGGCGCCAGTGGCACAGAGTGAGTTACTCCTTGGATTTCCAAACGAAACATAATGTATATTCCCTCTTACAGCCATTTCCTCAACTGCCGGAGCTCCCACGCAATACACGGCCGACGTGCTGAGTCCCGGCGCCCTGCAGGTCATCGAGCGGGCGCTGTGGGACTTTGCCCCGCAGCAGCGCTATCCGCTCCTCAGCCACAACAAGTATCAATTCACGTTGCCATGCCGCTCCTCGCTGCGTCTCCAAAGGGCGGTAGTTCCATCCGCTGTCGGCGAATCGGCCACTCAGTCGGTTTGAGATCGGATTCTCCTCCTGCTTCCATTTCCTGTATATATACTCCTGATCCCGATCCTTATCCCGTTTCTCCAGGTCCCGTCTCTCTCCGTTTTTTAATCTATCTGCAAATTATTTTTGTTCGATAATATTGCTTCCTTTAGGAAGGCCTCTATAATATTTACTTTATACTCGTTTTTTTACACACTGCTAAGGGTGTTGATTGATGGACATTGTACGTAATGTTGCGATATATGAAAAAATAAATCTTTGTGCTAATCTATTGTGTTGTCTGATGTCTGGATTCGATTGGTTCTGGATTGGTTTGTCTGGGCAGTTCCTATTCGTACTTGGAGATAAAGTCGTAGCGCAGCACGGAGGCGGGGAAAACTTCACCAGCCTTTGCAGTTGGACGATCGGAGGTTCTTGCCGGCAGGTTGACCAAAACATCGGCACCCACAATGCTCTGCAGGCGGCTGCTTATCTGGAATAAGCATGGTATTTAGTTGGGGTTAAATTCAGAGGAGCCACCTGGCTTACCTGGTCGCCATTAATGCTGGCGTACAGCTCTCCGGATTTGGAAATCACCGAGGCGCGAACGAATTCCGGACGGCCATCCAAACTGAGGTCGTTGAGCAACTGTAGGATAATTAATAGAAAAATCAGTTAATTTATATGTTACAAGGGTTCACCTAGATTAATCATAAAATATAATCACTGCTAATTTAAACAGGGTATAAAAACTTCCGCATTTACTCAAGCTTTCTGCTGACAAACTATTTCTTATCGCCTGTAAACAAACAGATAAGGCGACCCACTCGAAAGCAAAAGTGTCAGCGCGTCAGAAGCGATGACCTACAGCAAGCGGCGTTCTCGAATCCTCTTGATTGATTTCTATGAGATAGCCTTCATCAATCACAATCGATTTCGCCATGTGGTTAAATGGAACGAGGAACAGGGAACCTACCTTCACATTGATCACGGGCAGGGAGCACTTCTGGCGATCCCAGCCAGCCGCCCAGCGGATGGCGGGCAGGGCGAACAGGTGGAAGGTGACGAAGGCGGACACGGGATTGCCGGGCAGCCCGAAGAAGTACTTCTCGTTGCGGCTGGCAAAGGTCATGGGTTTGCTGAGGGGGATTTACAGGATTAATCAATAGATTGCAGGCATGTTAGGGTTTTCCTACCCTGGCTTCATGTTCACCCGGCCGCAGTGAAGCTTGAACTGCAGGTCCTCCAGCACGGGCTTCACGAAATCCTTGTCGCCCATCGACACGCCGCCGCTGCAGATGACAAAGTCCACCACCTCGAAGAGATCGGAAAGGGATTCCCGGGTCTGCGCGAAGCTGTCGCTCAGCACACTCGTGTGCAGGCAGTCGAAGCCAAAGTAGAGCAGCAGTTCCGCCAGCATGGTGGTATTCGAGTCGAAGATCTTGCCCGGCGTCGGTTGATCGCGCGGCGAGAGTAGCTCACTGCCCGTGGACACAATGGCCACGCGGGGCTTGGGCACGGCCAGCCGATGGCCCACGGAGGCCAGCAGGGATTTGACCACCACAGAGGAGGGATCCGCGGCGGGAAAGATGCGATCCCGGGTGCTTAGATCGTGACCCACAGGTCTGAAATAAAAGTAAGGGATTTAAGTGGGCTCTCCTTGGGATTCGGGACTGCCTACCGCACATCCAAGCCGGCCTGCGGCTCCACCATTATGTCTACCAGGCTCTCCTGGCCGTGCTTGTCCCGCTGCAGCAGCCTGGTGTCCTCCACCTGGACCACACAGTCCGCCTCCAGCGGCAGCGGTGCTCCAGTGTTTATTTTAAAGCACTCATCCTCAGCTAGAGGCGAAGAATTGAGCTGAAATATTAAAATATATATTTATTTATAGTTTACTAAAGTAGACCCACCTCATCGCCGGCGGCTATGCAGCCCAGAACTCGCTTGCTGCCCGAGAAGCCGGTGGACTTCATGGCGTAGCCATCCTTGATAGAAGCCCTAAAGGGCGGAATATTCACCGGCGAGTTGAGCTGCCAGAGGATCCTGTCCAACTCGCTGGTTCTCTGCACCGTTTCGAAGATAATCGAGAGCACCTCGTGGACGGGCTGCATGGGAAAGGGTGAATTGCGATCCGAATCGCTGCCTGCGCCCGTTTTATGGGGGCAAATGTGATTGCTGGTAGGAAAAGCTAATCCCTGAACCTCCGCATGTGTCTGCCGCACCAGCGACACCTGGTCACCGATGAGATGGAGGGCGTGGGGCAGGAGATCCCTCACCGTCGCAAAGCACTCTTTTACAGCCTTTTCGCTGCCGGGAAAGTTGAGGATCAGGGTGTTCCCCGCGATGCCACAGAGGCCGCGGGAAAGGGCGGCAAATTGGGTCTTCTTCAGGGAGTCCAGGGTGATGAGCAGCGCCAGTTGCGGGCACTCCTTTTCCAGCAGAGGTTTAGTGGCCTCCGGAGTCACATCCCTTGGCGCAAATCCTGTTCCGCCCGTGGTCAGGATCACCCGGAGATCCTCCTGGTTGATCCACTTCCGCAACTCCGCCTGAATTAAGTCCTTCTCGTCGGGCACAATGCTCCCAATCACCTGGGCATTGGCAAAGGATTCACCAATCAGTTGTTTTAAGCAGGGACCACTTTTATCCTTTGCCGGCTCCTTGCAACAGGTGTCACTAACTGAAAGGCAGGTGAATTAGGTGCTCCACGGCGGTTTCAGGGCCACTCACTGGTCAGAACTCCAAAGGTAATCGACTCCATTACGTCATGTGCAGCGGTTCTGGTTGCTCCCACTCACGAATCCCAATTAAATTGTTAAATACAATACATCAAATTAGCACGCAAACTTTCCGCTTGCAGGTGGAGACTATCGGTAATCGATAATTTGGTAAAAGATTCTGGTGTGTGAACACTGGCTCAGAAGCTTTAACCCTTCAATGGGCCGTGTCAAAAAATGAAAGGAACATACATTCTTGTTGTCATACAGCTAGATGGGCTATTTATTTACACTACCCTACAACAGTACAAAAATCACGCATCACTTGGCCTGCTTCTCGGCCCGCACTCGCTCTTCCAAAGGATCGTAGCCCTGGGCCATCTTCTCCTTGAACTGCTCGTAGGTGCGCTTGCGGTCGAAGTGCTTGACCCACTGGCCGGGACAGGATTGCTCGAACAGCTTGCGCAGACTTTGGCAGGCGGCGGGCACCTTCTCCCCGCTGGTGGAGCTGTGCTTCGGAGCGTGCTCGTCCAGGCACTTCCAGTACTCGTCCCGATTGCTCCAGCACTTGGTGCGCTCCGCCTTGTCCGGGAAACTCATAGTTTTCGATGTTTTCGCCTAGCCGGTTTCCGGTTTTCCGACTCTCCTCTTCGCCGTCACTTGGGTTTCGACTGGTTTTCGTGTAGCAGTCCCACTCTTCTGGCCTTGGCAACCGCTTTAACAGAACAAACCAGCCATTAAACAGTGGAATTTAATAAAATAGCAGGAGAACCCTAAAAACCAACCTCAAATATTACAAAACAAAAAATCAGCTGCTCGTTTCGATAACGATGGGTAATCATCGGACCGAGTGGCAACACTGGTAATCGATTCTTTTGGCGCGCAAGTTTAAAATTTCAAATTAAATTTAGAAAAATGAAACCCCATGCCACACCCAGAAAATACCATTTCTTCTGCACACTGATGATATTTGTTTATTGATCGCACCACTTTTGCTGTTCGTAATTATTGTTTATTTGATTGATTTAATATCTTATGGCTAAACGTTAACGTAATTGCAAAGAAAGTGTCTCTCCCACGGAGGTAAACTTTCGATTTTCCAACTAATCAGCAATTTTGGGTCGAAAAACAAAAGAAATATGGGGGAATCAAGGCAAACAAAACAAATAAGACGACAGCTTTATTGCTGTCCGCGATAACAATTCAAATTAAAATTAAAAACATACGTGTTCCGTGTGAGTTATGCTATAATTTCTAGGTGTGATCTTCTGATCCGATCCGGATTCGGATGCGATAAACCCGGGGACATCGAAACCGTACATATATATATTCATTGTAAATCTTGTTGCTTATCGTAGGTACACAAATACGTATAGAAAGGCCAGTGGAAAAGTCGCAGGCCGGAGACCTGTCCTGTGTGTCCTTTGTCCTTTGACCCTTGACCTTGCGGCTGGCGGGGAAGGGGGGAGTGAGAGGTCTGGGGGGATAATCTACATCTTAAACTACATACATACTCCTATATTGTCGTTACAAACATTTACACCTTATACACCTATAGACGCAAAACACACATCAAAGTTTATAGCCCGATATATCCAAGTCTATATAGCACACACGGGAATCAAGGGGGGGTTCGTTAGACGCGGGGGATATGCTATACTATACTATATATGATCGGAATCGGAGAACTCACACATTAAGTAAACCGCAGTCCGTCGACTATCGAGGGTCGTGTCCCAAAATGCAACGCAGTTTGTGATCTTGGTCGATTGATAGCTGTATAGGTAGTTCCTGTATATAACCATCTTGGTCTGAAGCCAAATCGGGGGGTCTTTTAGATTTCTAGAGCGTGTTAGGGTGTTGGGATGTTGGGGTATTGGTATTATTCTCTTTGAGGCACTTGTGGCTTGGCTAACGTTGCTTGGCAAACTGAAAAACTCTAACACGAATTGTGCAATATAATGCTTTCGATTTTGGTTAGGATGGGATTAGATTGGAGGAGTTGGTGGTGTCCAGTTGGGTGCGTGTGTGCATGTGTGTGTGTGCCTGGCTAAATACAAAAAACAACTTCAACTTATTTCCTGTTAACGACTATCAGTACTTTACCCTGCAACATATTATATGTATATCAGCTAAATGCTAGTTTAAATCAATGCCTGATATCAAAAACATGTTTTCTGCTCCGTTATTTATCATGTACTTTGGGTTATTGTTGCATTAAATCCTCCTAATGAAATTTGTATTGTTAAACGGAGAGGAAAACCTAATTAAAAGCTTTTCTATGAACTATGAAACTCACGAAACGAGTTTTCCCGCTCTCTCTCTATTTTTAAACTTCCGTCTCCCTCGTTCTTATGACTAGATGCACTTTTCCGTCTACAAGTCTAATTCTAAATTAAGTTTAGGACATTTACATTTCGCACACACACACCCAAACAGTGGGGAAGGGATGGGATTTGCACGCGGCAACTTGTTGCCCTTCTTGTCAATTAGCTTCTCGTAAATAACATAAAAATAATGGGTGATTACAGGTAGCGGTAATAAAAAATTAATTAATATTAGGGGGCAAAGGTAAACAAATGAATAAAAACCAAATAAAATTAATAATAAACAAACACTAACTGTATGCATAAAAATAGACAAAAAATTTGTAAACCATGAAACATTTGGCAGTCGAAGAAGAAGGCCCTTCCTTTTTGACGGGCTCCCATTTCGATTCATCATGCATATGATATATACTATATATACTACATATATGGCGATCTTTCCTGCTGGTGCTGTGATGTCAGATGTCGGCTGTCCGATGTATGTGGCTTGGTTGCTGGTGGCTTGTGGCTTTTGGTGGGGATTCTGGAATCATTTCGAGTTGAGGTCATGGTGGTGGCGGCCTACGCCTGCTCCATCTCCTCCGAGGCATTTGCATTTTCATTTGCATTTGCAGGTGGCTGCGTTACCGTTTCCGGTTCCGCTGCAGTCGCTGCATCCGTGGGCGAGGCATTTGTGCTTGAGGATTGGGAGGCGTACTTGCAGGAGGCGGCTAGGCAGCGGCAGCCCACACTGGAGCGGTGCTCCACGCGCCAGAACTTCTCGCCGTAGTCGTAGCTGAAAGGAAACCAATGAAAATAATATTTATTCTAGCTTTTTCAATTGGTTTCTCAAAAAACGAAAAGGAGAATAAGTGGTTCAATTAAGTTTATGGAAAATAATTGATCAATAAATTGTTCAATTGGCCTCTCAAGTACAATACCAACCAATTTACAAAAAAAAACTATTGTAAATTTACTCTATAATTATGATATATAAAAAAAAATATATTGAAGATTTCAGGTATTTTTTTAGCTGCGAAAAAATAAGAATATTATAGGTAACGTTAACTGATATACAAAAAAGTATTTAAATAACATTTTTAAATAAAAACAATTATTCTAAAATAAACAAAACATGTAGTATATGAAAATAGCAAATAAATAAAATCTATATGCCTTCTTATTCTGTTCTAGTTATTTGTTTCTACAGATCTTTAAGATTTCAGGTATTTTTTTAGTGTCGCAAAAAATAAGAATATTTTAGGTTATTATTAAATATAAAAAAAAAGCAATTATATTTACCCTATCAGGTGATATCAGTGTCGCAAAAAATAAGAATATTTTAGGTAACGTTAACTGTTATACAAAAAAGTATTTAAACAAGATTTTAAAATAAAAGCAATTATTATAAAATAAATATAAAATGTAATTTATGAAACTAGCAAATAAATATTGTAGATCTAGATCTTTTTTCACAGCTCCTTCGATCGGCTTACCAAATCTCCTCCCCGGCATCGATGTCGCGGCAGGCGAAGAAGGCGATCTTGGGGAAGCGGTAGTCCTGGTGCTCGTAGAAGACGCGAACTGGCAGCACATTCGGCTCGCACGAGTGGTTGAAGAAGCGGGTCACATTCCCATAGTAGTTGGCATCGATGCAGTGCCCGTTGTCCAGGTCAAAGTAGTAGCTGTCGTCGGTGCGCCGATCGGCCTCCATGGCGGTCAGGATCTCGCCCGTGTAGCTGGCCACGAAGGTGCCTTTGGGCACATTGGCCAGTGCCCGAACGCCCCATCCTTTGGCCTGTTCCTCGCACTCGACGATCTGCAGCGGTGTCCTTGTTCCGTTCTGAACCACGCGGTTCTTGCAGGAGAGCTATTAAGTAACAGACAAAAAGGTATGAATATATGAATAATATCTGATTAAGAATAGACTCGCACCTGATTGCAGCCGCAGACGTCGTTGCACTCGAAGATCACCGCCGGATCGTCGTAGTTGAAGTCGGCGGTGAGGCGGCTCTCGGCGGTGTACCAGTTCTGCGAGGAGGCTCCGTTGCACTGGCACCGATCGCTGCTGCAGCTGTCCGGGCAGGAGCAGATGCGCATCTGCGAGACGCGCCGGTCGATCTGCACCGAGTTCTGCTGGATGATGCACTGCGTCACGTAGCGGAAGTCCGGCCACATCAGCGAATCGGCCTCGTCCTCGCTCTCGGACATCGCCAGTTCGTTGCGCACCGCCTGAATGGGTCGTGCCTCGCGGCCATTCGAGGCATCGGCACAGACCACAAAGGTGCGCAGGCCCAGCGGTCGGAAGCTGCGCATCTGCATGTTGAAGCCCACGGTGCGGCCGCATTCGGACTCCTCGTTGGGGATGCAGTCGAAGGGCAGCTGCTCCGCCTTGTTCTTGATCATCAGATCGGCGCCGTTGGCAATCAGAGCGATGCACATGCGGGTGACCGAGTGACGGCAGGCAATGTGGCTACAAATCAGACATTTAATTATTCCTTAATTGACTAGTTAGTAAACTATCCTTACAGTGGCGTATCCCCCTCCACATTCTGCACATTACAATCAGCACCCGCCTGCAGCAGCACCGTAATCGTGTCCAGACCATCGTTGTGCAGCGTCGACCAGTGGAGCACCGTGTTGTTGTCGTTGTCGCAGATGTTCGGATCGGCCTCCTGGTTGAGCAGGAAGCTATAAAAGAATAGGGAATATTAATCAGGGAATTCAAGGGCTAACCAAAAATCCCACCTAACGATATCCGTGTGTCCCAGCTCCGCTGCCCACACCATGGCCGTCCAACCGCCCTCATCCTGGGCATCGATGAAGCTCAGGAAGCTGGTGATGTTCCGCGAAGCTCGGTAGCTCTCCACAATCAACTGGGTGGCCTCCACGTTGCCCAGCTTGGCGGCAATATGCAGACAGGTCTTGCCATCGGGGCCCTTTTTTAAAGATATATATTATATATATATTTTAATCATTATTTTATATCATAATTAATATTCACCTTGATGGCCACATCGGCTCCGCACTGCAGAAAGAGATTGAGCATGTCGCACTTCTCGTTCATCACCGCACACATCAATGCCGTCCGCAGTTCGCTGTCCACTATGTTGACGAAATCCTGCGAACTGGCGCCCTTGCAGAGCAGCAGGTAGGCCATCTGGAGGCTGCCCGAATGGGCCACCAAATGCAGGCAGGTGCCGTTCAAGTACTCCCGAATGGGGGTCAGCACATTGAAGTCGGCAGCTATTGGGGAAAACGGGGAAATTAAAAGATAGATAGGAGGATTGCAGTCTAAGAAACTCACCCAGAATCTCCGCCACCCTTTCCAAGTCATCGTTTTGCACCGCATAGTACATATCCCGGGAGGTAAACTCCGTGGTCACGCGTCCACTGGCCGAAACCACATGGCCGCGCAGCACCACGTTCATCACGGAGTCGGGAATCAGCTGGGCAAAGTTGATTGTGTTGAGGGCATGGCTTCCTGCTGCTTTGCTCCGTTGGCTGCCGTTCGACTTCGAAGCTGAACTGGTTGCTGCAGCAGCGGAAGATCCTCCCTTGCCTTTAACCTTGGCTCCTGGACTGCTGCTGCTGACCTTTCCAGCCGCTCCGAATTGCGCCAGATGTGAGGAGGTAGTCAACTTGGCGGGTTTGCTGTTTAGTGGGTTATAAAGCAGTTAAGTAGTTGCTACAAAGAGAGTTAATCACTCACATCTTGTACTTCTGGGTGGGCAGAAAGACGGGCAGCGACTGGCACTTCATGGTCACCGTGGAGGTGCGCTCGGGCGTGTCCAGTCCGCAGTGCGGGCACTTGAGCACCAGCATGGGACTGCTGAACTTGGCTGCCGGTTCCTCTTGGTCGCCATTACGTCCCTCCTCGTAGGGAGTGTTTAGGATGAAGCGCTGGGCGCAGTCGGGATGAAAGAAATGCTGTTGCTTGCACAGCACAAATTTACCCTGTAATAAGTGGTTTATAAATTAAAATTGGTACTTATATTTGAGAGTAATCATTCTATACCTGCGTGCAGAAGATCCCGCATCCTGCACAGCAGTTGTGCGAGTGCAGGCGCTTCTTGTGCTCGTCGCACAGGATCATATAGCTGACCCTTTGGCTGGGACGCAGGAGGTTGTGCACCTCCGAGGAGAGCTCGTTGCAGCAGCCGATCTTCTGCTCGTCAATGTGATCGATGGCACAGCAGTAGGACGAATCCGGCGCATTCCTGGCATAGTACTGCGAACTCTTCTGGCACAGGCAAATGAACTTGGCCACTTTCGAGGTGCTGGGCCGGGCATCCAGTTCTCTGATGGGCGCAGCATCGGCCAGGATCGAGGTGTTCAGCGAGTGCAGTTGTTCTGGATCGAGCGTGGTTGATCCAGCTACTCCTCCAGCTCCTCCTTTTACTGCCACTCTTCTCGTGAGTTTGGCTGGCTTTAGGTTGGCTTTCTGAGCAGCTGCTGCCGCGGATGTTGTGGGCAGCTCCTTGGCCACCGTGTTCCTCACCCTCAGCGTAACACTGGGCTTGCCCACCTGCACCCTGGTCGTGGGCACAAACTCATTGTCCGTATTGGAACTATCGTTGTCGGAGGCCTCCTCGCTGTGATTACGCTGCAGTCCCAGATGCTTCAGGTGCTTCTCCTTCTGCTTGGCCAGCTTCCTTTGCTGCTTCTTGTTCAGCTTGCGCTCCTCCGGCGAGCGATTCGCCATGATGCGCGACGCCTTGATGTCGCTGAGGAACTGCTCGACATCCGGACAGGGACGCACCTTGCTCTTGGCCAGCATGGCGGCTCCGTAGTTCTCGATGTCGCGCTGCGACTTGGAGAAGAGCCGCTTCTTGATGGCACTCGTGCCGGCTGGATGACCTGGAACGCCATCGAAGTTGCTGCCATCGGATTTGTCGCTCTTTTGCCGCGAAGTTGATGAATTGGAACCGCCTCCTGTTGGTGTCTCAAATTCCCCATCCGCTGCTGAAGCTGCTGCTGCTGCTGCACTCTCCCAGTGGGTCATTCGCTCGATGTGCTTCGTCTCGAACTCGCAGCGCAGCTCATCGTTCTCTAGGATCTTGGGCGTGGGCTTGATGCGCCTCTTGGAGCGCTTGGGCAGTTGCAACTCGGATGATCCTCCAGCTGTGGGAGTGGTCTTCTTCTGGCTGCCATTGGTCAGGGCAGGAAGTGCGGCGGAGGAGGTGGAGCTGCCTGGCGGAATCTTGGCCTTGCGACCTCGTTTCTTAGGAGGGGTCTTCTCATCGAGCACCGCAGCTGGTGGCATTGGCACCGGAGTGACCTCAATGAAGGAGAGCTCTGCCGGCTCAGTCTTCACCTCCTCCCAGGCGCCTCCATCGGCGGGTAAGCGATTGCCCAGTCGGACACTGCGACGCATCCTTTTTCCATCGCCACCCGAGGGAGCATCCAATGCCAGCTCCTCCTGCTCGGTTTTCACCACCACCAGGTCACTGAGATGGTCCATTTGTTCCTCCGGCAGCTTCCTCTTGCGTCCCGGCTTCTTCTCCACCACCGAATCCTCGCCTGGAGGCAGAATTTCACTGGTTTCCACTGGCATTTCGGTCACATCTGGTCTTATTTTCTTGGCTCGACCTCTTCCTCGTTTGGGAGCAGGTGCAGAGTTCTCCTCCGGGGAAGAAGTGGTCATGGACGACGGCTTTATCTCCTGACCACCACCAGCTGCTGCTGAGATCTCCTCCAGCGTGCTGATCTCCTCCAGGCGATTATCAGCCTCTTTTGGGAGTTCCAATGCCTCCAACTCGGTAATCTTCAACTGGGCGGGTGGCTCATCGGTGGTGGGCGTGGGAGTGGGCGTGGCACTGCGCGGCGTTTTCCTAGAGCGTCGCGTTCCTCCTGGCGAAAGCTGTTCCTGCAAAATAGAGACACTCATTCAGTAAGTCCTTCGTTTCAGATATTTTAGATTAGACCAGCCCCAAAGGAATGCTTCGAATGGCTTCGTCGGTTGCCAGGACAACTGATTCTACCAAACACACGCGGCCAGCTGGTTAAAAGGATGAATGAATTGGAATTTAGATGCAAAATTAATTCATCCCCCTTGGGATTTATGCAAATCTATTTATTTATTTGCTTTCATCTTCCTGTTTAACTTTCGAGGGGAGCTTGTTTATATTCTTATGGCAATTGCACATCACATCATCTGGAAGAAAAGCTATGCTTGCAATTTTATTGGGGCCTGAATCTCAGATATCTCGATTTCTCAATCCGGTTTATTATATGTAATATACGAAACTTTTCTTTTCTAATATAATAATAAAGAAAACTTCACTTCTCTTAAACTAATTGATTTATTCCACTATTCTATGCCCCTTTTTAAATTAAGAATCGTTCTATTTACTTTTGTTAATTATTATTTCTTTGTCAAAAGACAAATTTACCTCAATTAACATATGCATATAATCTTTATTAATTTTTGCATATTTGGCTAAATCGAAATTTGAGTAGTACTACATTATTCCCTGTTTTAAGTTATATTTAATCTTAAATTATAGTATAATATATTTATGATATCTCATATTAATCATCAGAATTATTATACATCGTTTTCCTGAATGAATTTTATGACTATAATTTCTTTTCATAAACCCAATGATGAGTTGTAAGCAGTTTAAACTCATGTTATCTTTATAGTAAGCAAGATAAGAACTTTTTTCCGATTCTAATTTTACTTTTTGTATTTCTTCTTTATTATAGTTTAGCTAAATGTTTTCCGGTCATTAAAAGTAACTATTCTCTCGGGTGATGAGTTATAGTTTTACAACAACTCGTTATCTCGAATCAGATAATGATTAGAAATCAAAAAAGTGAGCCAAAGTCTCAAGTTGAAATGGCGTGGAAATATGGAAGTTTTGGAGTTTGAGGAGCTGTTTTAACTGGGCTGTAAATCATTTGTATAAATTAAAAAAAAAATACAAAGCTTAAAAGCTCTGCATAGTTATATTTTTTACTCAATACCACGAAGCTTTTTCCTAGGCGGACGATAAAAATTAACAATGGCACATCTGTTGAATGGCACAAATGTGACTTAAACATGGGGTAGATAAGGGAAAAACTCTTAAAAATAATAAAATTAAAATCGCTTTAAAAATGTTGGCCAGTCAAGGGTTAAACAATTTCTAAATAAAAAAAAAACAGCAAGAATTTCGAAGCTCACACACACACACACGCACATTTACTTACATTTTTATCAGCTGCTGCCGCTGCCTCAACAACAAGTGGAGATGCTGCCTCATTTGTTGTTGCTGGTTCTCTTGCTTCTCCTGCTGCTTCTCCTGTTGTTGTTGTTAATTCTGCACTTGCTTCCTGTTTTTCTGCTGCTTTTGCTTCTTCTTCTTCTGCTGCAACCTCCTTTCCCTGCTCCTCCTCCTCTGCCTCTTCCTTTTCCAAGGCTTTTTCCTCTTCTTCCTTTCGCTGCTCCACTTGCTCCTCTTCTTCTACTTCTTCCTTTTGTTGTTGTTGCTGTTGCTCTTCCTTTTCCCCGCTGCTTCCTTCTAGCTTTTCTGCATTCTGCTGTTTGGCCTCCGCTGCAGCTGCTTCTTCTTCCTCCAACTTGACAGCCGCCGCATCCACAACATCCGCCAAAAGTCCCTTGATATCCTCGATTTCCACATCCTGATTTCTGGATTCCTGCTCCTCCTTGTTCTCCTCCCTCTCCCTCTCCTCCTCCTTTTCCTCCCTCTCCCTGTGCTTCTTGTCCTTGCAGGCAAACTGATTGTTGGCCAAATTGCGCCACTTGAGCGTCTTGTCCTCGGCCAAATCCAAGTTGAGCAGCGTCCCCCCCTCGGCCGTCGAAGTGGCACAGTCGCTGTTGAAAGTACTCGACATGCTGTTCATCAGCTCCACAAAGTCCGTCATTTTTCCCGACTTTTCTTCGCTTTTCACTGGATATTATTCGGGGGAATCAATAGTCCATGGCTAGAAACCATCAGTTTTTCTGAGGTCTCTGGAATATTATATATATTTCTTTTTTTTTTTTTTGGGGCGATAAGATTGCTGTGGTGCCTCTGTGGCAGCGCAGCAGCAGCGTTTTGTTCGCTTCGAAATTTGTTCACTATTTTCACACGGATTTTCTTGTTTAAAACCAAAAACCAATAAATACGAATGATTCAATTCGTATTTTACTTAAAATCGCTCCCCAATCTCTTTCTCTTCTTCTTCTCGACTGCGCTTTTTGGTGGCCACAAAGTTAACTGTTTTTCTTCGCTCCCGTTTCTTGTCTCTCTCTCCCTCTCCCACTGCCGTTGTTGTTTTGATTATTGGGCAAAAAACAGGAGAAAAACACGCGACGTCACTTGAATAAATCATTAACTAAATTATTAATAATTTGTAGCACTTCTTCTTCGCTTTTTTTTGGTGGCCTTAAGAAGCAGAAATGTTTGTAGAAATCGCTGCTTCGCTGATTAGCTCACATGCTGTTCGAATCGAGTATGGCCCTCTCTCTTGCTCTCCCTCTCCTCTCCACCACCTAGATTGCTGTTGTTGTTGCTGCTGCTGCTGCTGCCGCTCTGCCGACGTCGCTGCTGCTGCGTTTTTGTTGCTGCTGCTGCTGCAGTCACTGTTTTATTTTTTGTTTTTGTGATTCTGGAATTGTTAAGCCAAAATTCCGGGGGCGCAATTCTCTGGCTGCACTGCTTTCACTTTCTTTGGCTTCTGCTGCACTGCAGTCTCACAAGAATTATTATTAACAAAAAAAAATATTAAGAAAAGCACACGCACACACACACACGCCGTTGTGTTGGGGACGCACGCACACGCACGCACACCGCGCTGAAAACTCTTGAGGCACAAGAAACTCGGTATTATATTTTATTGTTGCTAGTATATAAATACCGGAAAATCGCTGTAAAGCCGTAGGCAAAAGATCCTAAAATTGAATGTATATAAATACCGGAAAATACCGCGGTTGGTGACACGGCTAAATTAAAGTGACCGTTTGGGGCATACACCCTATAAGTGGCAAGGGCGTAAAAAGAATTGTTAAAAAAAACACAGCTCTTTGTTGTTATTTTTGTTTATTAATAACAATAATTAATAGCAAGCAATATTGTTATTAGTAGCAGAGCCACACACACAGAAAACCCGAATACAGACGGCGCCGGGGGAATCCCACGTAGAATGTGAGAAAGATGCGCATGCGCGGACGAAGATTGCTTCCGATTATCCTGTCGCTACTCTTGATCGTCCTGCTGAGTTTCTGCTACTTTTCGGGCCACCTGAGGGACTCCGATGCCGGGGAGTCCTCCCCCGTGGACCAGTTCCTGCTGCACCTCCCGCCCGAAACAAAGGAGGAGGTGGAGGTGGATCCCCCGCCCAGTCCAGCTAATCCCCTCCTGAATCTCACCGATTTCCAGTATCTGCTGGCCAGCAATGTGTGCCGCAAGGCGGAGAGGGAGCTCCTAGGTGAGTGGATTGCTAGAATATCACTAAAAATCCTCCTAATCCCCTCCTGCTCAGCCATTTTGATAGTCACCTCCTACGCCGGACACGATGCCCTGCGCTCCGCCCACCGCCAGGCGATTCCCCAGAGCAAGCTGGCCGAGATGGGCCTGCAGCGGGTCTTCCTCCTGGCCGCTCTGCCCCAGCGCGAGCGCTTCATCAGCCAGGAGCAGCTGGCCAGCGAGCAGCGGCGCTTCGGGGATCTGCTGCAGGGCAACTTCATCGAGGACTACCGGAATTTGAGCTACAAGCACGTCATGGGCCTCAAGTGGGCGTCGCAGGAGTGCCGGAACAGGGCCAAGTTCATCATCAAGCTGGACGACGACATCATCTACGATGTCTTCCATCTGCGTCGCTACCTGGAGGCCCTGGAGGTGGGTCAACCGGGACTGGCCACCTCCAGCACTTTGCTTTCCGGCTACGTCCTGGACGCCAAGCCACCAATTCGGCTGCGAGCCAACAAGTGGTATGTGAGCAAGAAGGAGTATCCACATGCCCTGTATCCCGCCTACCTTTCCGGCTGGCTGTATGTTACCAATGTGCCGACGGCCGAGAGGATTGCTGCGGAGGCAGAACGGGTGTCCTTCTTCTGGATCGACGACACCTGGCTAACGGGCGTGGTGAGGAGCCGGCTGGGCATTCCGCTGGAGCGCCACAACGATTGGTACTCCGCCAATGCGGAATTCATCGACTGCTGTGTGCGGGATCTCAAGCAGCATGGCTACGAGTGCGAGTACTCCGTGGGGCCGAATGGCGGCGACGATCGGCTGCTGGTGGAGTTCCTGCATAACGTGGAGAAGTGCTACTTCGATGAGTGCGTCAAGCGGCCGGCGGGCAAGACGCTCAAGGAGACCTGCGTGGCGGCGGCCAAGTCGCGGGCACCGGAACACGGATTGGCCGAGGTGAAGCCACTGCGGCTGAGGTGACCTCGCGGGCCCACCGATGCCAATCTCCACCGGCTAAGCCAGCTCAGTAACTAGTAACTAAGGACTTTCATGTGCAAGAGGACGAGTGAGGGAGGTATCCTGCCAAACTGGATATCGTCCTGCCGTCACTCAACTTAGTTTGTAGCCTAGCCTAGGTATTGCTATCAAAAAATGCAGAAACTTTAAACCATTTTGTAATAACTTGTTTATTTATATTGATTCGCACAGCGCGAGATTGACAAGTTTCTGTAGAAATTATCATAAAGATTCTTGGTAATCTCTGAATTCAACAAAACAACAGAAGAGCTAACCCAAATCCTGATTATCATAAGCTTTTTTTGTGAAAATCTAGGATTAAATTGATTCATTTTTAAAGTAAAGCCGTTTTAGTATTTATAACTAAAACCGTATTATTAATTAAACCGTTTTGACGAATTCAGCAATAGTATAAGCATAGCATCCTTGTAACTATAAAGTTTTCAGCTTAAACAGACTCCGTCCTCATCAGATTGTTAGATTTCAATAATTGTCTAGCGATTAATTATGGATAAAAACTGCATTTATACAATAAAATTTAAATAAATGAAGAAAAATTTAACAAAACACCCAATATGTTGTTCGGTTTTTCATTATTTTATCTTGACCAAGTTATGCATTTCAAACTAAAACTTGCAATTTATTTCAATTGAAACTTTCTTTTCAAAGTCAGCATTTTGACCGTAACAATGGAAATATTGTCATACCTTTCTGAACTCGTTATTAAATTTACTATCGATTGGCATTTAAACCTGGGCATTTTATTTATTTGCCATTTTTGGCCAAGTTACAGCAAAAAAACCAAACGAAAATATTTCAATTTTTGTCAAAAACTGAAATTCAGAATTTCCAAAAAAAAACAAAACCGGTTTTTTCGCTAAAACAAAGCAAATACTGATTTAAAGTATGGAGTGTCATACCTTTCTGAACTCGTTATTAAATTTCCTAACGATTGGCATTTAAACCTTGATATTTTATGTATTTTTATTTTTTCGCAAAAAATCATGGGGTACCCCCTTATAAAAAAATTAAAAATTGGCGAAAATTTTATTTTTCCAAAATCACAACGAAAGTTTTATGGATTTATAGCAAATTTTGTTATCTGTTCAAAACAGTATGTCTTTTTGGTGTAGGACCATTTTTGGCCAAGCTACAGCAAAAAAACCAAACGAAAAAATTTCAATTTTTGTCAAAAAATAAAATTTTGAATTTCCAAAAAAAAACAAAACCGGTTTTTTCGCTAAAACAAAGCAAATACTGATTTAAAGTATGGAGTGTCATACCTTTCTGAACTCGTTATTAAATTTCCTAACGATTGGCATTTAAACCTTGATATTTTATGTATTTTTATTTTTTCGCAAAAAATCATGGGGTACCCCCTTATAAAAAAATTAAAAATTGGCGAAAATTTTATTTTTCCAAAATCACAACGAAAGTTTTATGGATTTATAGCAAATTTTGTTATCTGTTCAAAACAGTATGTCTTTTTGGTGTAGGACCATTTTTGGCCAAGCTACAGCAAAAAAACCAAACGAAAAATTTCAATTTTTGTCAAAAAATGAAATTTCGAATTTCCAAAAAAAAACAAAACCGGTTTTTTCGCTAAAACAAAGCAAATACTGATTTAAAGTATGGAGTGTCATACCTTTCTGAACTCGTTATTAAATTTCCTAACGATTGGCATTTAAACCTTGATATTTTATGTATTTTTATTTTTTCGCAAAAAATCATGGGGTACCCCCTTATAAAAAAATTAAAAATTGGCGAAAATTTTATTTTTCCAAAATCACAACGAAAGTTTTATGGATTTATAGCAAATTTTGTTATCTGTTCAAAACAGTATGTCTTTTTGGTGTAGGACCATTTTTGGCCAAGCTACAGCAAAAAAACCAAACGAAAAAATTTCAATTTTTGTCAAAAAATAAAATTTTGAATTTCCAAAAAAAAACAAAACCGGTTTTTTCGCTAAAACAAAGCAAATACTGATTTAAAGTATGGAGTGTCATACCTTTCTGAACTCGTTATTAAATTTCCTAACGATTGGCATTTAAACCTTGATATTTTATGTATTTTTATTTTTTCGCAAAAAATCATGGGGTACCCCCTTATAAAAAAATTAAAAATTGGCGAAAATTTTATTTTTCCAAAATCACACGGAAAGTTGTATGGATTTATAGCAAATTTTGTTATCTGTTCAAAACAGTATGTCTTTTTGGTGTAGGACCATTTTTGGCCAAGCTACAGCAAAAAAAACCAAACGAAAAAATTTCAATTTTTGTCAAAAAATGAAATTTCGAATTTCCAAAAAAAAACAAAACCGGTTTTTTCGCTAAAACAAAGCAAATACTGATTTAAAGTATGGAGTGTCATACCTTTCTGAACTCGTTATTAAATTTCCTAACGATTCGCATTTAAACCTTGATATTTTATGTATTTTTATTTTTTCGCAAAAAATCATGGGGTACCCCCTTATAAAAAAATTAAAAATTGGCGAAAACTTAATTTTTCCAAAATCACACGGAAAGTTGTATGGATTTATAGCAAATTTTGTTATCTGTTCAAAACAGTATGTCTTTTTGGTGTAGGACCATTTTTGGCCAAGCTACAGCAAAAAAACCAAACGAAAAAATTTCAATTTTTGTCAAAAAATGAAATTTCGAATTTCAAAAAAAAACAAAACCGGTTTTTTCGCTAAAACAAAGCAAATACTGATTTAAAGTATGGAGTAACATACCTTTCTGAACTCGTTATTAAATTTCCTAACGATTGGCATTTAAACCTTGATATTTTATGTATTTTTATTTTTTCGCAAAAAATCATGGGATACCCCCTTATAAAAAAATTAAAAATTGGCGAAAATTTTATTTTTCAAAAATCACACGGAAAGTTGTATGGATTTATAGCAAATTTTGTTATCTGTTCAAAACAGTATGTCTTTTTGGTGTAGGACCATTTTTGGCCAAGCTACAGCAAAAAAACCAAACGAAAAAATTTCAATTTTTGTCAAAAAATGAAATTTCGAATTTCCAAAAAAAAACAAAACCGGTTTTTTCGCTAAAACAAAGCAAATACTGATTTAAAGTATGGAGTGTCATACCTTTCTGAACTCGTTATTAAATTTCCTAACGATTCGCATTTAAACCTTAATATTTTATGTATTTTTATTTTTTCGCAAAAAATCATGGGGTACCCCCTTATAAAAAAATTAAAAATTGGCGAAAATTTAATTTTTCCAAAATCACACGGAAAGTTGTATGGATTTATAGCAAATTTTGTTATCTGTTCAAAACAGTATGTCTTTTTGGTGTAGGACCATTTTTGGCCAAGCTACAGCAAAAAAACCAAACGAAAAAATTTCAATTTTTGTCAAAAAATGAAATTTTGAATTTCCCAAAAAAAAACAAAACCGGTTTTTTCGCTAAAACAAAGCAAATACTGATTTAAAGTATGGAGTGTCATACCTTTCTGAACTCGTTATTAAATTTCCTAACGATTGGCATTTAAACCTTTTCGCAAAAAATCATGGGGTACCCCCTTATAAAAAAATTAAAAATTGGCGAAAATTTTATTTTTCCAAAATCACACGGAAAGTTGTATGGATTTATAGCAAATTTTGTTATCTGTTCAAAACAGTATGTCTTTTTGGTGTAGGACCATTTTTGGCCAAGCTACAGCAAAAAAACCAAACGAAAAAATTTAAATTTTTGTCAAAAAAAAAAATTCAGAATTTCCAAAAAAAAACAAAACCGGTTTTTTCGCTAAAACAAAGCAAATACTGATTTAAAGTATGGAGTGTCATACCTTTCTGAACTCGTTATTAAATTTCCTAACGATTGGCATTTAAACCTTGATATTTTATGTATTTTTATTTTTTCGCAAAAAATCATGGGGTACCCCCTTATAAAAAAATTAAAAATTGGCGAAAATTTTATTTTTCCAAAATCACACGGAAAGTTGTATGGATTTATAGCAAATTTTGTTATCTGTTCAAAACAGTATGTCTTTTTGGTGTAGGACCATTTTTGGCCAAGCTACAGCAAAAAAACCAAACGAAAAAATTTCAATTTTTGTCAAAAAATGAAATTTCGAATTTCAAAAAAAAAAACAAAACCGGTTTTTTCGCTAAAACAAAGCAAATACTGATTTAAAGTATGGAGTGTCATACCTTTCTGAACTCGTTATTAAATTTCCTAACGATTGGCATTTAAACCTTGATATTTTATGTATTTTTATTTTTTCGCAAAAAATCATGGGGTACCCCCTTATACAAAAATTAAAAATTGGCGAAAATTTAATTTTTCCAAAATCACACGGAAAGTTGTATGGATTTATAGCAAATTTTGTTATCTGTTCAAAACAGTATGTCTTTTTGGTGTAGGACCATTTTTGGCCAAGCTACAGCAAAAAAACCAAACGAAAAAATTTCAATTTTTGTCAAAAAAAAAATTCCGAATTTCCAAAAAAAAACAAAACCGGTTTTTTCGCTAAAACAAAGCAAATACTGATTTAAAGTATGGAGTGTCATACCTTTCTGAACTCGTTATTAAATTTCCTAACGATTGGCATTTAAACCTTGATATTTTATGTATTTTTATTTTTTCGCAAAAAATCATGGGGTACCCCCTTATAAAAAAATTAAAAATTGGCGAAAATTAAATTTTTCCAAAATCACACGGAAAGTTGTATGGATTTATAGCAAATTTTGTTATCTGTTCAAAACAGTATGTCTTTTTGGTGTAGGACCATTTTTGGCCAAGCTACAGCAAAAAAACCAAACGAAAAAATTTAAATTTTTGTCAAAAAAAAAAATTCAGAATTTCCAAAAAAAAACAAAACCGGTTTTTTCGCTAAAACAAAGCAAATACTGATTTAAAGTATGGAGTGTCATACCTTTCTGAACTCGTTATTAAATTTCCTAACGATTGGCATTTAAACCTTGATATTTTATGTATTTTTATTTTTTCGCAAAAAATCATGGGGTACCCCCTTATAAAAAAATTAAAAATTGGCGAAAATTTTATTTTTCCAAAATCACACGGAAAGTTGTATGGATTTATAGCAAATTTTGTTATCTGTTCAAAACAGTATGTCTTTTTGGTGTAGGACCATTTTTGGCCAAGCTACAGCAAAAAAACCAAACGAAAAAATTACAATTTTTGTCAAAAAATGAAATTTCGAATTTCCAAAAAAAAACAAAACCGGTTTTTTCGCTAAAACAAAGCAAATACTGATTTAAAGTATGGAGTGTCATACCTTTCTGAACTCGTTATTAAATTTCCTAACGATTGGCATTTAAACCTTGATATTTTATGTATTTTTATTTTTTCGCAAAAAATCATGGGGTACCCCCTTATAAAAAAATTAAAAATTGGCGAAAATTTTATTTTTCCAAAATCACAACGAAAGTTGTATGGATTTATAGCAAATTTTGTTATCTGTTCAAAACAGTATGTCTTTTTGGTGTAGGACCATTTTTGGCCAAGCTACAGAAAAAAAAACCAAACGAAAAAATTTCAATTTTTGTCAAAAAATGAAATTCAGAATTTCCAAAAAAAAACAAAACCGGTTTTTTCACTAAAACAAAGCAAATACTGATTTAAAGTATGGAGTGTCATACCTTTCTGAACTCGTTATTAAATTTTCTAACGATTGGCATTTAAACCTTGATATTTTATGTATTTTTATTTTTTTCGCAAAAAATCATGGGGTACCCCCTTATAAAAAAATTAAAAATTGACAAAAATTTTATTTTTCCAAAATCACACGGAAAGTTGTATGGATTTATAGCAAATTTTGTTATCTGTTCAAAACAGTATGTCTTTTTGGTGTAGGACCATTTTTGGCCAAGCTACAGCAAAAAAACCAAACGAAAAAATTACAATTTTTGTCAAAAAATGAAATTTCGAATTTCCAAAAAAAAACAAAACCGGTTTTTTCGCTAAAACAAAGCAAATACTGATTTAAAGTATGGAGTGTCATACCTTTCTGAACTCGTTATTAAATTTCCTAACGATTGGCATTTAAACCTTGATATTTTATGTATTTTTATTTTTTCGCAAAAAATCATGGGGTACCCCCTTATAAAAAAATTAAAAATTGGCGAAAATTTTATTTTTCCAAAATCACAACGAAAGTTGTATGGATTTATAGCAAATTTTGTTATCTGTTCAAAACAGTATGTCTTTTTGGTGTAGGACCATTTTTGGCCAAGCTACAGAAAAAAAAACCAAACGAAAAAATTTCAATTTTTGTCAAAAAATGAAATTCAGAATTTCCAAAAAAAAACAAAACCGGTTTTTTCACTAAAACAAAGCAAATACTGATTTAAAGTATGGAGTGTCATACCTTTCTGAACTCGTTATTAAATTTTCTAACGATTGGCATTTAAACCTTGATATTTTATGTATTTTTATTTTTTCGCAAAAAATCGTTATAAAAAAATTTAAAATTGTCGAAAATTTTGTTTTATCAAGATCACCCGGAAAGTGTCATGGATTTATTTATTATTTTCTTATCCCAACCAAAACAAGAGTGTTCAAATAGGTCATTATCGTTTCTTTATTATCATAAATAAATTTAAATTAAATAAATGCAATACAATTAAGCACAATTCCATTGATTTGCTATCGATGAAATTACTTTTCTTGTCTCTGCTTCTTCGTTCAGTTATCCTTAGTTCCATTTTGATTGCTTTTGTTTGCTGTTTATTGCGTTCAGTTTACAATTAAATAAATGTGAGTGCGTGTGTGGGTGTGTGAGTGTGTGTGAATGAGTGTGGAAACGGGTGAGTGTGTTTGTTGTTGTGTGTGTGATTGAGTGCGAGTGTGTGCGGCTGCAGTCTCTATAGAAGTTACAAAAGGGATCATGATACATCGTCCTGTTTCTTTCTCTCTCTCCCACTCAGCTGTCCTCCACTTCGCGCTCTCTCTCTCTCTCGCTCTCTCTTTTTCTGGCGAGGACAATGTTTCATTTCCGTTGTTCCCTTTCGTAACTTTATAGAAAGTACTCGCTCGCAGCTTTTTTCCATCTAGCTTTCTCTTTTCTTCGCTTCTTTTCTCCTACTAATTCGCATACGTGAAATGTGCTCATGTGTGTGTGTGTGTGAGTGAGTGTGTGTATGTGTCTACTAGGAAATCATTTTTCTCTTCTTTGCTCTCAAGGGAATTTGTATCTCACGCTCTAAGTCTAAATAAATATAAATAAATAAATTGTATATTAAGTAATTAATTTATATGTATATCGTTTAAAAAAAAAAAAACAAAAAATTATACGGTTGTCAGTAGTGTGTGTCTGTGTAAGTGGGAGGGGCTGAGCCCGCCTGGGCAAGAGCGAGACAAAGATATAGATTTAGAGTGTCTATGTGTGTGTGTAAGAGAGAGAGAGCGTATGTGTGTGTGTGTGTGTGAGTGACAATTTTGTTGTGTACTTTCTTTTTGTTTTCTTTTCTTTCTTTCTTTCTTGTTTTCTTGTTTCGATTCTTTCGTTCTACTGCTTCTGCTTCTTCTTGCTTCTATTTCATTTTCCACTCGTTCCTCACTTATGCTACGATCTTGTGGGGCTGCATCCACTTCTTCATGTAATAGCAGAACAAGGTGGAGATGTAGAGCAGGATCATCAGCGCACAGGTGACCGCGAGGGCCAGCACCGATGTCTTCGTGGGGCAGGGCTCGATGATGGTGACCGTTTTGTCTGGTTGGAACGAAATGGAATGGAACGAAGGTACAGTCATCAGTATGGCGAACTCAGAACTCAGAGCTTAAATGTAACACTCACCCTTGGCAAAGTCCGTGCTGGGATCTGCCTTGAAGAACTCGCGCTTCTCATCGCCAAAGTCCAGGACCAGAATCTCCTGCGAGATGTTCATGTCGTCCTCGCTCTTGGTCTCATTGCTGGGAACGAATGGAATGAAACGAGGGATTATATCATGCCGTTTGATACCATACCGTAAAATTTATAGGGCCATGTAAATTTCAGCTCTTGCAAAACCCATATCGTTTTTACATGAAACACTCTTTTCGACCACGTCAAATTGATCTTAAATAATGTAAAATCGATCTACGTTTCATATTGATTTATTTTTTTGGTGTAGTGGAATGAAATGAGGGATTATATCATGCCGTTTGATTACCTACACACAAAAAAAGTAGTATTTCAGGTCATGAAAAACCCAGATCGTTTTTACATGAAACACTGTTTTCGACCAGGTAAAATTGATCGTAAATAATGTAAAATCGATCTACGTTTCATATTGATTTATTTTTTGGGTGTAGTGGTATCGTTTTTGCAAAAAATACTCTTTTCGACCAGGTCAAATTGATCTTAAATAATGTAAGATCGATTTTTTTTCGGGTATAGTCACCACACTTACCTCTCGATGGAACGACGACGCCTCCTGCCCAGCGATTCGAATGACTCCATGTTCCATTCGCACACAGCCGGCTCACAGGGACCCAGACAGTACTTGACATTGCACTGGAAGATGACGCCGTAGCTCTCGGTGAACCGGAATGCCTCGTATGTGGACTGCAGGGCATTGCCGTCGGCGGTGAAGCCGGGGAAGATGGTCGGATCGGTGGGGCAGCCATCGTCGTCGATGATCTTGAAGCTGGTCCGGGCGTCCTTGGCCATGGCCACACAAGACCGGGCGAAGATGCCATAGGGAGCTGTAGGATATGCATATGGATTAATAGAGCAAAGCCCTTGGAAAGCCCTACTCCACACTCACTGTCTTCGGGGATCTCGATGCGGAAGTTGAGGCGATCTCCGATGCGCACAGTCTCCACCTCGCGCTGTCGTGTGTCCAGAATGCGAATCCTTGGTGGCGGAGCCTCCGGCGACGAGTTGATGTGGATCATCTCGGGGTCGCGGATGGGCATCATGCCGAAGGTGATGTTCTTGGAGCTCATGTCGTATGTGCACTTGACCTTGTAGATCTTGTCCGCCTTGGTCATCACCACGCTGTGATGCTGCAGAACCACCGTGTTGGAGTAGACACCAGTCTGGAGGAGATCGGGGTGACTAGTTATCCTCCTCTAGCCTTAGATGATCTTTCACTTACCACACTCTGTGTGTTACAATCCTGCCCGGCCATGGTCAGATCCAAACGGAAGGCGTCCGAGTTGATCACATCAATGTTGCAGGTCTCCGAGCGTCCCAAGGCGTAGATGCGTCCATTGAAGGGCTTGTTGGTGCGCACCTGGACGGCAATCCTGGTGTCCTTGCAGTGAACAGAAACTGTTAAAGGAAGAGAAGATCAGTTAGAGATCCTCTGATGCATCATCTAATACTATAAAAGGAGGGCTATTTTAAAAGGCAAGTTAAAAGGGTAGAAAAAACGAGTTAACAAAGAAGTCTAAACGAAAATACCGAAATTCAGAAATAATTCGAAGATTAAAATGGAAAAATATCTTGGAATAAGATTAATTTCAACACTACACAATCATCTAATACTATAAAAGGAGGGCTATTTTAAATAACAAGTTCAAACGAAAGGAAAAACGAGTTAACAAAGAAATCTAAATAAAAATATCGAAATTCAGAAATATTTCGAGGATTAAAATGGAACAATATCTTGGAATATGTTTAATATCAACATCTAATACTATAAAAGAAGGGCTATTTTAAATGGCAAGTTCAATAGATTGGAAAACCGAGTCAACAAAGAAATCTAAATGAAAAAACCGAAATTCAGAAATAATTCGAAGATTAAAATGGAACAATATCTTGGAATATGGGTAAGTGGATCTCACAAATCTTCTTTCCTTGGACTTAAATGCCCAGTGCTACTTCCTTTCCTAAGCTACCTGGTCCAATCAATACTTACCATCGTAGCAAGTTCCCGTCTTGTCGCAGTTGACATCGTTGCGCGTCAAGTTGGTCAGATTGGGATCCTCGATGGTGTCCAGGCTAACGGGCAGGGTGTCGATCTTGTCCAGCGTTCCTGGTGGAGTTCCAGCTCCCGAGCCGGCTGCCTTCTCGCACTGATTCTCAAAGTACTGGCCAATGGGCTCGCCATGATCGATCAGCGGCCGTTCGTGATTCAGATAAGTGGAGGGACCATCGGGCAGGGTCTTGTGATCCAAGTGATACAGCCGGCAATTGTACTGGGCGCCCTGCGGTTGACCCAAGTACAGGAAGGAGCGGCACAGGAACTCGGATTCAATTTCGCAGGCCAAACGGCACGCGGACTCGGAGGTCACCTGGAGCTCCTTGTCGGTGTAGTAATGCAGACCCACATATTGGGCCACCTTCTCCTCGGAGACGCCCATTTTCTGGGCATTGCCAAACGAGCGTGTGTTCTTGCAGGCCTGCGCGGGCTTCAGGCAGAGATTCTCAAAGTAATCCGTACCCTGGGCATCGACCAGCTGGACAAACTGACCCGAGCTGCGACGATCGGAGTCGCTGAGCACACACTTCATGTTGTTGTAGTCGTACTCCACCGACCGGCAGACGAAGCGACGTTCGTTGAGGCAGGCGGACAGGCAGGCCTCCTTGGTGCTGGTGTAGATCAGGGCATTGTCCAGGCCACGGATCACCTTGTTGGGAACCCTCTCGAAGCTCCACGGACGATGGCAGACATTCTCGCTGCGCAGCTGCAACTTGACCATGTAGTACATGTTGGCGCTCCTCTGGGGAGCTGCCGACGGATTGGCCGCCGACGAGTCGTTCTGCAGCTGACAGTGGGTCTCCTGCGAGGGCGACAGTGGATTCACCACGAAGCTAAAGGCCGCCGCCTGGCAGTCCGCTTCCTCGCGACACCATCCCTGGCATTCGTACAGCGAGAGGTTCTTCACGCTGTAGTATGTGTTGCCGGGGAAATCAAAGTCCGTCAGCTTCTCGAAGGCCATCCGGGCATGGATTTGGCCGGGCAGAGCCACCAGAAGGACCAAGATCACCAGGGGACCCAGGTGGAGACCCATGTGCGCCGACAATCGGTTGGGATTTCTCCTACTCTCGGCTGACTGCATTCTGCGTTCTGGAAGGAAAAGATCCAAGTAGATAGCTTTTAATAAAATGAAATAATCATCTGATACTATAAAAGGGGTGCCATTTTAAATGGCAAGTTTAAACGATAGGAAAAACGAGTTAACAAATAAATCTAAACTAAAAAACCGAAAATCAGGAATAATTCAAAGATTAAAATAAAACAATATCTTGGAATATGAGAGAGTACATACTTTAAAGGTGTACAAATCTTCTTTCCTTGGAGTTAACTGCCGAGTGCTATTTCCTTTCCCAAGCTACCTGGTCAGCAATCTCCGCCCTCTTCGTTCCACTTCTCTAACTGCCAGTGCCGACAGCCTCCATTTGAATGGAGGAGGTATATAGATCCCAACGAGAACGGGGGAGAAGCAAGCCAAGTGCCTTCCAGTCGAGGTGGTTCAGTGGTGCAGTAGCTACTACTTCCGCCCTTCGGACTGGCCCATTACACGCTTAACTAAGCGCCGAACCACTGAACCACCGAACCACCGAACCAATAAAAAACTGAGCCACAAAACCATGGAGATCCCTGGCCAGACCAGACCAGTTCGTTGGCTCAAGTGCAAGACATCTTCCCACATCCATGTCCACATCAAACTCTTTGACTTGCCACAGACTTTAATGAGCTGTCCGAAAGAAAGGGGCCTGCGTTTTATTGACGATCTGCGGTTGGGGCTTCTAACGGCCCACTCCATTCCCGTTCCACAAATCCTATTCCTATACCAATAGCAATTCCAATTCCAATCTCTGGCCGCTGCGGAGAAACAACTTTTTGGCATTCTTGTGGTTTTCATTGGAGCATTGGGCAGGCAGCAGCAAATTGCTTTCTGCGGACAGACTGGTAATCCAAGTAAACCCATCCACCATCCCAGCCAATTGACCCCCGAGTGCGCATGGCGGTTCAGGGAGTTGACCTGCAGGTGCAAAAGGAGCGAATGGTTGCCATGTGGTGGAGGCTCATGTGCCAATAAGTGGGTGGTCGCCACCAAAGAAAAGGGAAATCGAATGGTTGGGGAATGAGTATGAGTGAGTTGAGCTCATGGAGTGAATGGGCTATTGATATTCTGAGTAATTCATTCAATCAGTGATGAGCAGCCATTACCTATTCATAAGTTACCTAATAGATAAGTTGGTTATGAGTGGAAATTTATATTCTGGATAATTCAATTAATCAGTAATAGTCGAGTCTTATAAGTAAGTTTCTTATGAAGTGAATGGATTATTGATCTTCTGAGTAATTCATTCAATCAGTAATGAGTAGCCATTACCTATTCACTTATTGCATGACTTATTCATTCAATTGATTAGTTATATATGAATGGAAATTGATACTCTGGATAATTCCTTCAATCATTCATTCACTAATTGATAACTTGGATATGAGTGGTTACTGATATTCTGGATAATTAATTTAATTCATAAGTTAATATCAGAATGCATTGAGTTCAATAATCATGTATTCACAGTTTACCGTTTGTAGTTGAACCAAAAAATGGGTTAACCCCTTTCCCAGACTGAGTTATTCATCTAATGGCACACCAATTCGGTTAATTATTCAGCTTACATTCATTCTGCGGCCCGTGGGGCAGGAGCCATTTGATTCATTCATTCATCCCGAGTCATGGATTATTTAACCGCATGCATTTGCATTCATTTATTCATTTCTACGGTGCCATCTACAAATGGTCAAAGTCTTGCGGAAGCTAATGCCATATAAGTTAGCCAGCAAGTCTTCTCCTTGGACTTCTCAAGCTCTTATATGTATTCTTTTTCCACCTCCCTCACCGACTTATAGAGCGGCATTTAAGTCGAAATTTATGGGTTTTTAAACGCCCCCCATACGAAGTGGAGTGGGATGTTCGTACGTCGGAAGGAGGAGGGCAGATCGAAATAGCCCCCCGAGCAATTATATTTACATATTCAATTCAATTTGTTTTGTGAAAATTGTCCAGAAACGACTTGAAACCTGGACTTGAAGTTGCAGTTGGGGTTTGGGGTTTGGGCACTCTGCCAATGCAATTTTTTCATGCATTTCCCCCGCTCGTCGGTGATTATAGAGCTCGAAACGTGGCCATTACCAGCGATATTAAACCAGCCCAACACGAGCTGCAAATGGCCAAATGAAAGCCGAGAATCGGTTTGCCACACAGTGAAAAATAGAAGATTTGAAATTACATACTTCGGGTATTTGAACTTATACAGGTTAACCCCATTTCTCGCTGTGCATTCGAGAATTCGGAATGGGAAATGGCAAACGATATAGCCGGGGCATCGAATTCTCCGCGGGCCAGTGCCAAATGTTGCCCAGTTGCCGGCGTGTCCGATTGCAGGGCAACATCAGCAACATCGACAGCGACATCAGCAACAGCAACAACAACACTAAACAGCGACAACAAATGTTCTGTATGCTGTATGAAATAGGTGGCAAAGACAGCGAAGAATGCCCGCTGATGTTGCTGTTGCAACTTGCGATCCCCCTCGAAGCGCACGACAGCAACAACGGCAACAACTGCGACAGCGACAAGAGCAACTGCAACAAGAGCAGCAGCAACATCAGCAACTGCAGCAGCAATAGCAACCCGCAGCATCGCCGGCAGCAGCAGCAGCAACTCAACGGGAGCCAAACTGAAATTGTCGTTGGCCCAGCTGCAACTTGTGTTGCATCTTCAGCAGCAACATCTGCGATTGCTCTCTTTTTGCATGGTAAAAAAAAATCAGGGGAAGGGGCAGGCAGGATTAATGTCCAAAAGTCAGACCCGAACAATGCGACAAAAGTCCAAGTAAATAGCTCAAATTACTTAGTGGTGATTTTTAATTAAATCGAAAGGGAGTTAAAATGATCTAGGAGCTCTCATCACTTGGAGAACAGATCTGTATTATATAGTGATCTTTATTATATAGTGATATATTTATCATTGAAGGATCTAAACCCTAAAGTTCTCATCACTTAAAGAACAGAACCATACAACTTTATTCAGCTTTATTCACTAGATCTCCATTATATAGTGATATATTTATCATTGTGGGATCTAAACCGTAGAAATAAAATGCATTTGAAACGAGAAACTGGACTTTAACAGAAGCCAATTACAAGGGCCGCGGAAAGATTGCAGAGATCCGAGCTGCGAGATAAAGCCCTTCGAGATTGCCCTGTTGACGTCATTGTTGCGAATCTACTGGCTCTTCTGCACTTCTGTTCTTCTGCCATTTCTGCTTCTGCGAAGAAATAAGAATTGCAATTGGCCCTGCGACGATTGCCAGCTCACGAATCTCGTTATTTATAGCCGAGTGTTGGGTTTATTTTTGGCCTCCGCTTAGCGTCCTTGACCATTTCTAATTTACGGGGTGGGTTCTCATCATTCTACTGCCTACTGAAATTACAGAATCCTCAAGGTTCATGAAGGTCACCCAACCCCACAATGCCAACTGTTTTCTGTTCTCTGTGTGGTTTTTTCCTCGTTTTTATGCGAATGGTAATTATATGGCCGGGAATCGGAGATCGATGGACTGCAGCGCTTCTCATCAGCTGGTGGCCATCTCAAATGGTCAATGGTCAGTGCTGGCACGCCCCCTTTGGGCTCCTCTCCGGTTTCTTCTGGCTTTGGTCAATTCTTGTGGCCAGTGGCGCGTACTTGGATTTAAGTTGGCTACCCGGTAATCAAGAAAATTTGCAGTTACGACGGGGAACGCGATGGGAACAGAAAGAAAGAGAGAGAGAGAAAGAGAGAGATAGAGAGAGAATGAAACGGAATCGAAACGAATCCCGAAGAGGGGTCTTCAAAAGGTTATCATTAGGCACGCTTACTTCTTCTTCTTCTCATTGCCATTCTCATTCTTGTTTGGGACCTCTAATTACGCCAAAGAGAATTGCATCATAAGCAGATACAAAGATATAGGAATAGCGTAGGAAAGAGAAAAGAAAAGAAAATAAGAGAAGAATGGACCTGATCAGTGATCACATCATTAGAGAGTGAAGGGGAAATGGAAAACAACTACGCACGATGAAAGGTCAAAGGGGTTTGGCTCACACTAATGACAATGACCAGTGAAAGTAGCTTGGTCAATTAGATACAAAGTATGGAGATTTCCATTTCTTTCGCAGCCCGAAGAAGCAGCTCCCACTCTTCAGTCACAGTGACAGTCACAGTCACAGTTGCAGTCACGGCATAACCAATTAAACGCAGATGAGCAGGAAACAGTAAATGCCAAATAATTGGTCATGCCAAATCCAATGGGATTTGCCTGTCAATCAAGGGAATTTTTTCATATCATACAAGATCGAACGAAGAAGGCAGATTTCAAAGGAGGGAGGGGTATAAGATCCTCGACCATTCACTTTGCACACGATGCTAAAACTAAAATAACCTCTGGAGTGCACACGATTTCTGGTTTTCACTCACAGTCACTGTCAATAGCAAAGTGCCAAGTTGGAAATGCAAACACTCACCGCCAAAGGAATTATGAGGCTTTGGTTGGGTTCTTCTGAGAATACCCTATATTTATTACCATACCAAACCATAGTTATTTAAATGGTTTCAAAGATATACATAGATTATAATCTAATAATTATCATCCATATAAACCAATTTTTAGTTAACTAACAATAAATCAAAGGGAACCCAGTACCTTATAGATACCCCTTAACTCCATTTCAACGTTCTCTTCTCGTTATGAGTGTGAACGGATGTCAGTCTTTCGGTGTTTGCCTGTCCACTCGATCAATTGGCGCAAAAGGAAATGGGAAACAGCAAATATACACACATTCGCCCAGGAGAAACCTTTTCATTTAATGCAATTTGTTGCTGTTGTT
Organism: Drosophila takahashii; assembly: GCF_030179915.1. Taxonomy (NCBI): domain Eukaryota; kingdom Metazoa; phylum Arthropoda; class Insecta; order Diptera; family Drosophilidae; genus Drosophila; species Drosophila takahashii. Next base: position 10,919,714 of record NC_091683.1, read on the forward strand.
GTCACAACACGCGAATGTGATGGTTACACGGCAAGAAAAGAGCACAGATTGTAAATATATGTAATCATATCAAATTGACATGCGCTCATATCATTTCTCGCTGTGCAGAGCAAGACAGAACACACTCAATCACTTAGTTGGTGGCAAAAGACCTCGACTCTTTCCACTCTTCCACTCTTTTCCACTGGCACCTCTCTCGCTGCATTTTGCAATTATGTAATTTTCAATCATCGCTGGCTTAAAGATGCGCACTGCGAAAACGTGCAGCCGACCAAAGTTGAAGCACCTGCCATGCACCATGCGTGCTGCAACTCCCCTTTTCCCATTTTTTTTTCTATTTTTCTATATTGCTTCGTATACCTATAGAAGAGGCCTTTGTAATAGAAGTGCGAAGCAGCAATAATTGCTATCGAACAATGGAAGCGCTGGCCAGCTTTTCCTTGCATCCAGCTGGCTTTTCCCACTCGCAGTTTCCACTTTTCTCAGGCTGTCGTTCTCATTCCCATCCTCAGGTGGTCAAACGTGCATTTAAGCCAGCTTCTAAACGAAAATATTAAAAGTTATAATTAAAAAAGAAGGAAAAAGAGATGGGCACTTGAGTGGCGAAATTAAATGTTTGCCAGTGTTGGCTGAAAATTGCCTGGAAATTTTCTATACGTTTTTTAATTTGGAGCAGGCATTTTACCCCCTTCCATCCCCTTCATCCTTCTTGGCCACAAAAAACGTGGCAAGGCGCCATCTATTAGGCCCCACATGTACTATTAAGAACCGTTACAAATCTAATCGAGTTGACACCCACTTAGTGATAGGAATCCGGGGCTAAAAATGAGGTGGGGAACTACTAAATTTGATCACCCATTCGATATGAGAAGTAGCGAAACGTTAGAAGAGAAACTAATGAAAAAAACTTTAAAATATGTAGATAACATGTATAATTTTTTTTTCAGTAAAATTTCCAAATAAAATCTTTAATATTCCTATGAAAAAGATTTTAATTCATAGAAATATTCTCTCCTTGCTATATAATGCACTTTAAACATGAACTGTTAAATGGTTTCCTCATAGTTAATGAAAATTGTAAAATCTGGAATCTCTGGGGCGTAAAAGATGATTTTACCCACTGCAAGGGCATCATAATAGCACACAAAATCAAGTTGGCCAACGAGAACAAGGCTAAGAGAAAGGTGCCGCTCCCAAAAAGAAGAAACCAACAAAATAAAAGGGGGGAATTTTCGCGGACACTGTTCTTTGGGCATGTGAAAAATGGTTGCAGCTGTTTGGCTCTTTGTTGTTGTTCTTGCTCTTTTTTCTATTTTTTTCTATACCCATTTTTTTTTTCGGTTAGAACCGGAAATTTATTGCATAACAAGTTGGCAGAAACGATATCCTCTTCTGGAGGAGCTGCCTCAAGGTTGTTGCGCAGCGCACACATAGCAACATGTGGGGAGTTATTTGAAAGTGCTGCCCCATCGACTGCGATGCAGGCAACAAGATATGCAACACGGCAGCTCAGGAGGAGATTCAAAGGGGGGGTTGGAGTTTACGGGGGACAATCCATGGGCGGGACAGCAAACGGGTGTGGTTCCAAACCTCCTGGTCAGCCGATGGAACGTGCAACATTCAGCAGAAAACGAAAAAGAAACCCAAACATTTCATAAATTCTTCGCCACGGCATAAATATTTTGAATGCTGTTCTTCGCTCCAGATGCCTATCGAAGAGGGGAGGGATGAGGGCTTTATACCTATAGGTCCCCGTCTTTGGCCCCACTCTTTTTGGCAGTTGTCTCATCAATCGCTCATTGTCAGTTGGCAAGAAAGCACCGAAAAAAATGCTAATGGAACTATCTGTAAGTCTTTAAATAATATTTATTTGGAGCTGTTTGGAATCACTTGGCTAGAAATCAGTTCTTAGCTAACATCTACACTATAAAGGGAATATTTGGTAAAAATTTAGACGTTGTAGCTTTACTGGTTTGGAATATGGAATGATCTTATACATTTTAAGCGCCGTTTTTATATAATTATAGATTAAATGCAATTTTAATAAAAAATCCTAAAAAGAGAGATTGATTCTTGATCTTACAATCAGCTGTTTTGATAATTTAAATACAATTTATTTTTTTTCCAGTGTAGCAAGTGCTTGGTAAAAGAGACTTTTCGTTCTTGGAATCAGGATGGGATGGCGGGCACTTGGTTCTTCGCCTCTTTCGCGGAAGTTGGCCAACAAAAGCCATTAGCCAAAGAGCCAAAGAGAATGGACTGAAAGATGGAGATGGGTAGATGGGTTGAGAGACCGAAACCGAAGATGAGCAAGAGGATGAGGATGAGCAGGAGGATGAGAATGAGGATGAGTAGAGGATTGGGGCTGGCAACAAAGAACAGGAGTCATTAGAGGCGCATTTGAGGCCGCGGAATGTGTCGGAGCTCCGATGAAGCCAGAGAAACTCTCTTTTGGAAGACCGAAGACTGGAGACTGAAGACCAAAGACTGGAGACTCCAACTCCAACTTCAACTTCAAGTTTCAAGTGGCGGGAAAAAGAACGTTGCATGATTTATGGCAATTATGAGCAGCAACCTCCAGTTTTGCCACGCCAGAGAAGAAATGATGATGACACGAGGCGAAAGGGGCAGAAAGCAGCAAACAGCAAAGAGCAAACTGCAAACTGCAAACTGCAAGTGCAGGCTTCAAAGTTTCAGCAATTAATTGCAATTGTGGGCCCTAAAATGTGGGCATGGTCAGGGAAATCAGCGCTGGAATTCACCGGCAAATGGAGGCAAAAACCAAGCAAAACCAAACCGCTGCAGTCATCATCCATTCCTCAGATGAGGATCACCATCATCATCACTACACCACAACCGACTGAAGAATGCCAGAATGTCAGAGTTCCGATCTAGAGAGACTCTCAAGTTCAGATAAATGAGAGGTGATCTTAAAGAGGCGACTTCCTTGGGATGGCAAATGGAAAATGTACAGATCAAAGAAAGTGGTTCTTGGAATCGAAGGATTTTCTAGAGTACTATGGTTTTTATCAGTACTCTCTTGATAGCACTTTTATCATATAAAGAATATTTATTAGATATAAAACTATCTTGAATATATACATATATTTTTCCAAATATTCTGAGACACAAAAGTAAAAGTAATTATTTTCCATAAAAGAAAGGCTCTCAGTAAAACACACATTTATTGTCTCCCCGAGGACCAACTCCACATTCCCACACCATCCCACTGATCCGCCTCCAGATGGGAAAAGCCATTGCTCATCGATCACCGGACTCGAAAAAGAGATAGCCAACTGTCAGGCGGCATCATAATCGAGATTGTCCAGCGGATCGCATCGGCATCACTTTGTGGTTGACATCTCTGTTCGCTGTTCGCTTCGTTCCCCGCTCATTTTTCAGTTTTCAGTTTTCCAGAGGCTATCTGGGAATGCATGTATTTTTAGCCATCTATCTTGACCAACTAGCTGGAGAAACAAGGCTCATTACAATGCAACCGACACTTGGCAGAACAGCAAAACAGAGAGGAACAACTACCGCATCTGCATATTGGATAACCCATTTGGGTGTGGACCTGGCGCTAGACATCCTCATCCTCATCGGGAATCACAATCGCCCCGCTTCGGTATGGGCCTCATTAAAAATATTTGCAATTTAAAGAGGGAAACAAGAGGCTCTGCTCTGCCTGCTGACCACTTCGGCCTATTTTTAAATGCAAAACTCGCGCCGTCGCACGACAAGACAATCAGGACATGGAAATAATTGAATGCGCCAGGCTGCAAGTCGGGCTAAATAAATGGGAAGGGGTTTATTACACTCAAAATTTTAATAATATATTTCAAGGCAAAAAATTGAAAAAAATCAGATTGCTATGTGCTGGTCAATTTTATATTTTTTAAAGATCAAGTTATTTATTTCATTCATATGATATATGATTTCATTATATGATAAAATATCATGTTGAAATGAAATATCTACATTATTTTTTATTGATATAAAATTTTGCATATCGAATTTTGTTTCTGTGTATTAACTACAGTGATACATTTTTATAAATTCTACTTTGTTTTTCTCTCTCTGCACTTGGACTTAACTTGGCCACAAAAGCGAGTGGAATGGCAAATGGCAGCAGATGAAGATGACCAATTTGCTGCAACATGTGCAACGGCCAAACCCCGAGAAGCCCCCGATAAGCAAATGTAAACCAAGTTGGCCACAGGTTCCTTTTCCTGCCCCTTCTTGGCCACAACGTTAAGTTCGCCTAAGTGGCCCATTGTGGCTCATTTTGTAGTTTGTGCAATTTTAAGAACAACATTTAATTAAAGCCGGCCACAAGGTGGGGGGATTTTTCGCGGGTGGGGAGGAGGAGGAAGTACGTGACGTTCACCTGATCAAGTGCCTCTAATGTGTGTGTTTCTATCTCTTCTTTGATTTAGACTTCCTACTCGCATCCACTGGAAAATAGTTCCCTGGGAAATTCATTTTTTTAGTGCATTAAAGTCAATGAAAATTAATTGAATTTTAAATAAAACGAATTTTACTGGAAAATGTTTTTAAAAAGCCCACTAAGACTGTATTGATTTTTAGTAAACAGCTTATAAATATATATAATGGCAACAATGTTATTAGCTTTTGACTTTAGTGAACGAAACAAAAAACGAAAGACTTAGGCAACGAACTTGGTTGACAAAAAAAAAAAGAGTCAAAGATTGCGGATAAGCTCAGAAAGTCTGAGATATACCGTTTCGCTTCGTTCCAGTCCGTTCCGCTGCTAACTGTTCAAGCCGATTAGGCCAAATTACCAACATTTTTCCAACAATTATAGGCTATTATTGGACCAATTAGATGGCAGCGCTGCTCTCAAATGAAATGCGCAAACAAATTGAAATTGAAAGAAAGTCGAATGCAAATTTGTGCGTAGCAGGTGAGAAGAAGTTGAAGTGGAAGAGGAAGCGGCATTGCTAGATAAACAAGCCAAACGAGAAGATGCGGGCTTACAGAATACAGAATACAGACTACAGAATATGGAATATAGAGAAAATCGGGGAACGGGGGAAGTGCTATTTGTTTAAGTTGGCTTTAACAGCTTGCGGACGTTCGCCGTTAGTTGACCTGGTTAACTGTCAGTTGAATGAGCGATTGAGAAGCGAGGGGCGGGGGCTCAATACTACTTCACTATCCTATCCGCAATTTGAATGCTCAAAATTTAAAACTGCCAGATGGCCAAAAGGTCGCAACCCTCCGCATTGAACCCACACAGAAAAACAACAAGAAGGCAGTACAACGCACGTACTTAGAGGAGATGATCAAAGGATTGGGAGGAGGCGGATTTGCCAAGGGGCGTGGCAGGGGGCGTGGCCCGGCACTGTCATTAGACGGCCCTCAACCCACTGGAGATGATCAAACGATAATGCTGTTTGCTCAATTCACTTCTCTCTCTAGTCTTTTGCTACACGAAAAAAAATAAAGTTTAGAAAAATTAATTCAACTTGAAAAAGTGGCATAAAATATATTTCCGAAGCAGTAGTTCCCGGAAATACATTTAATTCTAAGTTAAAAATATTCTACTTCTAGCAATGGCCATTTTTTTTTCCCCGTGTAGCCTTATCCCATCTCTCTCGCTTGGTTGCATGTTAATGACGCTCAATTGCTGGCTGCAACATCAGCAACATTGCAACATCAGCCACACAAAAAACGCATTGGAATGCCAACAATGGCAACCTGGGCCCATTATATTCCAAATGGACCCCACGTCTGTCGCATTAGCCGATTTTGTCGATTTAGTTACGGCTTGTTATACGCCTAAAAAACTAAAAAAAAAAGATCTAAAGAAGACAAGAAGATAGCACCACCTCCCATTTTCTGCCCACTCTTTTCTTCTGGTGCGTGGCCAAATCCATTGGATTAGTTTTGGCCATGTTTTCCTTTCAGCCATGAGATATGCGATGAGTGCTAATGATGATGCCTGCCCTACGCTGGTATACCTCCCCAGTAATTGACCCCTTCTTTGACGACTCTATCTTTGCCGCAATCTTTGCCTTTCCTCGCTACTTTCATTGTTATTCATAGGAGAGATAAACGAAAAATACCATGACTTGGACATATTATTTATTATAGTATGTAGTTATCTTCAATCGAATTTTCGATACTTAATAATTTCTAAAATAAATATTTCAAAATATTATAAAACTTTCCTTTTGATATTTTAATGACTTCATAGTTTTTAATATGCCATTTACAAAATATGATTTCTTTTGACAGTGAAATATCCAAAGACCTATCGAAATAATCGACCATATTTTTTAAACTTTCTTATTGATCGATGGCAAAAAATCACTATTTCCCCACTTTTTAGTATTTCATATGTGATTAAATGAACATGACATGCAATATATTAAAGATCCCTTTAACAATTCCTTGGTCTATCGAATTAATCGTCGATTATCTGGAGTGGATGTCTCTTCCACTTCCTAATGCCATCATCCACCGTCTGTCCCATGGGATCGATCAAACAATCGGCGATAATTTGTTCTGCCTGGGTGAAACTTTTCCACTTTTCGCTCAGGTGTCGAATAGCTTGGATGTGATTGGATGTGCGCTGTTTGGTTTGGATTGGGAAAGTGCGTTGTTACCCCTTCTTCCCCCTGCTACCAGGTTCTTCCGCCAAATCACACTCAATTGGAGAAGTAAGCGAGGTTGGTGAGTCTCGAATGCTGGGATCGGATCGAGAAGTGGGAGCCCGAGACCGAGTCGGGAAAGCGGTCACATGGAAGTAGGCCAAGTTCTGGCCAACACACATATACTTAATCGTACATACAGACACGTCGCCAGTGGCGAATTCGGTTTTAGTTTGGGTTTTGGTTTGGGTTTCGGTTTTGGGAGCCAGTTGCAATCTCTGCGACTGGGGCATGCAAATCCGTTCAAATGCCGCTGCAATTGGATGTGGGTCAGGCGGATATTCCATTTGGCTGGGTCCACTTGGGTCCACCGATCTTGGACACTTGCTGCCCCCGGTTCCTTTTCCCACTTGAGTTTGAGTTGGAGTTTGAGGAGCTGAGCTGAGGTGTTTGGGAAGTCGGCTGAATCAAACTGAAACCAGTTCCCAAGCCATCTTTCTTTCCCTCTCTCCTGTGCCTTTTCTCTGCTAACTACACAGAACATGATTTTTTGTATATATTTTAATGATTGTATGAGATCTAATAACAAAGTTTATTTTCTAAAAATTATATTAACTATTTTATGATATTAAAATTGAGTTATTGCGGCATTCAACTATTTTTATATCGTCCGGAATGACCTGTTTTTTCTCTCTGCATGTCTCGATTGTCACTTCTTCTTCTCCTGCTCAAATGAGAAAATGAGTTTATGCGGTTTCTCGGTTCGGTTCGGTTTCCTTCTCGACTCGCTTTTTATGCCGCTGGTAATCATAATGATGAGAATGGAATCTCGCGTATTTATGCCAGGCATTAATCGGTTATAGGTGCCACAAAGCTGTTCGCAGACACCAATTGAAGAGCGACTACACTACTTAGACAACTGGATGTGGATGTGGATGTGGATGCTTAACCGGGACTCGAACTCAAACTCGACTCGTTTAATGTGTAAACCATAAATCTGCAGTTTCATTTGCTACCTTTCATTCCAAGTTCGCCATGTTTACTACCTGTAATTTCTCCAGCCTTGCGGTTAGATTTATAATACGATGCTTACGCTGGAGATGGTCTCATTAAACGCTCGATTTAACGAGCCATTATCGATTTTTTATTTTATTTCGAGCACTTACTTTTACACTTGGCCACTCATATAACATTTATTCCCTATCGTAGAATTTCTATGCTTGTAATTTGTTTACAGCGTTTTGACTCGCTCTTAGAAATTTTTGACTGACCATCTGTTCGATATACGATTATTTCGATATACAGTTCAGTTTCTTGATCTAATTAAACGTTTTTAACGTTTTTTTTTTAGTAAAATGCAGGAAAGTGATAAACAGGAAATGCTGTTATCGTATCTTTCCATAGTTTCTCTTTTTCACCAATCAACTGCCAATCGATCTGTTTCTGTCATCGATATCCTAAACACTTTACTTTTGCTGCTCTAGTTTCAAATATTTTCACCTCAACTATTTGCTTTTCGTTTTTGTGCTAATTGGCAACTAAATTTTCCGACTTCTTGTCTTTGTATTTTCGTTCACTTTTTTTTTTGTTGTTTGTCACTCGAATGTGGAGCGACCTAACCCGAAAATGCTCATTATGCACGGTGCAGTGCCAATAGCCCCCGCCCCCTTTTCCACGATTTTCCACCGATTTCCCCCCTTCTCACGACTACGTGCCTTGTCAAAAGGTTTCAGCTTCAACTCTGTTTTTTTTCCCCCACATTTGTCGCTTGAGAACTTTTCATTTTCATTTCTTTTGGCTGGAAGTCGAGAAGCAAAAATTTATTATGCGCATCGCTCTTGGCACGACCTAAGACAATCTGGCCCACAGAAGAAGACCTGTGTACCAAATTTCCAACCGAGAAACCACCTCATTCACATGCCACTCAGGCTCTTCTGACTTGGACTTGGACTTGAATTTGGATTTCGGTGGGGCTGGGACATGGGACATGGGATGTGCATGTGGACAGAGGTGGTGGAAAGTGGGAAGTGGGCACTGGGAAGTGGAAAGTGGAAAGGGGGAGGAGAAGCCGAGATCGTGGCAAGCCGACATGTGACTGCGATCTCCAAGAGCTGTGACTTCGTGGTCACAGTGCTTCCTAAGACAAAAATTTTCAACTAAAAACTATAGAAATATATGAAGCAAAAAAACCTTTAAAACTGATCCCCCATATTTATTATTTATTTATTTAACACCCCAGAATGTTAGTTAAATTTGGAATAACAAGTTTTAATTCTAATACTATTATTTTAACCACAAAGAAACGAAACCCATGCCACTGTACCTATTGCAGCCATTGTTGTTGTCATAACATATATGCCAAATGGATATGGCCAAACACAACACCAACAATTGGCAATAGGCAGGCAGCAAAAATGGTAGAAAAGGAAGCAATGGACAATGACAATCGCCCTCCGCCCATTTTAGTTATCACTTTTGTCGGAATTCTTGACTTTGGGCCTGCCTTTACAAGCATAAGTCGAAAAAAAAATTACAAAAAATATATATTTTATTTATGATTATTATATTTTGTTAATGAAATCTACATATATTTTTTAATTTTTTGAATTAATGGTCTATAAAATTTACTTTGGTTAAATGTTTTTGTTACATTTTTTTGTTAAATTTTATTTTTTTTAGCTTAACAAAATCTTTTCCTGTGTATAATCTATATACATATGTGTACAATAGATATACCGACATGCATGTTTCGTTTCGATTCGTGAAAACGTGCCTGACATGCAGAGAATTCAATAAATAAAATAAAATGAATTCGGTGAAAGCGAGAACTTTGGGGGGCGGCAAAGGAGGCGGGGCAGAAGCAGAAGTCGTGTTGCTGCTAATGGCCTGCCCCTCCTCCCGCCCCCAACTCATAACAAGCCACAATACACCCCCTCCCCCTTTTTGGCATTTTCCCATGGACCTCTTTTCGTTGTTCTTCGTTTTTTATGGTTCAAACGCGCCTCACGCCTCGCAAAAAAAAAGAAAACAACCACAACAACTGGCTATCATAAATCAATCAACAAGAATAGTAAAAACGAAAAGAATGAGAGAAGGCGGCCCCAAAAAAATATAGAAATCATCAGACTAATTAAAATAAACGACGAAACGAAAGCAAAACCCTTAAACGAAATGGAATTTTTGCTTACCTGATTTGCTTTCGATTTCTTCTTGGCTGAAGACGCGTCTTCTTCTGAAAGTACAAACAGAAAATAATAATGAGCAAATTTGTATGTGACTTGTTAGGGTAAACAATAGAAAATAGAAAATAATTTTGATAAATGAACCAAAAGAAGGCACTTCTTTTTGCCTTATTTTAAAGGTGCTTAAAAAAAGTACCATAAAAAAGGCTATCAAACTAATATACAAATAAAAACCCGCATCGGCTTCAATAACCGTTACATTTAACATAAGTGACGCACGAGACGCTTTTTTTTACACGTTTAAGGGGCGTATACTTGGTATTCAGGTTGCTCATGAGGGTAGACACGAAAAAAGAGCAGAAAAAGTATTTATTTTCTCTGACCGTGACACAGAGATAAAAATGCAGAAGGCAGAAATTTAGTTGGCGGAAAGAAAGATCATATTTAGAAAAGAGCCGAGAGTAAATGGGGAAATGAGTGAAAGTTAGGTACTTAGCATAAATCATGCTTATTAGGGTGACCTTAAAAGTTAGGATCCCCATAATTAGCTTTTTAAAAAGAGCCTTTAAAGAAAGCGATTAGAACTGAAGTACTTAAGTATTTGGTATATCTGGAGTTGTTTGCTTTCTCACCGTTTTAAATTACTTCTTGTGGTTCCCCGGGCAATCATAATCCTCGCCCATTTATCCCCAGACTCATCTCTATAAACAAAGCCCATCAATCTTGTGATCTAATCAAAAGCCACCGATCGAAGCTCGTAGATCACACTAAACTTTTGTGGTTTGCTGCACTTTTCTACGCCAAGTCCAATATCTATTCAGTTCTAACGGTAAGTCGCAGCTCATCCATAACCTTTTTCTTCTTCATCTTCTTCTTTTTTTTTTACCACTTTTTCGATTGTTAAATCAGAGGGAAGAAAAAAAAAGAAAAAAACTGAAACTGAATTGCGTTCGCTCTGCATAAATTGCGGTCCAGGAAAGTCTCCCTCTGGCCAGCAGTCTTTTGGCCACTTTGCAAGTCTTTATAATAAACCAAACCAAAAGAAAAGAAAAAAAAGAGCAGGGCCAAGAAAAGAAAAATATGTTATGCATGGCAATTTTCCATTTTGAGGCCTCCGACTTTGTCTAATGTCATGTATTATCCGAGGAGCGGGTAAGAGAAGAATAAGCCAAGTGTCCAGAAGGCCAGGTCCATTGTCTTTTCTTTTTTTTTCTCTTCTTCTTCTGTGGGCAGGGCGCTAGCCAAAAGTGAAATATTTCAAACACCAAGTCGTGTCGCATTCCCAGAGATCTCTGCCCCCTCTATAAGTCGTATCTTCAAGATGCAGATTGCCATTTTTTTTCTGTTCTGCTCTCTTCTGTTCTGTTTGCAGTGTCATCTTTGCTTGAGTAAACAGAGCAGCACAAATGGAGAAAGGGCTGAGCTGCGAAGAGGCGTCTTCTGGGCAACGGAGATTTGCATTTGCGGCCCGCAGATGGATCTTCTTTTGTTCGGCCCTCACGTGTGTGTATGCAAATCTCGGCAAGATTTAATGGTCACACACAACGGATATGGATATGGCCAGATGGTTAGATGGCTAGATGCTTAGAAGGTTCTTTTTATCCATTCTAATCAATTCAATTACACTCCAAGTCCTTCACATAATTGCAATGGCGGCGATAGGGTTAGGAAGTTAAGAACATGTAGGTAAGATGAAGATGAGTTGTACGGGAAGAGATTATCTGAATTAAGTTTATGAAGAATGCATTTCTTTGTGGGAAATGGAACTTAAATCATAACTAGAAATTTTTTATAATTCTTAACTATTTTTATATAATAGTTAAGTTACATTTGTGTTCACTTAGCAGCCAGTAGAGAGCTATTAAATCCGAGACCATAAATCTTATTTAGAAAACCCTGTGAACTTTTAACACACTCACTGCTTCACTCCGAAGAAACCAAACTATAAATAGAAAACCATTATCTTAATATCTTTAGACGTTTATGCCAAATGAATATATTTCAAGGACCGAGTCATTCTGCTCCAGATCTTTACTGAAATTCCCCAGGGGTTCGGGTTCGGTTTGGGATCTTTGTGTTGGCTGTGTTGTCCAATCGATGTCTTTCTTCCAGGTCCCTCTATTCTCGCCTTGTGTTTTCAGCTGCTTTTGATTTTTTTGGCCATTAAATTCGAGCAGCGACGACATTACCCAAATGGCTGACATGCCCGGGACATTGATGATGTGGATGTGGATGTGGATGTGGATGTGGACCCCAGAATCTAGAGTCCAGAATCCAGAGCTCCTCCGACAGACTAAACTTCTCCTTGGGGATCGCTTGTGCGATCTTTTGGTTGTTCGGTTGTTGGTTGTTCGTTGTTCGGTTGTTCGTTTGGTTGTTTTGGCTTGTTCTAATTGTTGTTTTACCTCGTTCCTTTGGCGTTTGCGTGTGTGATGGGCTGGCGTGGTATACATAGAGATATACCTATGCCTATATAGTAGGCTGCATATCTTCTGGCTCCTCCGGTTCGGTTCGGTTCAGTTCGGTTCGGTTTGGGTGTTTAACTGCGATTTGAGTCACGTTTCATTACTCGTGATGCCAGACAGTAATCACTTGATTTTCGAAGCGGCTTTCTTGTTCCTAAGGAGTTGCTAGTTGGTGTTGCTCCTACTGCTTCTACTGCTGCTGCTTCCACTGCTGCTGTCACAGACCAGATCAGACACGAAAAGCTGGCCAACTGGTGGTGCTGGCTGGCTGGCCAACAGACCTTGGCCAAAAGGTGCTACCAAAAGCGGCAGCAAAATGGCACACAAATCTTGTTAGGCAAGTACAACAGCAACATCACAGCAGCAACATGGATTCCTCGCCGGGTTTTAGGGGTATTCTTTAGGGGTCATAAATAGAGCTTTGCACTTACGCTGCACAGCGGAAAAAAAGAAGTAGTTTAAGAACAAGGGAGAGTACTCAGCCAAAGAAAGTGCGAGAGCAGTAAAGCGACTGCTTGCACTGCTTGAATTTTTACATCTTTATTTGCTCATAACTTATAAATGAATGATCCGATTTGAAAAATTTCTTCTACATCTATTTACTCTTACTTTACTTTTTACTTTAACTATTTAAAATATTTAAAATTTGCTATATTTTTCACAGTGACACGTGACTCACGAGTTCGTGCCCTCGGAGGATTCGGAGCTCGGAGTTGCCGATGGCCAGTTGCTTCTAATTTGGTTTTTATGCTTTGATCTCGTGACGCTTGTCATTGCGGTCACTCGCACATAAAGAGAACCAGATAAAGGGGGCTAATAAGGGGGGGAGAAGGAGGCAAGAAGGGGTTTGGGCCAAATTGCCTGCGACGCCAGCGATAATCAATTAACCTGGCTCACTGGGCAGTCGCCTTCGGATGTGGCCAAGATGTTGCTGCGGTGCATGTTGCATGTTGCTGCGGGGATTCTCGCCTACTCCTCCTTCTCCCCACGAGTCTCCGAATCGCCGTTGATGAAGTTTTCCGCTGACTTTGATTGCGGTTGAATTTTCATCGCCACATTTTCCCCGACCAGCGAATTTTTGTGTTTTTCAATTTTCCTTTTTTGCGGTTAGCCTCGAAATGAGGCCCAAAGAAAATTCCGCAATTGCTTTTCACGGGAAAAACTCACGGGCGCATTTAAATTTCTTCACTGGGAGAATGTAGCAACATGTACTTAACATTTTTTTCGTTGGTTCACTTATAATATTTATAATTATATCGCTTAGAACATTGCCATTAAACTGGAAACGTAAGTTTATGGTTTTCCCACTTCCTTTCTTGTGGAGAAAATCGTTAACAGATTGTTTCGACGATAGAGCGATTGAAAGTGGGCGTGTCTTTCGGTGGGCGATTTAACATCGCGTGCGACATTTGACTTGGTTTTTGGCTTTGACTCCTTTTGGTTATTTTTCCCCTATTTTTTTTCAGCTTTTCCCGCCTTTCCCGCCTTTCTTCTCCTGGCCTGCCACTCTTCATCTGATTTTACATGGCACGTACCGCAGATTTGCTTTTCTGTTTTTGTTTTAGGCAACTAAGAAAGGCTTCGGAGGCCCAAAAAAAAAAGACGGCAGCTGGCCGAAGTCGAAGCCAAGTCATCCGCAGTTGGCCTCCACTCTTAAGTAGGTTAATTTTGACCGGTTTGTCTTCGCCTTCCCTCGTTGTCTCCAACTCTCCACCACCTCGCCACCTCTTTTCTCCCAGAGAGGGGTAGACATTCTCAATTTCTCAGTTTGTCCGTGGTCGCTGATGTTCCTGATTGACTGGCGACTTGGGACTGCGGCATTTGCCTGATTAACCCAAGTTTCAGCTGCTTTAATGAGGCAGCCACATGTCGCCTGGGATGTTTCCCCTTAACAACTCTTGAATTTCCCTCAACTTCATTAGAAAACTTTGTTAAATGCCTAACAACTGGCGAAATTTCGATAGAACTTATGATCGCTTCGATTCCGATTCTGGGTTCACAATCTGCTATAGCATTTCTCTTTTCTTTCTATATAAGCAGAAAAGCGAGGGAGACAGATGCCTAATTCTCGACTGACTAAAGACTTGTAAGACCCGCTCTTCTCGATAAGCCTTATTTGAGATCTGCGGCAATTTCTTCTTTCTATTTCTGCTTGATGACGCTAATAATGATGTTGCCACATAGCGATCATTGTGATCATTGTGATCATTATGAGCAAGTTGGTCAGCACAGCGTGGAAATGGAACAGATTGGAACGGAGCGGAGCGGATCGGATTGGATCGGAGCATTTGTCGCCGTGAAATCATGTTATGTTAGAAATTTGATACAAATTTCTTTGTCGTTTGCTTTCAAATTGCTTTTGGCCACATTTGTAGTTGGCGTCTAACGGCAAAATCAAATGGCAAACGGAATCAGAACGGAATGCCAAAAACCGGAACGGAATGGAATGGGATGGGATGGAATCTAATGGAGATTCTTACAAAAGAATTTAAAAAAATGTTATGAAGGGTATTAAATTCAAGTATTCCTTGAAATATTTAGCGAATCTTAAGTGGGATATGTAGGGTCTGATCTATAACTGATTGAAAATCCCTGTAGCGAATTATTCAAATTCTTCGGCAGGGGTTCCCCCATCCTCTCTTTCGATTCCACCTTTTTTATCATGTTAGTCCTCCCCACTTCTCTCTATATTCTCTATAGCCCTTGCTTGATTTATGGAACCATTCGGATCACTCAATAAGCGACTTCTTCGCGGGCCCTTTCGACACTTTCGGTCGAGTGCTGGCCAAGATCGGTATAGATATGTATACTAAGCGTGAGCGGAGTGGAATGGGGAAGGGAATCTGGGGAGGAATGCACCTCGATGGTTTCACGTATTTACATAGCCATCAGCCCCAGTTAGCACTTGGCTTAACCCACAAATGGACAGGCCGTGTTCGACTTGGCAGCGGGTCAAAAGCAGCCCATCTGGCTGCCAAAGGGTTAAGGCTAAGGCGGTGGGCTGTGGTTTGTAGTTTGTAGTTTGACTTGACTTGACTTTGGCTTTGGCTTTGCCCAACATCAGAGTCAAAGTCAGAGTCGTTTTGGCCTCGCTGCCTTAACAGGCGAAAAAAGCGACCAGAACAAAGAGTGCACTGGAAGAAATAGTAGCTAAGTTTAAAGGTTTTCTAAGAGTTATTTTATTTAAGATAAACTATTTAGTGTTATTTCAAGAAAGAGACACCTGTTCACCAGTAACCAAGTTATGAAGGTTATAAGAAAAACAACTCTTTTTTATCAACCTACAAAATTTTTTTCTTTGAATAGTCTCTCTGCATTTTCTTCCTGTGCACTTCCTATAGTGGACTCTATATAGAGTCGCTGGTTATCTGCGTCCTGGTCGTCTGCCCCTTTAGCATAAAACATAAATAGCAACTGCATTCAAATGAGTCTGACAAACAAACTAAGAAACTGAGAAACTGAGGGGCTGTGTGGCGTGGATGAAAAATGCAAATGCTTAGACCATGTTGGGTTCGAGATGTCGGTTTCTGTTTCTTTTTCTGTTTCTGTCTCTGTTTCTGGAGGGGCTAAGCCCAAGTCTTAGCCAGCCGAGCGTGGGCAGCTCCATAGATGGCGATGCCGCCTCAAAAGATGATGATGTCCTTTAGCCGCATTTGGGGATTTCGACGGCCCCTTTTCGGAGATCGGAGAACGGCGAACGGAGATCGAAGATCGAAGAACATCGAACATCGCAGCAGCAAAAAGCGACCGCTGAGCTCAGCAAATATTCAATAATTGCAATTATTTCTCATATTTAATGAAGCCCCTCGTCGCTTTGGCCATCCGGAGTGATTTTTTTCCTATAATGAGACTCGCAGTTGGCAATTTGGTGGCTCGTTTATGGCTAAATTGCTAAGTTTGGCTCGACCAAAGGTGATCTGAATTGAACCGAACCTTCACTAGGTATCTTTCTGGAACTCTTTCATTAAAAACCAAAATTAAAATAACGAAAATTAAAAAAAAATCCATAAAAATATTTAAATTTATTTTTCTGAGTACCTCCTATGAGCCAGGTTCCCTTGAAGAGCTTTTGGGTCACTTATCTGAGATCCCGGGCCGAACTTGGATTGAATTCCCGGTAATCGTTGGACAGAAATCTGGCCACGAAATGGGTCACGGCGAAAGACAGCTCGAGCGGATGGATGGATAGATGGTCCCGGCTTTGTTTCTTTTTTTTTTACTTTATTTTTTTTTTTGGCAATTAAACAAGAACCAAACAGACTGTCAACCTTATTTGACTAACGCCAAGTCCGGGGAAAATGCTGCCTTAAAGAAGAAAAACCCCAAGCCGATGCCATCGCGAGGAGTGGAAAAAGAGTGATGACAGACAGTCGGGCTGATTGACTGATGGGCCCTAAGTAACTGAAATTGCATAAGTCCGCTGCTAGGCAGTCCCCATCCTACCATCCTATTCCCATTCCTATTCCTATTCCCAATTCCTTGGCGGATCCTCTGGACTCGCTGGCCCAGCTCTATTCCCGATGCGATTCGCTTTGGTTTTCTTTGCTTTGGTTTAATGCTAATCGAATGTCTCCCGTCTGGATCTTTGTCTTCTGGCCCCCATCCGCCTGTCAGTCAGTCAAAGATTCTTCTTTTCGCCGGCCAAACGAAGATGAAGTTGGCAGTCCGCGCAAGATGGAGAATTCTACAGGAGACAGTACCCCAAAACAAAACCTTCACCGCACACGGCTCGCTTTCATAAACTGAGCAAACAAATGAAAGCTGCCAGCCACCGTTGCTTCCGTTCTCGCGCCAAATGGTGGTTCTTCTTTGGAAAAAAAGAATGATTTCTGCTCATTCTGATGAGTTTTTCATTTTAAGCTGTGTTGCGTGCCTTAAGGTTTCGAAATGTTTATGGCCAATGTTTATGTTTTTTTTTTGGAAATTCGGAATTTCGGTTTTTGACAAAAATATTTTTGTTTTTTAGCTGTAACTTGTCAAAAAATGGTCCTACACCAAAAAGACATACTGTTTTGAACAGATAACAAAATTTGCAATAAATCCATAAAACTTTCCGTATGATTTTGAAAAAATAAAATTTTCGCCAATTTTAATTTTTTTTGTGGGGGGTACATCATAATTTTTTGCGAAAAATGGTCAAAAAATAAAATGTCAAGGTTTAAAAGCCAATCGTTAGGAAATTTAATAACGAGTTCAAAAAGGTATGACAGTCCATATTTGGATCAATATTTCCATTGTTTCGGTCAAAAAACTAATTATTTTTTGGTGGAAAATTGGGGTCTGGGTTTTTGGTAAAAATTGAATTTTTTTTTAATTTCATATTTAGGTTTTTAATATTTTCTCATAAAGAATATTCCCGACTCCAGGTTCAAAGTACATATTTTTTAATAAAATCTATTTTATGGATCACATAGTTATATTTCTTCCAAAAAGTGTATCACTAGCTGATGACCTACAGGCTCTATAATTTGGCTCATGATTTATAACTCCACCGTAAGCCTGTCTTGTAAGCCCAATGTTTTCCTTGTTCGAAGTGAAACTGTACAGCAGAGTACAGGCTTTTGGAGCTGTGGGCCCCCGTAAATCAAAAATCGTTCTCATAATCTTGCCTTATCAGCGCCCCATCAACAGATTTCTCCTCTTTCTTTCTCCGGCTTCTTTCTTCTTTTACTTTCATGCTCAGCTGCATGTTTTTCTGTTTTTACTGTTGATGTTGCTGCTGCTGCTGTTTGTTGTCCGTACTGTCCGTATTGTCCGTATTAGGCAGAGCTTATCTCATTGAGGTTTTTTTCTAAGGGGGGGTTGGATCTTGAGTCTTAGAAAGGGGGGTTTTGGGAACAAGCTGGAACATTGTGTGACAATTTGTAGTGCACAATGCCTCGCTTTGTTGCCCCCTTAGCTTTGGCCAATATTGCTGCCGTTACTTGCTTTGCTTTTCAGGCTTTTTCAATCTTTTTCCATCTTTTGCCATCTTTTTCCGTCTTTTTCCCTCACCTAGGTCTGGTTATTTTTTCTAGAGTTCTTCTCCTTGGCTCTGTGGCTCTTGAAATTGCCCATAAAGTTCAAAAATGTATGTGAATGGCCTTTGGCAACGGCAACGGCGGCAACTTCGCTTTTGCCATTTGCTAGTTCATGAAGAGCACACTTTTGTGCTGTTGTTGTGCTGCCTGTTGTTACTGCCGCACGCAATTTGGAATTTATTTACACAATAATTGGCAAGCTGAATCAATACAAAACGCTCTTGGCTGCCCACAAACAATAAATTAACAATTGCCACTTGATTGCTGAATAAAAAGTGATTACCAGCAGGGCAGGCAATCGATAAATGTAATTGAAAAGGTAAAAATATAGCTAGAGAACAAAGAACAAGGAATAAAGAAGAGAGATCTGGTACAGAAGAATTCTATAAAACATAATGGGCCACCGAATTAATTGATATCCACTTACGGGTCATATAAATGTAATTGCTGGGAGTAGATATTCAATACCTACTTATTTATGTAACCGAATGAACTATCTAACCATTTTTCGGTTCATTTACTGCTATAAAACTTGTATTATTTCTTCAACTGTACTTCAATGCAAGCAATTTCGAATTTGATTCCGATTAAACTGACCATAATAAACGATTTATGATTTCGCCTGAGAGCAATGGCAAATAACTGGAGAAACTTTTCAGATTTTTGTGTGGAAAACAGAACTTCCGCTTGCCGCAGAGAATCGGATAAAGAAAGACAGGAGGGGGATGGCAAAGAAACCGCAGAAAAGCCCCAAACTCAGATGCCCATGGCTTGATAAGCTCTGAGCCTGAGTCTCCAAGTTCCAAGGCATTCTCTAGATACAAGCGATAGATATTATATCCAAAGACCAAAGACTTCCTCATAGCTGAGAGCTGAGCAACGAAAAAAAGAAGAGTGGATGGGCGAAAAGAACCAAGTGCATAACTTAATTAGTGCATGGACAATGACCGAAAACTTTGGCGAGGCCGCGACAGAGATGCATCGGTAACTATCGATTATCGCCCAGGCATGTGAGAACTTGTGGTAACGCCCTCGGGAAAAAAAAAAACAAAAAACCAGCGATAAGCTTCAAGGCCCGAGAATAGAGACTCCGGACAAGCCCAGAGAAGAAGAGGCGAATTAAGAATAGACAAAGACAAAATTAATTGCAATGACAGGCGACTGCAAAAGGTGCGGCTCTCCGACCGAAACGCATCTTGGCATCCACATCACCTTCCCAAACAGCATCCACATCCAGATAATAACTTTGAGGGACAGGCGAGTCTGTCCTTCTACACAGAGAACTATTCTCTACATCTTAGCTAACTGCCTGCATTTATTGAAAAAGCTACAAATTAAATAGGAAAGCATTTACCACTAGCGCCCGAACAGGGACTACGCTTTTAACATATTACATGCATATTTTTTACTGATATTTTTTCACTGTGCACTCGCTCTGCCTTTTGTTCTCCTTTTCAAATTCTACCATTTATTTTCGTTTTGTCAGCAGTAAGCCAAGTGGCCAACTTAATTGTCGAAGAGTCGTCAAGGCGGTTCAAACAAATCAAAGCGAGCTACACTGAACCTGCACCTGAACCTGAACCACTGAGCTATAGCACCATTGCACCGCCTTTCGCTGCTTCTTCGGGCATTACTCAATGTCACCAGGGGGGGGGCGGCGGAAAACAGGAGGCGAAGAATTGGTGGCTGGGCGGTAAAATGCCGCCAAAGCGTTTTGCGTTGATCGTCAATTAGTTACACTAAGCCGCCACTGGACAATTTATGGCTGCTGGAGATGGGAGAGCAAAAGGCTCACGAAGATTTCAAAACGATTTGAGATTAAATATAGGAAATCACAATATTAATACCAATAAGAATATTTTTGAATAGAGAAAAAAAGGGTTATTTGGTTATATATTTTATATAAGAACTAACTATTATACCAATTCAATCTAAGTTCACAATTTAAGATTTCTTATGAATTTCGGTTTTTGTAGATTTCTTTCCATTTATAAAAGGCCTTCTTTTATAGTAACCATAGATGGTCGTGTCACGCAGCCATCGCTAAATTAACAAAGACAGACCTAAATGATTGTGAAGACGATTGCAAGTCGAGGGTGCGCATTAAGGCCGCTACAGATGGAGAGATGGATAGATGGATGGATGGGTGCGATGGCCAAGTGGACAGATGGATGGACGAGTTTCGTCTGAGTGACTAATTGCCAGGCGATTGCGTCCTGCACCTCAACTAAAAATAGAAGAAACACTGTCGCAAAAAAAGGCCAAGAGCCGGACCGCAATGATTAGACTTAGATTGCATTGGGTGGAAAGGAAAGGAAAGCCATTCTCCGCTCTCAGCCATTTCTGCCATTTCTGATTTCTTCTCCCGCAACCTCGACTTCTGTCTTCTGGGTTCTGTCTTCTGTTTTCTGTCCGATCCAATCCACTCAACACCTGCCTTGATTTGTGATCGCAATTACAGCGGAAGACATAAAATACACAAGTCCAAGTTGAAC
Organism: Drosophila takahashii; assembly: GCF_030179915.1. Classification (NCBI taxonomy): domain Eukaryota; kingdom Metazoa; phylum Arthropoda; class Insecta; order Diptera; family Drosophilidae; genus Drosophila; species Drosophila takahashii. Next base: position 10,940,493 of record NC_091683.1, read on the forward strand.
CGAGCCCGAAGTTGAGTGGAGTTCACTTCACTCTCCCACCCAAAACAAGAGTTTCCTCCACAGCCTGTCTTTCTTCCATTTGTCTTGTCTTCTTACCTTTGCTTCTGCTCAAATCTTCTCGTCTTCTGATTCCTCTGCGATTGCTTGGCGGCCTTAGCTGCAAGTAGATGGAGAAAGAGAATTTGTTTCTGTTTAGATAAGGTTTGATTAAAATTTATTATTCTACAGGGATATTTCTTAAAGGTTAAAATGATGATTGTTAATAGGCCTGGTTCAAGGAAATCTACAGAGGTTTCTTCACTCACTAAAATACGAATTATGTAATTTCCTAAAAGCTTATTCTGTCCACTTCATAATGACTTTCTCTGAGCATTTTTCACAAAACATCTCAAGTACACAGGTTTCTTTTACCAGCTCAATGCAATCTTCTTATCGAAGCTGCACCAAATTTATTAGGAAGATTGTTTTCCCCACTTTTCGGGTTTCGTTTTTTGCTGCTCAAGAGAAAAACCCGACTTTCAACAAATTATTGAATGATCTTGAGTGAAGTGAGCTCAAGATGATCCCAATTCCGGCATTTCTACGCTTCAAGTTCGTCTCGAGATTGGGATCTTTTACTCCATCAAGTGTTTTCTCTAACGGATCGCACTCCACACTCCACAGGCCACTCCACCTGAAAACAATGCCACTTAATTATAACATATCTTGGCCCCTCCATCGCATCTCCTTCTTATATGAACATATATATATATATATATATTAATAACAGAAAATGCACTTTCCAGTCAAATGATGTTGAAAACGAGTTTCCAATCGATTTGTGCTGCTGCTGCGCGGCTTCTTCTTCCTTTGTTGTTATTTTCTCTTCTCGTTTCGTTTAATTTAAGCCACTTTCTGAGGAGGCACACACATATATATATATATTGGCCTTTTACGATGGCAAAAGTTGAAAAATGAAAATTCCATTTGAGGCGGCCAGCGCGCTCCACTCAGTTTAGTTTTCAGTTCAGTTCATCCATCCATTCAGATGCCGAAACTCCGATTCTGGTTCTTTGAAAACATGTTTTTTCTGTGGCATCTTCTCTTGCTGCGTAACGGTAACTACTAGTAGGTAGATACACACAGATACAAAAAGATACACGGCTTTTACACCGCCAGCGAAAAGCTAATGACATATTGATATACACAGGCCCCCCTAACTATATAGCATATATTGCATATAGCATGGCAAATGCCACACCCATTTTTGTGGGTTAAAGTCGCTCGGGTTTTTTCTTCTCCTTCTTCTTCTTCTTGGATTTTCCAAGCAATAGACGAGATTTGCATGCAACATGCTGAGTAATTAAAACAACAGTGAGCGTCGAGCGGCGCAACATGCCGGCAATTAAGGCGGAGAATAAATGATTACTTGACCGAATTGCAAGTCTCCACCTCTCCAACTCTCCACCTCTACAACTCTCCACGCCGAGAGGCCATAAAACAAAAGACTCAAGACACAAACGCGACCAAATGCGGCTAGGGAAAGCGAAGAAATAAATAATCATTCTCCATTCAAATGAAATGGCCATTGCCATTGCTATGCAAATGTAAATGTAAAGTGCAACGCCTGGCTGGATTTGCTCTGGATTTTAAATACCATTACATTATAAGATCGTAGCCAAGAGAAAGAACATTCGCACACTCCAAAAACACACTTTCCACCATACACACACATTGCCATTTGCATACGCATGACGTTCGTAATTAGCCCTTCTTTGTTGTGTACTCATTAAATGCCGAGTACTGAGTACCGAGTACTGAGTACCAAGTACCAAGTACCCAGTACAGTGAACTCCAGTCCAGCCCACCTGAACCAAAGAACAACGAGGTGTATGAACCTAATGGGCGGCACTCACGCACCCAAGAAAAACTACCCAACTCGTTTTTCCCTCGAGCACGTCAAGTGCACCAAAAAATAAAGAAATAAAAACCATTTGGAATGTGTCGAAATGAGAACTTGAAATTGACACTGGTCACGGACCCTAAGAAAATGAAATGGGAACACTTTCACACGTTCACCGGTTAGTTTTTCAGCTTTCTGTGTTGTTGGGGCAGAAGACCTTTCTTCTTTCTTTCAGCGCCCTCGCCATCAATCAATTTAAATTTAAATTTGAATTTTTTGGTAATTTACACCGAGTTAAATACAAAAAGAAAGGAAGAACAGACGGCTTTAATTGGCCGTAATTATGAGCGGGGCATTTCGTGCTTTAGGTAGATAAAGCTTGTGAAAGCTGTAAATGCATAAAATGCCTTTCTTACCAAATACATTTTTTTTTGTTCTCAAGGAAATATGCTAATTTAAAATGAAGGGAAATTTTGTTTAACAGGTTCGTAAAGATAATTGTTTTAATAAATATTTAAAAAATTCTTGAAACATCGACTTTCTCTTAAATTAGTTTATTTGATTTGGAAGAAAATATTTGCTCAATGAATGAAAACCATTCAGCAAATGATGGATCGAATGACTCATTCTACTTTAAGGCGTCTCAATAAAGACATACCATTCATAAGGTATTCGCTTGTTAATCATAAATTGGGTAGGATTTATTAGGTCTTAATAAGTCTTCAAGTTCTCTACAGAATGAAGGTAAGTTTATGGGCGGATTTCTATTTTATTATTCGGATGATAGGATGGGCACTAAGAAATGTTCTATAATTCGAAACTAATTGTCTTTATGCATTTATGCAGGCGGATTTAGTCTATAATTTATTACTACTCAATCGGCATAAGTGATTCGCTTTGCTCCGGAACAATCAGCTATTCAAATTAGCCGGCAGTTTGATTTGCATTCGTTTGGAACCGGGCCATTCATTCCATTCCATTCATTCACTCGCCGATTATTCACTTCACCATCTTAAGTGCATTCATTTAGCGTTTACTGCTATCGGCCTCATATTCCATTGAATAATTTTATGGCCTAATTGGGAACGAAAGTTTTGGGTCCACAGCGTCATTGTGCTATGACAAAAATAAAACACAGAAAAAGCATAAGCCAATATACCGAATCCCAAATACCGAAACCAAAGCCAAAAACAGAGATACGAACACAACTTTGGCCCACATTTTCCTCCTTTTTCTTGGCCGCCGCCGAGAACCAGCTATATAAGTCATAACTAAGAAGCATTTCGTTTTAATATGGCTTATAATACCAAATATGGGGGGAAGTTGGGCTGGGAAGTCGGGGCTGTAAACAAAACAACCGTTGGAATAGCACAGATTCCTCAAGCGAGATCTTGGCTGCCTGTTCTTTTTTTTTTTGATAGCATAGCTTTTTATAACACAGTGTTTTCGTTTTGTTTCCGTCAAAAGAAAACGAAAAGATTTCAGCTGGAACGACGACACAAGTGCCAGATCATCGTCATCATCATCATCGTGGCCGAAGAATCAGAATCTACACCATCACGATGATGATCTGGCTTATATTCGGTGTAATTACCATGGCCAAACGACGAAGCAAATTCGATTTGGAACAGTTTTCGTTTTATTGCCAAAATAAAAAAGAGAAAAGAAGAAAGACGAAAGAGCCACTTTCCTATGATTCGTTCGCTTCAAGGCCAGTTGGTTTTGGAGTGTCTGTCTTTTTTTTATTTATTTATTTTTTTTTTTTTAATTTTTTCAAATGATCACTACTTTTACCAGAATCCCAACAATGCAAATGTAATCCTTTAAGCACTGAATACCTGGCCCTTCTAAAACAAACTCTTTCGCTGACTTTGAGCACGTCTGAGTGACTGAGCCCATCTCTCGAGAACCCACTTCAATCATCACTCGTCACTCATGTGATCCTCACTCGCCACTCGTTGCTCATCAGCCATCACTCGGTCTTGTATCGCTTCACCCATTCCTCAGCGGGCCCTCGAAATCCCAAGTGGTAAGTGAGTGGGTGAGCTCTACTCATTCGCCTGGCGAATCTCCAACTCCAATTGTGTGTTGTCATGCGTCTGGGGCCGAACAGGTGCCACCAATTGAATCCGATTCCGAATCCGAATCCAAGCTGACCCACATAGGCAACCCAAAAAAAAAGGCAGTAGAAGAAAGATTACAGGGGAGGCGAGGAGAATCTGTGCCAAGCCAAGCGGCACAAGCCAAAAAGAAGGCCACCAAAGCGGCAAGCTAATGAAATCGGAGATGCTAATGAGGGGAGGCTGCGAGCACGAAGAGTGCTGTTCATTAGGTAATAAAGCATCAGTCACAGACTCTGCAAAGAATCATTATTTCAATCTATTAAAGTGGCAAGGATACAAGGAATCATTATTCCAATATATCCTAACTCATTAAGACAACATAAAATCCCTAAAGCAGATATCCAATGTAAAGAATAAGGATGGAGAAATTACTATAAACCAATTAAGACACAAACTCAATTTAAACAAATCTATATTATCTATATTGAAGACAAGAGAAAGAGGAAAAGAAAGAGCAGCTGCAGCTACCGCCAGAGGGCGCTGTCTTACTACTGCCCATGTTTAAGTTCCCCCCCAAAAGAAAATTTCCACAGTCCGTTGTATTTTTGTGTGTTTGATGTGCCAGATTTTAACCGACCGAAGAAAGGGGGACTCGAAGATAGAAGACGGAAGAGGCGAGGAAGAAGAACGGCCAGCTGGAGTGACCGCCAGAGGGCGCTTTTCCCGGCTCATCTCAATCAGACCGAATTCATTCGTTTCATTTGGAATTTCAAATTAGTCGGCCGCCCGCAACCAATTTCCGCTTTTGGTCTAAACTGGGCCAAAAACGTACGTTCGCGTTCGCGTTTAGCGTTAAATCTTTTGTGTTCTGTTTTGTTTCTTTTCCGTTTTTGGGTCAACTTTGAACACGCATTGGAAAAGAGAAATGTGCCGAGTAAGTTGAGAGTTTAAAGTGGAAATCCGTATTTAATGAGGAGAAAATGCGATGTTATTTGTCTAGTTTTTCTCTACCATACCATTCGATATTTTTTTTCTTCAATTTCTGCCTCAATTGATGGATTGCGAGGCTGGTTTAATGGCGCTGTCGTTGATTTGCATCGCGGCAAGACATTAATTGATGTTGGGATGCTAATGCCTGCCCCTTGGGGTCGGCATCTCATTTGGGTTCTTTGTTTGCCGCTTTTCTTTAACCGAAGTGCAGAAGTTTTCCGCCTGCAGGTTCCAGGTTCCAGGTTCCATTTCCCAAATCGCCTTTAATGGCTTCTCTGTGTTCTATGGTCGCTGTGTTCTTTGCGCCTCACTTTTTTTTCGTAACATTTTTTACGATTCGATTATAAAAGTATAACCCGCACTCACAGAGTCGAGGTCGTTTTTATGCAAGATTATTACATTATTTCCGGGGCGCTGAAAACAATAAAGTTTTCATTCGAACCAAGTTCGTTTTGCTACTGGGAAACCCATTAAACCAGACGCCAGACACAACACACCACACCATCTGGAGGCCCCCTAAAAATGGGGTTTGGGTTGGGTTGGTTTTGGGCTGGGTTTTTGTGTTGTCCCCGGTATCTGTATCTCTACCCATCTCTCTCCCTCACTGTTTCTTCACATTTCCAACCGCAATGTTCTTCTGCTTCTGCTTTTCTTCAGCGACGGTGGTTTTTTTAATGCGTTTCTCATGCTCTCGGGACCGTTGCTTTAGTTTTTCTGCGCACACGCACAAGAACACTGGCCACTAAATGCTTTCCTAATGAATTGGGTGACCATACCGCTGGGTAATAACGGTTAATTGCGTTAATGACTTTAGCAGAAAACTGAAGAACTGAAATAGCCAACAGCCAAACAGCGGGAAAAGAGCATGGAGGGTGGGCTACCCACCAATTGCAACTTTTAGTTTTTATACTTTTTTGTAAAGCATACTTTAGCTTTAAATTCACCAATTTTTAAAGAGGAAAAATAATAAATATTTTAATTTAAATTTTTAAGAAACAAAACTATTAAATATTTTGTGATAAAAAAAATGAAATATTTATGAGGCAGTTCTTCTTGGCCACCACTTTAAAGTCTTGCGTTTTCCAATGAAATTAAAAAGGTGGCAGCAAGCTCTGCAAACGCATCCCCTATTGGTCATGCACATGAACAATTCAAGGAAATTTCGAGTTTGCTGCCTGAGTCTTTCCTTTTCAAGTTCGTCTCCCAAGTCTTTCGTTTTCAATTGCGTTACGGGAAGAAAAAAAAAAGCGTAAAAAGGTGCACGAAAGGGGCCTTTGAGCAGGTGACAATTGGCCGGGCAAATAGTGGTATAAAATAAAATAACTGAGAAGAGACCTCCTGGCCAGAAACCTACTCACTCCGAAAGGTGTCACTTTTGACGACGAGAAAGGAGGTAATCATGCTCGTAATGGAAACGAAAAAAAACGGAGAGAAAGAGGTGCAATAGAATGGAAGAAGAGACCAACGCATTTTTTAGATGGAATTTTCTGAAATTCTTTTCTTTACTTTGGCTGTAGATATTTAAAGAAAGATTTTTGTTATTTTAAGTTATTGAACAGGATTCTTTGGCGTTTTGGTTTAGGAAAAACCCGATTTTGTAAAGATTAGCTATGTAAATTTATAAACTATACTTTTTTATATAAATATGGGAAGCTTTAAAAAATTTTATTTTAAATTAAAAAAATCTTTCTATTTTTAATTTTGGTTTTTATAAAGTTTTTTTAAAGGCTTTAGCAAATAGATTATTATAATTGTTCTTTATATTGGCCTCTTGTATAGTTTATTATTTAAAATGTTTTTGATATAAAATCCTTGGGCGCACGACTTTAAAAATTTGTTTATCCACTTTTGTTTTGAAAAAAAAATGTAAAAAAAATCACTTGTGCGTTTTTTGCGTTTTGGTCTCTTACCTTTTGCTTCGTTTATATTGCACGTTAATCCTTTAGCGAGTGTTTTTCAGTGTGTTTTTGCACTTTCACAGTTTGTGTTTTTTTTGTATTTGACGGTGGTTTTCGGTGGCTGTTCACTTGTGGTTGTGTTCACTTGCCAAAATCGCAGCCGCAAGGAGTGGGATTTTTCACACACGCGATTGAACCAAAAAAAAAAAAGAAGAAGTACAGAATGTGTCCACGCTGCTGATGAATCCGCTGGGCGATGATGATGATGGTGTGGTTTTTTTTTTGGTGATTGGCGATCAACTGCTGGCTGAAAACTCGAGCGGTACGAGGTGTTAGCACTTCAATTGCATCACGCGCAATGGCTGCTGTTGGCGGTCGAGCGCCACTTTTATGCCTTTCCCAGCGGTCCGAGCCATCCAGCCACAAGAAGAAGAACCAACCATCCAAGCCCAGACCCAAGCCCGAACCCCCAATCCGAATCCGAATCGGAATCGGAGTCCGAAACCCGGAGAGCGGCTAAGAACGGACAGAGAAAGCAGCAGCACAAGCCCCATTTCCACCGCACTCACACACACACACACACAGAAGCATTATCAGCGCTCTCACACGCTCCAGCGATCGTACACTCGGAGAAATATTTTTAAAAATATTATTTTCACCTAGGTGGCATTATAGGCAACATTTCATAAAAAGCACAAGAATGAACTTCTTGGATAAAAACTACTTATTTTTGGGTTTATATGAGCGTTCTTACTCTTAGAAATTGGAAAATAAATGGACTCTTTTCCAAGTGTACAAAAAGTGAGAGAGCCCGCTGAGAGAACGCTCTTCACAATTACAACTCTCTTCCGAGGCCGCTCTTTGTTTCTTTCTTGTAAAGTTCATAGCATTGAACTTGAAAGAGAGAGAGAGAGAGAGAGATCAGAGCGACCTTCTTCTTTTGCAACGGCACCTGTTAACAGAGTTACAACCATTTGCATGTACAGTGGGCACCTCGGTAAGGAGAACTCCATATTACAGTCAATAAATGTGTAAAATGTTTCCCAATAGTTTAAGGAATTTTTAATGATATTCTTATAAAAAATGTCTTCAAGTAAAAATATTTTAATATAAAAAATACAATAAAGCAATATTTGCCCTTTTCCTTTTTTTCCATTAGTTCATTATTTCTAGCTTGCACTGTTTACCACATTTCCACGTCAATAAAATTTGCATATATTTTTCTATTATATAAATATGTTTTTGATAAATAAATATTTAACACTACGGTATAATATTAACTTTAAATTAAATAATATGCGTACTTTCCCTGGCAGGGATCTCCTTACAAATAAAGACCAAAGATGATTTGGATATTATTATTTAAAAATTTGAATTTTTCCCCCCAGCAAGGATAATGAAACGGAAATCCTACGTAAATCCTCCAAGTAAGCAGCATCTAGCGGTTGGGAAATCTTTATCTGCCGAGTGTGTACAATAGTCGTAATAAAGCTGATAGTTTAGCCACCCAGGGCGGTATTTCTGGCAATGCCACCTGATATAAATGTATATGTATATTCCCCACTATATAGCAAAGTAAGCCATAGCACGCCCATTAAAACAGGGTCGTAATGAACAAATTTTGATCGCCCCGGCAAAAGTGCGGAACGGAATGGAACGGAACCAAGCGGCACTTTATTTGAACTCGCTCGGTGAAGGGGGATTCTCGAGGAGAGAAGAGAAATGACGATGTGAAACACATATTTGCATTATACATTAACGGTCGCCAGTGTCAAGGGAGGGAGGGGCAGGGGCGGCGAGGGGGGGCGACTAGGGGAAGCGAGAAACCAAGAAAATAAACATTAAAGTAAGTCGCGGCGGGGTTAGTGAGTAGTTGGTGCACTCAGAAAAAATTTTTTATTATTTTAAATTTCTTTTTTTTTAAGTTCTGTAAATTTTAGAATTTTAGGTATCAGACTTAAGAACCTAACAATTTTTTTTATATATTACTAGAAAGATATTAATTCTTTATATAATACTATTTTTCTCTTTGTGTAGCACTGAGTGAACAGTGAGCAATGAGCAATGAGAACTTAGCCAAAGTCGCTCCACGCACTCAGGTCATTGCCATGCTGTCGTTGCCTAACATTTGGCCAACAGCAAATGGCTAACAGAGAGCGCCGAAGAGTTGGCTAACAGAGAAATGCTCCTGCTCTCTTCAAGTGCAGCTGCAATGGCAATCATAATTCATTAGAGCAACATCAATCGGTATCAAAATCGGGGCTTAGCACACAGGAAAAAAAAGATATTAAATGAAGATCGATTGGATTCCTAATTAACATGATATATTGCTGTGAAAAATGGGGTATGCTTTGCTACTAAAGCCTAAATTAATATTACATAATTATATCAAAAAATTGAATAGACTGAAACCGTTTTATATGCAGTTTTCCATTTGGAATTGATCTGATTTTCTTTTTGTGTGCGGAATCGGGAATGAGCAAAGCTTGACATAACAGCAAAATGAATTGCTTTTCACCGAGGTGTGGAGATGCAGTTGCAGTTTGCTGCGGTTGCAACTGTTGCAGTGGCAACCGTAATTAAGATTGGAACGAATTGCAGAGCAGAGTCGTAAGAATTTAAGAACAGGAACGAGCCGGAGAATCAGCCACAGTAGCCACCGCGAAAGCGTAAAGAAATCACTTAAATTGATACAAATAAAAGCTGGGGATATTTGTCAGAAAGATATGGGGTATATACGTTATAAGCAATAAATCAAATTTTTAATATATATATATATACATATATATATATATATGATTTTTTAAATAATAGGTATAAAAAATAATTAAGAAAACAGATCTCATATAAAAAATGTAGATCTTTTCTTATTCGTTTGACAAACTTGGTTAAAAATTGATCATGATCTCTTGGAATCTTCTTATAGAAGAATTGTTCGTTGCGCTCTTTGAGTTCCGCTTAGTTTTCCTATGCCCCCTTCCACAATTTTCCACCTTGCACTGTGTCACACAAACCAATAAACAAACAAACAAACATGTGTGTGTATATATGGAAAAGCACCGTTGTGTCAACTGTCTCGCTCACTGGATTTTGGGCGCCATCCCCCAGAAATTCTTGAGCTTCAGCTACCAGATCTTTCAGATCTTCTGGTTCCGGCCGATGCATTTTCGATCAACGTAAATTGCCAGGCTTTCTGGTTGTAAACCCCTTTTCACCATCACATTTTCCAGTTTTCGCGCCATTTATCGAAGAATTCTGGACATGTTCTAAATTTTTGCAGAAGCTTTTACTTTTTTGGTCTTTGTTTCAGTCCATCAGATGATCTATACAAATTTACAAAAATTAAGATGTTTAAATTTTTGGTAATCTATAAAAATGATTATTATATTTATACCCTTGCAGAGGGTATTATGATTTCAGTCAGAAGTTTGCAACGCAGTGAAGGAGACGTTTCCGACCCCATAAAGTATATATATTCTTGATCAGCATCACAAGACGAGTCGATCTAGCCATGTCCGTCTGTCCGTCTGTCCGTCTGTCCGTCTGTCCGTCTGTCTGTTTCTACGCAAACTAGTCTCTCAGTTTTTGAGCTATCGGGATGAAACTTTCCCAAAAGTCTTCTTTCTATTGCAGGTAGTATATATGTCGGAGCCGACCGGATCGGACAACTATATCTTATAGCTCCCATAGGAACAATCGGAAAAAAAAAACTTTAAAAAATTCTAGCTTCGGTGTTTTTTGAAATATCACCTTCTACTTTTGGGGATGTTATTTTTTAAATATATTTGAATTTCGAATTAATTATTTAAAAAATCGGACTACTATATCATATAGCTGCCATAGGAACGATCGGAAAATTAATGGAAAAGTAATAGGAAATAAATTCTAGCTTCTTTGGTTTTTATTGTATTATCTTCTACTCTAGGATATGACTCTTTTTAAATATTTCCGAATTTCAATTTTAATTTAATCAAAATCGGACGACTATATCATATAGCTGCCATAGGAACGATCGGAAAATTAATGAGAAATATTAGAAAATTGAACATTTTTGCGATTTGTTAATTAATAGGAATGATCTGCAAGGGTATATAAGCTTCGGCTGGCCGAAGCTAGCTTCCTTTCTTGTTTTCTAAACATTTTATGTTAACCTACTTATATTTGCCAACTGACCTATATATTCCATTGTATCCCATCTATATAATTTGGATCTGCATGAAGGTCGGATAACCTTTCACCGTCAGCGAAATCCGAATCAAAATCCGTATAATCGCTTGTTGATTTTAGACCGCTGCCTGATTTAACTTCATTTCTTGTTAATTACTTTTTATCATTGGCTCGTCTATTTGGTTCGTGATGCAGGCGCCGATATGGCCCACAGATGGCCATTAACCCGTTAGCTTTCTTTCAATGGGAAATTGATTGTCCCAACTAGATTCGTGCCTCCGACTTTTACGATAGCTCAAAAAAAAAAAACAAAAAACATCGAAACACCGGCCAAAAGTCGTCAATGGATCTCGCCCCGTTTGATCATTATAACCGGAAGCTGTTGATCGCCAACGGGAGAAGTGGAGAGGTCGAAAGAGTCCCAAGAGGAATGGTTTAACCAAATGACGTAGAATGAGGAGATATAATGATGGATTCCCTTTATTTTTTTTTTGGGCAGGGAGGGGAGGGGTTTTCATGTTCGGTGTATTAGATGTCTGGATTTTATGGGCTGGGAAGCGGATTGTGTTATTATCTATTGCCAGGGGAATTCCTCGGGGAGCATGTGATTACATAATTAGAGGATCATCTTAGAACTAGTATCCATTCAAAAAGAGAAAAATTCAATCTTCTGAAAATTAAATCATTAAACTTAAGGATGGAAAGATGCCCGATTGCTTATTTTTGTGGTGCAGCCTAAATGCTATTTAAATTTCTTTAAAAATGTATATCCTGCTACCTTCACCAAAGGCTACGACTAAAAACATTGGGCGTAAGTAGCAATGATTTATTACAACTCAAATGCGGCCCTAAGCTATAACTCGGACTAAGGCTAAATCATCTCTCCTAACCAGAACTCGCGGCATTAGCGCTAATAAAGCCGAGAAATCCCCATGATCATTGCTCATCTGCGTCTGCAATCCAATCTCTGTGCTGTGCTGTGTGGACCGCTTCCAGGTGTCCATCATGACTTGGCCTAAACCCTCCTTCAGCTCCGTCAGTTACCACTTTCCTTGGCACTCTTCACACCTTTGCCAAGTGCCGAGTGGCAGCAATTCCGTTTGTCCGAAAACAAAACGGCCAAAAAGGCCCAAAAAGCCATTACCAACACACAATCAGCCAACGTGGCTAATTAGCGCCTTCAAAGGCAGTAGAAGTTGGAGCGGAGGAGCAGAAATGCACTTGGAAAAATACACTGCTAAAAGGAAAAAGGTCTATAATGATCTTAAAATGGTCAACAAAGAATTTGAATATCGGCAGTATCAGATGTGATATATTATTATAATAAAAAAATTCAAAATACTCTATAATATATATTTAAAAATACTAAACGATAATATAATACTATTATGATTATTATTAAAAAATATTATTGGTTAATACTTTAAAATATATATTATAGGGAATTTTTTATTTTATTTTTTATGCATTTTCTTTCAGTGTTCCTGCCGGAGAGAGCGAGATGGAGACGTCAGAATGGTGGCTTTCAAGGAGGAGGGAATGCAACAAGGATCGGGAATGGGAATGGGGATAAGCCCGGTCATTTATTATGGCCAACGGCTGACGCTGAGCCACTGAGCCACCAATCCAGGTGATTAGCGTGGATTGCGGATTGGGAACTCACTCGGATTTAGCAGAGCAGCAGCAGATTTAGCAGCAGAGGATCAGGAAGCATTTGGGGGCCTGAGTGGCAGGCGTTGCCCATTTAGGAGCCTAATTAATTTTGTCCCATTCGCCGGCTGCCCTGACATTTATCTTAATATTTTTTGGCATCACCTGTTGACAAGATCGCTACGAAGTGGAGGTGGTGGTGAAGATATGGAGGTGGGCAGACAGACGACAGTGATTGCCATTTTGCATTTTGCCAATTTAAATGAAGATGCCGGAGACATGCGAAGCGCACATCGATCATCATTTGCGGCACGATAAAAAAAGAAAAAACATAGAGACAGGGGAGAATCTGCACGAGATGAGGAAAAAAGTGAAATGCCTTGGAATCCATGGAGGCGGGACTAAAACAGAGAAGGAGGAGGAGGTGGAGGCCCGCTGGTCATACAATTGCTGGCCAAGATGATGATGATGATGATGCTCTCCGCCATGAGCTGCAGACACTGTCTCTCGCACCCTGGGCATTAGAATTAAGCTGTAACTTTGCATCAAAATTAAATTTATAGCTCCGCAAGACAGCCAAAGGAAAATCAGAAAAATTGCTGGCACAAAAACCACAAAGAAAATAGAAAAGATTTCAGTTCCCAGTTGATCGTCGAATAGCTAAATGCCCTGGAAATTAAAAGCAAGGCCATAAAAAAAGTACAGGAGCTAACCACAAAATGAATAACTATGAAAATTCAAATTACAAAGACAACCACTGGAATTCACCGGAAAAATTCACTTGAAAAAAATCTACCAAGGATATTAAATTATCTGGGGTAAACATAGCTATACATATTCCAAATATTATAATGCGCAAACTCATAATTTTACTTTCACTTTAAATACCTTCTTAATGTTATATATAAATATATTTTAAAACATTTAAATTTTGTAATCTTAGAAATCGTAAATCATCAAAACCAATCACTTAAAAAATAATATATATATTTCCCAATGGCATAATCGGTTTTTAACTATTCCATCACTTCCAAATACCCTGTTAAGCACAAAGCACAGCTGAAGAGACTACAAAATATATATACGAGAAAAAATCACCACTATAATAACCGATGCGGCCAAGACATTAACTCGACATCGGGTTGAGGGGGCGGAGAAAGATGATGATGGTGGGGTGGTGGGCAGGGGACGTTGGGGAGAGGTGGCGGTAAGAAGTAAGGGGGGAGGGGGAAGGCGATGACGGCCGTCGTCACATTCACATGTGAAAGTTGTACGAAATCAAGAAAATTTATTTAGAAAATCACAAAATGAGCCGCCAAGGCAGCAAAAACAAAACCGAAACCGCGACACAAAAACAGTTGGATACTAAAAAAAAACGAAAAAAAAATAAGTGGGGCTGAAAGGGGGTGGGGATTTAGACGGGATTGCATGCTGGTCGAAACGACCTCAGATCATGACATATGAGTTTGTTATGATGATCACGTCTTTGGATGGTCCACTCTAAACAGTGTTGGAAAGTACCTAGGTATTTTTGGGTACCTGTTATATTTTTTTATCAACGATCACAGATCAAAAAGTGAATTTTTCATAGCTTTTTATATAGAAAAATTTATAATAAGTAAATAAATATAAAATAAATTCTTTCACTTAAAGTGTACTTAATTTTGCAAAATACCTCCTGCATAGTTACAATGTCTAGTTCCTTTCCCAACACTGACTATCACTCATCAGCGAATCCACATGACCCATTTGTGGTGATGATGGGATGATGGCACATATATGCAGATGTCGGCGAAATTGGGTTTATGTTCAAAACCCAAAGACGCCGCATGAGCCGCTGAGTCCCCCAACTAAACAAAAAAAAAAACAGAAAAGGAAGTCCAATCAGCGGGCAACTGATTGCAAAGACTCGCCGAGTGATCAACACCTCTTTCTAATCGTTAAGTTGATTTCGCCCGGGTGCATCACAGATCGTTAATCGCCACTGCGGCTTTATAATTCGGGGGTTCTCGTTAAAACCGAGAGAACCACTGATTGTGCAAGTCTAAATTCGAGTTAACGTCTCGACTGGGTAATGAATCGTAGTAATGAATCAAGTGATCTTTGTGTTGATTTCAGTGTGCATTGTGCTCCTCTCATCACGGTTCTGCAATGTGAAAATTATTATTCTGCACGAGTTCTAAATTCAAAGGAAATGCATGCAAAGGCAGCGAAATAATTACAATGATATTAAGAATCTAACAATGTTCATTAATTGTTACAATCAACATAATGGTTTATTCGATACATTAACCACGGATTACCATTGAAAGCTTAATTATCGGCATTAAAATTACTAAATCAAAAAGAAGAATATTTCTAAAAATGTAGAATTTTAGTAAGAATTTTATTTTGATTGATTGAAGATTATATACATTTTTTAAGAGCACCATTTTTGAATTCAAATCGACGATGACCTTCACTGATTTTGTGATACAGTCTCCATTCTATTTTTGCGTTCGACAGCAACCCATTTCCTTTTGTTTTTTCCCCTGCCGACCTGAGTTTGTTTTCCATTTGCATTCTTGTAAAGAATTTTCTATTTGCTCAGGCCGAGTGGTTGGAAAACAAATAGCGTACAACAATGCGGGAATTAGTGCAAACTTGGCACATCTCATTCCAGGTCCGTTAGTCAGCTAAAATCTAAAATACAAACAGACGGAGATGGGCGGCGATTTATGGATATAGAGCAGGGGCTGAACGAACACGTATGGCAGAAGGGGTCGAAAATGTGTTCGCAACGGAAGAGGCGAAAAAACAAAAGACTTAGGCAACGAACTCGCCGCCTCTTTGGATATAATTATCACCCTGTCCATATTGTTCTAACGTGAAAGTAAAAACCGTTAAGAATTAATATCTATTTGGTCAAAATGCGCAAAAAAGCTAAAACGAACAACAGAGGCCGCCAAAAAAAACAAGAACAACAAAAATAAAAATAAACTTTTTCTTTTACTGGGTCAGCTGTGGTGATTTTTTTTTTTGTTTTTCTGTCTCAGTTATTTGCCTTTTCTTTTCTATTTTACCTCTTTTATTTCGCTTTGTTTTCTTTCATTCCCCGCGCAAAAAAAAAACATGATCCCACAATTGACGGGGGCAAACAACAAACGCCGCTCGCTGTCTTCCAAATAGAACCTCCATTTGGCCAAATAAATATTTGGCGATTTATGACGATTATCAATAGGAAAGTGATACACGACCCACACGACAAACTCGAGTCCAGAATTGCTGACCCCGAAGAACCCAACCCAAATTTAAATTGGCTAACGGAAGAAAGTGAAGAAATCCAAGGAGGATATTCCCTTTTGGGAAAGGTATTGATAAATGCGAATAAGACGGTCTCTTTATACTCTTTATGGGACTCTACTATTATTATATTATTGGATTGCCATTCTTTATAACATCATATTCCAACATTGTAGCCAAGTCCGCATGCCCCAAGCACTCTTTACGATCCATAATGAAATGGCAAGACAATGCTAATCAATTTGCATACAGAGGAGGCGTCGAAGCAAATCTGGTGGGTTGGGTTTCGATTCCGATTTCGGATTCGGGATTAATGATGATGGTGACGCCGATGACGACGATTGTGAGTCATCGTTAGACGTTAGACGGCATAATGATTGCTCCCAATCCCGACGAGGAACGGGTTTCGATTCAATCGTTCGTTCGTTCGGCAATCATGTGCCGTTTTCTATTGCCATTCCTGTTCGATTCGATTCTATTCCAATGCGATACGATCTGCTCCGAGGTGGTCGTCGCCATTTATCGGTATCGGCGCATATAGTTTTGTGTAATATCAATCATAATCAACGACAGTCGTTAATTTCGTTGGGTTTCGTCAATTTGCCTGGAACGCGACACATTCTGTCAGCGATCGCGACGGCTAACTGCAAGATCATTATCGCTAGATTATTATCTCCGTGGTCCATTCATTATCATTATGCTGATTAACAGCGACAACAGTAGAACACGCCAAAGAACTGTTAAGATCTGTTAAGATACTATATGTAACTTTGCGTTTAAGGAGTTGGTCGGCTGGGGAACTCATCAATTTTACTTATAAATAGATTTAATTTTAGATTAAAGCTTGAAAAAATTTCGGCAGTTTGTTATATGCGAATCCATAATTTTCACCCCAAAATATCGGTTCTTTGGTCGTAACAATTGAAGTAATGATCCAAATATGGAGTGTCATACCTCGATGAGCTCGTTATTAAATTCCCAATCGATTGGCATTCAAACCTAGAAATTTTTAAATTTTGTAATTTTTTTCAAAAAATGCGAAAATTTATCAAAAAATAAATTTCCCAGAAAGTGATGCCATTCGTTAGTATAGGTCGTTAGCTGTTCAAAACAGTCGGTCTGTTAGCTGTGGGCCTCGAATTGTCCAAGCTACGACTAAAAAACCATAGAATAAGTAATATTTTCGTCGAAAATTCGAATCCATAATTTTCACCCCAAAATATCTTTTTTGGTCGTAACAATGGAAATAATGACTTTTAATTTCTTTATACTTTATTATCAAGTTTTTCGACACTGACAAGTTATCACTTAGCTTCCTCTCTCCCAGAAACAAAAATGCAATCAACATATAACCCCTCCCATCAAAACCTGTACTTTATGAATATGAGCAAAGAAAGTGGGCTGGGTATTTTCATAAAATAAACTCAATGGATTTGCCAATTTATTCCAATGACCATTTGTGTGCCAAAGTGCTTTGCCTATAACTTCATTTGCCGCGTTGCAACTGGAAACCCCACCCCGAAAATATGTTGAATGTTGAATGCACCGGCGATGTCAAGTCTCATTACCATTTGGCCATTGGACTTCACCTTGTCCCACTGCCCCGCCGGCTCATCGGGTTGTTAGCCGTCTTGCCAATCCATTTGGAATGCCATTTAGGCCAAAAAGACAATATGGCACAAGACCGCTTGGCTGACAGTTTGACCAGGCGGCAACAATTGACCGATTTCCATTTTGCGGCGGCCTCTCCGCCTCTCAAACCTCCAATCTCTATTTTCCAGCTGCAATCCTCAGCATTCAAAACATCCCACTCCTGGGTTTCGCCTGTTCCGCCAGCCAACTGATAACTGAATGAGACGTTGGCCAACACCAACATGCAACATGCAACACACAGAGAGAAACAGCTGCTAATTTAAAGATTTTTAATTCTGGTTTTGTTTTTAATAAATTATTTTATTTATTAATTTTAACTACGAACCAAATTGTTTTGCTAATATTTGTTTTTAAAATATTATTATTTACCACAATGCATTTAGATCACCGAATAAATCACATCACTTTTTTTGTATCCATTAAATATAATAATCATTTTCTATGATGGGAACTAGTTCTTTGTTTTAAACTTAATTTCTTTCAGTGCATCAACTCGGTTTGGCCTGCTCCTAGTAGTCAGTGACCTAGAATGCAGACTTGGCTTTAACTTGAGACGAAGACGAAGACTCAGCCTCAGCTTCAGACTAAGATTCAGATTCAGCTTTAGCTTTGGCTTTTACTGTTGTCTTCTTGTCTCTGACGTTCCGTTGTTGCTGTTCTGCAAGCTGTTGCAAGTTGTTGTTGCTGCTGCTGCTGTGCATGTTGCCCATGTTGTTGCTGTGGCCCCTGTTTTTGTACCCTCTAAAAAGGGTCTTCCAATCTGACTATGCTTTTTTAACATTTGATAATTTTTTTCAATTTAATTTCTTAATTTTCAAAGTTGATTTATTTTCTAATAATCAACATAAAATATTTTAAGGTGGGACACATTTGTGGGAACTTTTTATGTTATCTATTTCAAAGTTTTCCAAAACTTGGATTAAAGTATTTTAAATATTTTTGGAATTTTTGTACAACACTGTTTGTAATAAATCCCTAAACTAATAGGTTCGGAACTTAGATGTCCAGGGTATTACAAACTTTGGTCAATGGTGTTCTGTTCTAGGTTTTTGTGTCGCTGTCGTCGCTTGCAGCGTTTTAGTTTGGTTTGGGCCAACTCTTCGGTTACCAATACCGTTTCGGCCAACAAAAACTAAAAAAAAACGCGGCAGCAGCTCGCCAACTTATTAGCATAATCTCAGGCATCGCCAGCCGTCGTCTCTCTCCGCTGGGTTTCTCATTATGCCTGCAGTTTTTGGAGTCTTTTCGGTCTTCGGTCAGCAGTAGTAGTAGTTTCCAAGTCGAGGTCTTGGCCAGGGTCTTAGCCAGAATCTTAGTCGCCGTCTTAGCCTTACTCTGACTGACTGGCAGCTCATCATCGGCGGCATCAATTCGCCGTTTGCTGCCTCGCCGGTTGGCGTGTGAATGCGAACTGTCAAGCACTGGGAGAAATCTGCACTAAAAACTATAGATTCTACGCATCCATGTTTTGCACCTTTTCACTTTAGTTAAAAACATATAGCTGATAACTGCAAGCGTATAAGAAATTAACTATGTTCAAAGTAAATTTATGGTATTGCTGGTCAATTCGAAATAGAGCGAGCATATCGAATTGAGCTGCCCGCATATCAAGTCAAATATTTCTCTTCTAGAATTTTTCCAAGTTTATTTCTCTCAGTGTGCTTGCATGTTTGGCATTCCTGTGCCAGTGCAACGCAGTCCCAGGCCAAACAAAATTAGAAGCGACTGGGCTGGGATTCTTCAGCTGGCACTCTTCTCTCTGCGCAAGATTTGGCATAATTTCTGACTTTATGGCAGACTGTCTTCAGTCTTCTGATGTCAGATAACGGCATTTATAACCTTTTCATTAGTTTTTGATTTGAAACTCAAATTTGTCTGCGATTCTTAGGCGATTCTCCCCCGATTTCCCGCAATTCTTTGACTGTTTCTTTCTTTCTTTCCGCCTTGGCTTTTGCCAAATCTTTTTTTGACCATGTTTAGTCGACTAATTTCGAATGAGGGCGGCATCTTTTTGCCAATTCTCGACTAATTTCGAGTGCAAACAAATCTGTATTGGGATCACCAGCGATGACGAAAGTCAACAATTGACGATGACTCTACAACTCAATTGAGTCCAAGAAGCGAGAATTGAGAATTGCGAATCATGTGGGAAGCCCTCGAAGTGTGGCAGTCTTCTAAGAATGCGAACTAATAGCAGATTTTGTTTCTAGTCGATCTAGTACAAGTACAATTGGAAGGGGAGCACTGGGCTGGAATCCCAATAAGAATTAGACTAGTAATAGCTTCAGTTCAAATTAATTAATAGCATTAAAAACTATATTGATCAAATATTTTATAATTTCCAATATTGTTATTTGTGAAATTACAGAGCAGCAGAAAAACTTGTTCATTCCGTAATTCCGATTGAATAATGAAAACAAAGAAAACCCAATCAGTCAACAGTCAATCAAAGAGTTTTCATTGCTGCTTTTCTCAAAGGGAGAAGAGTGCGAAACCCTCGCTTTTTACCCGTCTGTCATTCATTCTGTCAAAGGTATGAATAAAAAAAAAAAACGCCATGAAGATTTCACTGGCCAATGAAAACGAAAACGAAATTAATTTCACAATTGTGGCAATTAAACGCAAAATAAATGCGGTCTTAAGATGCAGTAAAACCTCGCTACCCTTTTTTCTACACAGAAAGAAATCTTGTTATACGATTTTTGAAAAAGTTACCAGATATGAGTTTAAAATTTTTCGAAAAATAAATGTAATATTATTGAAATAACAAAATACTTAATAATAAGTTGAAAATACATTAAAGATTATTTACTCGTCAAACGGTTTTGCAAAATACAACCTTTTTTATACGTGTATTATCTCTCTTCCGAAGAAAGCCGAAAAGAATGCGGGAAGCAGAGGAAACTTGGTAATGATCTACGCACTTTTCATTGCGGACAGTGCGTGTATGTCCCTGCTTTTGGGTCTTCTTTATTTTTAGCTTTTCATTATATACCCTAACTTTATGAAAAGTTGATGGGCTGTAAAGTACGACATTTTTAATCATAAGGATGAAGAAATATGGTAGAAGAATGTAATGTTTGTAATATTACAACATCATTGAAACTGAAGCTATGTTTAAAACTTAAAATTGTTTAAATTTTGCTTCACTAATGATTTCCAATTCTACATTTTTGAATTATTAGAAAAGTTTACCCAGAATTCCTGGAAGGCATCTAAAGATCATCCGAAATTCGGTATTCTAAGAGGGCGTTAGGCATTTCCAGTTGATGCAAGTAAAATTGCTCGCTTTTTGTGGCTGTGGGCCCCCTTTGTAGACTTAGTGGCATTGAAGGAAATTTCACTTTGAAGAAAGGGCACACGCCGCTCTTCCGACTTGGATTCGAACTCGGACTTCTCTTATACGTTAGTTATTTTTCTATTACGCCTTTCTTTTCGAAGCTTCTCCGCTTTTGACAATTATTTCTTTCTTAATTTTTTGTTTGTGTTAACTTGATTTTATTTTAATGTCTGGCGTGTTTACCTGCTTTCTTGTTATGGTCATCGTCGCCACCATTGAGACTTGAATCTAATGGGTTTTACTTTCATTGCGGCCAAATGCCGAAAATAACTTCTGGTTCCCCCAGCTGATTTCACTCGAGTATTTGGCTCTTTTGGACCTTTGGTCATCTTGGTCTTGGTCTTGGTCTTTCTTCGCCTGAGATAATCTCTTTACCTATTTTTCGAAGAGCCAACCCAAAAGCAGAAGCTTCAGGAAAGGCCATTGATTTATGACTCGCAGCCCAGTTGGAATTCTCAAAAGAAAAGTTCAAAATCAATGGGTGAAAGTGCCAGCAGAAGTTAGCTAGACAAATGAAGATTCTGTTCTGTAATGCAAATGAGTTTAAATACCAAATTAATAGAGCTTTTGATCTTAGTCAAGTCCAGTTTAGTTTAGTTCGGTTTCTCCCCCCCTCCAAATGGACAGCTCGACTTGACTTTTCTGCCCTGTAATGGCTTCTAAGTAATGCCACAACTCTGGTTTCTGGTTCTGGATTCTGATTCTCCGATTCTGAACACCGGAAATGCGAGAACGAACCACAAAAGACAAAAGACGGCAAAACGAAAAAAAAACAAAATAACAAAACGAAACGAAGCTATAAATCCAAAGAGCGCGGCAAAACGTCGGTGAAGAAAGTGAGAACAGTTATGTAGTGTAACCGATGCCGTTAGATAGCTCCGAACTCCCCAACTCTGATTCAGATCCAGAACCAAAATCCCACAAAATAATAGAAAAAAAAAGAGAACAAATGGGGAAAAGACAAAGGAACGAAACGCAAAGACAAAAAGCCAAATCTTTGGGCGATCTGTTTTTTTTTTTTTTTTGTTTTTCGGCTGGCGAAAAACTTTCTTTCTCAAAAGGAAATGCAAGAAAAACGATTCTCGTAACGGGTCCATGGGTCCACCAATTCTTCTCCCCCAAATCCCCCGAAAACCCCTAGCGGAGATGGAGATTCTCTTCCACGAACCGCATTTGTCGCCATCGGCTCTCGGATTCGATCTCTTGGACCTGAGGAGACCATCTCCATCTCCATCCCCCAAACTCCGCTAAACGATCTCGTCTTCCACCTTTTTGCCGAGGCTGTGAAAAATAGTTTTCGATTTTCGTTATGGTTTCTGTTTCTCCTGTGGCCATGGGGGCTTTACCGGATCCAAGGATCGATCAGACTGGACGAAACGTAGATTTTAGAAAGAATAGGATACAAAATATTCTACTCTTATTGTTTTAAATACCGAATATTACATTTTGTCAGTTATTTTAAATATAGCTTAAAAAAATAGCGACAGTTTGCTATTTCTCGATATTTAAATTGTGTTTTCCCTCAAGACATCGAAATTATCGAGTCGATATTGACCAAATATCGAAAATATCGATAATTTTAAAACATTACTTTGAAAGGACAGTCGAATCCAATCCACACAAAATGATGTTATGATCAATCTTTTTAAGACAATATAAAATATAAATGTAAAATAATATTAAGTAATTTTTTATAATTTAAAAAAAAGCTTTAAGGATTTTTTATTAAGTTAATAGCAGCTTAAAAATTCATTTGAAACCACAGTTAAAAACCTGATAAATCCGGTGATCCTTTTAAAAAGAAAATGTGTTGGATATGCGAGGTATCCTCCCAGTCCGTCTGAAGTCTATAGAAAATGGCAACAAAGTGCCCGTTCTTCTCCTGCAACTTCTGCCTCCGAAACTCGATTGATGGCTGACGGGCTCACGTCATCGACTCACGTTTTATGTTGTGCCTTGCGCTTTTTTTTTTTTTTTGCATGATTTGAGTGCATTCCGTTAAATAGATTTTCCCAACATCACATTTCACCCACTTGGAGAACGAGGAATGGGCACAAGCTAGGCTAAGCTGGCTGGTTGGCTGGCTGGCTGGAATTGGGAATAAAGCCGCGAGATGCGAGATGGATGTGTTTCTGGTCAGCATTCGGCGAAAGAAAGTGATTTCTGATAATTGGGGATGATAGATCGCAGATCGCAGTTTGTAGATCCGATCCGATTCGATCCCATCCCAGAGATCTCGGATCTCGGATCTCGAATCTCAGGATCTCGGTGAGTGAAAGCCACCGCAGGGCGGCACGACGATGTGTTCTAACCCTATGGAGGCGACCTCAGTTGTCTCTGCTCCACTTGGGAAAGTGTAGCCAGGCCGCGAGCTCCACACGCATGAGCAGCTAAACCATAATTTGCTCGGGCTCTAAGCATTTCATTAATGGAAATGGCAACGGAGAATTGAATAGAATGGAGGCAATGGAGCCAAGGAGCTGCACAGGAATAAGTTTTAAATATAAGTTTTCATATCTATTTGATGGGAGAATATACTGAGGCCCAGTTTAAAGGTGCTAGGTTCGAACCCCACTGGTGATATATAAAGTTTTTTTTGTTCTTATATTTTAAGGAAACCCTGATTATATTTACAATATTTTTTGGTTACTTTTGTTTTAGTTTACCCACTTTAAAATATATATACAAACGTATCTTTTTTTCTGTGTGTGTAGGCGGATGAACCCCAGCGAAGCGAGCGAATTTCGTATTTGTGGTTAGTGACTCTCTCTCTTGACAATGACAGTTAGATGCATTCCATTTGAGGAGGAGGCCCACCGACCGACCCAAGATTCTTTGCGGTTTCAGCTTACATACCATATACCATACCGCACCACAAAGAACAGACATTATCAGAACGAGAACCCAGAGATGAATCCATTTGGCTTCGCCTCGGAATCACTGGCATTACGTAAACATCGAAATTGTGTGCTGTGCAACTGTTGTCTCCATGCTATAAGAAGAAAAAAAAAAAGAAAAGGTCTATCCCGACAATTTTCTTGGGTCTTGAGTCGAAACTCGTCGCGATCTGCGATAAATGACTGGAAGACTGGTAGAGGGAAATAAAGACAACACTCTGGAGAACTCTGGAGCATGAAGATGGAGGCGGTGATGGAGATGGAGACATCCCTTCCATTTCCTGTCCTCCAATCCGAGCACAAGTGTTTATGAACTGTTAGAGTTAACTAACTAAATCGGAGCAATAACACTTGAAGATCAGCGATGATGGCAGTGCTTCTTCCATCAATTTACCGACTCAACGAAGGTTGAAGAACTTAAGCACAAACCTAAAACCCAAACCCTGCTCTTTTCGGCCAGACCTTCTACGGTTGCTCCAGTTTTCATTCTTTTAGGGACTTTGGACCACGGAATCATCAATCATGTCGGCCATGATCCATTAGGATCCTAACATGGCTTCAGTTCAATGCAATTTGTCCATATTTGCTGCAGCCAAGCCCCATATACCCATTCCAAAACCCCACAAACTCCCGATTCCGATTCCCCGCCTCCAAGTTGGTAACTAAATATGGCAAAAACACCAATTGGTGTCGACAGCTCTTGGCCATTCTTCGCCTTTTGTATCTGGCTGGAATTGACACCGCCCAGGGGGAGTAAATGGGGGGGGGTTCTCTATAGGTATTGTTCGGATGCAGATGCTCCTACTGACACAGATTCACAATGGATACAGGCCCTTCAAAAAAAAGGGGAGATACAACACGAAAAAACGCAGGGAATGGGGCAGCGGTATCCAAATGAACTGGGAGATATTTTTTAAGATAAGCTAAAGAACACTAATAAAACAGTGGAAATAAGGGTCCTTACCCAAACTAAAACCCATTCATTATGATCGTATTTTCCACAAAAATCACTTAAGAAAAACTTCTTAACTACCTTTACTTTCACAAAAAAGGGTAAAAGGTATCTATGAAAATGAGAAAATGAAGTATTAAGTATGGCTTTTAGCCAAGAGATTCAATCAAGAGTTTAGTTAATGAGGCTACAATTTTCCTAAACGAAATGCAGTTGGCATAAATACATATAATGGCCAAATGTGTTCGTTCTCATGTTTCTATTTATTTTCCGAGTTCCAGTGCTTGAGTTTGACCGACTTCTCCACTTTGCAGACTTTTTGCCGAGGGTTCAAATCTTCTTTGAATCACCCCGAGAGCCCCATCTTTGCATCTTTCCAGAGGTTATTACCGATGATTGGGCCACGACAAGAGGTGGCATGTTGCATCTGCCTGCCGAGCTTGTGGCAGATGCTAATGCACTCCACTTTGACTTCCATTTGCCTAACTGTTGCAAGCAAAACGCAACCAGAACTGGGTCATCGTCGTCATCATTGTTGATTAGATTAGAGTGTGTGCAGAGTGTTGAGGAAGGAAGGGGTATTGTATAGGTATAGCCCATGTGATTTCGATTCCCCTTCGGGTGTCACATTTAGCCAGCGTCGGAATTGGAGCAAATATGCGCATCAGGGCATCCAGACTGCCACCTAACCCCCTGATCCCATAAGTTTTCCGCTTCTGCAAAGCACTGAGGGAAAAAATTTGCACCTTCCTAAAGAGAAAAATAATATAAATATAATATAAATAAATCTATACTAATATATAAAGGAGTACCCAAAAAAAAGGCAAGTAGTTTCTGCAACCTAAACGAATTGATATAAAAATCTAAAAAAAATAATAGAAATTAGGAAATAATATAAACTAAAAAAAGACGCTTGATTTAAAATTAAAGAGTACTAAAAAATATATATTTTCGAAATTTTAGTCTCATTTCTTTCAAAAAATTAATTATTTTTGTTGACACTTTTTCCCTCCGTGTAGCTTTAGCCATCTCTCGATCTTATTATGCGCGCTCGTATTATAACGGTCCGCAATTACCATTCACCGCTACGCTACCAACGCGAGCAGCTCGAGCAGCGCCCGCTGCTAATGTGGATCGTTCGTGGATGGTCCGTAGTCGTAGTAGTAACCCCCTTAAGCCCCTTGCAGACCCCATAAGCCCCCCAAAACCGCCCCCTCGGAACCTCAGAGCCTCAGAACCTCGAAACCTCGGGCTGTTTGCCAGCACGTAATTAGTCATTTTCCTGGAGCACCTCCCGCACCATTGTTGTCAAGAGTCTCTGCTAACTTGGCTTAGTGTCGTTGTTCTCGTTTTAATATTATGTGTATTATTATTATCTCGTTGCCTGGCTTTGTTTTAGTTGAAGTCCCCCCCTTTCTGCTTCTTCACACGCCCCCAGAGATATTCACTGAGAGAAAAGTTATGTTTAAGGTGTTTTAGATTACTTTTTCACACAGAAAAAATATAATTTCTACCTTATTTCATATCAACATCATATCAATTTAATTTTTGGATTTCCCTTGTTTTTCTCAGTGTTCAGTTTCGGAGGAGCTGGCAGGGCAGCATCTTCGGAAACCGCAACTAAAACAGTTGTGGGTCTCAATTGGCTCAATTGCAGTCTTCAAGCGTGACAGAAATGGAGCAAAAAACTACACGGGACAAAATGAGACAAAGGTGGAAATGGGGGTGGAGTTGGGAATTTTTAGGTTGGCGACTCCAGCAGTTCAAAAAAGAAGGCAAGGAAGTGCTGATGTTGCGGACTTTTGGAGGCGTGACGACGTAGCACTGACATTCGCCGTTGCCCATTTTTGGCCCCTGATGAAATCATTCTAAATAGTTAGCCGGGCCAAGATCGAAAGAGACAAGCGCGAATTTAAGCTGGCCAACGGAAAATGTGGGGAGAACTTAATGGAGATGGAATGCATTTACATAATTGATTCATTTGGGCGAGATGTACTCTTTAAGGTGAACTAAAGAATTAGTTTCAGTCAAAAAGCTGCCAGCTAATCACATGGAAAATATTTTCTTCCAGACAATATCAATATTCATGATAAGATCATTAATCAAGATTGAAATGAAGAGAGCGATTAATCATCAAATGACTGTATAATTAAGATTTTGTCAGGGTAATCGATAACTAATCGAATTACCCTTCCTTTTCAGTGATTTCAACCAGTTATCCAAGGAACCACTGGATTGTCTCACCTCCATATCGGTAGATCGACATCTCGGGAACATCCTGCTCAAAGTCACAGAGTCACCTTCGAAACGATAACGAAACCGGAACCGGATTCCATCTGGATGATGATGATTATGATGATGATGATGATGGCCAGGCCAAGAAGACCAGAGGCTGATGTGAGATGTGAGCAAAAAAGAAAAACATTTAGCACAGTAGTCGCAGAAGCAGAAGCCGAAGCGATCTGGTTGCATTTGCCAAAGGTTTGATGAACCCCGTCAGATAATTTGCATTGGCATTGGATTCTAGTCGGTTGCGGAATAAATTGAAATGCGAAAGGCGAGCGAGTGAGAGTCGAAGAGTCAGTCAAGGAAATCATTTTGCACACTCGACTGGGGACAGTGGTGGCAAGATAATCGAGGTACTTGTACCTAAAATGTATTTTTTTACTGATATTTATTCATAATAATAAGCTAACCTCTATACTAGAATATTTAAAAATATTTTGTAGAGTACAAAATATTTTATTTATGTACTAATCTTGAAAATGATTCCATCTTGCCTAGGTACAAACTATAGAACAACACTGATAGACTTGAGGCTTTGATTGCGGTTAGCAAATGGAAAGCAGTTCTCAGATTCAGATTCAGATTCAGACTAAGATTCCGATTGAGATTCCGATTACTCGTGTCTGCTCATTTGTCGCTTGGCTGATGATGGCTGTGATCTGTGATTTCCAGTCTTCAGTTCTCTAGTCTGGTCTGGTCTTCGCACTTCGGTCTTGGGATCTCAAATCTGGGCATCAATTTAATGTCTGCATTTTCAGCGCAGTCATTCCAGATCCTGGCCCCGGGCTTTTTGAGTGGGCTTTCTGGATTTCTGGCTGACTTTCTGGTTGGCCAGCAGCACACCAATGATGCGGGTGCAAAGCAGCCCAACCTGCATGTCTGTCCAGAAACTCCAACGCCTTCTGCGGGTTGGGAGATCCATAAAACTCATCCTCATCCAGCACTCCATCGGTTCTCCAGCTGTATAAACTCTGGTGCACTCTCAAAAAAATAGTTGGGATTATCCCAACAAATCCAGAAACAACAAATTACATTATAGGAATTTTTCATGACTTAAGAATTCGCGTTTTTATGATTTAAAATACTAAAAATATCAAATAAAATTTTAATTAAAATTCAAAACGCCTAGTTTTAATATTATTAAGAAATTACACTAAATAGGAGTTTTTCATGACTTAAGAATTCGCGTTTTTATGATTTAAAATGCTTAAAATATCAAATAAAATTTTAATTAAAATTCCAATCGCCTTGTTTAAATATTATTAAGAAATTATACTAAATAGGAGTTTTTCATGACTTAAGAATTCGCGTTTTTATAATTTAAAATGCCCAAAATATCAAATAACGCCTATTTTTAATATTATTAAGAAATATCTATATATATTACACTAAATTAAGGTAGATTCGACTTTTTTGCAAGTGCATGCACCAGCCCATTCAGTCCGCGTCTAAGCTTTCAACACTTCGACGCTGGCTGACAGATTTCCATCAGCAAGTTCATCAATTTTAGAAATTGAAAAACCCAAAGGAGGCGACGACGACTACGTTGCAGATGGTAGATAGCCAGAAATGGCTGGAGAATGAATCTCAGGGCCCAGGCCATCATGAGATATAATTTCTGGCCTAATGAAGCATAAAAGTGGCCGCCCGGCGAATTCTTTCGATTGTGAAAGTCTCGCCAAGTCGGAAAGTCGGAAAATCGGAGAGTTGGAAAAACCGCAGATGGGCAAGTCTCAATCTCAGATGGATTCCCATGATTCTAGGCAAATTAGACAAGAGGAAAACCCCGACCCCTGACCCCAAACTGAACTTGATTTGACCCCCCGCCTGGTTTTGACCCCTAAAAAACAGCCTTGAACTTCGAACACTCCGCAGCCAATTCGCTTATGACAGTTCGAGTTAAGCAACACATCAAAATCAAAAGGCTCTTCAAATTATATGTCTGTCTAGATGTGATTTGATTGATTCTGATTTCTGTTTTCAGTTTTCTGTTTTCAGCCTAGCCAGCTAGCGAGCTCTTCACATTTCCATTAGGAATGCATTCTGGTTAGCAGACAGGCAGAGAACTTTGCCACCATTAAAGCTAATCAATTTCAACCACTGGCCGTCCATCAAAATTTGTAACAAGCCCCGCGGGGCGTTTGCACAGCAGATGAAGATCAGGGATCACTTGGCTGGTTTGTGGGTTGCTTGTTTGGTCGGTTGGTCGCTTGGTGTTGGCCAGCGAAAAATAAACAGCAGGAAAAATGCAGCAGGAGAAGCTCTGGTAGAGCTCTACTGTGTGATCTCCATTTGACATGGCCTGATGCTCGAAATGATTAACATGTTGCACTCCTGGTAGCCGCCGAACACGAGAGGATGGAGGATAAATGGCATGGTTAGCTGGGTTAGCTGGGTTACCTCAGTTACCTCGGTTAGCTGGAAGCCAAGGGGGCTGGCCACTTGGCGTGACGAAAGCAGTCAATCAACAGAAGGATCAACATGGGTCCAGTCCAGGCTCTCGCATCCTTCGGGCTTCTCTTGGATAATTTCCATTGGCAAATGTGTTTGCACTCAAGTAGATGGCTTACAAAGTGTTTGGGGCAGGTGGATGGGTCATTAGACCCGACCCTTTAAGCTAATAGTGGTGGAACATCGGTTGCAGTTTGCATGCAACATTAAGGAAGGAAAGAAAAGATAATGATGCTCAAGAGTTCGCGTCATATTCTACCAAAAGTTATAACATCATTTCAGCTTAAAAAACTCTAGAAAGGGCTTTCTTTATAAAATTGGGCGAATTTGCATAATTTTTAATTATTCATTTACATTTAAAAGTGAAATTTTAGATATATAAATGATGCTCAAGAATTCGCGTAATATTGTACTTAAGGATTATCCCTTAAAAAGGATTTTCTTTATTAAATTGCAATAATTTACATAATTTTGCATTATTAAAACTGAAATTTAAAACTGAAATTAAAGATCGAAAATAAAATGATGCTCAAGAATTCGCGTAATTTTGTACTCAAAGATTTCCCAGATTCTTACAGCTTTCGTAGTCATTCCTTTCCAAATTAAACAGTTTTTAGCCCTTTATTACAATCTGCATAGTTTAAGCTTCAAATCCAATGATTTGTGGCCATAAAATCAAACTAATTTGCGTAACCGCGAGGCCATTCGTTCGGCAAGGCATGAGCTTATAAGTTATATAGCTGAAGTCTAGTACCAGACCAATGGATTTGTCACACATCATTTGGGAAAAATGGACTTGCGCTTGGACTGCAATCCGAGAGCAACGGAAAGTCAACGGATATGTCAACGCTGATGGATCCCCAGGCTCATTAAGCCAGGCTCTCCAGCCGAAGAATGTCGGCGGTCTTTGGGGCTTTGGGGCACCTTTTGCCGAGTGCGGTTTTGACCAGCACCAGCACGAATATTCAATTAAGGCAAATTACAAACTTTAGAGCAGGAAAGTGATTCGCCGGGGCAGCCGAAGCAACCGACGTAGCCAAAAGCCGCATCAGAATGCCCGCCAGCGGCAATTTGCACACTTATCGAGGACCCGGGGCTACGAGGCCCCAAGATTGCGATTGCTATTGCGACCGAGTTGAGTTGTCAAAAGGTTGAAATTAGCCTTGACCCCTTGGCTGATGGCTAATGGCTGATGGGCTGACGGCTAATGGAGATGCCCAGTAACAGTAATAGTACGAGTATTACACAGAGAAATAAGGACTATATCGAAAATATTAAAAATTATATACCGACAAAACTTTTATTCTCTATAAATTCTTAAGATATTTCGTATATGCTTCCTTAGTATTTTGAGTTATGCTTTAGAGGAGTTTATATATAGTCCTATATCGATAATATCAAAAATATCTAAGCTATTCTAAATACTTCAAGTATTTAATATAGCTTTAGTACAATTCAAGGGAAGTTTTATATAAAAGACTATATCGATAATATCCAAAATATTGAATGTTTATAATCTAATCTAAAACAAGAACATTTGGTGACTCTACAGTTTTATTAGTTTGAGTTCTTCATTGATCCCTAATATTTTTACCAGAGTTTAATAATGTTTTCTTTCTGTGCATCACCGTTTGCCATCCCACATCCTTGACTCTAAAACGCCGAGAACGCGGAAAATCAGGCATGTCCAATCCAAGTCCAATTAGTGGGTTGAGACACGCGGCCTAACAAGATCGTCCGATTGTCTCGCCAATGACAAGAACAAAACAACAGAACCGCTTGGGTAAGATAATAGAATAGAATAGAATGGGAACACAGGAATGGGATTATGATTAAGTGCGTCCACGTTCCATGTGACGCGCTCCAAGCTCCCAACTCCCAACTTCCAGCTCCCAGTTTTCCTCACAACTCACAAATGAAAGTTACCTTGACGAATGACCCATTTAGCCACAATACCAAAAAGGGTCAAAGATAAATGCGGAGGCACGAGTGCAAAGACCCAGAGCATTGGGCCGCTCGTTTTATTTCAAATTAAATTATTATTTTCCTCTCTTGTTTACTTAAGTCTGTGTTCTGTGGGGCCAATTATGTCTTTATGGGCATAAGTAGAACCCCCGAGCAAGAAGCCGAGAAACCAAAAACGAAAAACGAAAAACCAAACCGAACCAGACCGAATCGAAGAGCTCGAGGGTTTGCCCCGCATAATTGCATAAAGCCAAGATCAGGGTAAATCGGTAAATCGGTGAATCGAAAATGGCTATGGCTCTGGGTTTTCCACTTTCGAGTTGAGAAGATAACACACACACAAACCACATTCAATCGATTCCCAGTTTTGGGCCATGTAATTATATAAATTAAAGAGCATTTAGAAAATTTAGCAGTTCTAATGACCTACAAAGCTACAAATTGTGAATGCCCGAGAGAGAGACCAATAGATATTTATCTACGATCGATAGGTGACTAGGTAATGCGCCCCGAGTTCTGAGTTCCATTTATGGCAATTGGTTCGAAATGATGGGAAATCGGCAATAAAGCAATCACTGTAAATTACAAGCTTCTGTTGAAAACGAAAACTGAAAACGGAAAACTATCCTAAATCGATTTTGGATTGCTAGAACCTGTGCGCCGGAGGAGAAAGTCTATCTGTATTGTGTGTAGCATTTTGAAAGTCTCCCCCCAATTTAAATGGTTAACCAGACTTGGCTAGTGTGTCAAAGAGTCCCAGAGTTCGAGTACCTAAATTATAGCAACTCCTGCACTAAACTTGTGATTTATCCACCGATCTCCGAACTCTGCGAATGATTATACAATCCCATAGCCCTTTCCTAAAAACGATTACAAATGGTTCTCTCATAAATCGCAACGCCAGCATCGACAGCTCTGCAAGTTATGGGTCCCTGGAACACCTGTGACCCCCAACGAAGATCGCGCTGACCATTCGAATCCGAAGAGGAATCGCACATGCAGATGATACAAATGACCGGCGCAGCTGGACGATCTCCTAACGAACTGGGCATTGGGATTGGGGAATGAGAATGGGAATGGGAGAACCTCTTCCTAGCCCGTTACCTTTACCAAATTCGGAGCCCTGGGTTCCGTCCAATTGACGAATTGAGCCAACCATCAAACGGAAAAGTAGCGAAGGCGGCACAGAAAGAAAATTTGGTCAGATTCATATAAGATTATATTTGATTTATTTTTAAACTTAAGATTACCGAAAGATTATCATAAGGTTAGTCCCTTTCCTATGGATTTAGAGGAGTTTATTTCTTGAAAATTAAGGGTTAGACCTTTTCCTACAGATTTAAAGGGGTTTATTCCTTGAAAGTTAATTGTAAAAAGATAATATTTGGTATAAACTGAAGGTTACCAAAAGATTAACTTAAGGTTAGAGCTTTTCCTTCTGATTGAGAGGAGTTTATACCTTAAAAGTTAATTGTAAAAATCGTAATACTTGGTTTATATCTCTTTTTTTGCTGTGCAATTACTTGGCCAACTGGATGGGCTAACTGGATTCTGGGATTCTGGGACTCTGGCATTCTCGATGGGCCATGGGAAAATGCAAATGACCGGGGACACAAGGCACATTAGCATATAGCATGCAACATACAGTCCCGATTATGGTTATATGATCAGCGGCGTCCGCACATGTTAACAATGTGGCTCGAGTTAACGGTTTCCCAAGCCCTTTTCCATCGAAAGGGAAATCCTTGGGTAAACCGCTTAGACTCAAGAAACGGTAGCTTGATCTCTGAGGCTCCACTGATGGATTCATTGACCTGGTAACCCTGGCAAAGCCAAATGGTGATCAGCCCATTGTCTTAGTTCTCCCGCTTCTGGGTCATCAACTATCAAAATATTTTCGCCATTAAGATCGGTGATTATATATTGTGCTCCGTTCTGTTCCGTTCCGTTCGCGGATACAACTGGAATTCCAGTTGTATTGCCCGAATCGCCTGCTCCGCACTCAAATAGATGGGCAAAGCTTCATTTGGCCTGATGATGATTACTCCACTCGCCAGATTTTCAGATTTCCAGATGCCACACGATTTTCTGGTCCTCGTCCACATTCGCTAATGTCTTCTGCCATACCGTTAGCAGTCGTTAGGCGCTAAAATCGTAATAAGTAAGCGAATTTCGCCAAAGCACTGAGAATTTGTCATCATTTACCTATCTGTATCTATGGCAGTGCCAAATGCAATTGGCAAATGCCTTCATTTTTGGTCTTAGGAAATTTCGAGCAATCTTCATAGTGGCAGAAGATTTTTTACGAAAAATGGTCAAAAAATAAAATGTCCAGCTTTAAATTCCAATCGATTGGAAATTTTATAACGAGTTCAGAAAGGTATGACAATCCATAGTTGGATCAATATTTCCATATTTTCGGTCAAAAAAGAATTATTTTTTGGTGGAAAATTGGGATCTGGATTTTTGGTAAAAATATGCATTTTTACATTTTGTTTTTTTGCTGTAACTTGGCTAAAAATGGTCCTACACCAAAAAGACACACTGTTTTAAGCAGATAACAAAATAATAAACAAATCCATACCACTTTCCGTGTGATTTTGGAAAAATAAAATTTTTGCCAATTTTCAATGGAACATGGAACATGGCGCATGGAACATGGAACATGGAACATGGAACATGGAACATGGAACATGGAACATGGAACATGGAACATGGAACATGGAACATGGAACATGGAACATGGAACATGGAACATGGAACATGGAACATGGAACATGGAACATGGAACATGGAACATGGAACATGGAACATGGAACATGGAACATGGAACATGGCACATGGAACATGGCACATGGAACATGGCACATGGAACATGGCACATGGAACATGGCACATGGAACATGGCACATGGAACATGGCACATGGAACATGGAACATGGAACATGGAACATGGAACATGGAACATGGCACATGGAACATGGAACATGGAACATGGAACATGGCACATGGAACATGGAACATGGAACATGGAACATGGCACATGGAACATGGCACATGGAACATGGAACATGGAACATGGCACATGGAACATGGAACATGGAACATGGAACATGGAACATGGAACATGGCACTTGGCACATGGAACATGGCACATGGAACATGGCACATGGAACATGGAACATGGAACATGGAACATGGAACATGGAACATGGAACATGGAACATGGCACATGGAACATGGAACATGGCACATGGAACATGGAACATGGAACATGGAACATGGAACATGGCACTTGGCACATGGAACATGGCACATGGAACATGGAACATGGAACATGGCACATGGAACATGGAACATGGAACATGGAACATGGAACATGGAACATGGAACATGGAACATGGAACATGGAACATGGAACATGGCACATGGAACATGGAACATGGAACATGGAACATGGAACATGGAACATGGAACATGGCACATGGAACATGGAACATGGAACATGGCACATGGAACATGGAACATGGAACATGGAACATGGCACTTGGCACATGGAACATGGCACATGGAACATGGCACATGGAACATGGCACATGGAACATGGCACATGGAACATGGCACATGGAACATGGAACATGGCACATGGCACATGGCACATGGCACATGGCACATGGCACATGGAACATGGAACATGGAACATGGAACATGGAACATGGAACATGGAACATGGAACATGGAACATGGAACATGGAACATGGAACATGGAACATGGCACATGGAACATGGAACATGGAACATGGAACATGGAACATGGCACATGGAACATGGCACATGGCACATGGAACATGGAACATGGAACATGGAACATGGAACATGGAACATGGAACATGGAACATGGAACATGGAACATGGCACATGGAACATGGAACATGGAACATGGAACATGGAACATGGAACATGGAACATGGCACATGGAACATGGAACATGGCACATGGAACATGGAACATGGAACATGGAACATGGCACTTGGCACATGGAACATGGCACATGGAACATGGCACATGGAACATGGCACATGGAACATGGCACATGGAACATGGCACATGGAACATGGAACATGGCACATGGCACATGGCACATGGCACATGGCACATGGCACATGGAACATGGAACATGGAACATGGAACATGGAACATGGAACATGGAACATGGAACATGGAACATGGAACATGGAACATGGAACATGGAACATGGAACATGGCACATGGAACATGGAACATGGAACATGGAACATGGCACATGGAACATGGCACATGGCACATGGAACATGGCACATGGAACATGGCACATGGCACATGGCACATGGCACATGGAACATGGAACATGGAACATGGAACATGGAACATGGAACATGGAACATGGAACATGGCACATGGAACATGGAACATGGCACATGGAACATGGCACATGGAACATGGAACATGGAACATGGCACATGGAACATGGAACATGGCACATGGAACATGGAACATGGAACATGGAACATGGAACATGGAACATGGCACATGGAACATGGCACATGGCACATGGAACATGGAACATGGCACATGGAACATGGCACATGGCACATGGCACATGGCACATGGAACATGGAACATGGAACATGGAACATGGAACATGGCACATGGCACATGGCACATGGAACATGGAACATGGAACATGGAACATGGAACATGGAACATGGCACATGGAACATGGAACATGGAACATGGAACATGGAACATGGAACATGGCACATGGAACATGGCACATGGCACATGGAACATGGCACATGGAACATGGCACATGGCACATGGCACATGGCACATGGAACATGGAACATGGAACATGGAACATGGAACATGGCACATGGAACATGGAACATGGCACATGGAACATGGCACATGGAACATGGAACATGGAACATGGAACATGGCACATGGAACATGGAACATGGAACATGGCACATGGAACATGGAACATGGAACATGGAACATGGAACATGGCACATGGAACATGGCACATGGCACATGGAACATGGAACATGGCACATGGAACATGGCACATGGCACATGGCACATGGCACATGGAACATGGAACATGGAACATGGAACATGGAACATGGAACATGGCACATGGAACATGGCACATGGAACATGGAACATGGAACATGGCACATGGAACATGGAACATGGCACATGGCACATGGCACATGGCACATGGAACATGGAACATGGCACATGGAACATGGAACATGGAACATGGAACATGGAACATGGAACATGGCACATGGAACATGGCACATGGAACATGGCACATGGAACATGGCACATGGAACATGGCACATGGCACATGGAACATGGCACATGGAACATGGCACATGGAACATGGAACATGGAACATGGAACATGGCACATGGAACATGGCACATGGCACATGGCACATGGCACATGGCACATGGAACATGGAACATGGAACATGGAACATGGCACATGGCACATGGCACATGGAACATGGAACATGGAACATGGAACATGGAACATGGCACATGGAACATGGCACATGGAACATGGCACATGGAACATGGCACATGGAACATGGCACATGGAACATGGCACATGGAACATGGAACATGGCACATGGAACATGGAACATGGCACATGGAACATGGCACATGGAACATGGAACATGGAACATGGAACATGGCACATGGAACATGGAACATGGCACATGGAACATGGCACATGGCACATGGCACATGGCACATGGAACATGGCACATGGAACATGGCACATGGAACATGGAACATGGCACATGGAACATGGAACATGGAACATGGCACATGGAACATGGAACATGGAACATGGAACATGGCACATGGAACATGGAACATGGCACATGGAACATGGCACATGGAACATGGCACATGGAACATGGCACATGGAACATGGCACATGGCACATGGAACATGGCACATGGAACATGGCACATGGAACATGGAACATGGAACATGGAACATGGCACATGGAACATGGCACATGGCACATGGCACATGGCACATGGCACATGGAACATGGAACATGGAACATGGAACATGGCACATGGCACATGGCACATGGAACATGGAACATGGAACATGGAACATGGAACATGGCACATGGAACATGGCACATGGAACATGGCACATGGAACATGGCACATGGAACATGGCACATGGAACATGGCACATGGAACATGGAACATGGAACATGGAACATGGAACATGGAACATGGCACATGGAACATGGAACATGGCACATGGAACATGGCACATGGAACATGGAACATGGAACATGGCACATGGAACATGGAACATGGCACATGGAACATGGAACATGGAACATGGAACATGGAACATGGCACATGGAACATGGCACATGGCACATGGAACATGGAACATGGCACATGGAACATGGCACATGGCACATGGCACATGGCACATGGAACATGGAACATGGAACATGGAACATGGAACATGGCACATGGCACATGGCACATGGAACATGGAACATGGAACATGGAACATGGAACATGGAACATGGCACATGGAACATGGAACATGGAACATGGAACATGGAACATGGAACATGGCACATGGAACATGGCACATGGCACATGGAACATGGCACATGGAACATGGCACATGGCACATGGCACATGGCACATGGAACATGGAACATGGAACATGGAACATGGCACATGGAACATGGAACATGGCACATGGAACATGGCACATGGAACATGGAACATGGAACATGGAACATGGCACATGGAACATGGAACATGGAACATGGCACATGGAACATGGAACATGGAACATGGAACATGGAACATGGCACATGGAACATGGCACATGGCACATGGAACATGGAACATGGCACATGGAACATGGCACATGGCACATGGCACATGGCACATGGAACATGGAACATGGAACATGGAACATGGAACATGGAACATGGCACATGGAACATGGCACATGGAACATGGAACATGGAACATGGCACATGGAACATGGAACATGGCACATGGCACATGGCACATGGCACATGGAACATGGAACATGGCACATGGAACATGGAACATGGAACATGGAACATGGAACATGGAACATGGAACATGGCACATGGAACATGGCACATGGAACATGGCACATGGAACATGGCACATGGAACATGGCACATGGCACATGGAACATGGCACATGGAACATGGCACATGGAACATGGAACATGGAACATGGAACATGGCACATGGAACATGGCACATGGCACATGGCACATGGCACATGGCACATGGAACATGGAACATGGAACATGGAACATGGCACATGGCACATGGCACATGGAACATGGAACATGGAACATGGAACATGGAACATGGCACATGGAACATGGCACATGGAACATGGCACATGGAACATGGCACATGGAACATGGCACATGGAACATGGCACATGGAACATGGAACATGGCACATGGAACATGGAACATGGCACATGGAACATGGCACATGGAACATGGAACATGGAACATGGAACATGGCACATGGAACATGGAACATGGCACATGGAACATGGCACATGGCACATGGCACATGGCACATGGAACATGGCACATGGAACATGGCACATGGAACATGGAACATGGCACATGGAACATGGAACATGGAACATGGCACATGGAACATGGAACATGGAACATGGAACATGGCACATGGAACATGGAACATGGAACATGGCACATGGAACATGGAACATGGAACATGGAACATGGCACATGGAACATGGCACATG
The DNA here is from genome assembly GCF_030179915.1 of Drosophila takahashii. Classification (NCBI taxonomy): domain Eukaryota; kingdom Metazoa; phylum Arthropoda; class Insecta; order Diptera; family Drosophilidae; genus Drosophila; species Drosophila takahashii. The sequence continues at coordinate 10,979,845 of NC_091683.1, forward strand.
GCACATGGAACATGGAACATGGCACATGGAACATGGAACATGGAACATGGAACATGGAACATGGCACATGGCACATGGCACATGGCACATGGAACATGGCACATGGAACATGGCACATGGAACATGGCACATGGAACATGGAACATGGCACATGGAACATGGAACATGGCACATGGAACATGGAACATGGAACATGGCACATGGAACATGGAACATGGAACATGGCACATGGAACATGGAACATGGCACATGGAACATGGAACATGGCACATGGAACATGGAACATGGCACATGGAACATGGCACATGGAACATGGCACATGGAACATGGCACATGGAACATGGCACATGGAACATGGCACATGGAACATGGCACATGGAACATGGCACATGGAACATGGCACATGGAACATGGAACATGGCACATGGAACATGGAACATGGCACATGGAACATGGAACATGGAACATGGCACATGGAACATGGAACATGGCACATGGAACATGGCACATGTAACATGGAACATGGAACATGGAACATGGAACATGGAACATGGAACATGGAACATGGAACATGGCACATGGAACATGGCACATGGCACATGGAACATGGAACATGGCACATGGAACATGGCACATGGCACATGGCACATGGCACATGGAACATGGAACATGGAACATGGAACATGGAACATGGAACATGGCACATGGAACATGGCACATGGAACATGGAACATGGCACATGGAACATGGAACATGGAACATGGCACATGGAACATGGAACATGGCACATGGAACATGGAACATGGCACATGGAACATGGAACATGGCACATGGAACATGGCACATGGCACATGGAACATGGAACATGGAACATGGAACATGGAACATGGAACATGGAACATGGCACATGGAACATGGCACATGGCACATGGAACATGGAACATGGCACATGGAACATGGAACATGGAACATGGCACATGGCACATGGCACATGGCACATGGAACATGGAACATGGAACATGGCACATGGAACATGGCACATGGAACATGGCACATGGAACATGGCACATGGAACATGGCACATGGAACATGGCACATGGAACATGGCACATGGCACATGGAACATGGAACATGGAACATGGCACATGGAACATGGCACATGGAACATGGCACATGGAACATGGCACATGGAACATGGCACATGGAACATGGCACATGGAACATGGCACATGGAACATGGCACATGGAACATGGCACATGGAACATGGAACATGGCACATGGAACATGGAACATGGCACATGGAACATGGAACATGGCACATGGAACATGGAACATGGAACATGGCACATGGAACATGGAACATGGCACATGGAACATGGAACATGGCACATGGAACATGGAACATGGCACATGGAACATGGCACATGGCACATGGAACATGGAACATGGAACATGGAACATGGAACATGGAACATGGAACATGGAACATGGAACATGGAACATGGCACATGGAACATGGCACATGGCACATGGAACATGGAACATGGCACATGGAACATGGAACATGGAACATGGAACATGGCACATGGCACATGGCACATGGCACATGGAACATGGAACATGGAACATGGAACATGGAACATGGAACATGGAACATGGCACATGGAACATGGCACATGGAACATGGCACATGGAACATGGCACATGGAACATGGCACATGGAACATGGCACATGGCACATGGCACATGGAACATGGAACATGGAACATGGCACATGGAACATGGCACATGGAACATGGCACATGGAACATGGCACATGGAACATGGAACATGGCACATGGAACATGGCACATGGAACATGGAACATGGAACATGGCACATGGCACATGGAACATGGAACATGGAACATGGAACATGGAACATGGCACATGGAACATGGCACATGGCACATGGAACATGGCACATGGAACATGGCACATGGCACATGGCACATGGCACATGGAACATGGAACATGGAACATGGCACATGGAACATGGAACATGGAACATGGCACATGGAACATGGAACATGGCACATGTAACATGGAACATGGAACATGGAACATGGAACATGGAACATGGAACATGGAACATGGAACATGGAACATGGAACATGGAACATGGCACATGGAACATGGAACATGGCACATGGAACATGGCACATGTAACATGGAACATGGAACATGGAACATGGAACATGGAACATGGAACATGGAACATGGAACATGGAACATGGAACATGGCACATGGAACATGGCACATGGCACATGGAACATGGAACATGGAACATGGAACATGGAACATGGAACATGGAACATGGAACATGGAACATGGCACATGGAACATGGCACATGGCACATGGAACATGGAACATGGAACATGGCACATGGCACATGGAACATGGAACATGGAACATGGAACATGGAACATGGCACATGGAACATGGCACATGGCACATGGAACATGGCACATGGAACATGGCACATGGCACATGGCACATGGCACATGGAACATGGAACATGGCACATGGAACATGGAACATGGAACATGGCACATGGAACATGGAACATGGCACATGTAACATGGAACATGGAACATGGAACATGGAACATGGAACATGGAACATGGAACATGGAACATGGAACATGGAACATGGAACATGGAACATGGAACATGGAACATGGCACATGGAACATGGCACATGGCACATGGAACATGGAACATGGAACATGGAACATGGAACATGGAACATGGAACATGGAACATGGAACATGGAACATGGCACATGGAACATGGCACATGGCACATGGAACATGGAACATGGCACATGGAACATGGAACATGGAACATGGAACATGGCACATGGCACATGGCACATGGCACATGGAACATGGAACATGGAACATGGAACATGGAACATGGCACATGGAACATGGAACATGGCACATGGAACATGGAACATGGAACATGGCACATGGAACATGGAACATGGCACATGGAACATGGCACATGTAACATGGAACATGGAACATGGAACATGGAACATGGAACATGGAACATGGAACATGGAACATGGAACATGGAACATGGCACATGGAACATGGCACATGGCACATGGAACATGGAACATGGAACATGGAACATGGAACATGGAACATGGAACATGGAACATGGCACATGGAACATGGCACATGGCACATGGAACATGGAACATGGCACATGGAACATGGAACATGGAACATGGAACATGGCACATGGCACATGGCACATGGCACATGGAACATGGAACATGGAACATGGAACATGGAACATGGCACATGGAACATGGCACATGGAACATGGCACATGGAACATGGCACATGGAACATGGCACATGGAACATGGCACATGGAACATGGCACATGGAACATGGCACATGGCACATGGAACATGGAACATGGAACATGGCACATGGAACATGGAACATGGCACATGGAACATGGCACATGGAACATGGCACATGGAACATGGCACATGGAACATGGAACATGGCACATGGAACATGGAACATGGCACATGGAACATGGCACATGTAACATGGAACATGGAACATGGAACATGGAACATGGAACATGGAACATGGAACATGGAACATGGAACATGGCACATGGAACATGGAACATGGCACATGGAACATGGAACATGGCACATGGCACATGGAACATGGAACATGGAACATGGCACATGGAACATGGAACATGGAACATGGCACATGGAACATGGAACATGGCACATGGAACATGGCACATGTAACATGGAACATGGAACATGGAACATGGAACATGGAACATGGAACATGGAACATGGAACATGGAACATGGAACATGGAACATGGAACATGGAACATGGCACATGGAACATGGCACATGGCACATGGAACATGGAACATGGCACATGGAACATGGCACATGGCACATGGCACATGGCACATGGAACATGGAACATGGAACATGGAACATGGAACATGGAACATGGCACATGGAACATGGCACATGGAACATGGAACATGGCACATGGAACATGGAACATGGAACATGGAACATGGCACATGGAACATGGAACATGGCACATGGAACATGGAACATGGCACATGGAACATGGAACATGGCACATGGAACATGGCACATGGCACATGGAACATGGAACATGGAACATGGAACATGGAACATGGAACATGGAACATGGAACATGGAACATGGAACATGGAACATGGAACATGGCACATGGAACATGGCACATGGCACATGGCACATGGAACATGGAACATGGAACATGGAACATGGAACATGGCACATGGAACATGGAACATGGCACATGGAACATGGAACATGGAACATGGCACATGGCACATGGAACATGGAACATGGAACATGGAACATGGAACATGGCACATGGAACATGGCACATGGCACATGGAACATGGCACATGGAACATGGCACATGGCACATGGCACATGGCACATGGAACATGGAACATGGAACATGGAACATGGAACATGGAACATGGAACATGGAACATGGAACATGGAACATGGAACATGGCACATGGAACATGGAACATGGCACATGGATTGTAAGGGGGTACATCATAATTTTTTGCGAAAATTGGCCAAAAAATAAAATGTCCAGGTTTAAATGCCAATTAATAGGAAATTTAATAATGCGGTTATTCCACTACATTGTTCGGGTCATTCATTAGTGCAATTTTTTCTCAGCATATAAAATTTTACGTAGGTGCGAGCAAGACAGATATATGTCGGCTGCAATAAGCAATCAATGAGCAAATTGTAAAAACCGATGGGCACTTTTGGTATTTTTTTTTTAGTATTGTAAAATGCCTCAATACGGTACTACCTGAACCGATGAGCAATGAGCAAAATTGAATCTAAAAAGTACAATTTTGCTCATTTATTAGAGCTACTGTGAAATGGGATCAATAATAAAAATTGATTTGATTTTTTTTGGTTGAATTGCCAAACCTTTTGCGTCTAATAAGGTGCTATAAACAAATATGAACAATACAAAAATTATTTTAGTGGCCTAATTACTCCGTTGCCAACTAAAAATAACTCGCATATTTCTATATAAAGACATAACTGCGTCTATAAATTTATATAAAATTGCCTTCCTAAAAATTAATGCCGGGTATGATAAAATTAAAAACAATTACAGATGTACTTTAAACAGCCCAAAACAATTTAAAAACTTGGTAAAAGTGTCTGATTTTTTGGCAACACACACTATTAATTTTACAGCCTTCAACCTTAATGATTTAACCAGTCAAAGTTATTTGAATTATAAAGTTTAAGTTTAACGTCTAAATTTTAAGTGACCATGCCATCTTATCCAAACAAATCCCAAAAATAGCATATATATTTGTCCCTTTCTAAGCCTCCAATGAATGCTCTAATGAATGAGCCAAACAATGTAGTGGAATAACCGCATAACGAGTTCATAAAGGTATGACAATCCATATTTGGATTAATATTTCCATTGTTACGGTCAAAAAACTAATTCTTTTTTGCCAAAAATTGGAAGCCGGGTTTTTGGTAAAAATATGACTTTTTCCTCTTTGTGTTTTTGCTGTAACTTGGCCAAAAATGGTCCTACACCAAAAAGACATACTGTTTTGAACAGATAACAAAATAAAAAATAAGTCCATACCACTTTCCGTGTGATTTTGGAAAAATAAAATTTTTGCCAATTTTCAATGTTTTTATAAGGGAGCACAACATGACTTTTTACGAAAAGTGGCCAAAAAATAAAATTTCCTGGCTTAAATGCCAATTGATTTTAAATTTAATAACGAGTTCAGAAAGGTATGACAATCCATATTTGGATCAATATTTTTATTGTTTCGGTTAAAAAACTAATTATTTTTGCGTGGAAAATTCGGGATCTGGGTTTTTGAAACCCCATAAGTATGCTCAACTTTATTCCACAATGCAGCCCAAAGGTGTGCTGCGTAAAATGTGGCGATCAACAAGTAAAGATTAAACAAGGCATTTGCGTTAATAAGTATAAACCAAGCAAAAAAAAAAAAAACGAAAACAAAAACAACTATGAATTTTCCTTTCCTTATTTTTGGCAGAGCTTCCATTAACAATCCGGTTTTATTTTCGCGAAAAACCAGGGGAATTCATTCACTCGTTGCCCAAGAAATCGCCAATCTGCAATAACTCAAGGCATTTCCTTTCCTTTGGATACCCTGAAAACAGCCATAGCCATTTTCCGCTATATCTTATAGACTTTGTATTATATATATTATATGTGCAGGTGTTGTTGGTTTCTTGAGAATATTCTCTTCATTAATTTGCAGCCAGTAATTTGCATTTTGGTAAATTTTTGCAAGACACTCAATGGCAAAAACGATGGAAAACCAATCGCATCGGTTGCAATTTGTTCCGGTATTGGCAAAGAAAATTTGTTAGCGTGCTTTGGCCATTCGGCTTTCGGTTTTTCGCTGGCTTCTCTGCTTTCGGGGCTTGCTGTTTTTTATTGTTCCACCGCCTGGCCAGCGTAACCATGGAGTTTCTGGCAAATTGCATCACAAATACGGCTCCGGCGTTTACCAATCCACACTCGCTGGCACACTCACTTAATGACGACGACTATCACCATCACCCAGTCAGCCAACTGCCAACTGCAAACTGCCAGGCTGCCCAGTCATTGGAAACACTGCCTCGTTGTCGATCGGCTCGTGCTGATCCAGAGATCCCAAAATCCAGACAACCAGGGGTGTGTGCCCATTGGGGAATCACACAGAAAGAAAAGCGGTCTAATTATCGATTTAAGATGTCATTTTGGTCCACATACCATCGATTTGTTATATATTTCTATTTATAATACGGTCTACAATACATATTTCATTATTTTATATGTCATTTTAGACCAGAAACTAGATACTTTAAATCTATTTGATGGGTATTTCGAGTGAAAAAGGAAAAAGAACTGTAAAAGGAAATGGAAGGTATTCAAAAAGTATGCAACCAAAAATTTGGTCTTGTATTAGACACTGTTTTAAAGTAACATATTAATATGATATTAATTTTTAAGGAGTTTTCCAATACTTTACTGTGGTCAGTAAAATAAATATCATATGACAGCTGTGGAATTTTAGCATTCCATTTTTTGAATAATTTTTTATAATAATAATAATATCCATTTGACCTGTAAATATTAAACTTATTCTTTTCTGTGCAGGGAATCATCTTTTGGAGCCTCATCTACCCATTTCGCAAAGCCGAGGTCGTTTGTTTCATTTCATCTATTGGGCATTGCAACATGCTGATTGTCTATCTCCTAATGAGTCGCTTTCTTTGCGGCTGACTTCTGGCTTGGCCAAAAACTTTTCCAATTACCCAACGAACGCAATTGGCTGAGATCACCTGATCTCAGGTGTTGGACCTCCGCTGGAATCAAGTATTTCATGTTCAAGTCGCGTCTCTGGTTTCAAGTCTCAAGTCCCAAGTCCAATTACGCATTAAGTGTTTTAAAACGCAGACGCAATGCAAAGGAAGAAACGTGAAATAGTTTGTCAACCTTTCGGTGGTTAGCTTTCCAGTTGTTTGGTTGATTGCTCTTTTTTTGGGGACTTGCATCTGGAGGTTGGCAGGTGTTTTCCGAATTTTCCATGAGATTTTTTATTAGACGTCTTTTTTCTTTAATTGATATATTTAATCGCATTTCCTTCAATTGATAAATTGGTTATATCCATTTAAGCACATTTCATTCAATTGATATATAGATTATATATATTTGATCATTCTTCCTTTAATTGATATATTGATTATATATTTTTAATCATATTATCTTTAAGTGGTATTATGATTATATCCATTTAATCCTTGTTTTCTTTGATTATATTAATTATATCTATTTAATCACATTTTTTTCAATTGATATATTGATTATATCTTTTTAATCACATTTCACTAGTTATCAATATTATATCCATTTGATCACATTTCATTCAATTGATATATATTTACAAATATATATTCTAGTTCTATCAAGTTCTATATTCTATCGTATGGATAACTTATCCCACTGCAATCTGGGTTATCCCATTTCGCAAACAAACTTTATGCAATCGAAAGTGTTCCAAGAGGCGGATAAAGTTGATCTGTCAGGCTTTCCACTGGACATTGAACACATTGTTTTGCGGTACGAATGAATGGATTTTAGATTTTGGATGTTGGATTATTGCGACATTTTTATGCCAGGTGCCTGTCTGTCGTCGTGCCGCCACTACTACTATTATTATTATTGTGGTAATTGTTTTGGGCCATGCATATGGGGAGCGAGTTCTGCCAGTTATCCGATCAGGTCACTCCACTCTCGGCCAAACTCCACTCCACTTTGCTACAATCCAATCGAATCCAAACCAAACCGAGATCACCTCTCTTTGCTGGCGAAAATTGATCATAAAAAGCATTCGTTTGGTTTCATTTAGGCAGTTGCTTTTGCAGTTGTCAGGTTTTTGCGAGTGCACATAATATGCCTTCTGCTTGTTTGCTTTATAGCGCTTTTCCACACACTTCGGGAGTCGCAGAAAACTCCCATATAGCCACGAATCCGAGTCTCAATCCGAATCCGAATCGGAATCCGAGCTCCGAGCTCCCAGTTCCCAGCTCCCAACCTCTTGGATGCAAAAGTTGGCGGCGCTTGATCAGTTGCGGTTTTTACTTTCATCGGTTCGGTTGTCGTCGTGGTCTAGCCCAAAAAATTACAAAAAAAAATCCAAACAAAAATCACATACAAAACTTAAAAGACCTGTCCAGCTAAAAAAAAAACAACACACACATTTCGGTGGGCTTTTCTTTACATTGGCTTGGTTTTGCTTGGATTGGCTTGGCTTGCACACATATGTTTGTCCATCCAATTGCCACTTGGATTGTGTTATTTTTTTTGTTTGTTCGCTTGGGAAAACAATTGTATTGCACTAAAGAGTGGGTGTGTGGGGCAAAACCGACCCTTACCTTTCACTTTTACCATAGCAAATCGGCCATTCTAATCACTCTTGCTCTCTATAAGCTCAAGAACTCTCCTGAAATCTCTATGGAAATCTGTATTCAAGTCGAAAAAATTGCATAATATGGTGCAAGAGTAGCCAGTGGGCAGTGGCCGATGATCATCGGCACTCCATCTTGGCGAATTGATACGCGGAAGTTATATAAGCAATGATACCATACCAATAACCTCCCGACGCGTCGACGCTTTTCCAGCTTGGCCACCGACCACAACACGTTTAACAAGTTTTTCTCTTTCGGTTTTTGAGTTTTCAGGAAATTTTGCAATTTTCCCCTAGCCTAGCTGCTAGTTTTTTTTTTCGTTGTTTTCGCAGACAGCCTCCATAGAAAGAAATCAAAATTGAAATCGTAAAATCGATTGATAAACAAGTGAAACCAAGTTCCTCGCTCTTTCGAATCTTATCATGTCTTATCATGATGAAGCCTTCGTTTTCAGAAACTGAGATTGCGACAATGACAGCGGAGGAGCACAAGGAAAAACCGCGGGAAAACCAGCAGAATACCTAAGCCCAAAGACACCAGAGCTTTCAAGAACCCAGAGGTCCAAAAGCGAGTGCAACCAGAGTCTCAGAAGTAGAGAAACGGGGAAGGGCCAAAGGAAGCCAACTTTCCATTGGCAAATATGCCATACCCAAGGATTGCCTTAGTGGCTCTTCTACTGATCGTCTCCAGCCAGTCGATTGACTCCTCCAATGAGACACGTGGCCAGGAGGCAGAGGCCCTCACAGGACATCGGTTTGTGGGAAGCAACATTACAATCCTCCATGAAGTTCAGGAGTCCGAGGAGCACCTAACCGAGTCACCACTAGTTTTAAACACACACGAGACTCTGCCACTGAAGCCGCTGAAGAAGAAACCCTACCTGCCGCTTGAGAAGATCCTGCCGAGCATTGAGTACGTGAAGCCACCGCATCCGCTCAAGGACTATGAACTGCATCCGGTGACGTTCGACTTCAATTTGGGCGATCTGGAGGATTTGGAGCATGAGGTGATCAAGAAGGGGGATCTCAGCAGTCAGGAGCAGCATGTTCTGGCCTCCTCCTCCGCCGACGACACCAGCTACAGTCCCTCCAATCCCGATGAGAACGATACGGTGGATGTGGAGCTGTCCACGGAGCCAACAACGGCAACTTTACCGGGCACCACAACGACGACTGTAGCTCCTGGGATAACCAGTAGTACCACTTCCAGCACCCACATACTGAAGATCCTGCGAAGCAAACCCCAAACGGGGCCCAAACTGGGTCGCGATCTGCTCAAGCAGAGTGCCGATGACGATATGCAGCTAAAGACCCTGGGCAGTACCATCAATAGCATCAATCGGTATCTGGGCGCAAATGCCAATGGCACGGGCAACGGCAGCATGGCCGAGAGTCTCTATGGCCAGGCCAACTACTTCCAGTTGGTGGCCAATCTGTACGATCACTTCTACTGGCAGATCTCCGAGATTCGGACGAGTGTTCGCACAGGTTGCGGCCTCGAGATGCAGGCCTACCTCACGGCCCTGCATTCCAGTTACGAGTGGGCCCAAAAGGGTAAGATCCGATTCCGAAACCCTTCCTTAAGATCTATTCTAAAAGTCCAAGACGAAACGTTCTCAGTTTCAGAATTAGTGCTGTCACTTATTCGAGAAGAATCTCTCTTGAAATCAAGGCGATAGTGCTCACAAAAAAATATATATAAAACTATCGAAAATATCGAATTTAAATTAATCAAATAACGAGAATGTTTTGAAATTAATAATATTAAATATAATATTAATACTAATGAGTGTTCTCACTTACTCGAGAAGAATCGCTCTTGAAATCAAGACGAAAAAAGATCAAATAACTATCGAAAATATCGAATTTAAATTAATCAAATATCGAGCATTTTGTCTCATTAATAATATTAACATTTTCTGTGTATACTTGTTTTGTGAGATAAATATGGAACGAAAGTAGTCTCGTTTTAGAGAATTTGAGACTGAATCTTCGCTCACTATGGAGGTCAAATGAACGTTTAAAAAAATGGTTTATTTTCTGGGTTCTTCTAGCTTATGACTCATCTGGACGATATCGCGGTCAGCTGCTCTTCGGCAACGACAAGTGGCTGGGTCAGCTATCCTTTTGCTATGAGCTCAATCGCCAGAGTTCCAGTGAGGAGCGCAAGCACTTCGATCTGGAGTTCTATGTGGCCGATGTGGCGCTTCATTTGCCGCGACTGAATCGATCGGTGGGTTTTCTTTTTCCAAAGTAATCCAGCTAATGCTTTTCGTCCCAATCCAGATGCTATTGAGTCTAGGCGAATGCCTGCCGAAATCCTGCTCCGCCCACGATGTCAAGTCTATTTTGTCCCTGGATCCATATGCTCGAATGCTGACCGTTTTGGGGGCCCACAATAACTCGATGCAGCAACCTCCGCTTCAGGTTCTGCATGTCCGCACGGTGCCTGGATTATATAGTCACTGGCGACAGCTCAAGTTCCAGGTGTTCATGTGGGTTATAATATATAGCCTATAAGCTATAACTATACTCAACCTCTTATCCCCTTGCAGTAGCTTTATGCTCACACTATTTCTGGTGATCCTGGTGGCCTCCTATTACCAGCTGAAGATCGACGAACGTCGCCTGGTGGTGGCCCCGATTGCGGCCATTAGTGGCAAGTGCGATGGAACTGCGGCCAAGAATGGTGGCTTCTATGGCAAACCCTTCGAGCTCTTTCAAATGCGTCCCTTGGGCAGCACGAATGCGGCGACCGATGGGCCCGAAATGGATGTGAATGGGAATAGACAGCGATCGGGCGACTCAACCGATATGGCGGATGGGGTGCCCGGTGTGGTTGGTGACCCCAACACCTCCTCTTCGATGGCGGGTAAATCGGAAATGACCGATTACCAAGCTGTGGAAACGGGAAGCTGTGCCGGCGCCACTGGAACCTTTGAGGCAGAGCAGCCTATTGGTGAGTAGGATCTACATTTATTTCAGGGTTCGGAGATTAACACACATGTTAAAAACATGAAAAATCGTATTTTACAGCGTGAGCAAAATTCAAAAGTGCTAAAATGTCAAAAATAATAGTTATCACACACAGCTCACTTGTGTTTTTTGAACAATGTATTATTAACACGAATTTTTTTTACACACAGTGTTTTTAACACAAATAAAAATTACATTTCTTTTACTTTAGAAAACCTTGCAATATTCAGTTCCAAAACTCTTTGTGTTAAAAACACGCTGTGTAAAAAACACGTCGTGTAAATAACACAAATGAGATGTGTGTGTTATTTATGTTTCTAACATATGTAGGATACAATAACTTTTTTTGAACTTAACACTTTGACATTTAAAAAGTTTTTACATTGTGTGCTATTTTCCGAACCCTGATTTATTTCTAATCCCCCTTTAAATCCCATCCAGCTTTGCACCAACAAATACTCTTGTGCTTCGCCTTGCAAACCAATGCCAAGGCCATCCTAAATATTGACAAGACCAAGGAGGTAAGTTTAGAGGTAACGTATCCACAAAGATCAATTCATCTGCTACTGCTGGATTCCCTTAACAGACCCACACTTCCTGTCTCCACGGCTTGCGGGTCTTCTCTGTACTGTGGACCATGATGGTTCACACCTATCTGCAGATGTTTGCCATTGGCGAAAATAAGGTAAGAACTTGGAATTATGAACTTTATGATTAATAACAAATTTAAATCCTAGTTCGAAAGGGTCATCACAGAGCGTTCCTTTTGGTATCAGGTGATTGGCAATGCCACCTTCTCGGTGGACTCGTTCTTCTTCATCAGCGGCCTGCTGGTCACTCTGCTCTACCTCAAGCAGGATCGCAAGCATTCCAACGATACCTGTCTCTTTATTAAACGCAGCTGCTCGGAGTCCCTGATGATGCTGCTCTATCGCTATCTGCGACTCACTCCAGTTTATCTTTTTGTGGTCATCTTCAATGACTTTGCCGTAAGGTGAGTTGCGTTCTATTTTCTACACAGTGTGTGTTGCTGGCAGCGCGACGGCAGAGCCCCTTGCAATATCTTAATATTACTTATTTTTCAGACAAGGCCTGGAATCGTCGGTGTTTCAACCGGCCAAAATCGAGCATAACACATGCCGCGTCTATTGGTGGCGCAATATTTTGTACATAAACAACTACTTTCCACAGACGGAGATGTGCATGATGTGGAGTTGGTATATGGCCAATGAAATGCAGTTCTATATGATGGCTGCTCTGCTCTTGGCCTTGGCCAGAAAGTGGGTTAATGGTCATGTATCTCTTGAGTTCCCTATTAAAGTTAACTTTTTTTAGGTACTTTAAGGCCGTGGCTGTCACGTTAATCGTATTTCTACTCAGCTCGTGGAGCATCTCTGGTATTATCTCCCTGCAGCACCAGTACACCCACAAAGTGGCCCTGCCCTTCGAGTCCTTTGACTTTCTGTATGACAAACCCTGGCAGCGAGTCGGATCTTATATAGTGGGTGAGTATTATATTGAACTTAAAAATTATATCATAACATAACTTTGAAAAGAAAATAAAATTAGTAAGTTAAACCATGCAAATATAATTGTATACTGTGTGTGTGCAGCAGACAAACTTTGTAATCCAAGTTGCTTCTGTTGGCAATAATTGATTTAAAGCTACGAATGATACGAATGATCATATAAAGTGATCATATCAAGTCAAGATTTTTGCTTATAATTAATATTGAAAAAATATGGACAGTTTGCTATTTCTTGATATTTTTCCTACAAAACATCGATATTATCGAATCAATATTATAAAAATATCGAAAATATCGATAATTTGCTAGCTCTAATATATCGATAATATATTTTATAATCCTTTTGACTCACCCGTCTTGATCCCTTGTTTATTTTCCAGGAATGTGCGCCGGCTATGTTTTGTACAAGGTGAAGACCCCACCGCTGGTCTCCCGGCGACTGAATTTATCCCTCTGGGCGGGCAGCCTGTTTGTGCTCCTGATCGTGGTCTTTGGCGTTTGGGAGGGACAACTGAGCACCGTCAGCACCGCGTTCTATGTGGGCGTGGCCCACACCGCCTTCGGATGCGGACTGGTCTGGATCGTATTGTCCTGTTGCTGGGGACTGGCGCCCACCGTGAATGCCATCCTGTCGTATCGCGTCATGTGGCCCCTGTCGCGGCTCACATACTGCGCCTATCTGATCCACCCCATCATCATGTTCATCTGCTCCTCGCACATGAGCGGCACCGTCCACCTGAGCAATCCCCTCATCCTGACCCTCTTCCTGGGCAATGCCGTCGTGTCCTTCGGCTCGGCCTTCGTCATATCCGCCTTCTTCGAGGCGCCCGTCATTCGGATCCTCAAGATCTGCTTCAAAAAGTGATCGAATTGTTTGAATATCTAGCCGTTGGGTAGCCGATTTCGTTAATTGTTGGACGAGCTACCCATATTCAAATTTGAGTTTTTGTTTTTTTTTTTTTTTGTGCCCCGTGTCTGCAACGAAATAATGCACATAACGATGTCAGCTAATGTTTATAAATATCCCTAGGCCTAAATATGTGTTATATACTTGTATATATTAAGAGGGTTTCGTGAGTGCGAGTGGAGTGTTTGAAATAAAATATACCTAAACCAAAAATGGGATTTCAATTTGTATATTATTTTTGAAAAATGTTCTACAAATTTTTTTGGACAATTATTCCATTATTTAAACGTCATCAGGAGTCAACAGTCAGATATTATAAATATGTATTCGTATAACAAATATATCACCTTCAAATTACTCTTTTTTGGAATGATACTAATATGTATCATTTGGCTGATATGGCTCGTAATCCACACATATAGAAGACAATTGGCCACTTGGGAACGCCGACGTTACATCAGTAGATTAAAGACTATGAAGTTAGACGTACAAATGGTTCTGAATGAGGAGCAGAAAGTTATTGATTCCGTATCCGCAATGTTGAAGGCCGAAACGAACGAGGACGATCTCGAGGATGAAAAGTTTCATCATGAAATGCATAAACTTCGTAAGATTGTACGGACCACAAACAAAGAACTGCAAAAGCTGGAGAATGAGATATTTTGAATGTTCTTTGAAAAGCGCTATAATAAAGCTAATTTATTTGTTAACTTAATTACCGCAATTTGTTCGATTTATTCGATTTTCAAATTTATCGATAGGTTACACATTTGTAGTTTACAATGACCATCACTCAACGCTATAATAAAGCTAATTTATTTGTTAATTTAATTACCGCAATTTGTTCGATTTATTCGATTTTCAAATATATCGATTGGTTACACATTAACCATCACTAGTAACTTTTTCTAGCTGAAAACAGCCTCATTTGGCTTGAAAATAGCCAAGTTGCCAGCACAGACCGCTGATACACGTGCGCGTGTTTTGATTTGTTCGTAAACAAAAATGCCCTTAAATTGAATTTAAAGCTTAATTATTACGATTTACCCACAAGATGTCGCGCATTATAGTGAAGCAGCTGCCCAAGCATGTGAGTACACTGTTGTTTTTCACTAGCAATCGAGTAAAACAGCTACATTCCAGATCACCGAGGACAAACTGCGTCAGATTTTCGGTGCCCAGGGAACAATTACGGATCTGCAGCTGAAATACACGCCCGATGGCAAATTCCGGCAGTTCTGCTTCGTGGGCTACAGCTCCGAGGCGGAGGCCCAGTCGGCCATCCAACACTTCAACAACACCTGCATCCAGACCAGCCGGGTGCGCGTCGAATCCTGTGCCGCTTTGGGCAGCGAGGAGAAGCCCCAATCCTGGAGCAAGTACGCCAAGGACAGCAAGAAGAACCTGGAAAAGTTAAAAGCCAAGGAGGAGGAGGAGGCGGCTGCCAGGGAGGCCAAGGATGCCAAGAAAAAGAACAAGGAGAAGAAGCTGGACAAAGTGGAGCAGATTCTGGGCAGGCACAAGGATGATCCCGAGTTCCAGGAGTTTCTGCAGGCGCACGACAAGTCGCGCACCCTGTGGGGCAACGATTTGGGCGTGGCCAGCAACCAGGAAGAGGAGCAGCAGGATGGTGAAGATGAAGATGAGGAGGAGCCACCAGCTGGCAGGGATGACAGTGGCGTGGATGCCGATGCAGGGGAAGATGACCAAGAGGAGGAGGAGGAAGACGGCGACACCAGCAAGCTGGCCGAGAAGCCCATCAGCGATCTGGAGTACATGAAATCCCTGATGGCGGCACCCACATCCTCCTCCAAGGGAGCAACCAAAAGCAAAACCAAGTCGGACAAATCCAACCTGGAGCTGTTCACCATCAAGATTCACAATGTGCCGTACAACACGAAGCGCCAGGAGGTGCTCAAGTTCTTCAAGCCGCTGAAACCCTATTCCGTGCGTCTCCCCAGCAAAGTGCACGGCTTCTGCTACGTGGGCTTCAAGACGGAAAAGGACATGGCCAAGGGGATGCTGAAGAACAAGAGCTTCATCAAGGGCAAGCAGGTCTTCTTCTCCGACTTTACCGAGAAGAACAAGGTGACCAAGGCGAACAAGAGTGGGCAACCCGTAACGAACGCTGGGGAGGCGACAGGCAATGCCAAGTGGAAGCACCAGCAGGACAGTTTGTCCAAGGAGGACGACATCTCCGAGTCCGGCCGCATATTCTTTCGCAATCTGGCCTACACCACCACGGAAGAGGAGCTCCGCAAGCTGTTCGAGCAATTTGGTCCAGTGGTGGAGGTCAATCTTCCCGTCGACAAGCTGACGCGAAAGATCAAGGGCTTCGGCACGGTGACCTACATGATGCCGGAGCACGCCCTCAAGGCGTTCAACAGCCTGGACGGCACGGATTTCCATGGCCGCCTGTTGCACCTGCTGCCCGGCAAGGATATCGAAAAGAATCCGCAGGAGGAGCTGGACGAAAACGATGCCAGTCTGTCGTTCAAGGAGAAGAAGGCGCTGAAGCTGAAGAAGAGCGCCCAGAAGCCAATTGGCTGGAATACCCTGTTCCTGGGTGGCAATGCGGTTGCCGAAATACTGGCCAAGCAATTCAAGACCTCCAAGGAGCGCATTTTGGACACCAGCGACGGTGGCAGCGGTGCCGCCGTGCGTTTGGCTCTCGGCGAAACCCAAATAGTCATCGAGATGAAGCGTTTTCTCGAGGAGGAGGGCGTCCGGCTGAATGCCTTCGATGAGCCGGCCAAAAAGCGTTCCAACACTGTGATACTGGCCAAGAATCTGCCGGCGGCCACCGAAACCTCCGAGCTAACGCCCATTTTCAGTCGCTTTGGTCCGATTGGCAGGATTGTCCTTCCGCCCAGCGGCGTTACGGCGCTCATCGAGTTCTGTGATCCACTGGAGGCGAGGCAGGCCTTCAAGAAGCTGGCCTACAGCAAATTCAAGAATGCCCCGCTCTATTTGGAGTGGGCACCCGAGCAGGTCTTCACCAAGACGCTCAGCGGCGAGCCGGTGATTCCCAAAACGGAACTTAAGGAGGAGGAAAAGCCAGAGAAGCCAGAGGTTAAGAAGGTGGAGGAAAAGGAGGAGGAGGAGCAGAAGCCTCTTGCAGAAGATGCCGATGATGAACCGGAACCAAACACCACCCTCTTCCTGCGCAATCTGAACTTCAAGACGGTGCAGGAGACGGTGGAGCAGCACTTCCGCCACCTGGGCACCATTCACACCGTGGAGATAGCCAAACGCCGGGATCCCGAGAATCCGCGCAACTTCAATTCCCTGGGCTATGGCTTCATTCAGTTCAAAAAGAACTCGGTGGCCGAGCATGCGCTCAAGAACCTGCAGCTCACCCACATCGATGGCAATCCCGTGGAGCTCAAGCGCAGCGATCGGGTGCTCAAGTAAGTAGAGGTATCCATAAGGGAATATCCACTTGATTAACCCTATTATTATTATATTTTCCAGAACCCAAGACAACGAGGGAGCACAACGTCGACTGGCCTCGCAGAAGAAGCAAACTGGCACCAAGATCCTGGTGCGGAATATTCCCTTCCAGGCGCAATACCGCGAAGTTCGAGACATATTCAAGTGGGTGTAGTGTATATTCAAGTACCTGTGGGGGCAATTCTTGATACTATATATTTGAAATCCTTCCAGGGCCTTTGGCGAGCTGCGTTCTCTGAGGATTCCCAAGAAGGCCACCACCGGCGAGGAGGCGCATCGCGGCTTCGGCTTCGTTGACTACATGTCCAAGGCGGAGGCCAAGCGTGCCTTCGATGCTCTGAGCGCCAGTACCCATTTGTACGGCCGCCGTTTGGTCCTCGAGTGGAGCGCCAACGATGACAACCAGGACGTGGAGGAGCTGCGCAAGCGAACGGCGGCCAAATTCGGTGATAGCCAGGCGGCAGCGTCGGCGAAACGCAGCAGGAAATCCTTCTTCGATGTGGAGGGCAGTGTGCAGCCAAATCAAGATGATGACGACGAAGAGGAGGAACGATGATGATAATCCCCCGTAGTTAGTTAGCTTAAAGTTTGATTCAGATGTATAAAGTACAAGATGTAAACAAAAATATAAATTATAATTTTATAAAATCAAATGGAGAGAAAACCCTGCCGTTTCTAAATAGAATATATTTTATTTTACGCTTCTGTTTATATAAAAACCTAAATAATTAATATAAAACAAGACGAAAAAAAAAAACAGAATTTTTTAAGCAAACACATACATCGTACATCGTATATCAATCATTGATCAATCAGCCGGAAAAACTTGCTACCTCACTTTAGTAAATTATAGTACTAGTAGTAGTAATTAATTATATATAGGTTGCGTATATATGTCTCTAGATATATACGTGTAATATTGAAAATATTTGCAATTTTCTGCTTTCCCTTCTTTCTTTCTCTTTTTTTTTTTGCAATAGTTGCAGTAAGCTAATAAAGGTCGCAATCTAAAGGTAAAGCAGCATACAGTCTACAGATCTACGGAAATATCTGTAATACATGGGAATAATATTTAGTAAGCGGAGGAGCAGCTAATTAGTGTTAGACACTTGATCATCCCAGGTGTGTGTTGCTGATGTGTGTGTGTTGTGTTGTGTTGCGTTGTGCGTGTGTGTGTGAGCCCGCCATTGAGCAGATTTGTTCACATCCCCGAAAAGGGGCCTCCTCCGTCCGTATTCCTCGCCAGATCCATCCATATCTTCAGCTTTTAGTTGCAGTTTCGGTTTCTGGTATATACAATTGGCAGCGCAGGTGTATTTAAGTGTTTTTTTCAATTAGAACTTGAAAATTATCGATATTTTCGATAATATTAATTCGATAATATCGATGTTTTCAAATTAAATATCAAGAAATAGCAAACTTTCGATATTTTTCAAGCTCTATAAGCGTTTTCAAGGTGTTTTTTCAGGCGTTTCCCGGAAGGTTTTAAGGTGTTTAGCTGTTTTTTTTGTGTGTGTATACTTTGTGCAGGGGGCGTGTGGTGGCTGACAGGTGGGGGCGTGGTGTATGCGTAGGCTATCCATCGAATTTCGTTCGTATTACCGCTATTGCTATGTAAAAAAAATATATAATTTATGTGCATATATATATATATGTTTATATATATATATATTCCATATGTATATCTGTGCAGACGGCTGTTCCAAAGTCCTAATCCTTCTTGATGCGCGCCTGCAGGAAGCAGTAGAGGATCCCGGCCTGGGCCATCACATCGACGGTGCTCGCGGCCAGCGGATCCTTTTGCTTCACCTGCGTTTGTCCCGGCCTCAGCAGGGTGGGCCCGAAAACCATGGCCAGATTGTGCAGCGACATCTTGTTGTCCGTCTCCTTTTCGTGGACTCTATAGGGGGAATATAATTAATAATTATTCCTTAGATAACAAACGAATTACCCACCTAATCAGATGATCTAGAATCGAATTGATGGAGGCCTTGTTGACCTGCGGCAGCTCCTCGAAAACTTTGAGCAGCTCGTTGATTCGCGTGGATTCGTTGTTGTTGCTAAAGGCGCTGAATGTGTCGAAGAATCGTGGATATAGCTGATCCGTGAATAAAGCCTCGGGCAGCTCTCTTAGGAAGGTCTTCAAAATGCCCGTGACCGAATGGATGTCCACTTCGCGCAGCAGCTGCTCCGCCTCATAGGCATCTGAATATGAATATATAAATACATAAATATTATATACAATTTGGTTACCTAGAAAAACCATTTACTCACCCGACTCAAATGCCTTCTTGAGCTTGGCCAAATCGGAGGCGGAACCGCTGACGCGATAGCAGCCAACCTCCAGCATTCCCCGCCGCTCCACCTCACGAATGCAGGCACTGATGATGAACGGAATGTCGCGTTTCTCGCGTCTGAACATAAACGAAATAGTAATACACAGTAAGTAGGAAGAAGGATCGATGGGTGGAGCTCTCTACGCACTTTAATACTTGACTCATTTTGGCACCAAAGAGGGCTCCTGGCTTAGTGGTGGCGCGGCATAGCTCGCCGGGCACAAACCGGAAGCTGCAGCCGAGCTCCAGGGTCTCACTAAGCTTAATTGTTCGCGGCTGCGTGGTTTCTGTCAGCCAACTGAGGCTCAACTGTAAGAGATCATAGAATAATTAGTTATAATATTAAATATTGTAAAAAACTTGTGTTATTAACATGTTAAATGTCAAAGTGTTAAGCTAAAAAAAAGTTATTGACTTGTGTGTAAAAAAATGTATCCTACATATGTTAGAAACATAAATAACACACACATGTCAATTGTGTTATTTGCACGACGTGTTTTTTACTCAGCGTGTTTTTAACACAATGAGTTTTTGATATTAAAGTGTCAGAATTGTATGTTGAACTAAAAACGGTTTTCTAGAATATAAGAAATGTAATTTTCATTTGTGTTAATAACACATTGTGTAAAAAACACAAGTGAGTTGTTGTGTGTGTTAACAATTATTTTTCACATTCTAACACTTTTGTATTTGACACACATGTCAAAATTATTTTTAAATTTTTCATGTTTTTAACATGTGTGTTAATCTCCGAACTCTGATATTAAATATAGTTAGCTGGCTAACCTTGAGTATGTGCTTGGCTCTCAGGAGCGGCCGCTCCTTGGCCTCGTAGAGAAGAATGCGCACATTCTGGCTGCCCTCCAGTTCCAGCATAAAGCTCTCGTTCCACAACGGCGTCTGACTGCGACACACCATCTTGGTGGTGGCCTTGCGGAAATAGTGACCGTAAGAGTCCACCTCGATGCAGATGTACAGGTCGGCCGCCTGCTCCAAGCCGCCCAATCCCTGGACGGCCATGTGCAGATCTCCCACCAGCAGGCTCTCGTCGTTGGTGTTGCGCATCAGATACGAGCCCATTTCAGTCTTCATGCCCTTCTGCATGGCCACAATGAAGGCGGTGACCTCCAGCGAATTGATCGTATTGGCTCCGGGCAGGTTGCACTTTTGCTAAGGGGAAAATAATATAATTTAAGGCAAGTTCAATCCAGAACAAGAAAGGAAGGTAGCTTCGGCCAACCGAAGGTTATATACCCTTGCAGATCATTCCTATTAATTAAGAAATCGCAAAAAATATTCAATTTTCTATTATTTTTCATTGATTTTCCGATTTTATTTTTATTCGGAATTCAGAATTGAATAAGAAATGGTATTTTCAAAAGTAGGAGGTTATATGTTAAAAAACAACCAAGATATAATTTTTTTAAATTTTAGCCCCGATTATTTCTATGGGAGCTATAAGATGTAGTGGTCCGATCCGGCCGGTTCCAACTTATATACTGCCTGCAATAGAAAGAAGACTTTTGGGAAAGTTTCATCTCGATAGCTTTAAAACTGAGAGACTAGTTTGCGTAGAAACATACGGACAGACGGACGGACAGACGGACATGGTTATATTTACTTTATGGGGTCGGAAACATCTCCTTTACTGCGTTGCAAACTTCATAATACCCTCTGCAAGGGTATAAAAATGATTGCGAACCCACCTTGAGCGACGTGATCGAGTCGATCCACTGCGTCCGCTCGAAATCCGAGCTGAGGAAGAAGGTCATGGTCTTGTTATTCGCCTTATTGGCCAGCCGGAGCACCAAATTGGGCGTGGCCAGCACAAGCTGTGACTCCAGATCGGCCAGCTTGCGGCGATACTTGTCGCCGGAACGCACACCGCCGCCTCCACTGTTCGCCACCTCCATGGCCAATTGATCTCGAACGGAGCGCAAATTGCGCTTCACTTGCGATATGTTCGCTGGACTAGATTCCTTCAGTTCGGCCGCCGGATCCGCCTCCTCGATGATCGAAATCTCCTTCAGTGGTATGAACCATTTGAGCTCATAGTCGATGCGATCCCTGCCCAGTGCCTTGTACTTGGCGCATGCGATCACATCGTTGAAAAGGAAGAGATGCCGCAACTTGCGATGGCCATCGACCAGCTCCACAATGAACGAATTACGGACCATGCGTCGCAGATTTCGATTCGATTCGCTGGGCAGCCGCTGATTGACGACATTGAATTGATTCAGGAACATCTGGATGATCTTTTGCGCCTGCCGCAATGGCTGGTGATCCGGATGCGCCATCGGCGTTTCGCGCAGCAAATCATTGAAGACCAAGGCATTTATTTGCACTCGAGCCACTGGCTTGTGCAGCAAATCCTCCAGCGTCAGCGATTGCTCCGTCTGCAGATTGACCACTATGGTGGAGACGATCTTCTTGAACTGCGGATTGTTCGCACTGCACTTCTTCACCGTCTCGATGGCGTTCTTGTAGTTGTGCAAGAAGGCGCTATACAGATCGAACATATCGGCCAGTCGACGGAAGGGCTCACCGATCAGCACATCGCCGCCCTCGTGGGAAACGATCGTCTTCAGGTCGGACAGGAAGGCGGTGTGCAGATCGTGGAGCTCGTCGATCTTGAAGAAAATCGTGTTCTCCTCCTCCTCCTTGATCACAGGCTGCGATGTGTTCAGGGTAGCGTGGATCGCCTTCTTGTACTGCATTTGGTAATGATATCAATTAGCCACTTAATAAATTTGAACACCTTTTCTACGTCGCGCTTCAACCTCTTCAGGTCGTACGACATAATTCTGTTGTGTTTTGTGTCTAGAATTTACCCAATTTGACAAGAATACCAATTCGATAAAGATTTTCAAAGATTATTAACCGAAAATCGCGCCTAAAATTTCAGGCATATCGTTTTTACCATGCTATAACGATTTCTCTATTTTATAGAGCGAGATAGCGCTTAAATTTACATGAGTGGGAGGGAAAGACATGTTCGAAATTCGAACTGTCGTTTTGTTTTTACATTTCGAGCATATCAAGTCAAAACTGATACCACATAACGTAAAATCGATAATAATTTCATATTAAAATGTACTTATAATAACATTTCACCCCCTTATAATAACATCACTCACCTGCATCATTTTATTGAGGCACTCCACGTAGATCGTCTCGCTCTGAATGATTGAGCTGAGTATAGATCGTATTTTGGCACCGCGGGCATTTCCAGAAACCTAATAAACGGAAAAACGAACCACTTGGATGAGATGCGAGGTTGTGAGAGTGACATATATGTATGTACATTGTACAAGTAAAGTATATGGTGGATGCGGAGGTGTCTACAACCCTTTTTAAAACCATTTCCAAAGCTAAATACAAATTATTCTATAATACATTGTCTTTTTGCAAGGCTATGGTGGAAACATTGAAACCAAACCAAAATCTGGCATGAAATGGATGAGACAGAGATGGGAATACGCTGGTCACAGCACAATGGATGGGAGCAAACAGGGCAAAAAAAAACCATATATGGGTAAATCGATCTTGGGATCGTGTGCATACATATATACAATTGAACAAAACAATAAGATGGGCAAAAGACAGAACTCAAATAGGACCAAAACACACACATTAAACGTTATAAATGGAAAACAGGCGCATTCATAAGCAATAGCTATACATATTATGTACACAGATATATATGTATAAATATATACATCGTGGTTGCTACAACGATGGAATAATCATTCCACCTTATCAAGCATCCACTGTACGAAAGTTGAATGCTACATTTATAAGAATCCTGATCCGGGTACTCACAAGTATCGCTGAAACTAAGTTCTGTTGGGAGAAGAGAGCAGAAACGAAAAATCTTGGTTAGTAAATATTAGTATTAGTAAATAAAGATTTTAAATAGATTGTGTGTAGAATGGTTATGAATTTCGATGGGGCAGGAATTAATTCAAACTATAAATATTGCTTTTTAATTTCAAATCAAAATTAAAGTTCTTAAAATCTTTCTTAGATTACGAAATTATGATTCAGCTAGCGGACTTTTCGTGACCACCAGAGATCATGATTAATGGAATAAATTAATAATGAACTTATGCATGACGATTTGTTATAAATAGAAAATGAATCGCAAATAATCTTTAAGTAATGTCAAAAGAGCGAAGAATATTTAAATGTTTCAAGATAATTAAGCTTTTCCTCTCTCTAAAATATTCGGTTTCAGGGTTTTCGAGATTGTACTCCCCCTACAAGTAAGCACATGCATATTGAAATCAATTGGCGATTACGAAAAACATGTTAAGTGCTGAAGCGTGCGCTTAGTCATCTTAGTCATCATCGGGAGATGGAATTGCATCAACTATAAGTTAGCTTTTAGCCTGACTGGGGGATGCGGATTCAGATTCAGACGATGCTTGGAAAGTTAAGTTAAGTTAAACGCAACGAATGACAACGTTAAGTTGGCTGGGAATGGAAAATGCGGCTGGGGCGTTCATCCGTGAACTCTGAACGAACCTTGCGAAGTGCTCCCGGCGTAGTTTGTGACGTGGTCTGCTCGTCGTGGGAAATGGTGCGCAATATGGGCGGACCCTCGTACTCCCCGTCGCTGTCCAGCGAACTGGACCGCGTCTCATTGCTTTGCCTGAAAATTAGATAAATATATTAATATATATATATATATATTATAGGTATATAAACCCACTGTAGGAAGTAGTCGATGTTGACGTAGTTGGAGGTCCTGCCTGGAGATTCGGGATCCGCCGGATTGGCCAGCGGCAGAGTGCTGCTGCCGGGCGTTGACAAATCATCGCGACTGGAGGAGGAACCGGTGCGACCGGGCTTGATGAACACGTACTCCCCGTCGCCGTTGTCCAGCGGCACGCTATCGTAGTACGGCTCGTTGTCCGCCGCCGATTGCTGGGATGCTGCCGCCGTCGCCGCCGCCTTGGCGCTTTCCGAACTCAGCGAGGAGACACTCTCGTAGCTCTTGATCTGCAGGGGATTATAATATAGATGTTAATAAGGAACAGAATAGCTGATAGTTTATCTCTACATACCACCTCTGATATGCCTTGCGATGCCAGCGACTCCTTGGAGCCCACACTCCGCTGATTCGTTCCCGTTCCACCCTCTGCATCGCTGGCCTGCAGGCAGTTGCGCGACTTCTTCTCCAGACTGCTCGTCGAACTGCTGTCCGCTGCCGCCAGTTTGGCGGTCTTGTTTAGGCTACCCGTGGGCGAGGCCCCGACGCCCGTTCGTCCCGGTGTCAATGATCGCCCCGGTGTGGAGGCAGTGCGTCCCAGACTGCCGCCGCCCGAGGGCGAGGAGTCATTCCGCTTGGCCTGCTCCAGACTGTCCGTCTTGCCCACCATCTTGCGGCCCAGCTCCTCCATTAGCTCAGGATTATTGACATTCACAAATTTGCCCAGCTCCGGTGTTGTTTTGCGATTCGCCGCATATTTGGAATCCAGATTCTCGGACGACTTCTGGCGCAGAATATCCGAGGGCTTGATGTTGCGCTCCAGCGAATTGCCCGGACTGTCGGAGGAGAGGCTGCCGCCGGAGCTGCTGGGCAGCGGCATCGAGCTGCCCACAAAGGGAGTCTCTCTTTTTGGCGACGACGACAGCTGCTGCTGCTGCTGGCTGGGAATGGTGGGCGGCTCCACGCGGCGAATGTTCTTTGGCGGAGGTCTGAAAAAAGAGGGTGTTTATTAGTAAATTATAGGTTATATAATTAAATGGTTTATTCACCTGGGTGGCATTTTCTTTTTGGCCTCCACGTGGGCTGCGTACGAGGTGAGCGACGGCGACAGCGGAGGAGCACTGGCCTCCGCATAGCGAGCGAATGTTGAGGGCGGCGTGGGCTGCTGCGACTGCTGTGGGTCACTGGCTCCTCCATCGTCGCCCTCTTTCTCTTTGGCCTCCTTCACCTGGATGACGGTGACGTATTGCGAGGTGGATTTGCGCAGCGGTTGTTTCTCCTTATCTCCGCCATCGGTTGATCCTCCTGCTCCTCCAGCTCCTCCTCCTCCTGTTGAAGATGCCCCATTATCCGGCTGGGCTTTTATCGAGGCCGCCAACTCTGTGATGCACTGCTGCAGAGCTCCGTTGGTGTCCTTCTCGTTGCCACTGTCCTTGTCGCGCTCCTCTCGCTCGAAATTCAGCTCCGCTATCCGTTTGCCCGTCGGCGGGGCAGAGTGAAGCGGACCGCTGGTGGATCCCGCCCCCGCTCCCGCTGCCGTACCGCCGCCACTCCCACTGCCAGCGGCATTCGTGTGTGTTGTGTACTTGTTGTCCGTGTTGAGCGACAGGCGATCCTTGTCCTTGCCGCCGGACGACGTCGAGGACTCGCGCAGATTTAAACTGGATTTCTGCAAGTGAAATAAAATAAAATGAGTTAGTTACCAAGTTTCGAGCAAATCAATTCGGTGATCTTTGAACCAATCAGTAGCATTGTTAATGTAACTCAATTAAGGCAAGTGAGTCGCACTGAATTTACATTATAGAATACTAAGAACTAAAGGCATACGATCTTTATAAACATAATAATGACTTATCAATGTAATAAGTAGATATGTTAAACTAAAGCATTATTTTATCAAATTTAATTTTTCGGTTGCATATAATTTAAATATTTATGATATAAGCTTATGATACAGCTAAACTTTAACTTGAACTATACTTTAAGAATATTATACACAACATAAATTAATTTAAATAAAGAAAAGTTGTCCCTGATTTTTTAAAATTTTTAGGGTCTATAAGAAGTTTATAAGAACTCATATATTCCAAATATTGTAGGCTACTATCTATTATAGTATTCATTTAAATATTTTATCTTCCAGAGTTAAAAGTTCAATCGTTTGCCCCAGAGAGAGTTTAATTATGCAAAACGCTACCGAATAAGTAAGCTAAATTAACATATGCGAAATATGCAAACAAGTTGAGAGGAGAAATCGGTAAGAATTCTTTGATTGCAGAACTAAATCGGGAGTAGGTAGAGATAGAGATTCTATCCAATTTCCCCGGGCCAAGTGTTAATTAAGCGGGCTCTAATCCCAAGGCAAATAGCATATCATATCATATCATAGCCACAAAAGGGCGCCAACGCCTCTGCAAACTATTTTTATGTACCATTTTGTTTTTGTTTTTTCCTTTACTTTTTTTTTGTCCAATCGAGATTCCAAGCACGTAGCGCATTTCATTTCGTTCAATTTCATTCCGATTCGAGCCGTTTCTCCACTTTAAATGGCTAAAAACCGACAAACTTGGCTCAAACTCAAAACGCGTGCGTGCGTTGGATCTTTCTTTTTTACTTTTCGTGTCTCATGTCTTGCCACACAATTTTTGGGCTTTGAAAAAAGTGAAAACTACATGGGTAAGCAGAAACAAACAAATAAATGAAAGAAAAAAACTAAATAAATAAAGAGAGCAGCGGCCAGACAACGCGCTTATTACCCCAAAAAAAAAAAAATAATAAGACGAAAAAAAGTGAAAAATTGCCAACCGAAAATTGTCTGGGTAGCGGGATATCCAAGTATCCAAGTGGGTGGTGGCCAAAATGGATGGATAGTCTACTGTGGATGTGGATGTGACCAAGCGGAGCGATGAAGAAAGCGTGCCCAAGTGCGACTTGAAGACCGAAAGGTCGATGGCTACTTGCCCAGAGCTTTCTGCACCGAGAGGACAAGTATAATACTATATTAATATTACAGTTGGAGGTATTATAATCGTAAACCTACAACTAAGCTAAGGTTACCAAGTTAATCCTTAGAAATGCACAAAAAGTCATCAAAAATTGTAGAAGCAATGTAAAAAACGTAACCATTAATTTATATTGAAAAGATAAATTAACAAACTAAATGTATTTCCAATAAAAAAGTCATGGCAACATAATAATTAAGTTTTTTTCCCCCAAAAAAAAGTAGTTTTTTGACCGAAACAATGGAAATATAAATCCAAATATGGATTGTCATACCTTTCTGAACTCGTTATTAAATTTCCTATCGATTGGCATTTAAAACTGGCCATTTTATTTTTTGGCCATTTTTCGCAAAAAATCATGGGGTACCCCCTTAAAAAATCATTGAAAATTGGCGAAAATTTTATTTTTCCAAAACCACACGGAAAGTGTTATGGATTTATTTATTAATTTGTTATCTGTTCAAAACAGTGTGTCTTTTTGGTGTAGGACCATTTTTGGCCAAGCTACAGCAAAAAAACTAAAAGGAAAAATTCATATTTTTACCAAAAACCCAGATAAAATTAAAAAAAAAATGTTTTTTTCATAATAATATTTTTATTTATTATTTTTAAATTTTTCTCTCTGTGAGCCTCCGTTCTCCCCCTTTCCTCGCATTTCTTTCCTTTTCTCCTCTCTGCATTGATACAATTACTTAGCATATTGTTCAATTAGCAGACACTTGGGGTCATAGGCAGCTTATCAGAGCCGCATTTTCTCATGAATGTGCGGGTGAGCAATGACAGGTTAACCCCTCACAGACACTTGTCCTCCAAATAGGACAGACGACATGCCTCAACGTCACTGGCTCAAAAAAGAAAATAAGATATCACTAGAAGCCATAAACCAATTTATTAAACACTCAAGTATATCTTTATAAAAGTTTATTAATATTTGTCCATTTATTTAAACTAGATTTTTTTATATAAAATAAATTAAAAATAAATAAATAAAATTAACCCTTGTATCTTTTTTATTACTAATCCCTATTTTAGATATGATATATTTATAGCAGAAAGATGAGAAAAACCTGCATGCAAATGAGTGTTAATTAAAGCAGCACTCGTTTTTATGGCACAATAGACATTTCCAAAAAAAATATGATTCAATACTTGGTATTTCGGAGACAATTCAAAGTGAGGCAATTAAGATCTGTAGATGTTTTTAGATGATTCGGTTTTTCTCTGGAACTGTTCAGACGCTTATATTGATTTCTGAATTCTGGGAGTCCCTTTAAATTACTAAAGTGATGATAAAGACTTTATTTTATACCATTTAAATACCATTTCCAAATTCAGAACAGCTGTTACCCCCATTTCCTTTTTTTCTATTTTGTTAGTCAACTGCAAAATTGTAAAATCGCTCTTCGGGCTGTTTTAATCGCAATCTCCTGGCCAAAAGTCGCCCGCATGTAACTACAAGTGCCCCTTTCTTTTGTTTTCCCCCAGCTCCCCTTTGTCCACAGGCCTTATTGATATGGATTGCAGCTTATCAGCGGACACATTGTGCGTCGCTCACGCCTTTTTCAACCCCTCGACGCTCTTTTCTCTGACTTCTTACAGCAAAGTTCAAAGAAATAGCACTTGGAATGTTTATTAATTTATTATAAGATCGAAAATTACAAAAATCTCGGTAAATGCGTTGAATTAAAAATAAAGGCGTTATCCGTATACTAATTAAAATTGGTTTATATTTTGTATTGCCTAATTTTATGTAAAGAAATAATATTTTTAATCCTTCTATTTATTAGGAAACCTAGAAAACTCCTAGTTTTATATGAGCTCAAATCCCATAATTTTAAACTTTAGTTAAAAGACTGTTAAATAATGTTAAATAATTATTGTGTTAACCTTAACTGTGCTGTATGTTTGTATTTTTTCCAAGTGCTCTGCCTTAACTTTTTTTTTTTTAGCCGCTATTGCTTAATTTCTTGGCCACACAAATATATATTTATATACTGTATATAAGTTCATAGATATAGGGGGACCCAAGATATAGTGTCTACGTGTGTGCGCTTTGTTATATGGCATTTTGCGATAAGTTTTTATTGATTTCGACTTGTGATAATACAGCAACAATTGTTGCAGCTTTCGGATGTTTGTTCTTTTTTTTTCGTTTTGAATTTCTTTACTTTGTATATTTTGGAATTAAGTTGCTAAGTTTTTAGCCGAGATTACGCACCCCTCTGGACCATAATTTGAATTTCTCCTTAAAAGAAGCCATGCTCCGAAATCAGCGCCACTTTGTTGGGTTATTTTCCTTATTCGCCCCCTTTGTTTTGGTTTAAAAATAATAATACGACCGCAAATCCGAGGGAGTGTAGTACCCTATTGTAATCCCGGGGCTGGAAAAAAAGGGGGCGATCCGACGACTTAGTGACGATGACTAGGCGACGACGACCACGAAACTTGAGTCAACCGAAAAAAAACACGTTAACATAAACACACACACACGCGAAAAACGGAAGACGGAGCTCTACGAATGCAAAAAAAAAAAATTATAAAAATTTTTTACGTAATTTTTTGTTATTGTTTGCCCTCCGTGTTTTTTGTTTTTTTGCAGGTGTTTAATTGGGCTTTGTTATTCCACTCAGTTGTAAACACAACAACAACAACCACTCACAAGCGGCGGGAAATATACGGAATTTTTACCATACAGAATTTAGATCTCTATGGATATTTTTTATATTTCAACGCGTTTCCGTATCCGTCCGTTTGTCCCGTCACTGTTATTCACCCAAAACTATACTGGCGACACAATATATGACAATATATGCAGCGACGCTAGCAGCAGCGCGAAAAACCTAAAGAAAATAATACTCACACACACTCCCGACAAACCCGCGTTCAGTAGAAAATAAAAAAAAAAAAATGGAAAAAAAACCGGTGGTGTGGGTAGATAAGGGGCCGCTATTCGAGATATCGGAACGAGTGCTTATAGAAGTGGTAGAGCCCATGGACATACGCACACACCTACAGTCCAACTTCTGTAACCCAAACTTCGTAACTCCCAGCTCAAAAATCATAAAAACATATATCAAGATCAGTTTGATATTATAATGTTATTATTATATTATTTAGATAATCCTACCATTTAATTTCATCATCTTTTAACATTCTAAAGATCATAAAAAGTTTCTTTCCCTATCAAAGGTGGTTTTAATAAATCCCCAAACAAATATGAACAGTTTATAGTTCGTGTTATGAAAGTTTTACTGTACTTATACAGGGTCAGGGAAAAACAGCTGTTCCATATAACTCGGTATTGTCAGGCCTTAAAAGTAAAGCTGCTACTGAACTTTCCTAGCATTTCCCTTAAACATTCTTATTATTAAGAGCATTTTTTTATTTTTAATATCTTTAAATTCTACACACATTTTTTGAACTAGTTCTCTTTCGATAATTTTGAATGCTCCGCTCTATAAATGTGTACATTAGCTTTGCTGCCCTCCCCGACTCTCCTCCTCTTTCCCCACTCGATTTTGATAAGCAGGCAATGACATTTGCGAAAGAAATTGAAACCGAAGAAAGAACCCACACTCCATAAAACTGAGCGCCTGGTAGTAATACCCCAGCCCTTGTCGATCGGAAAAGAGAAGCTATATAGGCCCCAGAGTATTAGTCACGAGGAAGGGGAAGATGAAGATTTTACAGTGAATTCAGTTGGGAACACGACAATCATTAAAAATATAATGAATGGATTCGAAATATTTATGTACATAAAGCTTATCGGAATTCGGTTTTCGTATGAAAGTCGATTATTTGAAAATCCCCAATGGGTTTTAAAAACTGAAAGACAATTGGAAAACTTATAAATACACAGGAAAATAATTCGATATGAAGGTCAATACTACCTTATTTGATATCAATAAAAGATCCAAACATATCATATAAAATACCAAAGTTAGTATTTTTTGAACCAATAATGTAAAATAAGATAAACATAATCTGTATTCATATCAAAATGATATGATGCATATATCTTTTAAGATAATTTAATGTATGTTAAATTAAATACATAAGTAAGTAACTTTAGGTAAATATTATCATTCCTAATCAATTAAAATATTATTGTGCAATTAATTCCATTAGTACTTTCGAAATTATTTTTTTATTTTCAAGATATAACTTATATACTCACAAACTCTTTGTCCACATTGGTGGTGCCTCCGCCTGGCGGTGCTCCATTGGTGGTGCCACCGTTGTTGGTGCCACCACTTCCGCTGGCCGCCTCGAAGAGGGCCGTGGGATCCCCGCCAGAGGCGCGATACTTCTCCACATCGGACAGCAGGCGCTCCAGGTACTCCACATAGAGGGTCTCCTGTTCGAGCTCCTTGGTCAGCTCAAGGATGCGCAGCTTGTGCCGCTCGAGACTCGCCCGCACGTCCTGTTCCCAGGCATCGGATAGCGAGCTCTGCGGGAAGCGCTGCATCCACAAGCGCTGGAAGTCGTCGAAGACGCTCATGGTGACCAGGTGGTGCTCCTCCTTCTCCTTCTTTTCCTCCTCCTCCTTCGATTCTTCTGCTTTTGCCTGCACTTATTCCTCACTCCAGAGATGCGGTTTCCGATGATGCTATATATTAATGATGATAATTCCTCGAGATGATGACGAAGAGAGGGCGAGGTTGCCTTTTATGTAACAACGAGCACCAGTTGTGCGTTGTCGCCTTCACCGCCTGCAAGAGTGTGTGTGAGTTTCAGTATCTGTGTGTCTTTTTGTCTTATTTTTTCTTGTTAATTTTTCTGTGTGCGTCACAGTTGAAGACTTGAAATCTTGAATATCCTTGCGTGTGGGCAGCCAAGACAGCCGCACAGCCACAGCCAAAAACAACAACAACGAGAGCAAGAGCACCTCGATGAGAAGTGTTCTTTGAGGGCCCTTTGTTTTACTAGGGGGAACAGAATTGGGATTGTGGTGCACTGAACTACTAGTAACTTGGGTAGCAAATCCTTTTAAAAGTTTAAAACTTTGAGTTTATGAGAAATTCTAGGGATACAACAAGGTATCTGAGAGATAATTAAATAATCTTTAAAAAAAACAGAATACCTGTTAAAATATTAAACTTCCTAATACTTAAAATCCTATCTAAACGGTAGTTTTTATATATTTTAAATCCTTTTTAATTTGTTATTAAAATAAAAATATATATAAAATGAGAATTTAATTAAAGAACTTCTTCTAAACTTCTAAAGAACATTTAGTTTTTTTCTTTATTTTTATGAAACATCTTTGCTCAAGATATTGTAAAAACTTAAGCTTATCACTAAGTTATGAATCCTGATAGCAAAAGGGATATATATAGTAATATCAGTTTAAATATTTACATAAATAATCTTGTAAAGTTTATCTTTATTGGCTTTTTGCGATTGCAATATGTATGTTTTAACCCTAGACTGAAATTTTACAGCTTTTATTGGGAAAATTTATAATTTTTACTATTTTAGAGAAAGATTTTTGAATTCTTGAAAATAAAATAATCCAATTTGATTTACAATTTCAAAGAAGCGGTTAAATAATTTGCCCAATTGGATTTCGAGTTCGAATCGAGCGGTTAAATAACCGGTTGCACTTGCACTTGTGTTTGTTTTTGTGGTTTTTTGTTGTTGTTTTTCCAGTTGCAGATGCTCTTTTTGTTGTTGTTGTGCTTTTGCCCTTTCAAAAGGCCTTAGTATGCGTGCGTTTTTTTCGCTGCCGTGCAACATTGTTGTTTTCTTTAATTTTTTTCGCCTTTTTGCCAAGGCCGAAACTGTTTTTTTCTGGTCTTTTGTTTTTGCAATGTTTTTTGTTTTTGTTGTGGAGGCGCAGACGCAATGAATTTTCTTAGAGATTTTCTCGTTTTTCGGTTTTTATCAAAACGACAACAAAAGCGTCGCACACACCCACACACGCACACACAAAGAGCAGCGCACACCGACACGGAAAAAGAGCGAGATTTCTATTCCTTTAACAATTGTTGTTGTTGTTAGTTTTAGGTTGTTGTTTTTCTCCTCTTCTTCTTCTCTTTTTTCGAGAGACAAAATCAGTGGGCGTTGCAGCCTCAAAAAAAAAGAAGTAAATAAAAAAGACACTGCACTCGAAAAAAAACGTTGTGCTTTTACAACGTACACACATTTGCACAGGTATCCTTGTATTATCTTTTACCGTTTGCCATTCCAATTAGTTTTCGCTTAGAAAAAATCCACATATATATATTTCACTCTTGGGCAAACACACAAACACATTTGCATATGTGCAGCACTAACGCGCTGCATTGGTGTGGGTAAAAACTCGGCTTTGGTTTTTCGGCTGCGTTTTCAATTCGCATTTCCCCGTCGCTTTCCCAGCCGCCACTCACGTTTCATTTTCCGCCACGATTTTCATTCACTATTTTCACGATACACTTTCACATTGATTGGATATTGAACATATATACACTACACATAAATATCCCAGCCGATTTTATATTACAAAAAAAACGATTTCATTTCGTTGGCGATTGCGATGGCAGCAAGTATCGATACTAAATCGGTGCAGGAGCGACGGGCGATATTAGAATCGATAACGCAGCAATGTGATATATCGATAGTGTATTTGAATTATTTTCCAAGATTAGTTTTAAACTTTCTTTTAAATATTATTATATTGATTATTATTATATTGATTAATCAATGCTAATAAGAGCGGTATATTTAGTCGATATATAATATCGGAATTTTCTGGCGTTGCCAGAATTCGTAAGCCTTTATCCGTTATTTAATTCAAATGCCTAATTTAAAAAGTAATACTAAAAATCCAAGAGAATTCCCCCAAGATACACAATATCTATATTTATTCGCCAAGTACAAGGTCAAAGTCCAGCAGACTTGTTTCCTTATCGAGCCCTGTTATTGCTCATTGATATTAATTAGTTTTTCCAGCACGGCACCCTATTTTTAGCCGCGAAAAACATTCCAGATTGACCTTAAATCGGCTTATCGCCACCTGCCAGATATAAATTAATATAATATGATTCCGTTTCTTTGGTTTTTGCCGGCCTCTTAGTCAGCCCGAAACTTTCTATTTCTGACGTAGCCGCGGATTTGGATACGGATTTTGCTTTTGATTTCGGTGGTCTCTTGTCTTATCGCCCATTGAAAACCCAGATAACCGGATGGATATATAAGGCGCTCGTTGCCGTCCGATGGCCATTTAATTAATTCCGGCCTCGGCGATTTTGCTGTACTTTTTTTTACCCGTTCCAATTTAATTTAAGTTCGTAGTCTTAAGGATACTCACACACAAAATGCTGTAAGTACGGGGTTGGTAGAGTCAGTGAAGGGATAATATAAATTTAAAGAACTTTTCCAAGAACTAAAATCTTTTTTTGTTCATAAAAAAATAAATTATAGTTCTTGGTCTTCAAAAAGATTTAGGAAAAGCTTTTCCTAGAAAATGTATATATTTTTTGATAAAAAAAAAATGTCTTAAGGATACTCACACACATAGTGTTGTAAGTACAGGGTTAGTAAAGTCAGTAAAAGGGTGATTTTTAAATCTTTCCAAAAATTAAAATCGTTTTTTTTTATAAAAAATAAAATTCTTAATATAAAGTTCTTAAAATAAATCCTTAAAATAAATTCTTGAAATAAATTCTTGAAATAAATTCTTCATATAAATTCTTAAAATAAATTCTTAAAATAAATTTTTAAAATAAATTCTTAAAATAAATTCTTAAAATAAATTCTTAACATAAATTCCTAAAATAAATTCAGGGAAAGCGTTTCTAAGAAAATGTATATATTTTTGATAAAAATAAATGTCCGGGAATAAAAATATCCATAAATTTTTCGAAAAACTGAAATAGTTATTAGGTATTCAAAATTAAATTTCATTCTTTTGATGAGAGAAAACTTTCTTAGAAAAGGCAGTGGATAGAAAATTTATATATTTTTGATAAAAAAAATGTCCAGGAATAAAAAACCCCCATAAAATGTAGTAAACTAAGCTTTAGATCGCAGCACCCCTTGGTATTCCCACAGATATTCAAAAAATAAAACCGATATACCATGTTGTATGGGGAGCTGTTCGACGCCTTTGGTGACCTATTAGTCGGGTACGGTGACCTATTAGATGGCAAGTGTCCCCCCATCCCCGTTTAGATAGCACTTACCAGCCCGAAAAACGATCCCTTTCCGAGCTAACCATGAGTAATCCCTTCCTCGTTTTTACAGATGCTGCAAGAAGTATGCCGTCTGCTGGATCATCCTGGTGGTGGCCGCCGTGGGCGTCACTTTGGGCCTGGTCTTCGGGCTGCGGGACAAGGCGGAGGAGCCGCGTCGCATGGGCGCCGTTGCCTCGAACGGCGTGGGATGCGCCGAGGTGGGCGGGACCATGTTGGATATCGGAGGATCGGCGGCGGATGCGGCCATAGCCACCATGTTGTGCGAGGGCGTCATGCTGCCGCACAGCTTGGGCGTGGGCGGTGGCTTTGTGGCCACCATTTACTCCAAGGAGCTGGATCACAAGGAGACGCTGATTGCCCGCGAAACTGCGCCGGCGGCGGCCACGCAGGACATGTTCGTGGGCAAGGAGATCACGGGAGCTCTCTCGTGCGCCGTTCCCAGCGAGATCTATGGCTACTCCAAGCTGCACACAAAGTACGGCAGACTGCCGTGGAAGACGCTCTTCCAGCCGACCATCGATCTCTGCCGTCACGGCATCCTGGTCTCCAGATATCTGGCGGGGGTCCTGCAGCGCGAGGAGGAGCGCATCCGCAGCGAACCGTCCATGGCCGAGATCTTTGTTAACCCGAAAACCGATGAGGTCTACAAGGAGGGTGAGGTCATGTACCGTCACACACTGGCTGAAACGCTGGAGATCATCGCCAATGAGGGCGCCCAGGTCATCTATGGCGGGGGCAGGGTGGGCAGGAAACTGGTCGAGGACATCCAGGAGATGGGCGGCATCATTACCGAGGAGGATCTGCAGAAATACGAGTGAGTATAGAGCAATTTACACAGTTTACGAAGGGTGGTGACCCCGAATTTTCCAAAAATGTATCAATTAAAATTAGTAATTAGTCAATTACTCTAGAAATTCATTTACATTTTTCATGGTCTTTTGAAAATGCTATTATTAAACCCTTATTTTTAAGTTTAGAACAAAAGTGGTGACCCCAACCACTCCGAAAATCGATTATAATCAAGAAAATAATATACATTGTTCGTAGTCTTTCGAAATTATATTTATACGCATGAACAAACACCCATTTTTGAGTTTAGAAAAAAAGTGGTGACCCCAATCAATACAAAAACTTGACAATTTAATATGATAAATCTATAATCGATCAAGAAAATAATATACATTGTTCGTAGTCTTTGGAAATTACTTTTTTAAGTATGTATAAAGACTCATTTATGAGTATTAAAAAAAGTGGTGACCCCAACCACTCCAAAAACTTGAGCATTTCATATGATAAATCGATTATAATTAAGATAATAATTTACTTTGTTCGTAGTCTTCCGAAATTACTTTTACACGCATGAATAAACACCAATTTTTGAGTTTAGAAAAAAAGTGGTGACCCCAATCGTTATTATAAATCAATTATTATCGAAAATCGTACGTATTATTTCCCCAAAAAATACCTACTAGTCATTTAAAGCTTAGCTCAGAGATTGGTGACCCAAACGCAACCTAAAAATCAGTTTAAAAACCGACTTCTAAACCCAATCTTTGCAGTGTTCGCTGGGAAATGCCGCTGCACGCTCGCTTTGGGAACTACGATCTGATCACCTCGCCACTGCCCACCAGTGGAGCCGTGCTGACCTTCATCCTGAACGTGATGGAGCCGCTGTACACGACGAATACGGACAGGTACTGGCAGCGATTGATCGAGACCTTCAAGCACGCCTACGGGCATCGCACCAATTTGGGCGACGTCCACTACGAGCCGGATGTGCAGGAGATCTACGAGAATCTGGTGGATCCCAGCTTTGCCGCGGAGATCCGTAAGCTGATCCTGGACGACAGGACCTTCGAGGATATGGGGTATTATGGGGCGAATTTCGCCAACGAAGAGGATCACGGGACGGCGCACATTTCCGTTTTGGCCCCGAATGGCGATGCCATTTCGGTGACGAGCACTATTAATAGTCATTTGGGTGCCAAGGTGAGATCCCGCCAGACGGGTTTCATTCTAAACGACGAGATGGATGACTTTAGCACCCCGGGAAAGATCAATGCCTACGGGATACCCGCCAGTCCGGCGAATTTCATTAAGCCCGGAAAGCGTCCCATGTCCTCCACATGTCCCAGCATCGTTTTGGATTCGCATGGCAATGTTAAGTTGATTGTGGGAGGAGCCGGTGGCTCAAAGATCACCACCTCGGTGGCCCAGACCATTCTGCGTTACTTTGTGTTGAATGAACCGATTGAGAAGGCTGTGAATGCCGGTCGTCTGCATCATCAACTGGCGCCCATGCACATCGACATGGAACCGGATGTGCCCAGGCATACGGTGGCCTATTTGCGGGCCATCGGGCATGATATTAAGTTCCTCGAAGATGACAAGGCCTATTCCGCCCAGACGGCCATCGGAATTTTGGGCGGCGAACCGCATCCCGTCTGCGATCGAAGGAGAAGGGGCAGCGCAGTGGTCGTGGAGCCAGATCGCTTGGATTAGGGAGCTCATCTCATCTGGAATCCTCTCTATAAATATTTTCTGTTCTGTACTCTAAGAATTCGTTTGTAATGCCCTTTTTGTTGTTAACCATTAAAATTGATTGTTTATAGGAATCTCGCTTTATATAGTACATGCTTTTCTTCGACAAGATCTGGGGGTAATGTAACAAATTTCATTTGCAAAGCCGATTTTATAAAATATATATAGGTTCTCTTTTGGGAGATCTCGTTTGTTACCAAAGTATACAAATGCATATATTTAAATGCACTTTATAACAGAAAAGGAAGCTAACGTCGGCAAGTTCAAGTTTATATACCGAAAATTCGAAGAAATCGTAAGTTAAATTTTTTACTTATTTTTCCATTACTTTTTCGATCGATTTCTTACTCTGAAATTATAAAAATAAGCTAATTAAGCAACCAAACGATGTCACATGACCCAGTTTCCGGTCTGTTCATTCCAAATTACAAATATCGGGGTGTTCAATTGAATCTATTAAGGTTTATTTTGGGCCTAACTAAATGTACATGTAAAATTGGATTGGCAAATGAAAAGAAATAAGAAAAAAAGAATACACCAAATATAGGGTAAAAACTGGTTTTGATTTTGAGAATGACACTTTTCAAGGCAACAAAGCGTTTTTTTTTCACAAAGGTTCAAAGCCCTGCGGTCGATTAATTCGACGCATTTCATTTGCATTCTTATGTGAAGCGAAGCAAAAGTGAAATATATATATTTATACCCTTTTCGTTGGTATATTTATAATATTACGACATCGGCTAGCCGAAGTTAGCTTCATTTTCTGTAAGTTTCCGTTTTTAGATAGCAAAAATAGATGATTATAGATGGTCTATATATAGGCGCACATACCGCGTGTGTGTTTTTGTGTATGCTTATGGTAAACTAGGGCACATAACTAACTAAACAATATCTCCAGATATATATATATATATGTAGGTAAATAAACTCAACAGGCACAGCTCCTGGATTCAGCATCGGATATTTGAGATTTGCAGGACAGCGAACTAATCATCGTCGTCGTCGTCGATGCGCTTGCATCGCTTTTTGGCCATTTTTTGCTTCTTGTGCGCCGCCTCCATGCGCATATCCTCCAGATCCTCCTGCATTCCCAGCTTCTTGCTGATGAACTCCTCGCGCTGCATTTGCGCAAAGCTGGACTCCATTCCCCGGTCATCGTCGTCCAGTCCGCGATATCGCCGCTTATCATAGCCGAAAATGTCGCGAATGTGCGACGATATATCCTCTTCGCAGTCGCCATCATCGATGAAGTCGTCCAGCTCCGAATCGTACTCGTCCTCATCCTCGTCGTCGTAAATGCGTCCTAAAAAATGGGAAATATATTAATTAAAATCTAAGATTTATGCTGATTCTACTTACTTTTATTGCCCGGCTGCTCTTGTGGTTTCCGTCTCTTGACATCCGCTGGCGGGAATTGCCTGCCGCCCGAGGATCTCTGGACATCCGCTGGTGGAAACTGCCTGCCGCTTGAGGATCTCTGCACATCTGCTGGCGGAAATGGTCGCGTTTTGCCCGCCGGAGCAGCTGGACGAGCAGCAGGAGCAGCAGCAGGTCGATCCCTGGGTGGAAACTCCCGCACAGCTCCGTTTTTAATGGCCGCCGCATAGGGATTTTTGGAGGGAGTTGGAGCGGTCGCTTTACTAGAACTGCTGGAGCTGCTTTTACCCGCCGCCGCTGCGGATGCAGTTACTCCTGGCTTAGCGGAGGGAGCTGTTTTACTAGCGGCGACGGCGGGTTTTGTACTTGAGGCGGGACTGCGGTTGCTAGAGGAATGGGAATTGTAACTAGAGGAGCTAGAGGAGCTGGAGCTGCCCTTCGCTGGCGCTGCTGAGGGTTTTTTGAAGCCATCACTGGGGGGATTCG
Organism: Drosophila takahashii; assembly: GCF_030179915.1. Taxonomy (NCBI): domain Eukaryota; kingdom Metazoa; phylum Arthropoda; class Insecta; order Diptera; family Drosophilidae; genus Drosophila; species Drosophila takahashii. The sequence goes on from NC_091683.1 coordinate 11,020,435, forward strand.
TCGCCGGCTTCCCTTGATTCAGCTTGGGTATGCGTCCGTTGGGCTCCATGCGATTGGTTGCGGCTTTGGCTGGCTCCGCTTCCCGCATCTTGTCGCGCAGGGCGCGCTGCTCCTTCAGCCGCTGTCGCTCCTCCATTTCGCGCTTCTCCCTGGCGGACAGCAGGCGCTCCGTTTCCTTCTTCTTTTCGGGTTCAAAAACGACCGGTTCATGTTGCTTCTTCTCGGCCAGGCGAAGCAGGGCCTGGAAATCCATGGGCGGCGGCTGAGCTGGTCGCTTCACCTTGGCCCTGCGCTGCTCCTCCTCCAGCCGCTTCTTGCGCTCCTCCTCCCGCCGCTCGGCCTCCGGATCGTACAGAGTACGCGAGGTGCTATACGAGCGGGCCACGCTGGGATCCTTGGATTTGGAGGAGGAGCTGCTGGAAGAGGGAGTGCTATTGCTGCTCCTCTGACGCGTGTGACTCCTGGCCTCCTCCCTTTCCCTGGTGATGGCCGCCTTGACGCGCTCCTTGGTCCCCGAGAGATCTCGCAGGGATTGCGGTCGGCTGGGCGCAAAGCCCTTGTCCTCCTGCACATCGCGCACCTTCTCGATGTACTTTTCGTAGAAGGCATTCGCCTCGTTGGACACATAGCCATAGTCATCGCCCTGCCCTTCGCCCGCCTCGTGGGCAGCGTCTCCTCCATCGCCGCCCCCATCCTTGGCATCCTCCAGCACCGACTTATTCGCCGACTTGGTCACCTTGAGCATTTTCCTTATCTTATTTTTGGACTTTTCGTCCCTTTTGGCCATCAGCTCGTTGAGCTTCTGGCGCTCCTCGCGCTTTCGCTCCGCCTCCTCGGCCTCCTTCTTGCGCAGGAACTTCTGGATGTTGTTGGACAGCTGCTTGGACTCCTTGGACTCCTTCTTGGGCGGCGCATACTTGGTGCTGTAGTATTTGCCCTGCCCGGTGGCCTGAAAAGGGTAAAAACATGGTTTAAAGATGATGGGTTTCCATCTGGTTTTTTGGGGTCATCTATTCAGGAGGTTCCTCTGCTGCTTCCTGGGCGCCCGGGGGGGTTGTGCCCCTCTTGGACAGCTGGCTACCCACCTCGTCCTTGGTGGCCGCATCGTTTTTCTTCTTCGCGTAGTGCAGCAGCGCCCCGAAATCCATTTCGTCGTATCCGTGTCACAAAATTATTTCCCTTTTATTTTGGCTACAGTGTTACCAGATGGTGAAACGGTTTTAAAGCCAATCGATGGCTGGAGTGTCGAATCGATAGTTAGCCCATCGATAGGCGGCCAGGCAGTAGAGTATCAATCGATAACCAGCTGAGGTGGTTGAAAAGAGTATCCGAGTATTTTTAAAAAGCCTTAAATATCTGAATAAACTGCCTGCCGAACGGCCCACGGACCAGCCATGTCCACTGATCCCGACCCGATGGCCAGCGAGTGCAGCAAGTCCGCTAATCCCAGCGCCCAGAGTACCGATAACACCAAGGAATCCTCCTCCGCCGAAGATCTCCTCCAAGTGGAGGCAAACCAGGAGGAATTAGATGCTCCTCCGCCCAAAGACTCCACGGCGGACATGGACATAGACAACGATCTGACCACCAACGAGCGCATGCCCACGGTGGACGAGCTGGAGCAGCCGAAGGAGACCAAGGCGAAGCCATTGGAGGTCAAGGAGGAGGAGGAGGTGGATAACCTGGAGCAAAAGCCACTGGAACCCCCGCCCAGTCCACCCGCAGCCATTAAAATCGAAGACGAGGAGGACAACAAGCCACTGAAGCCAGCGCAGCAATCCTCCCAAGAGGAAATCCCGCCCAGCTCCCCGGAGGCGGCGGCGGCACCAGCACCGCTGAATCCCAGCCCCCGGCCAGCTGGCAAGATCACGCGCAGCAGCCTAAATGGCACCGGCAACCCACGGGCCACGCCCACCATCATGAAGCGGCTGCGGAAGAGCACGCGCTTCAAGGCCAAGCAGACGGGCAAGGGAATCTCCGGCAACAGAGAGTCCAATGGGCACAACAATGGTCCCAATGGCAGCAGTTCCATTCACCTAGCAGGAGCCGGTGCCCATCCCAGTAACACCAATAAGCACGGCAAATCAGGAACAGCGGGTTCGGGAGCAGGAGGAGCCGCAGGAGCGAGGAATCGCCGCTCGCTGTTCAAGCGGCCGGCACAGAAAACCCCAAAGGTGCAGGCCTGCACGCGGTTCGTAAAGAGCGTCTTCTACAAAGGCAGCTACATGCAGATCGGGGATATCGTGAGCATCGTGGACGGGGAACAGAATCTGTACTATGCCCAAATACGCGGACTGCTCGTGGACGCCTACTGCGAGAAGTCGGCCTTTCTCACCTGGCTGATTCCCACCCAGGATAGCCCCGATCCCCAGGAGGGCTTTGATCCGGCCACCTACCTGATTGGTAATCATATTATATTAAATTATTCGATATAGCCATGTCTGTCTGTCCGTTGAGATCTCGGAAACTACAAAAGCCAGAAGGTTGAGGATTTCCACACATATTCTTGGCCTTCCTACGCAGCGCAAGTTTATTTCAGCCGAGCGCCACGCCCATTCTAACGCCCACAATCGCCCACTAACGACTTTAAAGATTTCCGAGAAGTATAAATGCTATTTTGTTGTGTATATTTATACCTATTCAAAAGTAGAAGACATTTTTCTAGTCGGACCATTTATTAAAAAGTTATACGCAATCAAAAAATTTTATATATCCATCTCCCTCGCACTCCCTTTAGCCGAGTGACGGGTATTAGATAGTCGGGACACAAACCCGACTATAGCGTTCTCTTTTGTTATATTTATACTTATAATCCCCTGTTTTTAGGACCCGATGAGGAGCTATCGCGAAAGCTGTGCTATCTGGAGTTCGTGATGCATGCGCCCAGCAATTACTACTTCGATCGCAGCACCCCATTCCCGCTGCCCGATGTGGATGAGTATACCGCCCAGAGATCGGGCGGTTATATATGGACGCGACTGCCGGTGGTGAAAAGGGAGAAGGGCGGCGGACACAAGGCGGGCGGAGGAGGAGGCGGAGGAGCCTCCTAGCAGGAGAGACGGCCCAAGGGCAAAATTAAGAAGATAAAGGCCAGAACTCTGGCTCTGAATTTGAATAATCTTATTTATTGAGTGGAAAATATAGAAAAGCGTCCAGAGGAACTCAATGTTTTACTTTTAAATTTGTATTGTATAGAGCCAGATTTTAAAGATTACTTCACAATACTCGAGAATCATCCAGATTTGATGAATATATTCTATAAGGAATCCTAATACTTTATTAAACAAGCTAATATTAGTACTCTAAGCTATTTTACTCCTATTAAATGGGACACTATGTATTCTAATTCGAAAATTACTTAGGATACTGTAGATTAAGAAAATATATTGGAATTTTTTAGATATAAATGTACAAATAAAATATAACTTTTTGAAATCTATAAATTTAGAAGAATTTTCATCCTAATTATTTTAATTTATTATAATTAATATTACTAATAATTTTAAAAAATTAAAAACTTAAAAAATAAACGGGTATCGAATAGATATCAACTTGTATCCAAATATCGAATAGCTAACACTTGCAGCCGACGGTCACACCGGCAGGCACACCATTTTCGATAGACTGCTCCTATCGAAACGGAACTGGCAAAAAACGCGAAATAATTGCAATAAATTGCAAATTCTCAGGAAACCGGAACAAACAGGCAAAACCGCGACAATGGAGGTGGACGAGGAAGAGTTCGAGGTGCCGTCGAGCAGCAGCAAGGGCGAGAAGAAGCGCTTCGAGGTGAAGAAGGTAGGTTGTCGTTGAGTCGAGCAAAATGGCTGGGTCATTGGCATTGGAAATATATATTCTCTTCTCTTCTCTTTCCCCTAAAAAAAATAACATGTAATAATTAACAGTGGAACGCCGTGGCTTTGTGGGCCTGGGGTGAGTTAAAATAAAGCACTGGAATAATCAAGGAATAATCAATTAACCGATAACAATCCTTTCCAGACATCGTGGTCGACAATTGCGCCATTTGCCGCAACCACATCATGGATCTGTGCATCGAGTGCCAGGCGAACCAGGCGTCCGCCACCAGCGAGGAGTGCACCGTGGCCTGGGGCGTCTGCAACCACGCCTTCCACTTCCACTGCATCTCCCGCTGGCTGAAGACCCGCCAGGTCTGCCCGCTGGACAACCGCGAGTGGGACTTCCAGAAGTACGGCCACTAAATCGGCAGTCGGAAATTGGAAATTGGAATTCCAGGATAACCAGTTGGAGCAGCGCATCAACCTCACCCACACACATCCATAAACTCCCCCCAACTCAAAAGCCTGCTTCATCGGAACACTTAAATCATATAATACCTTCTTAGATCTTAAGCGAATGGGCCAAGTCGCGAGAATTGGCAACGATCTTCGGGACGCGCAGAGTTCCAGTTGCCAATTCCAACGATTACCAGCCAACAAACAGACCTTTTTGTAACGCAAGAAATAAAAGCTGTAGAAGATGGAGAAGACTACCCGCGTATAACTTTCGCTTGAAATGAGGAATACCCATGAATCATAGGGTTCTTAAAATCATTCACTGAAGAACTGGCTTAAAACAAGAAATATTTTATATTTCTCTTATATTTTTTCTGGCTAATTTAAAATATTCCCAATATCCATTTTTATAAAATAGTTAAATAGTTGACCTTCAGGATGGAGAGATATATTTGCCAATTCCCTCGATTACCACCCAAAAAACAGACCTATTTGCATACCTTTCGGTTCTGAAAAAGGTACATGTAGAATTTGAAGAGATAATCGCATATTCTCGTATATTTCAACTTTATACTGGCTAATTGAGAATATTTTTACCTTGTAAAACCTTTTATCCTAATATATATTTTATAAAATGGTTAGATAGTTGAGGTTCCTTTTAAAAAACCTAAAAAATTGTAATAGAAAAACTTTAGAAACAGATAAAATAGCTTGAAATGAGGAATATCCATGAATTCTAGGAATCAAATAATAGCAAATTCTCTTATATTTCAACTTTATACTAATTGAGAATATTATTACCTGGTAAAACCATATATCCTGATATCGGTTTTATAGGATAGTTAGATTTTCGCTTCCTTTCAAAAATTCTCAAGAATTCCAATAGAAAAACTTCAACACCAAACCCAACCATCAAAAAAACTATGCTGTGTGCAAGACCACAAAAATCACATCAATATTTTCACATAAAAATAAAAATATAAAAAGCTTTGTTTGTGATTCGCCGGAAGTCCTTTGTTCAACACATGTATCATGGAATGGGGAAAAAATCGACGTGAGTGATGAGGAAATCAACTGTTGATTTGGAAGAAGAAAAAACCATGCATTTGTAAAAACTAAATGTTCTTTTTTAGTTTATTATGAATGTTTTGCGGCCGTGGCTGCCGAAATTGTTGTTGGTGGCTTACAAAATAATACACAGTAGTTACACATATGAATAAAGTATATATAATATATATTGAATATGATTAATGTATAATTATATATGCTAGCAACTAAACTTATAGGTAAACAAAAAATAATCATATCGTAAAAAATCATATATTTATATTTATTACTATAGGTAATAAAAAATATAATCAAATCGGTGTTTGTGTGTGTGTGTGTGGGCCAAGTACATTTCGTGTGAGTGTGTGTGAGGTTGATTTAGCTTTAAGTTTTCCAAAACTAAACTTCAACGAAATTTTGGATGAAATGTTTTTGGGGATGATAACAGAATGATGCGAGCTGATTGGATTGGGTTGGATCGAAAACCATATAATATATGTATTGTAAAGCAGAGTACTTGGATCAATCACCATTTTTGTTTTCAAATTGTTTTTAGCAGTTTTATTTGTATGTTCGGTTTAATCATTTTTCGCTTTCGCTGGCTTTATAATTTAATTCTCCGCTTTGTTTTTGTTTATATACATTGTATTCTGTTAGGTGAAAATTTATGATTTGCTAAGTTTCGCTTTATCCCCTTTTCTTCTACTATTTTCGATTTGTTATTAATATTAAATTTGTTGTATATATATATATACTATATATATATATTTAATTACTTAATTGAGTTGTTTATATATTGCTGTTCTTGTTGTTGCTGCTGCTGCTGCACTATTGTTTTGTTGTTGGCTTTTGTGGGATTTTTCTAAAGTATCCTTTATATATTTATTTTTGTAAATATAAGGTTGTTTTTTTTTCTTTATATAAGGCGTCTAAAACCGCTGCTAATTGCGTTGTTGTGTCTGTGTGCATTGTTAAATCCTTCCACATTTCATTTTGTTTATTGTTTTGAATAATGAATGGCTGGTTTGGGGGACTCCTGGGCTCACTGATCATCCTGATCCTGATCCTGCTGGCTGTTATTTCTCAACTGTACATGATTTGTATGCGATTTAACTCTATTCTTAGCTTTTTAACTATCAAATTGCTGCTGCTGCTGCTGGTGTTGCTGTTGCCGCTGAAGATGTTGCTGCTGCCGCTGCTGCTGTTCGTTTTGCTGGTGGCGTTGCTGCTGCTGCTGCTGTTCCTCCTCTGGCTGCCGTCGCACTTTTCCGACCTTTTCCTACTCCTAAGCCTTAAATTTCCACCTGCAAAAAGAAAAGCACACCAAACAACACACAACACACACGCACAACATGCAACGCGAACACAAAATAAAAATGTAGAGAAAAACGGGGGGAGCAATCACAAAGAGAAAAAAGAGAGAAATAGAAAAAGAAAGCGAAAAAAAAATCAATTTATAATCAGGTATATATATATATATCCGGATTCGATTTGTCAGCCTGTTTTCTAGTTAGCTTCCTGAATATATATATGGGTATATAGGAAAAAGGATCTACTTGGACTAAGATCTTAAACTAGGGTTCTTCTATGGGAAGTGTGTGTGTTGTTTCACAGGATCATCAGCAGCAGCAGCAGAGGCAACGACGCCAGCAGCGCAGCGATCCTTCCATATTCTCCTGGTTTCTCCTCCTGGTTTCTCATCCTCTTCTCTTGGCAATGGCAGCTGTGCTTAGTCAATTTGCTTGGAGATCAGTCGTTGGTTATTTCTGGCCATGATGGTTGTTATGATGATGATTCGGCGCATTCGAAGTGGCTGTGGATGTGGTTACCACTCCCTTTTGCTGGCTAATCCCCGGCGGCTGGTTCTGCAAACTAGCAAAACTTGTGGGCGCCAGGAGAGCGCAGGTGCCGAAAGTGTGCTTGGGCATGCTCATGAATCCAGCAGCTGCTCCTCCTCCTCCTCCTCCTCCACTGCTGCTGCTCACAATGGCCTGTCCTTGGCCAGGACTCGAGGTCCCGGAAAACTTGCCCAGCTGATAGTAGTGCATCGCATACGAATCCTCGCCTTGCTTGCCATTCGGAAAATAGCTATTGCTGTTCGTCGTCGATGTGCAGGCCGATTGAAAGGAGCTGCTGGTCGTGGATGAGGGTGATTGGGCTGCAATCGTAGTGGCACCCACTGTGGAGGAGGAGTCCACTGCCTCTCCTCCGGTTCCTCCTCCTCCTGATGAACTATTTGTACTGCTGGAGGAGGTATTCACCGTCAAACTGGTGCTGCTGGCATACGAGACATTGAAGGACTCATCACCACCTCCTCCGCTGCTGTTCAAGTCCTCTCCCTCTGCTGCTCCTCCTGCTGCTGGTGGAATGTCTATGGTGTGGGATTCATTGCCAAAGATCAAGCGTAGTCGCTTCTTTTGCGGCGTGCCATATACACTACTGCTGCTCGGCGCCGGCGATCTGCGTTGGCTGCTCCTGCTACGGCTGCGCTGTTTCTTTCGCTGCTTCTTGCTGGGCAGCAGCTGTTGCTCTTCTTTTAGAGGCGGCGGTGGTGGCTCCTCCTCCTCTGGCTCTTCATCTTCTTCCTGCTCCTCCTGCTCATCGTCTTCCTCCTCATCCTCCTCATCATCGTTGCCATGCTCGGAAATGCCCTCCATGCGCAGAATCTCGTACTCAATGCCATTCGAACTGCTGTTGGTGAGATTTAGCGCAGCTCCCTCTCCTGCTGCTCCAGCTCCTCCGCCTCCTAATCCTCCTCCGCGATGAGAGGAAGAGGCATTGCGGCCGCCGTTGCTTAGACTCGTGCCGAGCTCAATAACTTCGTCGAGGATGGGTGAACGTTTCATGCGCAGCGTTAGCTTTAATCGGCGCTCTGGTGTCTTTAGCAGGGGTTCCACATTACTGATGGTTGAGGTGGCTGTAGCTTCTCCTGCCGCCGCCTGCGTTGCCCTCTTGCGCTGCCCGCCGCCCCCGGAACCCGTTGAGAATCCGCCGAGAGCCTCGCAATGGATGCTCTGCGCCGCTGCCAAGGCGGCTGCCCTGCGACTTCGCTTCTGTTTGACCACCGGCGGTGTGGGTCCTTCGTTTTCTGCTTTCTTTTGCTGATCCAAATCGGGATCGAAGCTGGCCAAAAGGTTCTTCTTGTAGGCGGGACTCTGGCTGCGACGCGTTGCCTGCTGCTGTTGCTGATTTTGCTGATTTTCTGTGGATGTGGATGTGGATGAGGGTGTGGACGAGGCCTCACTTGGTGCTGGCTTCTTCGATTTAACACTAAGTCTACCGCTAAGATTAGAATTATGATTAATTCTACTGCTATTATTACAATTATGATTATTACAATTTGTAATCGTTGTGGTTGCTTTGCTGCTGCTGCTGCTGTTTGTTGTTGTTGTGGTTGCAATGTTATTGTTATGGGCAGTGGCTAATCTGGCTACCAATGCTCCTCCTCCTCCTCTTCCCGCACTATTTCGCGTCACACGCTTCTCCTGCTGCTGCTCCTGCTTCTCCACCGGATGTGCCTGCTCCTCCTCCGCCAACTGATGCTGATTCTGCTCCCTCTTCTGCTGCTGATCGCTGCTGGTGTCGCTGCTCTCGCCATCCGTGAGCTTCTCCTTCTGGCGTTCACTGCGTCTCAGCTGGCGCTGCTGTCGCTGTTGCATGGCGGCAATGGCCATCTGGGCGGGCTTGCAACGTGGCACCAGGACAACAGGCGCCTTGGTGGGCAGCGGAATACTAGTGGCCACCACCACGGGCACCGCCTCATCCGTGGAGGCTGTGGAGATGCTGCTGCTGGTGCTATTCACACGCATCGATTTGCGCAGACTGCTGGAGCGATTGCCATTAACCTCGGAGCCCGCTCCGCCGGCCACTGCTGTTCCTCCTCCTGTTCCTGCTACTGATCCTCCTGCTCCTCCTGGCTTTTGCATGGCTGCCAATTGCTGAACAGCCGCTGTGGCCTCGGCTCCTGTACTCGCATGCTGGCCATGATTGTGGTGATGGTGATGATGATGATGGTGGTGATGGAAATGATGCTGATGATGGTGCTGCTGCTGGTAGGCTGCATTGGCCATTATCATCTCGGCATCGTACTTGGTCATGCCCTTTTGGCGCAGCTCCTTCATGGTCAGCGGGGAGACGACAACATTCGGTAGTTTCTTTTCGAGCAGCGAAACGGGTGCAGTTACAGTGAGCTCCTTGCTTCCGCCAGCTGATGGCTGTGATGGCACTGCAGGCACAGAAGCTCCTCCTGCAGCTGCTCCTCCTCCAGAAACCACCGCCAATCCATTTGTGCTGCTACTCTCGCTGGTGCCAGTGGAATCGTTTGTATTGCTATTACTGTTCGACGTGCTGTTCGTCGAATTGGCCCGGCTCTTGATGCGATTTATCCGATTGTCCGTCTCGCGCAGCCGATAGCCACCGGCATTGTTGCCCGGTCCATTGGTGGTTAGGCCTAATCCCATGCTAAGACCCAACATTAGACCATCATCCTTTCCCGCAAAGGCGCCTGTGCCGCGGCGTTCGCATGTCTCGCACTCGCAATAGCGATTCGAGTCGCCGAAAAAGTCCTCGCCATAGAAACAGGTTATCTCCTCGCCCACCTCGATGTCGCGCAAGACTTTCACGCATGCCGTATCCCTGCCGGTGGCCAGAAACTTGCAGTTGGCGCGACAATCGTGATTAATGTAGGCAGCCGGTCCCAGCCACAATTGGGCGCAATTTTTGCGGCAACTATACATCACGGAAAAGTCATTCTTGCCCGAATGCAAAAGGGCCGCCTCCTCGGCCTCCGTCAGCTCAGCTATGCAGCCCACCAGGCACTCGATCTTGTCGTTCTTCGACCAGCGCTTCGTCGAGCTTATCTTGGCGCCGCGCTGCTCCTCGAGCGAATATCTGTAGCAGGCCTCGATCGCAAAGCCACTGTCCTTGTCGAAAACGCGCAGGTAGCGGACAATCTGCAGGGGGATTAAGGGAGAACTTTATTAATAAGATATATGTATGCCCTTAGAATTAACAAATTAACAAGAAAGGAAGTTTATATACCCTTGCAGATAATTTTTACTAATTTACAAATCACAAAAATGTTAAAATTCCTAGTATTTGTGATTAATTTAACGATCTTTCCTTTGGCAGCTATATGATTTCGATTTTATTAAAACTAAAAACAAAATTCGGAAAGAGTTATATTCCAAAGTAGAAGAAAATACAATAAAAACCAACTAGCTATAATTTATTTCCTATTATTTTCCCATTAATTTTCCGATCTTTCCTATGGCATAAAATTTAATTCTAAATTCAGAATTAGATAAATAATGTTATTTCCAAAAGTAGTAGGTTATATGTTTAAAAACACCCAAGATATAATTTTTTTTAATTTTTTCCCCGATTATTCCTATGGGAGCTATATGATATAGTTGTCCGATTCGCCTCGTTCAGACTTATATACTACCTTCAAAAGAAAGAAGCCTTTTCGGAAAGTTTTAGCCTCATAGCTTTAAAACTGAGAGACTAGTTTGCATAAAAACGGACGGACAAACAAACGGACAAACGGACATGGCTAGATCGACTCGTCTAGTGAAGCTGATCAAGAATATTTATACTTTTTGGGATGTAATACCCTCATAATACTCTGTGCAAGGTTATAATAATAACTATCAACTAAATTATGAAGTATTAAATTATTAAAGTATTAACTTCCGCACTTACATGATCATGCAGCCGCTTGGTGGCTATCTTGTTCTTGTTCTTGAGATGACGCGGTATCCAGGGACCATCGTAGATCCGCTGAATGGCCACATCGTAGTTTTGCGTGTGAATAAAGTCATCCACAATGGCCTTCAGCTGCTGCGTGTCCACCTTCAAGGGGCGAAAGCGTATGTTCATCTTGTGGGTCTGGAAACCCAAATGCGGATCGAGGATCAGCGATGTGGCCAGGTCATCGTTCTCGGAGAGTTCACGCGGCGACATCCCAGTGGATTGCGAGAGGCGGCTGACGGCGCTGCCGTTGCAGCCATTGAGTCCACTGACCACCGATCCTGATGAGGCTCCTCCTCCTCCTCCACTGCCATTCGACTGATGGTGGTGGCTGCTGGGATGCTGATTCGCCTGCTGATAGTGGGGGGTATGAGGATCATGGTGGTGCTGATTCGCCTGGTGGTGCGCAGATGGCGGGGCGGATGGCGGTGGGCCATGACCCTTGTGGGACATGGACGACAACAGAGCCGCAGCCGCAGTCGCCGTCGACGTGGAATTGGAATTGGTGGCTAGTGAAGACGTTGCGCTGGTGGTGCTGCTGGCCGAAGCGGTGGAACCACCGCCGTTTGAGCCACTGGAGCTGCTGCTGTTTGTAAATCTGCTGCCAGTTTCACCGCGCCGCGTGTGATTCGAGCCGACGACCATTCTGCAGGACAGTCTGTAAGAAAAAAAAAAATTTTATTACAAAAATTTGTTAAAAAAATTTTTTTTTCATATATATTTTAAGAATGATTTAAGAAAGTCGAAAGCCAAAATTACGTTAAAAATTATTTGTCAATTTAATTTTTATGTTCTATTGGTCACATGCTATTTCAAGTATAGAAAAACATTCAAAATCTTAAAATTCGGAAACCGGCAAATATCAGCTGTTTTTGAATTCAAATCGCTAAGAACCGCAAACTGTTTTTCGCTTATCTGGCAACGCCGCTGTTCTTGGGTTACATGGCTGAGAGCGAGATGGCAATACGATTTCCAGGACTAGGACAAGTGCAAAAGTATTCGCACAGACACAATCCTTCCCTTTCTATCTCTCTCTCTCTCGCGACAAAGGATAGTTTTGCAAATGTTTAATCAGCACAAAACAGCTGTTTTTGCACAATAAAATTTGTGCTATATTTTTCACTTATCTCGTTCTGCTCAAATTTATGGGCATAATTTTATTTTTACTCATACGGCTTCGCGAGAGGGAGAGAGAAGGGGAGTGTAACTGAGGTCGTCGACAGACATCCCTCCCGCTCGCACTCGTTCCAGGCTCTTCAAGCACACGCACACACACGTGCGAAAAAAAAATCAATTAACTTGACAAGCACATGTAAAAAAAAGTATTGATCCACAAAAAAAAACAAAGACAATATGGTAATCCTGGAATATGCAGGCACACACACACACACACTTACTGCAAAAAAAAGTATTGAACGTGTGTGTTGATGTACGAAAAGCAAACAAAAATTGATTATCGATTTGCATGCGCAGCAAAGCGTACTTTTTAATTTAGCATTTTCTTGAAGCTGCGCGGTAGGCGAAACGGCAAACTGCTTTTCTTGCTGGACCATTAAATAAACTAACATAAACACAAGTGGGTGGTGCTGGGAAACATGGCTGGAAATGGGAAATGAATATTTGTTGCTGGCCGAATTGTTCTGAATGGAAATGACTTTTTTTTTGCTTGCAAATTGCTCTCTCAGCTGTTTACAAACGCATACACACACGCACAGGCACACACGCACGCAGGTGAGAGCGAGAGAGCAGCATATGCGCAGTGAGAATGGCAGAAAAAGGGTTGCCAAGCGCAAGAAAGGCTTGCAAATTAAATTAATTAATTAGAAGGGGCGGAAATAAGGGAAAAAATTATGGTTAACTGCGGTTCACCGGGCGGTTGGCTTGATCCAAATCCAAGTTTGCAAACTTCTTTGTTTATAAGAGCATTTTCAGCGATTTGCCAACCCTAGACGCTCGTTACATGGGAACGAAAAATGGCGGCGCCTGTTACACACACACACGCACAGTCCAACACACACACACACACACACTCTGGTGTGCTGTTTTTTTTTTGTTTTTGCACTTTTTTCTCGATATTCGATTTGTTGTAAACATTTACCTTAAAAGAATTATTCACTAAGGCGCTATTGCCTCTCGCTCGCACCCGCAAAACGATGCTTTGTCTGCTGCTGCTGCTGATGCCTCTGTGTGCGTGTGTGTGCGTGCGTCTTTTTCCACGGCTTTTCGTCGAGACACACACATACACAGAGCGATTGGAGTTGGAATTGGTTATCGTTTTGGATGGCTTGGATTTGGCTTTGGCTGCGTATCCAAAATATATCGCCGCTGCTGTGCCAAATCATTTTAGCTCTTGACGCCTTTGTTCCCCAAAAACATCCAAACGCCGTCCATGGCTCTCGCTCTCTGGCTCTGCCTCTCTCTCTTTCGCTCTCTCTCGCTCGCGAGACGCTCCAAAAGTCGCGAGTCGGAAAGGGAATGGGAATCTAGCCCCCTCTCTTTCACGCCTAGAAGCTGCTGCTGCTGCAGCGCACACCAACACACGCACACCCAGACGGATACATATATTCCTGCGGACGAGCGAGGCGAGACGTGTGTACGTGCGTCTGTATGTATGCCTTTTTCTTCACTTCTCCGCTTGTTTTCTTTTCTGCACTTTGCCTCTGCTTCCGTTGCGATTTTGCGATTCTCTTGTAAAAGACCTCTGTGTCGGATCGGTTCTAATTCGGACTTAATTTACAAAATGCGGCTGCTTTTTTTTCCGCGATTTGGTCCCGATTCATTAGAGGTGGCACAACGTCGAGCGATCGATGTTTGGTTGCCTATCGATGGTAAGCCAGATTCCTGAAAATATACTATATACCGAAAAATACTGAAAATACCATAAATAACGTGCGGAGTGTGACACGGCTAAATTAGCAAAGGCACGCACCTATCGCGTGATTTCTGGGCCATCTCTAATAGGGTTGTGAAAATGAATAAAAAAACAACAGCCACTAAACAGAAACGCTTGTGACGAAAAGTGTAGTTTTGATATCACAAATGAAAGAATTTTGGTACTAAAATACTTTTTGCAACTTCATTTCAGATCAGTTTGACTTTTGAAATGTCAAAAATATATTTTAATAATTAGAGATATTCGATATATGAGGGGAAAAATACCACGATATAAAATATCGATATATTGCTAATTTGATATATTTTTCACATCACTAATCTCCAATCGTTGTTCCACCTCTAAGTGCTCTGCATATTTTTTTTCTTCCCGAAACGAATCTTCGATTGTGGCTTATTTTTCATCCCAAAAGGAGCTCCCGTGCAAGTAGTTGCAGTAATTCGAAGACAATACCTTAAGGTAAGTGGCACTTTAAGACGAAGCCCGCGAAAAGCGGGAAAAAGTGCTGTGGGGACAGCGAGGAAAACGCACACACACACACCAGCAGCCCGAACGTGCGTGTGTGTAAGTGCGCATTTCTGGAAAGTGTCGCTGTTTTTTTTTTCTTCATCATTTCGATTATATTTTTGTGCTCATCGTGTTTCAGTTTTGTGTTTTTTTGTTGCACCCAAAGCCCTTCAAAGATTCCTCTAGAAATATCAAGTTAGACTGGTAAATTCAAGTGATTGCCCAAGATTGCAAACAATTTATTTATCAGTATTTGGCGTGAATCACTTTTAATTGCTGGGAAATGCGATATAAAAACAAACCGTTTCCACTAAAAAACATTTCTCAGTTTGTACTCAAGTACAAATGTTGTACCAAAGTTTGTCATTCAGTTCTGTACCTAACCGTTTCGAGGAAGAGGGAACACAAAGAACGGTTTATTTACCCATTTCGAATCGGTGCTGTGAACTTGTACCTCATTTTTGTTTAGTGTACCTACATTTTTCCTGGAAAGGAAAACCGAAAAATGTCCATTATCCATTTTATAAACCCTTGTGAACCATTTCTGTACCTATTCTGTACCTTTATATTTTTTTTTAATAAACCGGTAAAAATTTCTGCTTAGTGCACCTATAAATCCTTGTAAACCATTTATGTACCTAATATTCGTTAAAAAAAACCGGTAAAAAAACGCAAAAAAATTGTTGTTTTAAATTTACCTAATTTTTGTTTAGTGTCCATACATCCATTTTATAAACCCCTGTAAACCATTTTTCTTCTCATGTATTTTGTACCTAATATTTGTTTTCAAAATAAACCGGTAAAAACCGCAAAAAAATTGTTTTAAATGTATAAACCAATTTTGTACCGTTTCTAGAAAAAGCGATAAAAAAATAAGCAATATGCCCAGCATCAAGTTGCAATCTTCGGACGAGGAGATCTTCGACACGGACATCCAGATCGCCAAGTGCTCGGGGACCATCAAGACCATGCTGGAGGATTGCGGCATGGAGGACGACGAGAATGCCATTGTGCCGCTGCCCAATGTGAACTCGACGATCCTCCGCAAAGTGCTCACCTGGGCCCACTACCACAAGGACGATCCCCAGCCGACGGAGGACGATGAGAGCAAGGAGAAGCGCACCGACGACATCATCTCCTGGGATGCCGACTTCCTCAAGGTCGATCAGGGCACCCTGTTCGAGCTCATCCTGGCGGCCAACTATCTGGACATCAAGGGACTGCTCGAGCTCACCTGCAAGACGGTGGCCAACATGATCAAGGGCAAGACTCCCGAGGAGATCCGCAAGACCTTCAACATCAAGAAGGACTTTACGCCCGCCGAGGAGGAGCAGGTGCGCAAGGAGAACGAGTGGTGCGAGGAGAAGTAGACCGCTCTCGACCAGGATCAAGTTATAAAGCAGGAGGAGGAGGAAGACAGCAGACGGATGCAGATGCGAAGCAGACATGGAGTCATGCCGATGCCGCATTGGAGCTTTATTTAGTTGCTACTCTCATTTCACATTTTTTTTTGTTCTCTACCCTGAAAGACCCTCATTTTGAATTTGAATAACTGAACGGGCTTGATGTGATTCACGGGGTTATTCGTTCTATGCGAAAATGCATAACTCTATGTAGCCTACATATATGAATAAGAACACTATGATTTCACCTTAATAAATATGTACTACCCAAACACACAAAACAACTGGCAATTTTGTGGGATTACCCGTTTTCTGTTTAGCTGCATATCAATTTCATTGACTTGGGGAAATCTCTCGAAATTCTCAGCTAGACTGTACTTTCTCGAAATTCAATAGCCTTATCAGAGAAATTGTTGTGCTCTGAGTCACTGGTCCTATTTATAAATTGATGTTTTCATAATCCCAAATAATTAATTTTTTTTTTGGTAATTCATAAATAATTATTAACAAGTTTTAAGCAACATAACTAAAATCATCATATGTAATAGTGCTGGAACAGCTGTCTATCCATCTTCAGGCCTTCGGGACGATATCCAATGCGCTTCTTGGTCTTGATCTGGTAATTCTTGCAGAAGGTGTGACGGCAATAGGTGACCACGGGAATTTTAGGCAGAAGGACGCAAATGCGGCACTTGTAGAGTTCTGGATCCCTAGTATGTGGGTTGTTCTCTCTTCCACTCATTTTGGGGTACGTTTATCCAAACTGATGTTCGATTCAAATCAAGCTAGAACTCTGAAATGGGGCTCAAGGGCAACTGGACATTACAAATGTGAACCTTTTTTAAAAGTCTACTTCAACAAATTTGTTTTAATTATTTGCAAGAAAATTAGAAACTATATAACTTTTTGTTTTTAATTAGAAAAAAATTATTTACAAACGTAAAATTTTATTTTAAAGTAAGGGGATCTAGTTAAAAAAAACAAATTCAAAATAATGAAAGCTGCGCGCCATGTTAAAGTTCGCATTTCACAAAACTTTAAAAGCTTTTGGATTCGCGGTTAGAACTTATAGTTCGAATAAAACCGTTAGCAAAATATTAAAAATTTAAATTCTATGGTTTTTTCTTTTCCTTGAATTTCCTAAGTTAAAAGCTAAAATTTATTTAACATTTGTTTCACTTTTTAATCACTTTTTATTAAAAAGCTTTTACTGGTTTAAATTTTATATTAACCGTTTTGACATTAAACGCGCCAAAATTTTGAATTTGTTTATGTTTTTAATTTATTTATATTTAATTTTATAGAAAATCTATACTTTTTTATCTAGAGTTTAAAAGCTTTGCAGAAACTAATTATAAAAGTTTAAAAAATGTATTTATTTTTAATAAGTCTATTGCTTTGATCTTCTATCCTAGGACATAGTACATTGAAAAACGGTTTGCTATCTTGGCAGGATGTCAGCTCCTGTTTTCGCTTCTGTCGCTTTGGCGTTGGCTTCCTTTGTAGTCGCGCGCTCATTTCGCTGGCCTGTTTATGCGTCTCGCTTGCCAATACTAAACAAAGTAGATAAAGGTCCTCCTCCGAGGACCTCCCCCTTTGTCCTTTCCCGCCCTCATCGATGAAAGGCGGAAAGAAGCTTTGAGAGCGGCAAATGTATTGAACAATCGCTTTGAGTGTGCACTTGGCTTAAATGTCCGTGCCAGACCTTGGAATTGATCGATGGCCAAAAACCAGAAATTGCGAGAGAAAAAAAAGAAGGGATAAACTTGGCAAGCGGAGATTCAAAGCGAAAGTTTGCCATTTTCACGGGGATTTTTTGTTAGCCTAACTGACATTGAACTTAAGCCGAACATTTTGGTATTGAAAAAGTAAACAAGTTGGGGAAAATCTGTTAAATTTTTAAGGCGCCTAAAGTCGCTGCATATTTGGATATGAAAAGAAGAGTTCAATAATAGCAACTTTTTATATTGAAATCGAAGAAATCGATTGGTGTCTTGTCTGCAGGTTTGATAAAAAAATCTTTTAAATATTAATATACCATTATCGTTTTTTATAATTAATAAATATCGACTTGTTCTTTGTAAAACGGAAAAAATCTATAAGTCATTAATTTTAATTAAATAAATACATTTCTTATCGGCTTAATTTGTATAATATATTTGATTTATAATAAAATCTAGGAAATTTCACAGGTTCTATTAAATCTAAAGCCACATAAATGCAATATTCTAAATGTTTTAAAAATGCTTAAAATGTATTACCCCGAAATGAAAGATTAATTGGCCACCATAAATTGTAATTTCTTGTGTTTATTGTCTATTTAGTATGCAAGTGCCAATTGAAATTAAATCGAAATCGTAATTTCAATTGGCCCTTTGTATTATGATTGCGCAGCGCGGCAAGTTATTAATATTGTTGGTTTATTATTATTATTTCTCTGTTTTTATTTGCAACGAGTAACAGAACGGGGGCTATTGTGTTTGACTTGGAAGCCCCCCGCCCCCCTTTTAGCCGCCTCAGACTCCAGGGGCGCTCGCCATTTCAATTATCATGCGGAAAAAGGGGGAGAAAGGGGAGACGAGCTCTTGAGTGAAAGAGCGAATGGAGAAAGAAGGCAGGGCAAATAAAAGCAAGGCAGAGCCAAGAAAAAATTGTGAAAATGGCCTGAGCAGGGGAGCGGAAAAGTAAAAAGGGTTTTCCACTCCCACTGCCAAGGAGTAATTAGTGTGCATTTCCTTCCCCTCCCCCCCTTTTCCGCACCCATACCCCCTTTTTCCGCGTGTGTTTGTGCAACATTTGCTTTTCCACTTCGTTTGCGACAATCAAATGTAACAAAGGAGCGGAAAAAAAGGTTCCAGAAAAAAAAAACAGTTCAGGAGGAGAGGGTGTGCAAGGAACAGGATGAAGACGGAAGATCAGGAGCAGAAATACACTGGGGAAAATTAGGGATATTATTTAAAGAAATTATATTTTTATTATTATAAATATTTTATTTTGAATTTTATAAAATTTCAAACTAATTAATGTGAAATTATAAGGTTTTTTTTTCACAGCATACTTTTAGACACCTTTATAAATGATTTCTAAACCATTATTTTGCATTATTATAGCCACATTTTAATCACAATCAAAGTATTAAAACACATAACTGGTACATGGATCTACCCAACAAAAATCAGAGGTAAAAGTGATGGAACCTCTGCCTTCCCTTGGGGACTTCGGAACGACATCCAGAGCGCTGCATCTTCTTGATCTGGTAATTCTTGCAATAGTCGTGACGGCAATAGGTGATCACGGGAATTTCAAGTAGAAGGTAAATGCGACACCGGAAGACCTCTGGTTGCCCGAGAATTGGCATATTCTCCTTTCCACTCATTTTGGGGTATGTAAGTATGTATTTTCAAAGATCGTTTAAAATCAAGGGTATAATTACGTAAGACAGGGGGTTCTAGGGTAACTGGATAGTAAACTAAATATAGGAGCTTGAAAATGATCGATATTTTCACCATTTTGATACGATAATATCGATGTTTTCGAGGGAAAACTCCCTTTAAATATCGAGAAATAGCAAAATATTGATATTCTTTCAAGCAATACTATTATTTGCAGTGCATTTGCTTGGAGGAGCACCTGCCATTTGCCTTCGCCACTCGGCACTCACCTGGCTGGGCCCTTTTATCGTCTAAGTCGTCGTCCTCCACTGGAACGTGACATTGAATACGTCTGCATCCTGGTGGCTCCTGCTCCCCCTCCCACTCCCCCTTCTCCTTTGCACCCCGATTTCTTCCACTTTTCAGTTCCTGGCCAATGCTAATCTCTCTGTAATTAAGACTGTCACTCATTCAGGCATTTGCTTGCCATTCAGTTTGCCCATCTTGGCAAGTTGGGAAGTTGGCAGCAAGTCCTACTCCTTTTTCGTCCTGGCATCAATGGCGTGGGCGGTTGGATGGGCGTGGCCCATTTGAATTGCCTTTAATTGCATGTTGTTGTTTCTCCCCCCCTTTTTCTTGTTGTTGTTGCTGTGCATCCTTTTGCATCCTTTATGGCGAGGATTTTCCGGGGGGCGGAGTGCAGGATATAAAAGGTTTGGATTTCAGGTTCATGATCAACTTGGGGATCACTGAGGGTGAAATTGGCTGGCCTAAATGTGATTTTTATTTACTTCCTCTCGACTTAGGAGTTGGCCTTAGAATATTGAAGGCCCACAACAAAGAGTACAATCGGTGGGCTTAACAATGGCGAAAAAGTCTAGTAATTAAACTGCAAATGAAGCTTAATACAAACCAAGGAATCCATTTAGAATAATAGCAAAATGTCTATCTTGAAAGAACTTAAAATATTATGAGAATATATCAATAGTTTCTGATTTCATATTTTTGTCCCGAATTTCCGGAAAAAAACAGTTTTTTGACCATAACAATGAAAATATTGATCCAAATATGGATTGTCATACCATTCTGAACTCCTTATTAAATTTCCAGTCGATTGACATTTAAACCAGGATATTTTATTTTTTGGCCATTTTTCGCAAAAAATCATGATGTACCCCCTTATAAAAAAATTTAAAATTGGCGAAAATTTTATTTTTTTATGATTACCCGGAAAGTGACATGGATTTACTTGTCACATTGTTACCTGTTCAAAACAGTATGTATTTTGTGTGTAGGACAATTTTTGGCCAAGTTACAGCAGAAAAACAAAAAGAAAAAATTCATATTAGTTTTAAATTTGTTAAACTTAGATATAAATCAACTTTTGTCTTCTAAATCTGAAAAATCTCTTATTTTGATTTTGAAATTTAGGAAATGACACATATTGCTTTACTAATTAGGGTCACCACCAATTTGAGGAGGTCACCAAATCGTTAAGTGTCATTTGGTAAATTTACGATAAACAGATTTTCGCTCCCCCGATCTTTTAAAGTTTTATTCGATTTTGTTTTGGAACAAGTGTTGTGTTTCTGCTATTAAGTTGCTTTATGATCCGCCACCATAAATTAGCGCTAGCATTGGATCAGCCGGAGACTTGGACTCCACACACCACACTCCATTCCGAACCGAACCACTCGACTCGACTCTATTAATATCCAAGTGGCGGGATTGCCCCACCCCCGGCAGAAACTCGAGATTTATGGGCTCCAATGGGAATGCGTGGGATGTTATCGTAGGACTTGGTCTATCGTCTAAATATCCACAAATAATCCACACATGCTTATGTTACTGGGGATATACATGCATATATATGTGCGGTACAAGGCGCTGTAAGTGTAAGTGTAAATTTCATCTGGCCTCTGAGAATAAACCCCCCACCCTCCCACTCGCATCACCAATGCAAATGTAAATAATGCAACTTTCGGTCGCTCCATCTATCAAAGTCTTGTGGGGGTGGGGTTTTCCAAGGGGGTTTTCAGCGGGGAAAGGCTGCTAAAGCGTTTTGTTTATTGTTGCCATCGACTTTTGTCGGGCCAACTCTTTCGCACTAGAAAATATATGAACTAGAAAGAATATATCTAGCTATAAAGAGGGATAGTAATTTATTAAAAATTAACTTAGGATAAATAGAAATAAATATAATAGCTAGGGTTGTAAAATTAGATTAAAGAGCTTTCATAAATATATTTTCTTTTAAAATAAGATGTGAAGACATTAGTTCCTGCTGATTGATACTAAATCTTTTGTATCGTTGAAACTGAACTCAGCCTTCGCTATATATCACCCCCCCCTCTTTTACCTTCCAACTCATTCATTTCAAATTCTATTTATATGCACTCACTTCAAAAAAGTACATAAGAACTGAAATCTTTAGTACGTATACGTACATACATATTTCTTTTGAAGCACATCTTTATTGTTATTGTTGCTGGCCCTGCAGTTTTGAAATCTTCATTGGCACTTGAACGTGAAATGCCATGTTCATATCCGTATATTGCGATCATGATTTCCCTTCCCTTTCTTCTTTTTTTCGCTTTTCAAAAATTTTAGTTACTTCGAACGGCCATTGACTTGGAGAAGATTTCCTTAGTCTTATTTCGGATACCATCTGTTGTCAGTTCATATTGGTCAGAAAGACAGTGCGCTTAAAAAATATAAAGCTATTTAAGGGAATTTAAATTATAAAAAATGATTTTCAAGAAAGTTCACAATAATTGAATAATAAGTAAAGACCCTCATAAAGTAATTTTTAAACTTCGAATGTTTATATATTTTCTAGATTGATAACATACTTTTGATTTCACAAACCAACGTAAAATGTTTTTATAACTCTTTTATTTCACCAATATCAGTTGTATAAGTTTAAAAAACGAACTTAAAATGTTGCACCATATCGTACCTTTTAACAGATGCTTACTATATACGCATATATGTTCCTGAACAGTCATAAACAGAGCGTGCCGAACGGTGCTTTAGTGGCGTCATAAACTCTCATTTCTCATTGCAGCCCTTTCCGTCGTAAATGTATTTCTCAAAACAATAAAAGATACGAGAAATTTACGGAAGAATATGTGCTAAAATCTCTGAGTTTTATAGAATTCTTTTTCTTTTCGATTTATTTTGAAAGTTTTCGGACGTGTGGATATTGCCTTATTTTTCTATGCACATGCTGCCCTGCATATTTCTTTATGGGCACTCGGTTTATTTGGAGCTGATATATAATTTCCGTTCCACTGAATATTTTGCTGCAATTAACAGCAGAAGTTCAGCTGACAGCTGTTGCATGGAATTTCCAATCGAGTAATGGTAATATCAAATCGGGAATTCTCTAGGGAAAGGGAAAGGGGTGAGAGGGGGCTCCAGGGCTCCCCATATATTTATGCAGGCAATGTGTGTGTGTGGAATAAACTGAAACGGAACCGGCCAAGCGTCCATGCAAATTGTTGAAAATCATACACTCACAAACACATTTCCACTGGGCCAGGGGTGTGCATAAAAGGGGGTCAATGGGGAGTGTGGGGCGGGTGTATAATTCGAGGGGAGGCAATGAACAGTTGTGCATGAAATTTACATAAAAAATACAAAGTGAAGAAGAACTAAGAAAAATGTCTTTTGGTCTAAAGTGGGATTTCTCTATACTTACTAACTATCGATATTCGAACGATTAACAATATTTTCGATAATTTGTTAGTATAAGAATAGCTACAAAGCAAAGAAAACTTTAGAAAACTAATAGTGAACTTTTAAATGATGATGAAAATTAATAATCATGTTTAATTATTTTTAAAAATAATTTCTTAATAGCTTAGTATAGGGAAATAATTTAAACGATTATGAAAACATAATTATTTCGATTATTACCGATAAATTCTCAAGTACCATGTTTCCATACTTCTTTTTTAACTCATAAGCTTCATTTTAAATCACAAATGCCATCGACTAACCAGCACGCCCTCTAGAAAAATGGAGTATAACCCTGCCAAGATTGGCAGCAGCTGTTCGGATTTGCTCGGACAATTGTATCCCCACTGCCGTCTTTTGCATTTACAGCTCCTCCTTCGCACACCCCGAAAATCCAAATCCAAATCATTTAAGCAATTGCAGTTAAAGATTGGATTGACTGGCCAAGGGAATTTCGGTTGGCTGGGCTATATATACGTATATATATTATATAAAGCGGAGCAGTTGGGTGGCTGAGCAAATGTTTGCCTTAGATGCACACTACACCATCTGCTGGCCAGGACAATGTCTTTGGGAGGAGGGCATGTCAAAAGACAGGAGCTTCGGAAAATGCGGGCAGCCAGAAGGACGCACAAAAGTGTGCAACAAAATACGGCAGCAATGCAATCGAGGGAAATGAATTAAAAACTTAAAGGACAGGGCGGAAAATGTTTTAGGTGAGTGGGAGGGGGTAGGCGGTGCTAGATTGCGAGATGATAGATAGGCTGGAAAAGCGGAAACTTCGTGACCATCCAAGTTCCCGCCGGATTTGCATGGACAAAAGTGAAAAGCGATAGGCGATAAGCGGCTTAGGACTTGGCTAATGAGTCGTTACCCTCGTACAGCCCTTATTTAAGTTCGTTATCTATTGCTTTCACTACCTACATATTGTATCTCCCGCTGTTCTATTTTTCCCTTTATTAAAAGTACCCTTACTGAGGGTAGGTCCCTTATAAGATATCACTTATCATATAACTTTAAAATAAATGTATTACGAGTGAAAACTTATATTGAATGCTATAAACTTTTATTTCATGTGTATTTTTCCTTTAAATTAAAAAATAAAATTTATTTAATACCTTCAAAATGCCATTAACACCTATCTTTATCACCCAAACTACCATTTTGGGATCGACTATGATACCAATTTAATTGTAGTATTCTTTTTTAAATAATTTCCGAGCTTCGGATTTTTTTTTAAATAAAATGCCATTATTTTATTAGTACTATTTATCATAATGATCCGAAACACCACTTATCCTCTCCAAAAAGAGCATATCCAAAGCCACAGTGACCGCATTAGGCGCCTCTTTTTCCCCGGTTTGAAGTCGACGCGTGTTTCCCGAACTTTTTGACAGCAGCCCTCACATGCCTCATGCCGCATCCCTCGGATTCCCAACGCAACCCCAACCCTTGGAAAAACCCTACCGCAACTTTCACCACAAAGTATTCAAAATTAGCACGCAGCCCTGGCAAACCACATACAAAGTTACTTGGCCAGGGTGCAAAAACCATAAAAGTGAAATTGATGTCAGAACAGTGGCGGTGGTGAAGGGGGGATTGGGAAAACAGGAAAGGCAGGAAAAGAGGAAAAGCATGAGGAGATTGGATGGGTGGCTGGGGGGTGACCAGATTATGACACGTAGCTGGTGCATATATTAATGGCAGGCTCCTCGGTTTCCAACTGGGCTGTCACCTCATAGCAACCTCAAGTCATCTGGCGAATGTCGAGATTTTGTGCGGTTTCGGGTGGTTAATATTCGCTGGCTTTGCACTGCGTTGGGTGGCTGGGATGTGAAGGGTGGTATGCGGATGCTGGCCCCCTGGGGTGGTCAACAATTCATTACCTGCTTAGAGCCATTAGCGTTTCCCAACCACATAGGCGGTCAAATCTAAGCATTACGCCTAGAAGGCAATAAAGCTGCAGTTCAGCTTCTAAGATTCGGAATTTAAGGAATTCTAGAAACTACCAGTTCTCAAAAGTGCAAACATTATATATTACAAACAATTAAACGTTAACCTCCTTTCGACTATAATCGATAGCCAAGAAGTTTCGATTACGCTTGCAAGTTAAGTGCTGCACTGCACCTGTGATTGAATTTGTTGCGATTGCAATCTATAACACAATTCATCAGATATCAAGAGCCTTGAATTGAGTGCAATTTCTGCTAAATTGAAATAACTTTGAGACTTCCCCATCAATGCAGTTACCCAAACTGGAATGGAAATGGTCAACTGTGGGTTGGAGTACACGGATAAAAATAATACATTTTGTATTTGATATGGTAAAATGTAAGTAAGCTTAGGTGGAAGTTATAGTGCTCGTTAGCTTATTTTTGGACCTTCGAGCCGGATACTGTCAATATAAATACGGTATTTTAGCATCATTGGAATCCCCCGAGTATAATAATTGCGTTTTAATATGTATGTTGATTGTTTTATCAAATTGTTTTTCTCGATAATACCGTTAAGACATTCTCGACATTTTGTTTGAGTATTATTGGCAGTGGCTCGGGGGTTCGGGCTACCTGAGTTATGCAATCCAAAGTCATTCGTTTTGCCTGGCTCTAAAAAAAGAGGAGAGCTCCTGGCTTCTTCTCCGTTTCGCCCGCTCTCCCCTCATAAACTCACCGCCCACCTTTGGCTCACTCACCTGCCATTTGCTGTGTGTGTTCGCTTGTTTGTTAAATTGAACAATTTATTTTTTTTTTTTTGCACTCGCCATTTCGATGTTTGCCGCTCGACACTCGGGCACTCCTGCAAGGATATCCTGCTGCTCCATAAAGGACAACAGCAAGGAAAGCTCCTTTCACCTTGCCACTTCCCCTGTTTTCCTTTTTTCCTCTGCTGTTTTTTTTGCTCTCAAGTGGAAATGGCAGTGAAGTGCGATAGTTTAGCATTTGTTTGCCTTGCCTTTGTTGCAAATGAATGCGCTAGATTTCACTTGCATTTTATTTGCAAACAATTTTCAATGTTTTTTACCCCCGGCGTCCCTCTCTCGGTTTTCCACCTTCCTCTCTTTCGAGTTATGACACACAGCGCCAGTTTTCCATTTCCCATTTTCCGAAACGCAGCGAAAGTTGTCAACTCTGACCGAAACGGGCCATCGGACCGGAAATGTCCTGAACCCAATTAAAAAAAAGAAATCTGGGAATGTAATCAGAAGGGAAATTTAAGTGACATACCGTTTTTCCTTCGAGAGGATGCTGTGGCAATAAATTCGTCAAAAATGTAACAGAATATAATGATATAAATAAAATAAATGCACACATAAAATAGCCTACTTGCAAAAGCTAAGCTAATTGCATATTATGCAACCATTTATTATTTTATTGATTAATAAATATTTTCAGAGTTTCCGCTAACTTTAGCGAGCATTGATTACACAATTTTAGCGAGCATAAATTAATTTTAATAAATATTTGTTGCGCTTTGAAAATAATTAAGATGTTACCATTTTAATTTGCTTTTTAGAGCTGAATGACAATTATGCAAATAGAATGCAATGAAAATTTAATTGTCATCTATGGAAATCATAAATTACATTTATAAAGTTGTCACTAAAAAGCGTATCTTTCAGTTTATTGATTTAATCAAACAAAAACACCAAGAGGTAAAAATCAACTAACAAAAATTTTTACATCAAATTTTATGACATAAAACTTTTTTTTCTAAATTATGATTTACATTTAAAATTTTCTTTAAAAGTAGCTTAAATAAAACAAGACCATATCCAATTCACAAGAAGTCCTTGCTTATCCTTTTAATTTAATTGCCAATTAACGCCAAAAGCACTCAATTATGAGCATTGCCTGTGTTGCTTTACATTGCTCTTGTTTATATCCTTTTTGTGCCTTCGGAAGCCAAGGATTGCAACGACTTGGGGGCGTGGCGCATCGGCCAATCGCTCCTGATTTGGCCCGCATACAATGCTAATTACGAACTTGATGGCGGTCATTAAGCTACAATTGTGCCTCCCGATGGGACGCCCATTTTTGGCGGTGGGCGTGGCAGTGGCCACAATTAGAGCAAGTGCATCGGCGATGACGATGGTGTAGGTGGTGGTCACTTTCCCATTTCCATGCCATTTCCCCATTTCCACAACAGCTGCTGCTGTTGCTGCAACTCGAGTTCCAAAGAGTTCGTCAACGAGCTTGCGTGTTGTCACGCCTGGTCGGCAATTTGATGACTGCCCATAAACAGAAACAAAAAGGAGGCCATAAAGAAGCTGAATGATCCGGCTCGAAGGACCAAATACCCTGGTTGGATTAAAAATGGAAACAAGTAATAGTTGCTTTCCTGATCAATATAATAAAAATGTTTTAAGAATATTAAGAAGCTAAATAGATCTTACAATCGAAAAGTATATATATTTAATAGTGAAAAAAGAAACACTTTTCTTTATGGGTCCTCGAAAAATACTGGCTGCATTATCATGCCCACTTGAGGGGTATAAAAAAAGATTGGAACAAGTGAAGGAGCCCATAAAATAAATCACTCATACAAACTGGGGGGCAGTTAGAAAATAAAGTAAAGGGTTTACCAGTGGGAAATGGTGTTCCAATTTTTATTCAGCCGGGGGAAATAGAAGGGTAAGGGAACTCTCCTCTCAGTATCCCATTTCAAATAGTTGTAATTGAAGGAGTCCTGTGCGCCATGTGGCAAATCCCAAAATATATTCTACGTCAATCTCTGGCTGCCTGATTCCGTTCACCCATTTTTCCAGCAGGAAGGGGAGGGGTGGTGGGTCTTAGCCTTGGCTCAGCTTTCCACTTAACCTTTTTTCGCTTGGCTAAGGCCATGGCTCGGGTTTGGCTTTGGTTTTTGGCTTGTCTCGGCCTTGTCCTCTTGTCATCCGCGCGCTGTCGTCGTTTCCTTATACTTGTTGCCCCCCTCTTTTACACACCCCGATTTCGCAGATTTTCACCCAAACTTTGGGAGACACTGTGAGAAAAAAAGAAATGTTAAAAAAATATTACATTTCCATAAAGTTTTCAAGACCAGTTTGCATTTTTGGGGAGCAGTCTTAGTCCATATGACCTTAACCGGTTGGGAATTATAACGCACTAGTGTATATTTTCGTGTGAAATAACGAATTTCTTTGGAGTGCACTTTCCTCCGCACTTTTCGGAGCTTCTGCATGTTCTCGGATTTTCACTTGGCAATTCAATTGCATGAAAAAGTAGACTGCCTCGGCTTCTATTTTCCGCTCCTCCATTCCCAACGATTTTCCACCATTTTCTTAGATCCCCCTTCCCATCTTTAGCTCGTTTTTTTTGTTTTTTGCGCGCTTTTCTTTTGGTGTGATATTAATTCTATGGGAAATCCATTTTCAGCATAAACGTGCCCATTGAATCGCTTTCTAGCAGCCGTCAAACGCTTGGCGCCAGACTTTTTGCAACTACTGTGGCTCCTCCTTCGACTTCCTTAACCTGCATTGCTCTATTGCTGCTTCCTCCTTCCGCTTTTCATTGTTTTTTTCGGGCTGTTTGTGCTGTGGCACTTGCTTCATTGGCTGCTTCACTGGCATCGAATTCAATTGGACGCGCGACTTGTTGGGCGCCATTACGCCATGAAGAGTTGGCCATTTAACAACACTGGGGGCGAATTGGGGGCAAGTGTTGGGCAGTGGCGAAAAAAGCGGTTGGGTCGGGAAAACGGAAGTGGCTTAAATTGCAATCATTGATTAGGATTAAATTTAATTTAATTTTTTCTTATATTATATCGGTAGCTATTGACCATTTGATTAACTCGATTCAATTTGCGGAGCCATGAAAGTTAGATTAGACGGCTATTGGGATTGCGTAAACATTCGATTGACATTTCGGTGCCACACTCAATTGAGTTTCTGTTTGGCATTCGATAAGCAGTCGATTGCCATTCGTCAAACATTCGGATTGGATAAGAGGGGTGGAAAGGGAGAAGACTAGACTCTGCACATATATCCATATCCCATATCCCGTATTCCAGTTGCAGCAGCGAACAATCCATCTGTCTATCCATCTTCCCATCTATCCGTCACACACCCACTTTACAACGGCATCTGCATGCTACAGTTTCTCCACCCACCACCCACAAACACCCTTTAACCCCTTATCCCTTAACCATCCCCCCCCATCCCCCTTCACACTATCCCTGTTAAACTGTTGAGTGACTTTCAACGATTTTTGGATGCATCGCAGTGACGGAAGCTGCCGTCTGCTCGCCCAAGATAAACCAAGCCAAGCCATCTGTGTCTGCCCCTCCTTCGGTTTCGATAGGCCCCCCTTTCGGTGCGCCCCTGGAGGCGGCGTGTGTGGGATTCGCCTTTCTGCAGCAGTTGAGCCCTCACCTGTGCCAGCTTGGAAATCTCGAAAAACTTTGCTTGATGAGACTGTTGCTGATGCACTGTGAGAAAGTATAGTGAATTAAAAACTGTAGAAATTTCAAGAGAATTATTAAAGTGTCTAAAAGTAGGCAATAGTTTTTAAAAAAGAACTTTAAGAATATTTAGTGAAAATATAAACGTTGTAGCTTTGCAGGTTTGGAATCTGCATTGATTTTTACAACTTTAGGAAGATTTTTATTTATATAGATCTATAATCTCTAGTGATGTTGCATGTAACACAGTTTCCAAGAATTTAAGGAAAGGTTTTTAATAGCAAATACAAAAAGTTATAAGAAGGTTAATAACAAATTCACCATGAGTTTTCATATTTTCATATTTCTTAGGTTACCATATTATAGGGCAGTGTTCTTCAGACTGCTTATGCGGGTTCAGGCTTGGGTTTCGTACATGGACTGGAACTGGGTGCTACCCCCTTTGGACAGGAGTCGTGCAAAAGTTAAGCAAATCGCATATTTTATTCATGTGTTCATTAGGCAGCTACAATGTGCGACCGAAAATGTTTAAAGGAAGCGACAGGGGGACAGGTGTGGGTACGGGTATGGGTATGGGAATCCTTCTGCTTTCGAGGAAAAGGAGTTGAGTTGAGCTGAATGTGTGGGCCCGGCCAGGCTGGCAATTCATGAGCCTGCAAAATGGGTCGCCAAGCGAGAACTTCAAAAGGGAAACCGAAAAGGATGCAGGGACATATTCAGGCACCTTCTGCCAATAGAATTCAAAGGGGGGCTCTGAAATGGGCTGAGTGCATCACTGTTGGCTGTTATATAAGCCAAAAAATGGGGACACCCTGATAAAGTCA
Organism: Drosophila takahashii; assembly: GCF_030179915.1. Taxonomy (NCBI): domain Eukaryota; kingdom Metazoa; phylum Arthropoda; class Insecta; order Diptera; family Drosophilidae; genus Drosophila; species Drosophila takahashii. The sequence continues at coordinate 11,050,624 of NC_091683.1, forward strand.
CTCGACCTATGTGTGTGTGTGTGTCTGTCCTTAAAGCCTGGCTGGCTGTGAGGACATAAATTTTTACTTAAATTATATGACGCGACATGACTCCAACCGACACACACAGAAATATTGCTGAAGAAAAAGAGAAAAAAGAGTGGAAAATGCCCGCCGCATAAATAAAACTCTTCATTTGGATGCAGGGCAACTGCAGCTAACTTCACGTATGTCACAGGAATAATCCCCCCCCCCCCCCTCCTTGGTTATCCTTGTTAGCTCCTTTCACGTTTTCTGACGTGGTCAAATGCATTTCCATTTCCACGCTTCCTAGCCAAAACTGCAAACAAATTTGTCGGTTGCCGCGCGGTTTTTGACCAAAGTCAGCAAACCGCTGGGTAAAATGGACCATGGACAAGTGCTTCAGTTCGGGAAACACGAAACTTGGTTAGTGGCCACCAATGGAGAGAAGTCTGGGAAAGTAATATGTAGTAATATGTTCTAAGGGGCCAAATTGTAATCAAATAAACCCTACTTCACCTATACTTACGATAACAATAACGATTTTCTAACGATAAAAATTATGATGGCGAAACCGATAACATTTTTCCAACAATATTTTACTTTTTTACATTCATAAATTCCAAAGATTAATCGAATAAATGGTTCTATAAACCCCTAACCTAAATTAGCCACTGATATTAAGCTACATTTAAGTCATTTTAAACACTATCGTGCTCTTAATTTAAAATGTATCTGAAATGCTGATCGATTGCGCCACCAAATCGATGACTTTTCACGCCATCAATCGTTTGGGAAATATCGCAGAAATACGCTGCTAATTACCTTTCGCCGACATCTAATGAGGGGCCACCGAATCGCACATCATGGATGGAAATGAAAATGAAAATTCCCAGCACAATCATTGATTGACCACACCACTCCATCACGAAGTCCCCAGTGCGAAATGCCCGGCTCGAAACACCCACTGTCGATTATCGAATGGCCATAATTAAACACCCTTCGAGGTGAACTTAATACATTTTCGGATTTTGTATTTGCTATTTGGCGCTTCGAATTTTAAATTTTCATTTTAATTTCGATTTGCCAACAAGGGAAACATTTGCTGCCGGTTCGCATCTAATTAGGGATTTTGGTTTGAATTCGGTTTAAATTTCTATTGCCTTTTAATTATTTTAAATAAGCTTTTTGGAATTTCCGTTGGTTTTTCGGACTTGAAGTTTGTTTCGATGGGGTTTCGGTTGTAGTTATTAATTATGCTGGGCCATAGGTTTTATGCATATGCGTATGTGTGTGTTCAAAGCGACATCACATTAATATCGCGCATACGACAGGTGGGACCGTAATTTCATTTTATGAACATTTTCTTGTCATTTTTCGGTCTCACTTTTTTTTTTGTTGCCCGCTGTATTTTATTTTTTTCTTTTAATAATTCGACGCCAAATGTTGTTGCTGCTGTTGCTGTTTGCATAAATTAAATGTTGCATTTATGCACATCAGTGCGCATTTAAAATTGTACAAATTGATTAAGAACGATTCGCATTAAAAATTTTCAAATTGGATGAGTGCGCTGTGTTCGATGCATGTTGTTCTTGTTGTTGCTGTTGTTGCATTGTTGTGTTGTTTTATTGTTGCTGTTGCCGGCTCGCATTGCTGATAAATGATGTGAAAATCAATTAAAATAAATTACCAGACTGTAGTGCGATGGGACTCTCGGTTCAGGAGAGAAATGTCAACTTGCCCATCGGAGTGCGAAGCAAACATGCGAGGCACAGTTTGTCCATGTTCCAAATTGGGCGAGCAGAGTTATGCGATAGTTGGGCAATAAATAAGATAGGTGGAATAATTAAAGATTTTTTAAAAATATATATAAATTTTTTGGAAATTTTAGAAATTTGTTTTTACCAAAGAAATAACTAGAGTTAAAAAAAATGTATTAGGGTGTCAAAAAGTATGCAATAAAATATTTTTTCATTCCTTTAGTTCAAAGGAACGCCTTATAAATCCCCCGCCTTATTTTTCTAAAATATAATTTTAATATATTCTTGAAAGAATCACTTATTATTCTTGATTTTCGGCCATAATCCATTGATTTGGCTCATCATGAATCATGAATATACTTTATTTAAGCCTTGTGCATCGCCGCCAGATAATACGCTGTTGATCGAAATGATTTTATACGATTTTAATATGTTGACTATTAAATTAATTTCATATCATTATTGCGGCTGAGCCAACTGACAGATTATCTCGCACATTACTCATATTTATGGCGAAAAATGGCGGATAATTTCGGAAGGCATTTCGGCTCCATTTAAAAGCCGATTTCACGAGCTTAGAACTAAAAATAAAAGAAAAACTGTCCTGATCCTGTTTACCATCTTTAATTCAACACACCCAATTTCCATTTTAATTGTTTTGCCATATTATGTTATAACACTATCGTCATGTTTTTCCCGCGATTTCCTTTGTCATTGTAAGCGCATTAACAAAAATGTGCAACAAAATGTTGATGGTTGACAAAGATGCTTTGCCGCTCGGCCGTGGCGATTATTTATGCATATTGTTCAGATTTGCATATGGCGAATGTTCAACAACCGGGGATTGCCAAAAGGCGGTTAGGGGGATCGCCGGTAGGGGGCGTGTCACGGTGACATACAGTGTGCCATTTTTCTGTTCTGTTCTGTGTGCTGTGTTGCATGTTTTTAGGCGCTCGACGTTCGACGTGCATATTCATTAATAATAAACCAAATTACCTATATTCCGTGCTCCCTCCCTCCTTTTATGCCCCATATTGTGGCTATATCGCTTACGGCCCCTCTATATCCTGTGATTTTTACCGCCACCACCCCCTACCCGTTCAGTTTTTCCTCCCTTTTTCACCGCTTATCCGCTTGCCCAGTGCAATTTAATTATGCAGAACTCGACAAATAGGTGGGAATGGGGAATGGGGGCTTTTGGAGCAAAATCGGGGTTATAGAGCCTTTCTGTCTGGACAGGAACAGCGGCTATATCCTATAGCACAACCCCCCCATGTGTGTGTGTATTGTGGCGTACATAATATGCATGCACACGCAGCACTTTTGGGAGCAGTTCGAGTTGTTCCTGTTCGTCCTGTTGTTGCTTGTTGTTGCCAATAGTTTTTTCTCACTTTTTTTTTCGTGGCCTGGCGGACGGTGGAATTGCCTGACCCGGATGTTAGCCAAACACATTGTTGAAAAAGGAAAATAATGAAAGTATTGCACTCACTTTTTGGCCACAGAAATCACTATGGTTTGGAAATCTTTTCTAAAGGTGCCTAAAAGAATGCAGTAATATATTTTATTTCTAAAAAATCCCATAAATTCATTTTGAAAGACAATGGTATTTTTCCATGGCATACTTTTGGACACCTTTAAAAGTGTTTTGAAAAGCATTCAGGTTTTTAGAGAATAAATATAAAATTTAAAAGTTCAGGACACTGTGCATTTTGTACTTTTGCCACCTGTTGTTGTTGGATCCTGTTTGTTCTTGTTGTTTTCGCTTTGCGTTATGCATATTCTGCTCATGTTCGACAAGTAAAGGGACATGTCGTGTCAGTTTTTTGCGCTTATATGGGCCAAGATGCCCAACACATTGGGCGCCATTAGCGGCCATCGGGATTTGCATGTTTGAGCGTGTCTCGCTTTTACTTTCACATTAATTGACGGGCGAGGGGAGGTGGTGGGAAAAAGGCGAAAGAGGAAAACCAGAAAGCATTTAACGCGCGTTTCGCGTGAACGGAATGCCCTCCACCGCCACCCACAAAAAGTGACCGCATCGGGGGCTTTAATTCCACGTAAACAGTTCTGTTCCACTTCCACATTCCCCAGTGCATTGAACTGGTATTTTGTTGGCCCGAAACGCAAAAAAAAAATATGAATGCATAAGCTGAGTAACAAAGCAACGCTTAAATCCCAGCGGATCTGGGATGATGATTAACCCCTTAATGACCACTGGGCAAATACAGACCATTATTCGGGGTAAGAGCTTTTGAAATAACACTAATTTGGTGAAATACCAAAAAGTACTTATTAGATATGAAATCAAATAATGAAATATTTGATTTAAATATACGGAGTTTACATTTATAATAGACTTGATATATTTTGCTGCTAAAAATCAGATCAGCCAAAGTTTAGCTGATAAATTCCTGAACAGAACGAGTGTATTTTTCTTAAGCCCTTTTGGTTTTTCCTCTTTGGCTGCTTCTGCTGCCACTGCTTCCTCTTATTGTTTTCCCTTGATTTTAGCTGACTGAACGCATAAATCTGCGGCTGCGTGCGACTTTTGCCACCCACAAGCCCGTTTAAACCCCCCCCGTTTTTCTACCCTTCTCACGCTGCCGGAAGACTTGATAAAAATCTTTGTTTTCGTTTCGGGAAATGCTTAAATTATGTTGCTTAGGCGACGACGGCGCGTCGTTTGTTGTACTCGACTGCATGGGAACCAAAAACAGCAAATGGCAAATCTTCAGTAGGAACTCAAGGGGAGGCAAAGTGCAGCAGTTGACAGGCAAATGAAGTGCAGCAATTTACATAGTTCAACATGCGGAAAGCAAGGGAAGTGTGGCAGTGAAATGGGAATGAAAGACAGAGAGAGAGAAAGGGAAGATCCCATTTCTATTCTTGGCGAATAACTATAAAGTACTACCTATTTTTCCAGAAGATCAGAGATCTTCAAACGAAATTCTAATAAATTCCCAATTTTTCTATGTACTTTTAAGAGCATACAACTACATCACTCTTTCTACCTTCAAATTAGGCAAATTTCATAAATTTAGTAGACCGCAAAAGAAGTGAGCCAAAGTTATACTTGTCATTCCTGTGCTGCGCTGTGCCATTACTGATATTCTGCTTCTTGTTCTTTGGCGAATGTTGCTAAAACGTGTGCGCATAAATATTTAAATGCCAAAAAGTCACGTCTTGAATAATTGTTTAACTTGTGTGTGCAGAACGGGGTGGCACATGTGTATTAGGGTGCGGGGTTAGCTTGCTATTGCTATTTTAAGAACTTTTTCAACTAAGTGCAGCTGTTACTGCCTGTACTTTCCCTCTACATACTCGTATACAGCTACAGCTCAGCCCCCCTCTATATTGCCCTCATATCCTTATTTCGACTGCGACTTGCGTCAACAGGCACAAGGATTCATTATTATGAACGCAAATTACTCAAACTCCCACACTCATGCACAATTAAGTAATGCGTGTGTGAGGGTGGTGGTTCGTTTGCCTGTGTGCTGCTGTTAATTTTCATATTAAATCCGTTAAAATGTGCAAATACCCAACAGGCACTCACCGAGCACGGACCCGAAGCACGTCGCCTGCCCAGAGATGGCAACGTGACACGCATAAGCAGTTTTAAGTCATTTGTATATAATATAAGACATTAGGTAAGCAACCATTTAATTGGCGCCCATCGTGGGGCCAATTTCAAGTGCTCGATGATTTAATGTGACATTGCTAAACGGTTTCAGATAAGGGTAACCGAAATGAAGACTTATAAAATAACACATTTGGCGCCCAACGTGGGGCCATTTGTAATATAATTTACCTATATTACTGTAATATCGACGAGTCTTAATAAAAGCTTTTACCTTCAGATTCCGATCTCATTATCACCCCATCACGCAATCATCTCCGGATCGAACCGCACTAAACAAAATCCATTCAAGATGAAGCGAGGGAAAGTCAAGTCAAGAACGACGACGCCGCGTGCCACCCTCGGGTGGGGAATTTCAATAAACGAGCATCGTGTAAGTAAAGTTATTAAAGGTACTTATACAACCCCAAACCACCAGTAACAACAGCCCCACAGCCACCTATGTGTACATATAGTTACCTACTTACCTGTGTAACTACTTACATTATGCATATTACTTTCACCCACTTTCCACGGCATTTTTGGCTGTTCAAATGCGCAAAATGTAATACAGGTTTCGGATGTGTGAGTGTGTGTGCTGGTAGTATTGAAAACTGGGTGGAGAAAGGTAGCGCACTACATCATATTTGGGAAGCAAAAGACCTGCTTCGAAGGAGGCAGGGATCGACCAAATGGTGTGAGTGAAAATGAGCATCGAAGCAAAATCAGTTTATTTTAGATATTAAAATGATGGAAGATAATTGGTATAATTTCAGTCTAATTACGGCTCAATAAATTATAATTGAAGCTGAGACTTTAATTGGCGCCAATCAATGCCAAACTAGTGATTGTTTCATTACTGCACCTGGAAATGTACGTTGAGTCCTTGTACCAAATACATTGAGGTTTCTAAGTAGCATCTTCCTTGGTTTCGACTTTGCCTTAAGCATAACAACTTCCGTATGATTGTCAATTAGGTTGGGTCAGGAGAACCGACAGCAGAGTTGCATTCCGGTCCGACAAGCATGTGCAGGTCAGGTGAGCGCTTGACAGCAGCAACTAAAAAATGCCGAACGCAACTGTACCGCACTACTGTGTATGTGTGGGGCAACATTGTGCCAGGCCAACCGAATTGTTAATAACTGGCAACTGGCACGTGCTTACCTGCAGCTAACACGGCTTTCTCCACCTCCCCCCTGCCACCTCATCCCTTTTTTATCCTCCTGCTCTCCTTTCGAAGGAAAATGGCCATAAAAAGCCGGGGCAAAGGAAACATTTCCACATGCCCACAAATTAGTGGCACATTTGGGAGAAGTTCGCCATGTGTGTGTGGATGGGGATGTGTCTTTTGTGGCTTCCATGCAGCAAAGTTGCAGCCACCGAACAACCCACAACAGGCCACAAAAACAGCATTAACTAGCTGACAATCCTAAAAGTGGCTGAAGCTACGAGATTCAGGTGGCAAGTATAAAATAAAATGGCAGGATGACCGAAACATAATAGGATGTCAAGACGTTTTTCGGTTCTTATGTGCGCACCAAATGGGGAGTCAAGTGAATGTACCATCAAAATTATTATTTTTATGCAAGGTTGAATTGCACGAAAAAAAATTGTGAAAACAATGTAATCTATTCAGATTTGAAGTAATGCCCTGGCCAACATAAATTCATCAATTTCAACGATTTCGATAATTGGCGCCCCCGGGCGGTCTTTACCGAATTGCAATTGAAATGCCTTCAAAAAATATTTTTCTTTGTGCATATTTGCTGCTTAATTGAAAACCAACAAGATGGTAATGACAGTGAAAAACTTAAACTGATATATGTACATGCATATGGGCAAAACAAATGAACACGTATCTGTTTTTATAAGCACGTGAAGCTGTCAAGGACATGAAATCGGTAAGTTGTTGTTGATTCTGTTCGAACAGAACGAGCAGAGTAGTGTAGTTCAGGATTCTTTCAATCAATAAAGAGCTCCCGGGCAGTTCCATTCGCCAAAGCTCATTACAAACAATAAACAAACAATGGACGGCCAACCAGAATAACAATAATACAGAAGAGGCCAGAGTTAAACAATGGAATAATGAAGTTAATATGCTCCTTGCAACACAAAACATTTTAATTGGGGTATTAAAAATCAAATAATACAACAGTTGGTTATTTTTTATGATGACTCGATATATATAAAATAAGACATTGGGTATGCAACTGGCGCACAACCTTAAATCTTTTTACATGCTTTTCTGAAAATCGAATAATAATCTGAGCTGCCAGTGCCATTTGCCAACCCTTGAGGCTGCATCCATCCAAGGATCCCAATAATATCCTTGTTGGCATCACCTGTCAAAGGCTATCAAACATAAATAAACGGCTTTCGGTTCGGATATCAAATGGTCATCATTATCACACTACCCACTTTAAAGTGCCAAAACGGCGAGGCAATCACACATTTTATGGGCTTTGATTGCTTTTGACATTTATTGATTTATTTGGCCAGAGAGAGAGAGAGCGAGAAATGCAGTCGAATGTGAGTGTGCAGCTGGGATGTAAATATTTATAAATTGCTGATATGCAATTAAAAATTACAGCAACAAAATGACAGCTGCCTCAGGTGCAGGACCACATGCACATGCAAATTAAGCTTCGTTGCCAGCCAGCTCTTTAAAATGCAAATGTGGGCGAAAAAGGGTTCCAGATTTCCACAATCTCGGATTAAAACGTATTATTCTTAAAATGCATATCCATCGGCTTATAATCATGAAAGTAAGCAAAGTACATCTTATGAAAATAAATATTTATCTTAGATGGGAATTAAGTTATTTTCAACTACAAATACATTCTTTATTGTGGCTTAAATTCTCATGTTCTCAGGTGTTAATTCAATACTCCTGGTTAACCATAGTAAGTTGTGCGGAGGAGTGCAAAAAACTGATATGACATGCTGATTACCTTCATGAAGGTGTTGAAAGAGATGGGTGGAAAGGTGGGCGGTCTTATAGAGGCGGGCTTATGACTGCGCGCAATAATAAATTTCAGTATGCGTTTATATTTGGTGCTGCAGGGCAGCCAGTTTTGATTGAAGGCCGAATGGCCTATCCGTGAGCTCTAAAATATATAAATATATAAATAAAAAATATATATAAATTAAACATTTTAGAAAACTCACCGAGGAGATCATTTCATCACCGTAATAGCAGACCACAAAAACCTGAACCAATGAGGCTGAGAAAAAGATAAAGTACAGCACAATATCCTCGACATTGGAGGCTGTTATCTGAAAGCCAGCGAAGCAAATGACCAACGAGGCGGCAATAAAGTTCCATAGGATCAGGAAGCTAAATATGTTGTTCACCTCCTCGCTAAGGCTGAAAAAAAATAGGTGAGTAGGTTATAAGAAATATTTGATAAGGTAACATAAATCTCTACACCCAAAACTAATATCAATTTTAACTTTATATGCGGCCCCGTAAATTCGATATGCTCGTAATGAGTATGTCATGTTAAAACGATATTGCATAGCCAGAAATTTATATGCTTTTTTTTTGTATGAAGAGATTATTTGGGAATTAAAATTTTTCGAAATAACCTCTAGAGATATAAAAACAATATTTGACCTACTCCAAAGCTCTGGCATGATAGACGACCAAATCGTGGAGATATTTGATATTTTCCTCATCCGTATGATCGCCGCCATCGTAAGCCTCCAGATCGTCGGCTATAAAGTTGAAGTGCATAGTCAGCTGGGTTATGGTCGTGATTAGCAGGAGATCCACGCAGACGTAGGAGACCCCAGCCACATAGGCACAATGAGCCAATCCCCAGTAGGAGAACCAGTAGACCGTGAGATCCGTTTCGGCGTCATACGGAAATAGGATGTGAAAGCCGTAGTTGCGTTCAAAGATCTCCGAACCCATGAGGTAGTACTTAATGGTGGACTTGATGGCCGGATAAAAGCTGAACGACGAGGTGTAGGTCATGCAGAGGATGGTGAACAAAGTCATGACCCTGTTCATGTGCTTCCTATAATACGGCACATGGTACTTCGCTTGCGACTCCGGATCGATAGGATATATCTCCTTCAAATCATCGAGTAGCTTCACCAAACGCTTCCGATTCACCGTCAGTCCAAATTGCTTGAAGTCGGCCATGAAACTGAAGCCAATGCACGGCGCTACGGCGGTGGCCTCCAAGAGAGTTGTCGTCGACATGATGTGCACTATGAAGTACGCGATTTCGCCCACCACATACGCATTGAAGTTGAGGAACCCGAGCACCAGATAGAATCGCAGCAGATAGCGCCTTATCACATTGGGATCCCGGTCCGAGTACAGATCCTCGCCGATGGTCTTGTAGAAGGTCATCGGGAATCGGGTGAGGTCGTCAAAGGAGACCACCTCATCATCAGACTTCGGCTTACGTTTGCGGAACAGCATGACGATGCGGTTTAATCCCCGGATCCACTGGGCCTTATCCTTTTATAGGACTCACCCAGGGGGCTGCAGGACTCCACCATTAAATTGTCATGAGCCAGCCAGGCCGTGCTGACCTCATAATTACTTAATTGAATTTGAGGTAATTGCAGACACCTGCCAACATTGGCTTGCTGAAATATTTAGCCCTTAGAGCTAAGCCGTAGGAATGTTCCCATGGCTACACGGAGAAAAAATTTTATTTCATTCAGTGGTGGATCTAGAATTTTGTACTGATATCACCAGTAAAATTTTTTTTTACATCATAAATTTTTATGAAAAATGGCAAACAAATAAAATGTCCAGGTTTAAATGCCAATTGATTGGAAATTTAAGAACGAGTTCAGAAAGGTATAACAATCCATATTTGGATTAATATTTCCATTGTTACGGTCAAAAAAAGAATTTCGATCTGGGTTTTTGGTAAAAATATGAATTTTACCTTTTTGTTTTTTTGCTGTAACTTGGCCAAAAATGGTCTTACGCAAAAAATAAATACTGTTTTGAAAAGATAACAAAATAATAAATAATACTTTTAGAAATATTTATAAGTGATTTGATAAATTCTAAAAAGTTCTTTCTTTTTTTCCCCCAGTGCACATATGAATAATCCCCGATGGCTGATGTGAAATTAATTCAATTAAATGCCAAAAGGATTTTCAGGGGCAGGCCTCAAAGTTCACCGGCGTTCGACATCAAAGACAAGTTCGCAAATCAAGTGGCAAATGTAAGTACCATTGTGCCTGGGGAGTCCTTCAGCCAAGATACTCGTAAAATGCCAAACATACAGACAATATATTCTTACATTCAGCCAGCGATTCGGATTTGACGAATGTGTGGTTTCCATAACTCCCTTCGTCGTCTTCTTAACATCTTGGCATTTTGATGTACAAAAGGCGCCCGGGCCGCACCGAGCTTTAATTATTTATTAGGAATGCCGGTCTACTTGTGCCAAATGTATGTTCATTCAATATATCTTAATCTGCAAACAATGTGATTGCGTATTTGCGCCATGGACGCGTGTTCTTAAGTTGAGATTTAATCTAGTCGGCCAATGAGAACAAAGAATTTCATTGGATTTGCTAGAACAATACCCTAACATAACTCTGGCTTTCGAAGAAAACAAAGCTCTGCCTGTTGATCAATTAAAGGATAATGGTTCAATAATTGAGTTTAGTATTCTGAGAACTACAATTGGTATTTGTGTTGTTAAATGATTTTAAACTCATTTAGATGGCATACAGATTGAGTCAAGGAATAAATTATAATTTAAAATTTTTTAGAATTTACTGCGCAACTTTTCCGAAATCTATTTAAATTTTTAAGTGTAAATCAAATATTCTTGTGTATCTAGCTAAAAATCACAGTACATATTTGTCGAAAAAGGACAACGGAGTTTTCGAACTCCCCCTCTCAAATTCCCCAATTCGAAAGGTCTATAATAGATTATATGCACTAATTTCCAACACGCAAGAGAAAATGGAAAACATTCCTGATCACGGACATGGAAAATATAAATTCGATGATTTGTTTACCTTACGCTTAGTTTGCGGTTAAAGTTTTGCAATTAAATGCTGCATAAATTACATGGCTTTGCGAATGCGTCAAATAATTTACGGCAAATTGAAATTAATTTGAGTTATATGGCCGCAACCGAATGCACAAGCAAATCAAATGTAAACTTTAATAATAATAATTTGCAGCAAAAAAGCCAAAGGAAGCCAGACATGTTCAGACTTGCAGGCGTCGTCGTGCTTCATCAACACAAACATACTCATACATTTTATGGTCCTGGTAATTAGTTTAAAAAATACTTATATATGGTATTTATGGCCTCGGCCGACAATGTGAAAACGAGTTGATTTTCGTATTTATTGGCCGGCAGCAGCCAGTGTGTAAATAAGTGTGTGTGCGCTGGGTAAACAATTAAATCGGAGATATCAGTGCTCATTGGGCTAATAATTGAGTTAAATATTTGCACATGGAAATTCAAAACAACTCAGGGCCTTCTGCCGTCGCCGTATGCCGTATGCCTCAAATTGAAATACATTTTAATTTGAAGCGTTGACTCAATTATTAATGCAAATTAATTGTATTGCCATTAGCACAAGCACAGGCACAAACGTGTCGCAGTGTGTCAGTGTGTCCATGCCGATGTCTGTTATTTTTACAGCGAGCGGCGGGGCAACACTCAATGCAACAGTTGTCACCCGATCGCCTCGCCACTCTTTTATTTGCGTTAAATTAAGATTTTAATTAGATCCGCCGGACATATTGTTTTTCCTTTGTGTGCCGTGTTCTTCTGCTGTAAAGTATTGTATTACCACAATAATAATAATGAAAGCACGCGGATTTGCATGGGCGGTATTTGTTTTCGAAGGATTATGGTTCATAAAGATTTTGAGTATACACGGAAGTGTAAAAATAATTGTTATTCCCATTAGATTTCGAAAATATTTAATCGATAATTTCGATATATTGGGAAGACAACACAGGTTAAATATCGAGAAATAGCTAACAGTCGATACGTTTTCAAGCTCTTATTTCCATGATACACAACACACTTTATTTTTTCGAGTGTTGCCCTAATTGTATCGACTGTTGTTCAATATACATTTGTTGTGCAGTTTGTGCGCCTAGTGAACTGCATGATTAGTAGTCGTGTAAACACGTGTAATACCATATTTTAATTTGCATGGCATTTATCAGAAAATATACTGCAAATAGGCATTTATTTTCATTTGCAAGGGAGGCATAAAGAATTATCTGCTTTAATTTACTGGAATGCCAATGTGATGTGCCAATCGAGACCATCGACAATGGCAATTTAAAATATTCTTACGCCCATACGCAATTGGGCAATTGGTAGGAAAACTTCATACAATATAGTGGGCCGCAGGGTTTTGCGAAAGGGGAAACTTCCATCACTTGTCGATATTTGCCATTTGTGGTGTGTGTGCAGCACAAAAATTTCTATTACAATTTTTGGCTCAATTTTTTCCCACTCAGGTTTGAACTATCAAAGGCCAAAGGCGCATTGGGTTTCAAAAGAGATGTGTTTTTGCCCCCCATTTTGCCCTTTCTGCATTTTCCAGCTATTCCAGCTGAGAATTGAGCTGTCGGCTGTCGCTGTCCGTACACACAATGCGTGCATCTGTGTGGGTAAATTCTGTGTTTGTGTGTGTGTGTGTGAAAGGGTATTCTCGGCCATCAAAATGTCCTTAGACATTTCGTTGAAATTTTGCCCAAAATTCCTCTCCAAGTGGTCCGCATTCTTGGCTCTAAGCTCCTTTGAAAAATCAACTTGCTCGATTATTTAGCTTACAGTGAATAAGGATGTTGTAAGAAATCCTTTCCCAAAAAACTATAGAATAAAAAACTGAGGTTTTTATTTATTTTGTATTTGTATCCTTTTGCTAAGTTATTTTTTTGAATTTTTAATTGTGTTCCTATTTTGTAAAAATATTATGAAAAATATGTGATATTGTTTTTTTCAGACGGTTACCTAAAATATCCGAAATATTATAATCGAAGGCTGAATTCGATCAGAAAACCTATTTGCAAGAGCATCCCACTTCGTTTTGAATAGTTTTCCTGCTAACAGCCTCGTTCCCTCTAACGTTTTCCGGTTTTTTACTTTCTTTGTTGGCATAATATTCAAATTGGTTGGCCGGGCAAAGAAATGCAAACTCAAAGAAGTCCTTTCTACCTTCACTGGATGCCCACTTTTTTTGTTTTTTATTTCTACCTTCGGGATGGTTTCGGAGCACTGCTTCCGACACTTCCAACATTGTTTGCGAGTGGGGCGAAATATCATCAGTCTTTTGGCAGCAGGGCAAAGGTAACGAAATCTGGCCAGAAAGCGTAAGGAAATCCATTAAATGCTCGATTTGACACAACATTTTGTTGGGATGTTGGGGAGGTGAGAAAAAAAAATAATACCGATAACGCTTTAATTGCAAATAGAACATTTTTCGTAGAAACTCAAAGGAAAGTGCAACACAGAAGAAAAACTCAATATCCCCTGGGTGCATAACGGTAAATGCAACGGTGAACCTGGTACGTTGTCTTCTTTTTCTCGCTTTTATGGCCACTTAACGCGAATAAGAAGAAGACGATGAGGAAATTCTTGCAATTTATTGACTACCACAGCCAACGGACAGCGTCCATTGATTGCCAATTGATTTGTCGAGTGTGTGGGCGTGCCCGGTGGGCGGTAGGCGGGGAAGTAGTGTGTCTTTGGGGGCGTGGCCGGTCGGTAAAGTGTGGGCAAGTTAAAGCCCAGAAGTCAAAGTTGATCGTCGGTTTTGGGTGTGTGTCCTGCCCACAAAGTCGTATGTTTAACCCGTTGCTCGTTGATTACGGAGTCGGAAAAATGACTTGGGAATTATAGCAAAAATTTCGAAATGTTTGTTTTTTTTTTTTGAAGAAAAGGAAGGGAAGTTCCTCTTATTTTATTCTAAATATTAGTTCTTGCCATAAAGAGAACCTTAAAGGGTTAAACAATTCCACAGCGAACTTATGACCCGAAATGAACAAGAGGAGCTGCCCAGAACTTGCATATTCGTTAAATTTACCGCAGAAAGCGAGACGGAGGACGAAGGTTCTGAGCCTGAAAGGAGACAACCACATAGCTTATGCAGACGAGACCGAGACCGAGAATGGAGTGCCGTAAACGGAGGAGTGCACAGGTAGAAAATATATTTGTACATACATTTCTCAAAACTATATTTGAATGAAAGTTATCTAAAATATAGACATACCCTCTCAGGATACCTAAAGAATTCCGAACATTTGAGGTAAAATATATTAAATTTATATTCTCCAAAATATTATGTTCCAAAAAGATGTGTAAAATCATCATATTGATCATGATATCATATCAAATCATATCAATTTTTCTTTCTCTGTGCCCATGGAGATGGCAATGGAGCCGGGCAGAAACTATAGCCGTATCCGTACACCCGGACTCGCACACCGGAGCCAGAGAGCCGGAGACCGGGAGTGATGGCTCGTGGCCCAGGAATCGCAGCGGATGGGGAACCCGGAGAAGCTCAGGATGGCAGGACGAAGTACCAGGAGGTGGCAGTCGGTAGTCGGCAGTCGGCAGACAAAAGCACGCAAAAACTTTGTTGCAAAACACTTAGCACACACATATGAATGTGCGACAGGCGACAAAGGTTTCAAAAATGATATTAGCAATATCTTATGGATTCTTATGAAATTCCAATCCATATGTCTTTAAGAAATATACCTAGACCTAATGAAACCATATTTCAAATATTTTAGCCAAAAAATTTCAACGCCTCAGACAACCTACAAAAGAATTTTTTTTTTTTTTAGAAATTGTTAACTTAAAGAACTTCTTGGTTGCATCACCCTCGTCGCCTGAATTTTACATGTTAAATGCGCGCCGCCACACATTTCTCATTGAGTGCGGCTATGCGGAGTACGAGTGCAAGGATGTGAGTGTGTTGTGCATTGTCTGGTTAGTCCTTTCCGCATATATTTGAAAATAAAGTTACGACAAGTTGCACTCAATTTTCAGCATTTACTGTCAGCGCACAGGCACGCCACGGCAGCCAGTTGAGCAGTGGTACAGTGAAGTCAGGGAAGGGCGGAAAAGTAGGGTGTGGGTGGGGGCGAGGCTACTGGGCCCAAGCCAATGTGGCTACAAAAACTGTGTCAGGCCGGTGGACAGGACACACAGTGAAAACAAATCCCAACACACTAGAAAAAGAAAAACAACAGTTAAGATAACAATTTAATAGTTGTGTAAATGTGAAGATGGTATCTTGAACCTGAACAAACTCTAACTTGATTTAAGTTATACCTTTTATACTAGTAATAAAAAGTTGGGAATTATAAGGGCCTGGCTTGTGCAGAAAATTTCTAGAATAAAATAAGTGTTGTAATTAATTGTAAACTAAAAATTTTTAATTAATGTTAAAAGCTTACCATTTTGTGGTGAAAATACCATGCGCATTTCTTTGAGTGTAAAAAGAAAAGCCAAGCAACGCATAAAACGCTTGAAATGAATACGTGTAACAATTGTTCGCCCCGTAATTCCCCTCGGGCCCCGGCCCCCCTAACCCCTTGGCATACCGCTATGCAGAAGGCTACGCCCATGGGCATAGCGACCCCTTAACCCCTCAAGCCCTCAACCCCCCTCGACTGCTGCTCTTCGTATGCGATTTGCAAACATTTTCATTATGCTCATGGACATGGGAGCGTGCTACTAAATTGATCAGGAATATAGTTTTACATATGCATGAGTGAAATGAAAGGCAAACTGTATCGTTGCAGGTGCTTAAGACCCAATAAAGTGGGGGAATAAATTAGCCAGGTTGTAAGAAAAAACACCCAGTTTTTTAATTGAAACATGATCCCATCATAAAATCCCTTAATTGGTATTCGGTATCCTAATGGCCCAAGGCTTGGTCCTCAGAAATCCCAAGGAATATCAACACAAGGACGTGATTTTTTAAACTTAGGAACCTCACATATATAATAAACCCTTTATATGTGGTTTCCAACAGTGATGACTGGTGAAAATAAATTCCTGGAAGTGCTGAGTTAGTGATAAGCGACTTTTCAAAGGACAATGAACGGATGACTCCAACGGTACGTGAATGTGAATCGTGGCTTGCATTTTTGGTGGGTACACTCAAAACAAACAAACGAATAAAAATTGTAAATGTAAATTTTAGTGAATTAAAAAAATATTTGTTTCCTCACGCTTGACTGCTATAATTCCCAACTTATTTTTTAGAGTACTTTGTATAAGCTTATAAAACTTAAATAAAATTCACATAATTAATTCTCTAAAGTAAAACAGTCAGTAAATTGGTAGCTTATTTTATTCATGGTTAATTTCCGTGACTAAAATTATTTTAAACTATTTTTATGGATACAAAATATATAAAATAAATATAAATTCATATATTTTTCCCTTTCTCCAACAGATTTTTTGTGTGCAGCTGGTCGACTCGGACCGCAGATAAGCTCTGCAGGTGGTTCCCCATTTTCCCGGGCATTTGCATATGGAATTGTGTGGTGCGTGCGAAGTAACGTCAACATAAGGGGGACAGGCTAAAGTGGCAAAAGTGGAACCAGTCCACCGCCCACGTCCACGTCCACCACCCACCATCCACATCACATTCACATCTCACTCTGAAAAGTGTCACAAGCTGGCTGTCACAGCCTCCGGCAGCTGCAAGTGTATTTAAATTTCAACAAATTAGCTTAGTAAATTAGCTGCTCATAAATCTGTGGCCATAAAAACACGGACACACGGAGATTCTCGCCGGGGGAATTGCGGGGCTTCTGTTCCGTTTCGTAGAATGAAAACGGAGAGACAGTTGAGACAGCCAGAGCGACAGCATCTGTCATTGGCTTAGTTTCCATTTAGCCAAGATCCACACGGCATTTCCATTTCCATAACCATAATTAAGAGTATCCAGTCACGTACATACATCACAGGCAGCTACTTTTCTAATGATTTTCGGGACTAAGTTCGGTTTACGGTCTGTAATGACCTGCTCTCTAGGGGTTATCCTCACTCAGAATGTATTCAAAGTGTTTTAATGCCTTTAGAAATTAACAAGAAAAAAAGTGTGTTTACAGACCATCGATTTAAATCGTATTTAATGAAGGGTATTGCCTCTCAACGTAAAGTTAAAATATGTACAGTCTTAATTTTTTCAGGCTCCAATGTTAAAATTAGTTAATGGGCCGCGGATCCCATGGATGTATTGGGTTTGCCGGGATCAGTGTCTCCATGTCCACCCTCTTCAATCTCAGACGAAAGGCCATATGGATTGCCCAGGCGATTGTGATAGATTCCAGCCGATCGAAGGCGCTCGTCCAGTTGATAGCGATTGTTAAGCATCTCACGTTGGCCACTCGGATCCACCATGCGACTGGCCACGCGACGTCCGATGGTCAATAGCTGGCCCGTGCGGTAAATGTGCGATGATCCGGCTCGAGGGACCAACGATTCAAAGTCGGAAACCGCCCGAATGCCGGACAATTCCGGGCAACTGAGCAACACGTCGCGGGAACAGCACGGTATGTTAAAGTAGTCATCATCGTTGGTATAGCGTTTGGAATTTTGATTGACCAATTTTTCGACAATCTCACTGATCTTCACCTGATCTTCGGTCTTTAAAAAATTGGCCATTCTGTGTAGGATAGTTAGTTCGGTATTACTCGCTATCAATTGTTACTCAAGTAGAAACAATGAACTTACCTGGTTTTGTTTTGCTTTTAAGGAAAAAATGAAAAGGTTATATAAAATGTGCTTGGCGCAAGGCACCGAATCTGAATGAATAGAAAACGGACAGTCGATAACAATGAACAAAGCCAGCAAAAGGCAGCTATTTCAATGAAGAGTTGATTGGCCAAAAAGTTTCAAATTATTTTGTAGCATTTGGTGTGTCCATCATAAGTTAATTAAGAACCGTAAATTGTTTGTGATAAAATTGCAATCATATTAGGAAAAGTTTTCCCCCATTTGCTGGCTGCACTCTCTCTTAGTCCAGGCATTGCTGGCCCTTATCAAAACCAAGTTTATTTCCTCATTTTTCGCTTGGCCAGCACTGCAAGACTGCCGCTTTTTCCATCGTCCTTGAAAGGGAACGGCCACCATACATTAGCTGCACAAGCACATGTGTGGGCATCTAAAATACACAGCAAACAATTTGATTTAAATGTGTAATTATAATATTTCAAAATTAAAAAATTAAATAACAAAATAACTATAATTAGAAAAATTAGAAAAAATGATAGGACAAAAGTGGGTTTCGAACCTGGACCCTTTTCAGCCCCTTTTAGATTTTTTTTTTTAGAATTTTGGTTAGAGAAATTTATTTGAGACTGCAGTGGGAATCGAACCTGGACTCTTTCTATTTGGAAAAAGGTTCGGATAATTTTTTATTTACCTGAAAATCTCAAATCAGTTATCGAGCTGTGTAGAGTAACATTTTGAAAAGGACTTTTGGGGTCTTGGCACGTGGGCCCCAGAAATAAGTTGTAAGTTGTGGAGAGTGCAGGGCGGTGAATGGAGAATGGTGAATGCAGATGGGGTGACGGCAATTTCCAAGCAGTTAAAATAATTGCAACAAATTTTCAAGTTTTCCTTATTATCCCTTTTTGCATGCTCCTGCACATAATCCAAACGCAAACAACAGACTGCAGCATGGGCGCCCCCAAATGGGGGGGGGGGGTGCAGCTCAAGGGGGGAGGGGGCTTGGGGCTGTCTGTGAGAGCTCGGGGCGGCAGCCACATAAATGTTTTAAGCTGTTGTGAATTATGGTAATGAATGTCAGCGCAAACTTCCGGATGCCTGGGCTCAGACCGAAGACCAGACCGGGCTAAAGCCTGCCATATCCACCTGACTCCCTCCAGAAGAACCCCCTCCCTAAAGGGGAGGTTCAATCCCCCCTCCCCCTTCAGTGCCTTTTGTTTTGACCGTCTTTTGTTCTCGGCCACGTCGCCACTCGACATTGGCCAGTAGCAACGGCGGCGTCGGAAATGCAACGTTTTCAACTGCATGCGAAACATAATTGACAGACGGTTACAATGACAATCGCCAACGGAGGGCGAGAACCCTGGAGACAAATGGTAATATTCCGAAAAAATCACTATTTGTGATATGATATCTCATTGATCATGATATGGGCTTTGAAAGACAGGTATCTGTCAATTAAATATGAAAACTTATGAGGGGAATTACAGAATAGATATATTTTTAATCAGCAAAATTACAAAATATATATTTGTTAATACTTTTAAAGTATAGTGTTTTATATTTTCACTTAAAAGTAAGAAAAGCCCACTGTTTAACGAATTTTTGGGTAAAAACAGAAAGAGAATTTTATATATGCCGTTGGCATGAGTGTACAGTGACCATGTTCATAGAAAATGGGTAATATACAATATAATTGTATTTAAATAATAATTTCTAAAATAAAAGATATAATTTCTTAGTAAAAAAAAATATTTCATATTAAAATAACTTTAATATTTTTATTAATCCCATAAATTTAGCACCACTGTGCGAGTTGCATGCCGCAAGACAATGCCACAATCCGCAACAATGCTGCTGCCTTTGCCGTTGCTATTTGCTATTTGCTGCTGGCCAAGCAGTCTGCCAAGTGAGTCTGCCCCTGACCAGGACATTTCCCCTGAGAATCCCCGCCAGGAGGTGCTGGCGGAGCAGGAGGCACTCCTGATTTACGGCATCGCGCATTGCCATTTTTACCTGTCCATAACAAATTGGACACCAGTTGATAGAAGCTCCAACTTGTCGCAATGCAGCAGGCGCCTCGGCGAAACCGCAAAACCGCTCCTCCACCCACTCGCCATTCAAGGGAAATTACATACTTATAGAGGGGAAAATGAGAACCTGAGGGAGAGTTAATCGAAAAGAAACACAAGTTCTGGGTAAGTATCGAAAGAACATTTCTTAAATTTAATTATCACTTTTTATATATGTATGTATAATGATTTTAAAAATATTCCTTATTAAAAGAATCGCAAGTTATCATAAAGAAGGGAATGAAATTTAATATTAATAAAAAGAATATATAGAATTAAAAAAATCTTTTAGTTAGTAAATAAATTATTTGTAATTTTTTAAGTATTTTTAATTTAAAATACTTATTTTTTACCAAAAAATGTTGCATAGTAGCCTTATCTTTTCTGTTCATAAATTAATTTTTTCACTGGCGCTGTGACTTTCAATGCGAGGCAACTTAATTAAATTGTGCAAGCTGGCAGGCATTGAAAATAATTGTAAATAAATGAATTTACGATATATATAATTAAATTGTACACATATTGCACATAAAGAAGCTGATTTTTCTCGACAAAGCCTCCAATAATCCGCAACTAATTGAGAGATTATCGACAAATTCCCCATGTGGAGCAGCTTTTGACAACTTAAGCGGTGAGTTAGTTACCTTGTAATTCGGCTCCCCCTTTGCCACCCCTTCAAAACCACCCCCTCAAGCAAGCTGCGTTGTAATTTCGTTAATCGATAAAGTGTCAGATTAACAATGCTAGACATTCAGGTAATGACAGCCAACGGCTTTGCAATGGATATGTGTATATGCAATATGCCATTGACACCTCAGTTTTCGACAATTACGCCCACCGGGCGCTGCCACGCCCATCACTTGCGATGCACAAACCAAAGTCTATCAACTCCTGGAGCTCCATCTCCAGGATAACCAATAACCAACAACCCCTTCCCTTCGTATTCCGCTGATTCGCTCACTCAATGTCGCATTAGTCACACAAAGAGGATGTTTGATTAAATAAGCTGCCATATACAAACACTCTCACACGTGTGAGTGCCACGCCCACTTAACACTGGGAGAAAATAATGTATAATTTAAATGCTTAATTTCTTTAAGGTTTTATTCTAAGAAAACAATTGTTAATAAGTAGGTATAATTTTTGCAGAATTTTGGTCTAATTTTTAATTACTTTTTATTATAATTATAATTAAAAAACTATATCTCCAACTTCTGTTAAAATATTATATTATTATAATATTATTGAATGGCCCTTTAAAACTGTTCTCCAAGTGTTAAGTGCATTCGCCTGATGCGCTTCATTTGACTGAAATTTAAATTCGATTAGCCAAAAGTGTTCGTGTCCCGTATCGACAGTCCATGTCCGCAAATCCGCATCCGCAGTCGTGTGTCCATTCAACATCTCCATCTCCATCGCCATCGTCATCGTCATTTCCATCTGCATCCTCAAGTCCTGAAGTTTCCGTCCACAGCCACGGCGAATGCCAATAACGCAAAGTCCTGGCTTATATCCCTGTCAAAATGGCATGGCCATGGGCGGCGGTAGAGGCCAAGGGGGGGTAGGTGTTGATTGGCAACACGAAAGAGGGGTCAAAAGTTGCAAATGCCGAAGAACAAACAGCAACAACAATAAAAGGAATTGGATTGAAATGACTACTGCAGGAACTTGTTGCGCTTCTATTTCTCCAGCCCAACCCCCTGATTTTCCAGGGGCGCCCGCGGCCCATTTGGGTGGAAAGGGGCTGGAGAGGGGGTTTACGTGGTTGCAGTTGCGGTCCGTGGTCCAAGCAGATGGATTTTCGTGCGCAAATAAATTTGACAGCTGCTAGTCCGGATTAGGATAATGCCCTTTCTGTCTCCTCGTCTCATTTTGTACATTCTAAATTTGTTAACTTATTTTTTAAGATATTTTTTTAAAAGTAGGCTCTTATTCAAAAAACGTACTAGTAACATCATTAATTAAAGCTTCAAAACTATAGTTATTTTCTTATTTTTAATGATGTCCTGGTTATGCAACTTAAGAATTCGCGTATTTGACTGAATAGATGACATACCCCAACTTAAATAAACATACAATAATAGTATGTTGTCACTTAAATATATATTTAAATTGATCAATTAACATAAAAGGGCATTCAAAAATGGTTAGCAATTGCAATTCCCAATTTCTCTGTTGTTTTTCACGATTTTTTTGTTGTTGTCGGTGAGGTATTCGTTTGTTTTTGTTGCATACTTTGTGTGATTTGCCAACGAGCTTGTCAACACCAAAACCCCGTGGGTTCTGGTTCTAAAAGGGGGGTTGTGAAATAATGTGGGTGAGAAAAAAAGGGGGGTTCCGGATGGCAATAGGTGAAGCTTGGTTGGTCGGTTGTGATTTGTTTTTTTCCAAATGCATTTGGAAATGCTTGCACAATGACCACACGGAAACAAATGATTGAATATTTTATTTTAATATAATATTTATAATATATATTTTCTTTAAAGTCAAAAGTCAGAATTAAAATTTTAATTTTAGGACTTTTAAATACAAAAGCTAAGAATTTCCCGTTGATATCGAACTAGTTATGGGTTTTTTTTCTCTGCACTTATTTTCTATTTCCCATTTTCCAATTCACCCACACCTTTTTGATTTCTATTTTTTGTTTTCGCTGTTGTTTTGTTGTTTTTGCCGCGTCCGTGTGTAGCATAATTTTTTAAGCACATTTCAAATCAATTTGAGTGTTAAGCCATGTCCGACTGACCAATCGACTGGCCATGTGGAAATTGAATGGATCACAGGTCACATGGAAATATGGGGGAGTGAAATGCTCCGTTAATCATTTAACTCAATTAGGCATAATAAAGTTTTATATTTTTTTCCCCAGTCGCCGAGTTTGGGGGGAATTTGTAATGAAGAGTCAAATTGCAATGACAGAAAATGTAGGAATAAATAATACGAAGATGGGGCATCTGGGATGGCCATTTCAATTACAATTAATAGCTAAAAAAAGGCACGTTTTTCACTTTCAGACTCAATGACGTGGAAATTTAGAGTTTGTCTATTTCACTTTTAATTAAGTTGGTCATTGAAATGTGATTTTATTTCATTTTTTGGCTTTATGCAACTTATTACACTAGTTGAGCAATGTCAATACTTGTTTATGTTATCTCCAATGGCTTCTTTATACTTCATTGATCTTGCATATATATTTTTTATTGACTGCTTAATTTACTGCATTTGATGCTCAATTTATTTTATTTAATTTAATTTGGTAAGGCATTTTATCTCATAATTTACATGAATGAAAGGGAAATTAAAAAGTTAAATGATAAATGCCGTCGGTAAAATAAATCTCAGTTTAAATAATTTTCCTTGGATATTCAAACAAATATATTTTGTTCTTCTCTATCCGTTTTTTATGTACAAATTGAAAGAGAATGAAAAACACCATCATCATTTGGCATTATAATGGCATTTTCCCCGTTTTATTTAATCAACTTTTTTGTTTTTCTAATTTCCTTGGCAGCTATTCAAAACGTTGCCCATTTCCCGCTTGCTCTACAGTTGCACTTTTCATGGGTTTTCATCGCTTTTCCTGATTTTCCGGGCGTCTGATATTTCAGCTCCCAAAGGTAGGCAACACTTTTTTGCCATTTGATAGGCAAAGAAAACTTTTGCCTGGATTTCCGATTTGCGTGTGTCCTGCTTGTCCTACGTGTGTGTGTGTCGGTCTCCCTGTGTGTGAGTGTGAGTGTGTGTGCCTGGCAAACAGAGGAGTGAAAGTGGTGAAAGCGTAACTCAAACACTATTACACGGCTACACCCACACACAGCCGTCGAGATTGTGATTCTCGTCGTCGGTTGGATTTTGCCAACTTGTTGCGCAAACGACCAAATTTCCAACTCAAAACAATACGACACATGCGTGGGGGCAAAAGGGGGGCGTGGCTGAAAATTGAGTGAAATACAATGCTCGAGTTACTTTTGCCTATTTGCTTGAACGAGTGCAAAATAATGAAGGGAAAGTGACTCACAGAAAGAAAATATTGGCATAATAAGACGAACAATATGATTTCAGAGCATTATTATTATTATAATCATATAGGATTATCTTAGTTATAATTTATTTTAATTTAGGGCATTTTTTTCATTTGCAAATATTACAAATTTTATAAAACTTTATTTTTTAACTGAGCTTTTTAAGGTCGCATTACCCGTAATCGCCAGCAAGTGCACTTTTCGCCAACCATTTCCATTTTATATATATCAACATATATATTTTGTTGATTAAAAAGTTCTTCTTTTTGGCGAGTCCTAGCCCCTGCCACGCCCCCCTTAGCCGCCCCTTGGCCGAGTAATTGTTGTGTTGTTAATTAACTGAAATCGCATTAATAAAGTTACTTGAAAATGCGCTTGCCATCGTATGTGTGAGTGCTTACGGGCGATGTGTGCGTGACACGCACGTCATAAGGTTTTATAATTTTAAAATTAAAAGTATTGGAAACTATAGTGGAAATATGTGGTTCAAATTAAATTGGTAATATTTATACGATACTATTTTTCATCTCCAGAATTGACTTTTTTTAAATAAGAGTCTCTTTATAATCTTTTCTAATATTCTATATTATAGTACTTTAAAGTTCGCTCTCTAACCAAACTAAAAGACTACAATTTTTAAACATTTTCCAATACCAAAAATAAAATGGTATCCCACATTGGGGAACTGTCATCTCTGGAAAGGCTGTTTATGCTGCTCGTTTTGTGTGTGGAGCCGCCGCAGCGCATAAAAAGTTTTAATTGGCAGGCGACGAAGTTGACCTGTGACCTCTGGCGGGACACACACGCACACACACTCGCCCAGAACACACACACGCACACACACAGAGGAACGACAACAATTTTTAAGTGCATTTTGAAATGCACATTTTATTTCGCATCTTTCTCTGCGTGTTGTGCTGCTTCTTCTTCAACTCGTGTGTGTGTGGTGTGTGTGGAAATGGGAAAAACACGCACACAACTTACAATTGCATTACATTTTGCATACATTTTGTGTGTGTTTAATTTTAATGCGGAGAAAACGCCAAGTTTAATAGCCAAAATGTGTTGTTAACACACTTAAAAAATGTATGCGCCAAAATAAGAGGCGGTGAAAAGTGAAAAAAGTGAAAAAAGGGGTAGCGTAATCAGAATTTATTTATTTTGCATATTCGTACATGCATTTTCCATTAAAACACGCTCCTCGAATTTCCCACTGCCAGAGGGCCAAAAGTCAGCTGGAGCTGCAATTAGAGCATTCTTAAATAATTATTTAGGCGGTTCTTTTAATTTTTTATTAAAAAACCATCTAAAAACCTCTTGAAATTAAAGTGACTTTTTGGTAATTTCCCCTAAAATGTATTAAAATATCATAATTTGGTTAGGTTATTTTAATAATTTTGCTATATTTATTTTATTTACTTGAATTTTTATTTAACTCGTCCAGCATAATTAATCGGTTTCGTTTTTAAACTTCGCCAATCAAACGACAATTGAATGCCACTCCAACCATCTCCTGCTCAAAGCTGAGTGAAGTTGGCGATTTTGAGTGACTGTGTGCTGGTTTTGAGTGGAAACTGCACAGTGGGACGTCGATGATTGGCTTGACTTTAATAAAAGGCAAGGTGTTTTTGATGGATCAAGATATCAACCACAAAAGTTATAAATAAAAATAAATTAATTTGTTTTTAAATTTTTAATGCAATTAATTTTATAACTAATTATAATATTACTAACGATTATCTTTATATTGCTTATGAACATTGCTAAATACCGTATATTCATTAATATAACTTACATTTTCTGCATTCAAAGTTAAATTTTATTATTAAATACTTTTTGTTTAAATAGGTTGGCACTCCTAGTGTTTAACTTTTCTTAACTTTATTTTACTTAAAACATTTAAATAGTATAATTTTAGATTATCACTCTCCTTCAGTTACGACCTACTTTCGCAGGCTCTGCGGTTGCGCCACTCGCTTCGTCCGATTTCGCCCACCCGCCCCACTGTGCGAGTCGTCGGCAGAGGCAGAGGCCGAAGCAGAAGAAGAAGAAGCAGCGGCGGCGGCAGCGCAGCAGCGCCTGCGACAGAGGCAGCGCAGTTTGTTTTGTGCGCGCGTGGTGAACGGTTGTTTCTCGGCTGCTCGTCGCGAGATTGCAGTTTCTTCGATTTGCGAATTGCGATTGTGCGACTTCTGGACTGCCGGACTCCGAGTTTTAGTTGATTGTTGTGATTTTGAGCGTTCTGGACCCGGACAAAACGTAATTGTTGTTACCTTTGACGCTCTCTGGGGGCAGAGACAAGTACTACAACAAAAAGTTATCCAGAAAGAAGAAGAAAAGCAGTAAGCGCGCCGTCTCTTTCCCACCGATCGCGTTTTTTGTTGGTTTTTTGTTCTGTTTCATTAATGTTGTTTTGTGTGTGAAGAAAAGCCGCCAAAAAAGCAAAAGGCCCGATGAAATGAAATAAACATTTGTTTATTTAACAGAAACTTATTAAATGTTTCTTAGCCACGAATATTTGCCAGCGTGCGTGTGTGTGTGTGTGAGAATTGCATGTGAAAAACGAGTTTAAAAACCAGTCTTAAAAACCCAAAAGAAAAAGGGTTCAAAAACAGTGAGAGCGAGAGAGAGAGGGAGAGGTTTTTTTTGGTTTTTGCTTTTGCATTCTCATTCTCTCTCGATTAGTTCTTGATCGCGCTCCCTCTCTCTCTCGCTCTTTTGGCTTACCTGTGGCAGGTGTGCTTGTGTTTGTGTGTGCGCGAATGGCTGGCACAAAGCAAAAATTCAAAAAGTGACGTTTAAAATTTCATGTTTCGCTTTATGTTTTATGTTTTAGCCAAAAAGATGTGAGAGATGCATAATTAAAACTAGACCTTAGACTAAAAAGTAGAAAAGACGAAGGAAGACGAAGGCGGCCAAAAACATTGAAGGAAATCCAAGAAATACCAAAAGACAACAACAAATGCTCAAATCCGCGGCGTCGTCGCTGCGTCGACGTCGTCCAAAAACAACAGCAACAACAGCCATTGAGATGCCGTCGCTGCCGCAGTCGGCGTCGCTGCTTGCAGCGCTGCTCGTGCTCTGCTACTGCGACAGCTGCTCTTTTTTTTGTTACGCGGGTAAGTTTTTCTTCTTCTTGTTCTTTTGCATTCCCCTCTTCTTTTGGTTCTTGGTTTGGTTCTCTTCTTTTTTTTTGACGAAAACAAGTACAAAACAAACAGCCGTGGGAATTTCGAAATACGAAAGAGCCGCACAAAAGGCAACTCGAAAGGAAACCGAAACCCTCGCGTTCGAATTTGAACTCGAAATTCGAACGATCGATCGGCTGCATTTCTTCGATTTTCTGTTTTGGTGTTCTCATTTTTCCGCTTATCAAAATATGGCAAGCAAACATAATAAATATTAACTACAGAAAGCCCCCAATAAATGGATCTATCGATTTTCGAAGAAAAAGATTCGAGGCTTTCCTTATCAAAATGATAAGTTAAATATAATAAAAGTAACTAAAATTAGTTTACTCCCACAAAGTTTCAATCATAAGAGTGCCCACTGTGAATTGAAACAATAAAAAAAAACCTGCTTATCTAGCCTTTCTTTCTGGAGTGTGAAAATATTTCACGCTTTTCCACGATCTTCTGGAATTCGTATGGTTTTGTTTTGCCGTATTCTTTCTGTGTGAAAATTATGAAAATGGAACCAGATTCATTAAGCATAACTGTGAACTGAGCTTTTTACTCGGGATTCTAGAACTTGAGTTGAGTGATCTTTTACTGGAGTTTTATTGCAAAAAAAAAGTGATAAGTTTTCTGACATATCATAATTCATGGAAAATAAATGTTGGCAAGGAACTTGGTAGAGGAAAATATCCAGTTGCAGACAGGCTTTGTATTTAAGTTTCCAAAAATTATTCTATAACCTTTCCAAGAAATGGAAAACTTGTTCTTATTTATTCCGTTATTATTTGATCCCATTTTTGTACTGTGCATTGCACTTTTTTCCATTCACTTGCATCTTTTGAAGATATTTCAGATTAAAGAAGAATGAGTTGAAATCTGCAACGACACGTAAGAATGCGATATATCTAATCAGCATTATATTTTACCAAACATATGTCAAGATCACCATATTTATCTTTATTTCCATCGATCGATTTAACTAGTAGCCTCATGAAACGCACTGTATACTGTGCATTCTTGCATTTTGTTCATTTATGCGCCGAATTGTTTGCACAATAAATCTTTGCCCCCGAGGTTGGCGAACCAAACATTATATTTTGCATTGTATTATGTGCCCGCTAAACCAAATATTAAATACAGAATCAACAAATTTCCGATTTGAATTTCGCGCGGGGGCTTACACACATAACCTCACATTTGCGCTGGGGTTTTCAACATGGTCCGTCTGAATAGTTTATGGTGGGGCTTTTCGGGGCATATGTGGAGTCACCACAATGAGTCCCTTAGGCTCTGTTTGTGTTGCTGTTTGTATTTGGAGGCCTTTGGTTTTGCGGGGGCGTTCCATGGAGCCTGAAATTGTTGTGCAAATTGAACTCCGCAGATAGGGAGTTGTAGGCCCGCCTATTGTAAATTAGATCAATCTATAAAGGGCAGATTAATTTCATTCTAAACCTTGATTTAATATTAACTAATTTCTGCGCTCTGCAAACATTTCTCACTGTGTAGATATAAGCGACGGAAATAACTCACAGTTCAATCAAAAGTCTCCGATTTATCAAGCTTGGAAAAAGGGAAACCACTCCGATCTTGTGTATAAATACTTTTGCGATATTTAGGTTTACGCTCATTTGCAATCTGACCTTGTCTGTGGGCCGTGGGTGAGTTGGGCGGAAATCGCGGGGAGTTGGCTGGATATATCAACTGCAGCTGAGCGTGGAAAGTGCTGAATTAGCTAAATAGTTTGTGAGCTTTGTATCGTCTTCCGTCTGTCTGGCTGTTCTTTTTGCATATTTATTTCTTTTTTGTTTTTAGCCATCTGTTTCTGCCACTTCAGGTGCCCCGCCCCCTTGCCACCGCCCTCTTTCCCTCCCACTCTCCAGTCGATGTCAAACTGCTTGCCTGACTGAGAAATAAAAAGAACACGACGAAGAAATCTGACAAAAAATGCAAATTGTTTGTCCAGCTGCTTTACTTTTGCCTTGTCTTTCCGCACTTGTTGCCCTGCCTCCTTCCCCCTGCGAATATTCTTACACGAAAAATAATTTATTTTTACTTTAGAAAATATTCCATATCTTAAGCTTGCTCTAAAAAATAGTTGAGCCATACTCATTATTCTAGGAAAATGTTATTTAAAGACATAAAATGTTAAAAGCAATTTAAAATATAATCTTCTTTTTAAAAACATGTTTTGAAAAATTTTACAGTAAATATTACAATTTTTAAAGGCTAAAGTAATCGTATCTTTGATATTTATATCCAAAAATATATTTTGGAATTCCTTTTCTTATTTTGTAGAGAGCCTTCAAATATTTTTCCCTGTGCACTCATTTTGTGACCAGTTTTTGGTCTTCTTTCTGGCATTTCTTTTTTCCATTCGTGTTTCCCATAGATATTTTCCAGCCATCATCTCGGGTTACACGGCAAACACACGGAGCCAAAAACTAAAGATGAAGACGACAGTTTTATAATTGGCTTCAACTTGCCTCTGCCTTTGTTGTTGTTGCACCTCAGGATCCATTCCATCCTATACCATCCCCAATATCTTTTCCTTTCTCCCACTACTGTCTATTCATTAACTTGAGCCATCAATTTAACAGTGCTACGAAATCGCTTTTCAAGCCAAAAAGGCAACAAAATGAACTGCGACAAACACCAAAAGTTATGAAAACGACCGAGAAATCACTTTTTAAGCTCTTTTTTTTTTGGCTCTCATTGTTGTTGTTTCAGTTGCGAATGGGGAAGGTTAAAGCGCGAAAAAAATAGTAAAAATAGTAGCCAAAAAAAAAATATAATAAGAAAGAGCAGCGGACGAGCTCAAAGAAGCTGGGTTGACAAAAATGAAATTTTTTAAATTTGAATAGCGGAAACGTTTGCCCATCTTTTGCCCATGTTTGCCCACCAATTAGTTTTTTTTGCCCACGTCCAGTTTTCGAGATATAAAATTTCGAAAATTTTCGAAAATTTTCGAAAGTCACAAATTTTTGGAATTCGATTTTTTTTTTTTTTAATCGTAAGAGAATCGTTTGCCCACGTTTGCCCACCTTTTAGAATTTTGAAAAAATTTATACTTCAAAAGTTATCTTAATTATAAGTTTTTCCTTAAGAAAAAATCGTTTGCCCACCCTTTAAAACTGAATATTTTTGGAAAAAAACGTTTGCCCACCTCTTAAAACTAAAAAATATTGACTGCCCACCCTTTAAAAATACATTTTTATAAAAATTATCGTTTGCCCACCTCTTAAAACTAAAAAATATTCACTGCCCACCCCCCCTTAAAACTAAATATTAATGAAAATAATCGTTTGCCCACCCCTTAAAACTAAAAAATATTCACTGCCCACCCCTTAAAAATACATTTTTATAAAAACAAACGTTTGCCCACCTCTTAAAACTAAAAAATATTCACTGCCCACCCCTTAAAACTAATTTTATATAAAAACCATCGTTTGCCCACCCCTTAAAACTAAAAAATATTCACTGCCCACCCTTTAAAAATACATTTATATAAAAACAAACGTTTGCCCACCTCTTAAAACTAAAAAATATTCACTGCCCACCCCTTAAAACTAATTTTATATAAAAACCATCGTTTGCCCACCCCTTAAAACTAAAAAATATTCACTGCCCACCCTTTAAAAATACATTTATATAAAAACAAACGTTTGCCCACCTCTTAAAACTAAAAAATATTCACTGCCCACCCCTTAAAACTAAATATTAATGAAAATAATCGTTTGCCCACCCCTTAAAACTAAAAAATATTCACTGCCCACCCCTTAAAAATACATTTTTATAAAAACAAACGTTTGCCCACCTCTTAAAACTAAAAAATATTCACTGCCCACCCCTTAAAACTAATTTTATATAAAAACCATCGTTTGCCCACCCCTTAAAACTAAAAAATATTCACTGCCCACCCTTTAAAAATACATTTATATAAAAACAAACGTTTGCCCACCTCTTAAAACTAAAAAATATTCACTGCCCACCCCTTAAAACTAAATATTAATGAAAATAATCGTTTGCCCACCCCTTAAAACTAAAAAATATTCACTGCCCACCCCTTAAAAATACATTTTTATAAAAACAAACGTTTGCCCACCTCTTAAAACTAAAAAATATTCACTGCCCACCCCTTAAAACTAATTTTATATAAAAACCATCGTTTGCCCACCCCTTATAACTAAAAAATATTCACTGCCCACCCTTTAAAAATACATTTTTATAAAAACCATCGTTTGCCCACCTCTTAAAACTAAAAAATAATGATTGCCCACCCTTTAAAACTAAATATTAATGAAAATAATCGTTTGCCCACCTCTTAAAACCAATAAATATTGACTGCCCACCTCTTAAAAATTAATTTAAAAATGTTTTTAAACCGATTACCAGCTCAGAGAAGCTGGGTCGGGTAAAATTAAAATTTCGAATTTTTAATATGGGAATCGTTTGTCCACGTTTGACCACCTTTTAGTTTTTTTTGTCCACGTCCAGTTTCAAAAATATGGGATTTCGAAAATTTTCGAAAATCAAAAGGTTGAATTTTTTCAAATAATTCAGAACAATTTTGTTTAAAAAAAAAAAAAATGTTAAAGCAAGAGCAACTAAACTTTTTCTTTCGCGAATCATTTACGGATAAATAACTGCAAATTCCTATTAAAAAAGATTTTGGAAATTTTGCACTTTAGTGGGGGTTGATATCAACTTAGCAGAACATCTCATAATTTTAAAAATAATTGAGCGGCAAATTTTGTTCTTTCACGAATAATTTACGGAAAAATAACGGCAAATTGTCGATAGAAAAAAATTTGCATTTTCAAAAGTTGCATTGCTAACTTTATGCACATTGTATTTTCTAAAGTTTTGACTTTTTCAAAATTCTAAAGGGTGGACAATCGTGGACAAACAATAGACAAAAAATTCCATACAAAAAAATTTGAAAAATTCAACCTTTTGATTTTCGAAAATTTTCGAAATCCCATATTTTTGAAACTGGACGTGGACAAAAAAAACTAAAAGGTGGTCAAACGTGGACAAACGATTCCCATATTAAAAATACGAAATTTTAATTTTACCCGACCCAGCTTCTCTGAGCTGGTAATCGGTTTAAAAACATTTTTAAATTAATTTTTAAGAGGTGGGCAGTCAATATTTATTAGTTTTAAGAGGTGGGCAAACGTTTGTTTTTATATAAATGTATTTTTAAAGGGTGGGCAGTGAATATTTTTTAGTTTTAAGGGGTGGGCAAACGATGGTTTTTATATAAAATTAGTTTTAAGGGGTGGGCAGTGAATATTTTTTAGTTTTAAGAGGTGGGCAAACGTTTGTTTTTATATAAATGTATTTTTAAAGGGTGGGCAGTGAATATTTTTTAGTTTTAAGGGGTGGGCAAACGATGGTTTTTATATAAAATTAGTTTTAAGGGGTGGGCAGTGAATATTTTTTAGTTTTAAGAGGTGGGCAAACGTTTGTTTTTATATAAATGTATTTTTAAAGGGTGGGCAGTGAATATTTTTTAGTTTTAAGGGGTGGGCAAACGATGGTTTTTATATAAAATTAGTTTTAAGGGGTGGGCAGTGAATATTTTTTAGTTTTAAGAGGTGGGCAAACGTTTGTTTTTATAAAAATGTATTTTTAAGGGGTGGGCAGTGAATATTTTTTAGTTTTAAGGGGTGGGCAAACGATTATTTTCATTAATATTTAGTTTTAAGGGGTGGGCAGTGAATATTTTTTAGTTTTAAGAGGTGGGCAAACGTTTGTTTTTATAAAAATGTATTTTTAAGGGGTGGGCAGTGAATATTTTTTAGTTTTAAGGGGTGGGCAAACGATTATTTTCATTAATATTTAGTTTTAAGGGGTGGGCAGTGAATATTTTTTAGTTTTAAGAGGTGGGCAAACGATAATTTTTATAAAAATGTATTTTTAAAGGGTGGGCAGTCAATATTTTTTAGTTTTAAGAGGTGGGCAAACGTTTTTTTCCAAAAATATTCAGTTTTAAACGGTGGGCAAACGATTTTTTCTTAAGGAAAAACTTATAATTAAGATAACTTTTGAAGTATAAATTTTTTCAAAATTCTAAAAGGTGGGCAAACGTGGGCAAACGATTCTCTTACGATTAAAAAAAAAAAAAATCGAATTCCAAAAATTTGTGACTTTCGAAAATTTTCGAAAATTTTCGAAATTTTATATCTCGAAAACTGGACGTGGGCAAAAAAAACTAATTGGTGGGCAAACATGGGCAAAAGATGGGCAAACGATTCCGCTATTCAAATTTAAAAAATTTCATTTTTGTCAACCCAGCTTCTTTGAGCTCAGCGGACGGGAGCGAAGTGAAATAATTTACGAAGATTGTCCAAGGGAATTGACTGTGAAAGAGATATATGTAATTTAAACAATATAGAGCGAATGATTATGATGGCTGTTCGGCTCTATAAAGTAAACAAAGGAACACAGTGCGTTTCATAACAGCAAGTCAATTACACTCGAGTGCGGTAATCAGAGCGGCGCTAAAAAAAATGAATGTCAAAAGCGAAAGTCTGATATTCGATAAGAAAACGATGATCGAAAAGCGATCATTGGTTGAATGAACATGATACATTGAAGGTTCAATATTTATTAACTTTAATTTAAGCCTATTTTCTGCCGTTTGGTTTACAGAAAGAAGAAGAAAATATTCTGCCTTGGCAATCTCGGTAGTTTCATTTTCAAGCCGTATCCGAATCACACCAAAAATCATCTTGTTTCCTTAATTTTGCATATATCCTTGCTCCCGATTTCCAGTAACCATTTTATCGTAGTCTAGTTATGTGTCCACCTACGAAAATTCGATTAGTTTCCTCTGCATCTCACTTTCCGGTTTCTGCGTTCTGTATTTGCGGTTTTTACCAGCAGATATTTTTCGTATGGAGAGGGGGGGGATTGAAATTGGGATTGGTAGGAGGTTGGTTATATTCATCAACATAGTGACATGATATTTTACTGTTATTCCAGTGTCTATGGCTGGGAAAAAGAGTTTCCATTTCGCTCTTCGTCCGACTATCTCCCTTTGGGGGACATATTCTCGATGTCCTGTTCTCCTGTCAAACTGCTCCTGCCACAATCCTGACAATCTCGGCAACGAACTGAAAATCTCCTTTCGTTTTGCCACTGCCACACATTTTCCGTTAACAAGCTTGCTTTCTGGATTGCCATTTTATAAGCCAGTAAGCGCCTTTGGCTAACAAATTTTCCCTCAAATATTCCAGGGTCGAAGGAAAAAACTGGGCAATTCGATGAGGGAGGGCTGCGGCAGCTAAAGGATCAAATGTTTCTATTTGTTTCCCTGGCTAATGATGGCCAAAAGTTAAATGTTCGACCATTATGGCTTTCATTATTTAACTGCCATAATGCACATAT
Organism: Drosophila takahashii; assembly: GCF_030179915.1. NCBI lineage: Eukaryota > Metazoa > Arthropoda > Insecta > Diptera > Drosophilidae > Drosophila > Drosophila takahashii. Next base: position 11,085,384 of record NC_091683.1, read on the forward strand.
CGGCATTGGCATACAAAACACTCGCCTAATTTAATAAAGAATTTCCTATCGAAGCGGCGAAACGACCGCATTAGATAAATCAAATTTTTCCGGCCAATTGTTTGAATGCGTCAAAAATTGATTGACCCACAAATTGCCATGGGCGGGGGACGCCCCCTTGAATAAAGGGGGGCTTTTGTTTGTCCTGGTGTGGCTTTCGAGCATTATCCTAATGTCTTTCCATATTGACAATGTAAATCGGACGACGCGCTTGGATTTTTGCATTAAACGGACATTTACCCACTCGGAAAGCCGGAAAACACAAAAGCCCACAGGGGCGTAGACCAAAGGGGGCTAAAAGATTTTAAATTAAATTTAATAGACAAAAAAGATGAAATAGAAAAATTTCAATAATTTTAATAAAGCAAACAAAAGTCAGGAAAACTCTAGAAAAAATCACAGGAAGGCTAAAATCAGTGAGTAATAGATTTGAAATTAAATTTAATAAACCAAACGGAAGAAACAATGTTTACTTAATATGACAAAAAATAATATTTTTTTTTTTAAGTCAAGAATTTTATTCAAGTTTGCATAAGAAAGAAAACCATTAAAAGCTATGAAAATCTTGGAAAAAACACAGGCTTCCCGAAATCGGTGGCGTCATAAATAACAACAATAACAATTATCCGCGATCTATCGGAAAATGCAAAGTGTTGATGTATGGGAAAAGCGATAGAGGGAAATGCTGAAAAAGAGGCAGCAAAACGGAAAGCCGGTCAACAGCATTTACAATGCCAAATTACAACCAGCGGGACAATGTTTGACCAGCATATATAGAACATTATTCCCCCTCTCCGCCCTCCGAAAATACGACACCCATTCCCGCATTGCAGTTTTTCCCACTTTCCCGCTGCTTTTCCCTAGCATAGGTTTTCTCCCCCCATGGAGCGATAGATTGACCAAAAGTCAAATGTGTCTCGCACAGTTTGATATTTTCGCTGGCAAACTGTGACAAATGAGCCAACAGTTTGATGATCCCTAAAATGAAGCAAATTAAAACGGTAGAAGATTGTTCGTCCTGAGTGTCCTTAAAACTTTGATACGGTTATTAAACAGATTAGCAAGTTGGCCGCTTGTTGCGAAACTTTTCGGAAAGTGTTTAAAAATCAAAACAACTACAAAATGAGCAAGTGCAATTCGGAATTGAAACTCTGGCCAAAGGAGACGGTTAAATACGAGCTAATTACGAACTGTAATTTGAGAGAATTATTTGTTTTGAAGCTTACGCGAAATATGACCAATAAAATGGTAGCAAGTTTGGGGGAATTTTTAATTACTATTAACTTAAAGTTCTAGTGTAAAGTTAAGGATACTTGAAGATGATACCCCCATTCGAAGTGATTAAGATTCGCTGTCTGTTTGGCTTTTTCCTTTTCGTTTAGTTAAAACCGAAAACCTAGTGATTTTCAAATTGCTGCCAAACTGTGTGCTCAATTGTGCTTAATTGTTTGAATTCATAGAAATACCCAAAGATACAAGATACAGCAAGTACTCGTTAGTTCGTATGTGTATAGATTGTAACTGCTTGTGTAAATATTTCTTGATTTTTTCCATGCCTTCGTGTTGGTTTTTCTGACTGATTTTTCTTTCTGCTTGCCACGCATTTCAATTAGCATTGATCCACTTGCAACAAAAGAAACTTGGAAGTAGCAAGCAGTAAAACAAAAAACCATTAAAAAAATGCAATCAAAAATGTGTGTTTCCCCTCTTTGTTTTTTTTTTGTCCAAACGCTCAATTATGATTTATTTATAAATTTGTGAAGAATATTTTTATGGCTTCTAATGAAGCACGTCTGAGGATACAGTTAATGTTCACTAATTAATAAAGCCACCCCCTCCCGTTTAATCGCCCCCTCTGAATGTTGATTACAAATTTTTTCATTGTTTCTCCTTTTGTTACCTTGATTCATGAAGAGTTTTATTGCATTTTCCCCCCAGCCGCCCCCTCCTTACAATGATTTTTTCCTTCAATTAATATGCGAAAGAGGTAAAACCATCACGGCATGTCAGAGGTGTGGCAAAAGGGGGGTTTTGTCGGCACGAGAAGGGGGGTTGACGCATGTCAAACTAAGCGAGCGAATGATTGAGTGAAGAAGAATTTCTTGCAGGCAAAAACACCACGATCAAGGCCAGGTTAAGAAGTTGTTGTAAGTAAGGGAAAAGTAAGGGGCACAGGGGCGCAGAGGGGGGTTCTGGGTGCAGGGTAGGTCATTGCATGTGTGTGCTTACCTTCGCTGGGCACATTTGCATAAGCTGCAGAGCAACAACAACAACGGCCGAGACATTTTATTGTGACTTGCATACTGAAAAAGAGGTTGAGAATGCCGCGAACGCAATGTGCAGATCGAGGGTTCTAGTACCCTATACTTATGATGGTTTAAGAATATTTGTGTTGTTTTTTCTTTTTTGTATTGATGTCTAATTTTTTTTTTTACCTTAAAATTTCTGTTTTTTTTTGCCGAAACAAGGAATATAATAGCCCAAATATGGAGTGTCATACCTCGTTGAACTCGTAGTGAAAATCTGAATCGATTGGCGTTCAGATCTGGACATTTTAATTTTTAACCATTTTTTGCAAAAAATCATGATGGTACCCTTATCAAAAATGCGAAAATTGGTGAAAAATTAAATTTTCCCAAAAGTTATAGAGATCGTTAGTTTAGGTTGTTAGCTGTTCAAAACAGTCATTCTTTTAGCTGTGGGTCTTAATTTGTCGAAACTATGACCGAAAAACCATAAAAAAAAGGATTTTTTTTGTCGAAAATTCCAATCCAAATTTTTCACCCTAAAATATCCGTTTTTTGGCCGAAACATTGGAAATAAAGGTCCAAATATGGAATGTCATACCTTGTTGAACTCGTGGCTTAATTTTGAATCGATTGCATTATAATCTGGACATTTAAATTTTTTAGCCATTTTTTGCAAAAAATTATGTTCATGTTACCATTATGGACCCATAATGGTAGAACCCTCAGTTTATAGGGTATTAAAACGAAGAAGCGCCACGAGGAGCAGCGGACCGGAGCCAGGTGCAAGTTGAAGGCACAAACACCAGAAGACGACGACTACGACGAAGAAGAAGAAGGAGAAGACGTCGCTGAAGAAGAAGAAAAGAGAAAGGAGAGGACATATTCTAGAAGAAGAAGAAGACTGCTATCATTAGACATTTCCGGTCTTTGACTGCACTCACACAGATACTCCACGCATACTAGAATTCTTTGGGTTACCTTTTTAGGTTCCCAAAATCACAGATACAAAACACACATGTTGCAAGACAAGCACACACATGTGCGTTGAAGTTGCACACGTTTTGGATTGCGTGGAAAGAGACGGGGAGAGACGGAAGGCAGGTAGAGGAAAGTAAGAAAAGTACCAGAAGTAGCCAAGTACCATACCAAAAGTATGACTCATGGGGAAAATGCCGCCAAAGAGTGCGAAACAATCTGTGGCATGAAGTTTCAAGAGGTTTTCCACAGCGTGAAAAACTCATTGTGCTGGCTTTGGCTTTTCTTTCGCCATTAATTGTAGCAAAACTTTTAACTACGAATATCCCACAGACAGACGACGACGACTTATCTATCGATTGAGTCGTCGCTCTAATCAGAGGTTTTCCGTGGTTTGCATTTGAAAAGTTTTCCGCTTTTATTAGACTAGTTTAAGGGTATTTTTGTTGCTTATATCTTAAGGATTACATGATCTTGGGAATGGATTGTATTGAGAATATGAAAAAGATTCTTATTACAACACATCAATCTGTAGTTTGTACTCCTTTTATCTTACCTTTTAAAAAGCTTAGCCCGCTGAAACTTCTTCTTATCCTAACTATGCGGTTACACGTTCTTATACATTTGTCTGTAGCCTACTTAGCATATAGCACCCTAGAAAAAGGGGTTGAGTTGGAGAAAGGGGGCGTGGCTATTGCTAATTTTATTATGCACACACACACACACACACACCCAGACATTTTTACATTCCACTTTCGAAGCGCTGCTTTATCACTTTCTACATGGACTCGAATCTGGTCATAAGGAATTCCAACATTCACCTTAACGCCCCCTTCTCCGCCCACCGCCCACCGCCTCGATTGTTGACGCTTTTAAATATTAAATAAGAAGCGGAGAAGAGAACAACAGGAGGAGAAAAACAAGCAGAAGGTGAAAGAACAGAGGGAAAAAGGTGAGCCATATATTTTTCAGTGCTTGGGCACGTTGTCAATACCCCGGCTCCTTGTTGAGAACAGAACAGAAAAACAGCCCACTTACCAAGTTACCACTAGGTTTTTCGAAACGAAACTCCCCCCACCCTATTTGCCGGAGTCACCCTGTGTCGGTGTTTTGAAGTTTGCTCAGTTTGGTTCCTTTTTATGTTTGCATTTTGATCAGCTTCAACTTTGGAGATTTGCTAAGTGGGTAGGGGTTTCCTCTCAGCGCTACCTTTTGTTTTTTTCACCCACTCTCCTTTTTCCTCTGACACTCTGTTGACAAGTTCCCTTTCCCGCGCTAAAATTTCTCCTGTCTTTTTTTTCCGCTTCTTCTTCTTTTGGCTTCTTGAGTCGCATCGCCGGCTACTTCATCTTGTTCTCCTCGTCGCCTCCTTCATTCCACTTAATTGTGGCCACATTTTGAGGGGGTTAAGTGTATATACAGTCGGAGAAATGGTGATGTTATATTGGTCAAAAAATGGTCAAAAATGTTCAAACATTCTTAAAAATATTTATTTAAAAATAACCAGAAATCCCAATTATTTGATGAACATTTCAAAATAAATTTGAGTAAACATTTCAATGAACTTTCCTTGTAAATTCTCAATTGTTCAAAACCAATAGAATATGTTTTCATTTTATAAAAATATACTTTAATGTTTATTTTATTTAAAGTATGTTATAAATATTACATGACCTGTTTTCTATAAGTGCATAGTGGGGCGGATATATCTCGTGCCTTAACTCCTTGTACATTTTATTGCTTTTGTGTTTTATGACGCCTCAGCGTGTGCTGCAATTTATATTCATTTTCATACCTTAATCGCTTATCCCCCAAGCAGCTGGATGGAATCTCCCAGAGTTTCTCCCATTTTCCCCCCTTGCCATTCCCATTCCCCTTTCACCAGCTATCCGTTATTCATTCCGCCCTCATCCATTGTTAATAGCAATTAAGTTTGCTTTTAATATCTCATAATTTGCCAATTTGACCTGATAAATGATCCGGGATATAATGTAGGGGAGTTTCGTGTGAAAGTAGATGACTTAAATAAGACTCCTTTGAGCTGTTGCACCTGTCCTATCAGTTGGGGATTTATTTCATGGCTTTCAGTCCTCTAATCTGTATATTGTTCATATTACCTGTATCTTTCAATAGGGATTAACATTTAGATTTTTATCTAATCTTGTTATCTAGAGTAAATAACGATTGTTTCAGAGTATTAAATAAACAAAAATGTAGTTATTACATTTTTTTTATTAAATAAACGTGGTATATTTTGTTTCTTATCAGAAATCAAATATAAAATGGATTAGATCCCCCCGTCATTTCCTTTGCCAATTTCCGCACTCTATTCTTTATTTTCTTAGATATAATCTCGAATGGTTTTGGCTGCCGGTGGCAAAACATTTCTTCGCTCTCAACAATTGCAACAGATAATCATAACAAACCATAATGACGAGTACACACGAGCTTGATAATGGAGCCAAAAGCTCGGAGCCCATGCATAATTTGTGATAATGGGGCAAACACACACACACACACACAATCCAAAAATCCACAAAAACAATCGGGCAGACACAAAAAGAAAGCACCCGAAAAATCTTATCACACACAATTGTTGACAAACGAAGGTGGAACGTAAAAAAAAAAACACAGAATAGAATTTGTGAACGAGTGGGGTTTTTTTGGTTTCTATCCGGCTTTTGTTTGCACTGCCATTGCAACCATGTTCCCCACAGCCCCCCACAATCACGCCCACTCTAATGAGCCTCATGTGTTGGCTTAAATGTTTCAACATTTATTTTACCTTCATTGTTGGCAACAAAGTCATACTACATTTGTGTGTTTGTATGTTTTTATCTCTAGTTTAGCGCTGCCCTTTATTTTTGTCGCTTTTTGAAAAGGGTTCTTACATATGTACGGGGAAAATGAAATCATGATGATGCAATAAATATTTTCGTTTGGTAATATTCTATTTTTGTAAAAATTCCAATCAATTGTGGTCATATAAATAATCTCTTTTTTTCCCAGAGTTTTGTATACATAATAAATATAGCAAGTGGGATTGTATCATTGTTCGTAGCTATTATCAGAAGTTATTCTTATTTTCTTTTCACCGATAATAAAAAACTTAACACCGATACATATTTTACATAGTTTTTAATATAACTAGTTTGACTTTATTTCTCAATAAAACTAGTTTAAATAATTTCATCAGATATGCGAATGTTTTAAGCAAAAATGTGTTGATAAATCCCATTTATAGAGCATTGAAATTTTTGTTTCTTTTTCGCAAATCTTTCTTTTTTTGTTGTGCTTTTTTCGCTCATTGGTTATCAATTTGAGTTGCGCTGGTGGCCTGCCATGTTCAATTTGGTATCGATGATGGATGTTGTGGCCCGGCGATTAGCTAATAACACGGCCAGCAAAAACAGTAAGGTGTTTTTCACTGGGAAATGAGAAATGAGCTCTAAATGGGAAATGAGACAGAACAGAACAGAAAATGCGGCCAAACGAATCGAGCCGAGTTGAGTTGAGTTTTTTGGCTTTGTCAAGCAGAGAATTGTGCTTAACTCATAAAGCCGATGGAAGAGCACATACATATATATACTTGTACATACATACCTACCTAGCTGTACAGGTACAAAAACCCCAACCCCAAAACTCATTGGTAACCAGATGCATGCCAATGGCATGAATCATGAATATTGATCTCCCTCTTTTGAATGGGTCTTGGTGTTGTGTGACTCAGTTCGGTTTTAGCCTTTGGTTGTGTAGCCTCCTCCTCCTCTTTTGTTGCCTGTTGCCAACCGCTTTTTGGCCAAGAGAGTGCAGAGCATGGGGGGCATAAACAAGAAGCGGATATGGTCAACACCGAAGTAGTAGTACACGGCTAAAAACAACATCCTAATAACAATTTTATATTCGCAAATCAAAAAAATACTTCAATCGTGTATTTTTAATAGGTCAACAGAGAGGTTTTAAATATTTTAAAAACTAATCATATCATATCACCATACAAATTTTCTTTCTGTGTAGTAGCAGCAGCAAAATGTATCCGAAACTCTTCAAAATGAATTGTCATCATCATTTTGTTGTCGCTTGCATCTCTTTTGGGGCCAACTGGGGCGACACCTGGCGGACACTACTAAACCAACTAGTTTCCAGGCGGGGAAATACTTCTGGGAAATCGGTCTTTAATGGTTCGGCTTTATGGATTTCAGTAATCTTTTGCGGATCTTCGGGGAACTCGTGCTAAGGCAAACATGATTTCTTTGGAATTTTGAATCGCTAATTGACTTTCAACAAAGCCATCTGTTGTTATGTAAATATCTGATGACTAATGTAGATTTTCGCTATAATACTCGCGACATTTCGATAGTAACTCAATTTAAAATGATTTAATTCAAATCTTGTATAATCAAAAAGACCTTCACTGGTATTGAATTTCAATGATGGATACTTTTCATTGATATAAAATGGATTCCAAATGTGCATTAGAGCTAATAATTATGCCCTGTTTTCATTATACCACTTATTTTCCCCCCCCCAAATTGCGACCTTCAATCCCCTTGGTGAATGCCATGTCATTATGAGTGCATCAATCACACTGGATCAATATCATTACTTTCCCAATTGTTAATTGAAATTAAATTCGTGTGAAATTGCAATCATAATCTTTGCTGAAAATTTCGGTCGGTTGGGGCTTCACGTTCGCTTTTAATCCCCCAGGCAATTAATTAAGTATAAGGGAACATGAATTTGTGTAAATTCTTGAACTCGGACAAAAGGCTGATGATAGAAGAAGGCATTTACTCTGGTTTCTCGGCTAGGGAAACAAAGATTACAAATAGAGTCGCTTCCCCTAATTGGGTAAGTGGCATATATTCTCATTCCCATCCATACATCCCATAGCCCCCCCATAAATAAACCCCCTCGATTTTGTCTGTTCTTTGTCCAACTATTTGAGTTATTTGTAGTTTGCGTGCGGGCAGCGCATTTCGCATTTCTCCCCCGTGGAATGTTCCGCCGGAACCGCCCTTAAATCAGTGTAATTGTTGAGATTTTTCCTGCCCACGGACGGTAGGGTTAAGTCTTAGGGTTCCGCGGATCCGAAAGCGATTGACAGTCCCTAAAACAAAACAAAACGAAAAAAAAAGAATGAAAAACCATTGCAAAAAAAAAATATATGGGAAAAATGCCTGTTTCCAAGTGGAGAGCAAAACTTTCGTTTTGATGTTTTCTTTTGTTGACTCTATATATATTTATGGGCTGGGTGGTTTGGGAGTGGGGTGCTACTCGGTACTTATATAATTATGTGGTAATTATGTTGTTCAACTCTTTGTCCCAGTTGTTGTTTGTTTGTTTGTGTGTGTATGTCTCTCTTTATGCCGTTACAAGCACAAGTACGATGACAATTGACAAAAGCGAGTAGAGAGCCAAACAAATGGAGGAGGTTTGGGGGGAAAATAACAAGCCGAGCTCTTTTAAATCGAAGTTTAAGTGGTCTCCCGCCAAAAGGAAAATGCGGGGAAAGAGGGGTTCTGGCATGTCCCCATACACGCATTCATAAATAAATATGCCTTAGTTATTCGATGTTCAACGGGTATCCTAAGTTTTTTAAATACTTGAATATTTTCACTCCATCTTGTATGTAATTTTAAAATTTTTAATATAAATATAGTTGGTAAAAGACTTAGTCTATAAATATGTGTGGAATGGTAATTCAGGTGAAAGAAAAAAAATGTTATAATTATCTATTATCATCTAAGATATCAATGGTATTTTAAAGTGTTCTTTAGGATTTTCTTTAGTTTTTAGGACTTTCGGGGCATTAGATGTTTCGATATCATAGTTAGGGTATCCAAAGTTTTAGTTACGCCGAAAAGATAATCCACGATTCTTGTGCTTGTTTCTGGTTTCTGTTGTTGATTGCGCATCTTCTTAATTAATTTGACATAAATTGCAAGCGAAATAAAACGCAAAGAAGGGACACAAAACATGTGTACTGTGTCTGTGTGTGTGTGTGTGGCGCCCCCTGTCGGAATTTCCACCCCGTCGGCAGCTTCTTCTTCTTCTTTCTTGCCAACCAGTTGCACACAGTCTGTTGCAAAAGTTGGCGCTCGGCAAATTTGTTTGCTTTAAGCCCTTTTGTCTGCCGCCTGTATGTTTGTATGTTTGTAAGCTTGTACATTTGTATGTTTGTTTGTTTGCTCGCACGCACGCCTGTTTGTGTGTATTTGTGCGAGTCTGAAAAGGACGATTGGGCAAAGTAAACTTTTAATTGCATTCACTTTGCATCAAACATCTACATACAAACATCCATACATACATACATATATCTTGTATTACACACTATACTTAATTGGGCATCATATTGATCGGAGCTGGCTTTATTAGCACAGCCTCGAAAATATAGTCAAAGTTTCAACTCTATTCAGTCGAGCGGATGGAGAAGTTTTACAGAACAGAAGCGATTTAGTGCTAAAGCCATTAGTCTGGTGAATAATTAGTTTTGGGTGGGTTTTGATTGGAATTTATATGGGAGCGCAGATTACCTTAGATACTTGATTGTTATTTTATTTTTATATATTTTTATTTTTATGCTTTGTATATAATTTGTATATGATTTTTATAATATTTTTATATTATTTCAGAGTTTTTATTTCCTAAGGGGAAACTTTTTTTCAAACCAAAAAAAGGTTCAGTGGATGATTCAGTGGGACCCGACTGGTTGGGTCATCTTGATTGTGAAAGCTTAGCACCTTCGTCGCTATCTGCCTTTTCCTCTGCCTTTCTGCACATTTGTTAATTTTAATGCCGTAATTTTTGTTTATTTCCCTCTCCTACTCATTAAACGTAATCGGAGGCCAGAAACCAAATCAAACTCGGTAGAGTCTACCATTTTTTTCGCTTTCCTTTTTATTTTGCCCATTTCAATTGTTAATTTCAGCGTCAGCAGAGCGGAACAAAGGGAAAAGAGGGGAAGGTTGGTTTGTCTTCTTCGATAAGAAAAGCAAAAAAAAAAAAAGTAAATATTTTGCCTATTAAAAGCTGAAATTGAAAATTGCTTTATGTGGACCTGCCCCAATGTGATTTTTTCAGAGCTGCTGGCAAAGAAAATTGAGTCAATGAATTGGAAAGCCAAGAAGCAGCAAAGGTTGAATGATATTAATGGAGGGTGGTGGGTGGGATCAACCCTTGGTTAATCAGTTAAGTTCATCTGATTGTATCTGGGCCATTTGTCTTTTTGCAGTAGAACAAAAAGGTGCGGAGTGGAGTGCTTTTATTTATGGGTATTTAATGTGTACACCCTGAAATATTATTTAATAAATTTGAGAATTTAATTCCAGCTGTTCCTTACCTGTAAAAATTTCCATTCTTGTTTTTCTCTTGGCTGCCACGCCTTGTTTATTGGCCCGCGGTCGCTTATTATAATTGTTTTGTTTGTTTGCTTTTGCTTCTGCTCCGCTTTCGTTTGTTGTTCCTCGCTTTCTGCCTCACAATTTAATTTCTATTCGGTTTTGATTCGCTACTCATTTTCCGCACATACTTGCTTAATGACTTTCGGTTTATTTATTTAAAATTTGATTACGTTTCAATATAATTTTTAATAATTCTTTCGGAGTTTTACTTTCTCACACTTGATGGCAAGTTTCTCGTGTGTGTGTCTGTGTGTTTTTCTTTCACTCTTGGCTTTTTCGCTGCTTTTTGCGGCATAACGCAAATATTTACGCCCTTTACAGCAGTTGCACCCCACAACACCCTACCATCTTTTTGCGTTGCTCGTACATGAATTTTTCAATAAATAACAAAAATAATTAATTCTGATTTTTCTGCTTTTTCGCTTAGCCAGACGACTTTGTGTTTTCTTTTTAGGGGAAATTTGTGAAATATTTCGTTGCGAAAAAACAACTGTTCATTTTGTTTTCTGGGGAGTATATTAAGGTCTCTTGCAACCTTTAAAGGTTTCACGGTTAAACTTTTAAGTGTTTAAAGTGAAAACTTAATTTAATTTATATTTAGGTAAATTTATGCTATCGATGGTCCTTAAGTTCAATAACTTCTATAAATTCTTTAATAGAAAATATTAATTTTTAAAAGCAAAAATTTGGGTATCTATCTCTACAAACAATTTGTGAACATTCCTTTAACAATTTTAAGGGCATCTCAGATTTGGAACGGAATTTCCTTCGTCCTCCAGTTTTTCCTTTGACGAAATTGTAGCATTTTTCAAAGAACTTGTGCAACGTGGAAATTCCGTGTGAAAAGCGCTTTTGATGGGGCAAGTTTTAACTGTTTGCCAGGCAGTCTGACCGCATGCCACGCCCACTACTTACCGCTGCCGCCCACCACAAGCCACCCACTCATATGCAGGCATAAAAAAAAAAGAGTCGGCCACATTTCTGTGTTGCCTTTGTTAATTTTCTTCGTTTTCAGGTTTTTCTGCGGTTTACGCTTCATTTAATTTGGTTTTCTTTAAAACAAATAATAACTGTGACGAAACATGGGTTTTGTGGGCGAGAAGAAAGAGAAGAAGAGGAAGCGGGGGCGTCAAAGCTCGACTTTTTCTGCATTTATTTTCTCTAATATTTTAAAGTTACTTTTTATTATTATGTGTTGATTTGTTTTACTACTAGTATTTGCATCTTGTCTGTTGGCTATTTTTTTAATTCTTTTTTTTTTTTAATTATTTTATTATTATTATTATTATTATTATTATTATTATTATTATTATTATTATTATTATTATTATTATTTTTTTTATATTTTTGTATTTTCTTAAAATTGTATTTTTTGCTATTTTCTGTAATATATATATTTTTTTTTATTTGTATTATATTTTCGTTTACTTTATCTTCTTAGTGTTTATCAATTTTTGGTTTCTGGTGACACTGTTGACTCTGCCACGTCTCTTTCTTGCCCCTATTTGCCGTCCCTTTCCCTGACTTCGCTCCACTGACCCTGCTGTCTCTTTCTGACGTTGCTGCTTAATTGAGCATCAATTAAAAATGTCTCGCCTCATTAAATATACGTTTAAAGAAAATAAAACCAATGAAAAAAGATACAAAAAAGAAGCGAAACAAAGTAAGACCAAAGAAAAACAGATAAAGCAGAGAAGCAGCAATGAAAATTCATTCGCAATGCTTTGCTTCATCTCTTTTTTTTTTTTCGTTGGATGAGAGTGCGCTGCAAGCATTTATCAGTTCGTTGGCGATCTTCAGCTTCTTCAATGTCTTAAAAAAAAGAACAGAGAATAATAAATACAAAAAACCCCAAAACCCCCTCTGACCCCACCCATTTGTCTGTGCCTCTTCTATGGCTTTTTATTTAAATATCAACTTACGCCCCGCGCTTCCCATGTAAACTCACTCTTTAATGAGTGCTCCTTAAGTGCGAGTTGTGCATTTCGACATGACTCACTCGTTTGCATATTTAAGTCGTGTGTGGGATTCTCCATTCTCCGGTTATGAATGCAGTTGTTTATTTAATGACGAACTGGGGCTTAAACTTGAAAGATCTGAAAAGAGCTGAAATGTGCGACTAAAGCAAATGTGAATTTGGGGAAGGTCAGTGGGGAAAATGTGAAAATGGAGTTTCATGCATTTTATGTATATGTTTTCCAATATTGTACCTCCAAATATATAATCGATATAATTATATACACGTCATGTTAGGCAAACAAAGCTAAGTTTGCTAAGTCAAAAAGTTACCAATCAATATAACTGCATTTTAAGCATTTCCCAATAGCTGCAATCAATTTTTTGACCCATTTAAAGTTAAACCAACATTTGTTGTTGAGAGCGTTTATCATCAATTTACAACTTGGTCGGAATTCTCTGACCAATTTGAGATTATCGATTGGAGGCCTTTCAGCGCTGATTGACAGCGACAAAAAACACTACGTATCAGGTTTTTTTGAGTGACCTGCGACCTTTGGTCCACTTGGGCTCTGTAATTAGATTAAAGAGTTTTTCTTTTCCGACTCGCTCTCGCTCTCCATTCCATTTGCACTGTTCCTCTTCCTCTTCCCATGACCAAATTAAAATAATTCCAGCGAACATAAATGCCAAGTCCTCGCATATAAATCAAATCTTTTCCACTCCACCCCTTCTTCTCGGGCTGTGCTCGTAATTAAAAGATGCACAGCATCCAGAAAGCAGCGGGAAATCAGGGGGTTAAGGGTGAAAGGGCACGGGGAGGTGTCACTGAGGGGGGATGCTGGATGGGGTGAGTGAGTGAAGATATTTCGGGGGTCTCTGGTCTGTGTGTGTGCCACACATGTTTGACACAGATGCGAAAAGCTCGTAAAATGCGATAAAAAGGGAAAGCGCAGCGCAGGAAGGGCAAGAATTTTCCAGCTGGAGCTCACTGTGCTGTGTAGTGCAGTGTAATTTAAAGCTCCAAATTATGTAGTGCAGTGTGGCCAAGATTTATCTGGTGTAGTTAGGTGTAAAATAGTGTGGTAATTACTTGCGAACTTAAAAAGGGGATAACAAATTTTCCAAAGCTGAAGCTAAATGGTTTTCAATTCATAATTAATTTATTTTAATGCTGCTCCCTTGGTATAAAATGAATTTAAAGGTTGAAAGCCAAACAATTAAATGTGTGGGCGCATGAAATATAAATGACACCCGGCAAAATAATGAAGTCAAGCTTTTGGGGGCACAGTGAAAAAAGTGTGTGGCCTTTTGCAAAATGCACATAGGTCAACCAAGTCTCCTCTCGTCGGCAGATATGATGTTTGCATCTAGCTATCTTTTTCCATCTCGTTTCGGTATTGTATCTCTCGGATCCAAAGCGCATCCTAACCTCAAAAAGCGAGGGAATCGTATACCCGCCGGCGTTCTCGTCCTCCTCCTTCAAAAAAAAATATACTTGTGTGTGTGTGCAATGTGGCGCACTTCCTGGTTGGGCGCAGGTTGCTTTCCTGTCCTCCCACCCCCCTCATTTCCACCTTAAAAAAAAAACTCCCTCCTAGTGTTGTGTTGCTGTTGTGCCTGCTTCTGTTTGTTAATGAAAAGAATAAAGGCAACCGACCAAGGGAAAAAATTTCAAAGAGCACCAACTGCTTAATACCGTACCTATACGAGTATAGGGCTATAAGAAACAAATTTTTAAAACTTTAAAAATGTAAAAAAAAACTTGAAAGATTATTTAAGATTATTATAAAAATAGGTATTCTTGTAGTAACAAATAAATTATAATTAAGTTGTATGTATGGATAATGGAATAAAAAAAGGACACTTCTTAGGGTATTATCATGAAATTCCCAATTCGACTCAAAAACCAACGATAAAAGTAAAGCCGAAACAGCTGAGAGCGAATTTAGAGCTGAGTAGAACGCGGAAGCGTCAACATGTTCCCATCTCATTTCGTCCTATCCCATGCTATTCCATGCTATTCCATCTCATCTCATGGCTTCCCATCTCATCGCCTCAGAATGTTTGTTTGCTCAGGTCGGGGCAGACATTTTTCCAGCCATTTTCCCTGCCACCCCCCCCTGAAAACCCCGACCATTTTCCATCATCTTTGCTGGCTTTCTGCAACTATTTTGCAACAAATTTTTTCCGCACTTTGCTTGTCAAATTATTTGTTGTTTCTACTTGGGCTTTTCCACTCTATATTTCTGTTTTTCTTTTTTTTTTTTCTGCCATACTTGCTGTGCCATTCTGCGGAATGTGAACTGGGCTTCTTGTTGCATCGTTTCTAAACCGTTTGCAAGTGTTTCGCGCCCATTTCGGAACGTGTTTTCTTGCCATTTGCGGCCAAAGGCAAACCAAACCGAACCGAACAGAACAGTTTGTTTTCCCAACTCATGGCCCGCATCTCTCCGGATTCTCCATCCCGGAGTTAGTCTCTGTTTTTTATGCTGTTTGCTGTAGTAATTAAAATGCCAAATGTCCATAAATAGAACAACTAGAAATGGGTATGAGAATGAGAATGGGAATATGAGGCAGAGGCACAAACAGAAAAACATGAAACATACACAGAAATGGAAAGGGGAGGACGGAGCTCGGAGAAACAGAAGCTGGAACTCAGATCTTTAATTGAGATCATAATTCATTGGAACTCTGCACTCTCGGACTTCAGACTCGTCGAAGATCCGATCCCTCAAAGCCCAAAACCAAAATGAGAACGCACATAAACATTTTGTCTGTTTCCAGCAGGAAGTTTGTATTTAAAATAAAAACTAGAGACAGTCACGCACATCACACGCACACCACAAAAAATTAAAAAAAAAGAGAGACCAGAATGTTCAGTCAATTAGCATAAAGACCTTTGACTTCTCCGCAGTGTCGAGGCCTACGCCCATTTTCCTACATTTCAATTCGTTTACATTGGCGATATCAATCTGAAATTCGGTGATTCAAAGTCGTACTTGTTAACGAAGCAATAACGAATGTTTTCCTGATAGTTTGCTTAGGCATTTAACAAACTGTAGGTCAACAAACTTTAAGATGGGAGATGGTCAAAGGGAGATATCATCGGAAAATCAGGAAAATGGGAGATTACAGTTGGAAAATCAGAAAAAAAAAGGAAAAGAAAATATTCGGATTAAAATATAGGAATATATTAAAGTATTAAATTCTTTTAAATATTATGTATAGATCACCATGATTACTTTGACTTTGTGGATATTTTTTTTTCTCATTACTTAAACATTATTAGATTACTTTTTCCCCCCTTTTCTTTTTTTTCTGATTTTTTTTTTTTATTTTTTTTTATTACGCTTTATGTTTGTTCTTGTTTTGTTGTTTGTCGTCTTGCATTGAGTTTGCTGGTGTTGTCGTTTTAACGCATTTAAAAGTCATTAGTCGCAGGCCTCCATCAGCATTTCTCTGCGCTCTGCCATAACTGAAAAGGGGTTTCCCCCCGGCATTTTCTTCCCCCTTTTCTCTCCTCTCCTTCTCTCTGTTCGCCCCTGTTATTCATTCCCTTGGTGATTCTCCGCTTCTGTTTTGGTTTGATCAGTTGGCCAAGTTCTCTTCCTCGGGGCTCTTTATCTATCATGCACTGTCATTAATTGTCGTTTAGTTTAGTCCTTGGTTTATGGCTTCCCCGAGAACCCAACATCCCCACATCCCCACCCATCTCACCCACTCCCTGTCGGCGTAATTATGTCCATTAGCGTGCCGTGCCGCAGTTGCAGGCCAAAAGAAGCCAGAAGGCAGTTTCAGATTCTGAGCCCGTTTCGGACTTCCAAGTCCAAAGTCCCGGAGTCCAGGCCATTTGGCTCAATTGTCTTGGCACGTTTCTGGTTTTCTCCCTTCGGACGCCTCGGAACTTCAAACAAATTTGTGCAACTCACGCAGCCACAAACAATACGAACGCCTAACACATCGATATGGAAGGTTGAGCACAGAGAAACAAATACTGGGGCCCTTTAAAAACAGTTCTCTTATGAATATTATTTGATATTTTGGATAATATTCAGTCCATATTTTATGGATAATATATAATAGATATTTATAGTGGGTATATTTTGAATACATAGTTAGGCCTAATCGTCCTCTGATGATTATAAAAGCATATTAATAATTTACATTATTTTTATCCAATATTTTGGATACTATTTAATTGTTATCTATAGTGAATATATTTTGAATAAATATATACTTTTTTCTCGGTGTTGCCATATTCATTCCTGTAACGAGTTGTGCAAGATTTATGTTGCTCTTTCCCTGTCTCCTCGTCCGGGCCACATAAGTTTAAAAATAATTTCCCTTGTTTTTTGCATAACTTCCAGCGTCGGCCTATTTATACAAGCCACTCGAGCATAAGGGCTGGAAAAATGGGTGGAAAATTTAGGGAAGAAATAACAAAGGGAAGCCAGGAGCTGCTAGGAGCTCGTTTTACAGCCAGCAATTTTACCTTGAATTGATTTTTATGCAATATCTTAAAATGTATAAAGCATATTAATTTTCAGTTTTCCCAATTTAATTGCTTATTTTATGGCGTTTAGTTGTCAGCAGATAAAACTTTTAATATTGACATATTTGAGAGGCACTCTATTTTATTTTACCCTAAACATATCCTTTTACAACAATATCATTTTAATGTTTTTCTTGTTAACCTACAATTCAAGATTCAATTTATATTGAGGAAAAATATTTTCCAAAAATTTAACAATCCCTTTGACTTATTTGAGGTGTTCTGTTTCGCCTCGCTGTCTGCAAAAACTCCTTTGCATGCCTTTTAGCATTCCTCCGAAGAAAAGGGAAAGCCGGGGAAAGCGGGGAGGGAAATCCTCTCCCCGTTGCGAAAATGTTGCCAAAATGCATTTCTTGCAGACGTTTGAGAGCGAGACGCTTTTTGTGTTGCTTTGTCGTTTCCCCCGAATTTTATTTGATTTTATTTATTTATTTACTCTTGCCACCGAACGTTGTTCATGACGACTTTCCATCCCTCCCAACAAAATTGCAGTATTTTGTTTTTGTTTGGTTTCGGTCGCGTTTATTTGTTTATGTTTTTCGTATTTCGTTTGTTTGTTTGTCGTTCTTGGCTTTTTGGCACACTCGAATTGAGCGTTAGAACATCCAACAAGAAACAACAAGTGTGAGGCCCAAGCTAACTCAGATATAGTGAATTCTATATTTATGAAATTATTTACGTCCTATTAATTGTTCCAAAGTTTTTACTTAAATTAAAGCTTGTTCGTTTGTTTTCTCCCCTCTTACCTTCCATTAATGGTTCGGGGCTCCCCTCATTTAAATCCAACCGGGGGCGCCACATTTTCATGTCATGTCTAAGCGGTAATACCCTCGTCAGCTTTGAAATGGGGGTCTTCGTCTTCCCCATGTCCCCTTGCTTACAGCCGACATTTTCAGAATTTCTCGAATGAATCTTGTCTTAAATATCGTATGCAGATGGTCAATTTCTTTTAGGAGCTACAAATGTTTGGACAGCTTCCCCCAAAAAGAATGTATCCCCATTGTTTTTTTTTCTGCCCCTGCCTGTTTGCTTTGCCGCTTGTAGTCGGCGTTTAATTGGGCAGATAACGCGCGACGAGTTCATCGTCAGGAGAACATTGTTATTGTTTATGTCACACATAACTGGGACACACACAGAAACGGAGGCAGACACATAAACACAGGAAGAAATATATATGAAATAGGGTAATTTCTACCTTATTTCATATCAATAAAAAGCCGATATGATTAATGTCAAATTTATGATTAAAACATATCAATTTGATATTTTATCATTTTATAAAAGTTATAAAAATACTGTTTTTAAATACCAAATTTAGTATTTTTTGAACACATATTGTAAAATAATATAAACATAATCTTTATTCATATCAAATTGATATCGGTAACTTGATCCTTAAAAAATATTAAATCTTATGTCAATTTATTTTCTGTGTACATATACCGCACACAAAGTAAATGCTTCAACATTTGCCCAAATCATCTGTCTTGATGGCCCCATGGCAGCTGTGTCTTTTGCCCTTTTGTTCGGCTTTAAGTGACCGCTCCCTCCAGACTCAGAACCAAAACCAAATTCCCCCATCACACCTAATCCAAATGCTAAAACAATACCTAAATCTAACTTCACAATTCCAGTTACTCGAATTTTAATTGATTTTCCTTTGTTTTCTTTCGTTTCAGGTGAGTCTCTCGTTTCCTAGAAGATAATTAATCTTCTTAACGTAATCGTACGGTTGGTAAGCTACTCAAAATAATGCGGAAATTCAATGAAAATATTAGGTGCTTAACAACCGATTGCAGATTTATGCTCATTGCATTTTAGTTTTACCTAAATTGATTTTAAATGGAAATCCAATAAAATTTAGATCACATTTAAAGTTAATTGAAAAAACAGGAATATAATTGATGGGCTTTTAACTATTCTTAACCCGTTTTGTTAATACATTTAAAATTCTATGTTCATATGCAAAGCTATATGAAGTCATGTTCTATACCCATTTCGTTTATTTCAACCTTTTTTTTTTGTACCTTTTTAGAATTGTTTAATCCGTTTATGAATGGGTAAACACTATGCATTTTTTGTTAAGCCGTTCTTTTTTTTTGGTTTTGTGTCTGGTGATATAAAGCGCAATCCGCCTATATTATTAACCTTCCTTTATTGGTGTTTACGCTTCCGTATTCCCTTTCATACCTTTAACTTTCCAGCGAAGTTTGGGCGCATTCAGTATATTCAGTTTTATGTATGCTCTCATCCGGATGAGCAGCCACAAAGTCAAATTCCTTCATTACGCCTCTGTTTCCCAGTTGTTTATTGCTCTTCTGCTTTGTTCTTGTGCATGGCGCTTGGCGTTTTGGTTCCCTTATAGAGGGTATATAAGATAGGGGAATATATTTGAAATTGGAATAAAAATATAAACTGATTTTTGTACAAGAAATGATATATTATTAATAATAATAATAATATAAAAAGTTTTACAATGTTCTATTATTATAATATCAACTCGATCTTGATATACATATTTGATATCTACTTTATTTCATGCAACACAGACTTATAATATTGCTAGGAAAGTAGTATAAGAGTATTTTTATTACCGGCTTACAAGCTTAACTCGCTTTTTGCGTAAAAAGTGCTTTTTTTTTTTTTGCGACCGCAGTTGAGAGTTCATTTGTTGTTGAAGGCTTCGGGCTTGAAGAGGAGCATTTGGAGTTGCCGCTGGCTTTACCCTTTACCCCTTCACTGATTATATTTTACTGCACTTGCACTCATGTTTGGATTTTTACTCCATTCAGACGATTTCTGGATGTGCTGCACATGCACTTGCTCATATGCGAATACGAATGCGAATGTTCTTTATGGAGTTAAAAATGCATATAAATCGCATTTAAATTTTATGGTTGACACTTTGTGCCCTGGTTTTTGTCTCATTTTGCCCTCTCGTTCACTCTTTTACTCTTTTTCTCGCCGCCAGTCATAATTCACTCGAAAATATTTCGTTTTGTTTCGTTTCATTTCTCTTGCACTGCCTGCCGGCCCAGGCAATTATTCCATTTTATTAAACCATAATTTATTTATTTTTTGGCTATTTTTAATTAAGTAATTGATAGATTCCAAAAAGGCCGACCGTCGTCGGAAGATTGTGTTGTTGGAAGGAGGTCCCAAAATCGATGGAATTTAATTAAATATTTTCCGTTTTCTTGTCCATAAACTTTTATGCAGTCGAAAAAGGGTTGAAAGAGTTGAATGGAGTGAAGTGGAGGTCACGAAAGGAGCGCTTCTACGCTTTGTATACTTTCCTTCCTTTCCCTTTATTTTTGGTAGGATCGCAGTCCCTGGAATTAGGAACGTTGTTGAGATGTGTAGTCCTCTGTCTCTGTCTCCTAATCCCACCCACTCGCACCTGGCGCCCCTTTTGTTTGCCGCTTAATAATCAAACACAATTTACTACACGCACACCGAGAGAAAAAAGGAGGTGGAATAGCTAGTTTGTTAGTTAGTTTGCCTTTTGTCAGTTGCCTACTTACGGGTGGCTTACTTTGGGGGCGGAGGGGGAGCTAGTAGAACGAGGAGAGCAAGTCACAGGACAAATCACACGATGCCGGGCAGTCACGTTCGTATTTTGTGTAATCTACGGAACTGAATCGGGTTTACATGGAATAATTATTTACAGATTATATGGCCCGTTGTTATTTGCCTCTTGTTCGCTTTGAGAGTGTGTAATTGCCATAAAAGCGATTTCATTTGATTAACTCGGCTGATAATTAAAATCTGGTCACAGTTTAATGAGTTCCCCTTTCATCGATCTATTTAGGGCATTAGTGTAACATTGTTGCGTGGGTTCATGTTAATATTTCGGCAATACGGAAATGTATAGCATGACCAGGCTGACATTGGATGCTTTTAGTGTGGCCAAATGTTGGAAATTTGAAGAACCATTAGATTTTTCATTTTTCGAAACAACTTGTCACCCTGTAATTTTCATTTTCCACATAAATAGAAACAAATGTTTACCCAAATTACAGACAAGTGTGCAAGTCACTTTCCCCAACCAAAAACACAGTCACAGTTTATTTGCCAACACTAATTATCCGCCACTAATTAGGTTTTGCTTCAGCGAAGGCGTGTTGTTCTTGGCGTAAACTAATTTTCAAAGTCAATGTCGCGACGTGGCCCAATGCACCACACTTCCAACTTTTCCGCTTTTCCACAGTTTTCCGCGCCTCTGGTTAACCCCGTTTTCCACGTAACATCAGACCGGCTTTTCCTCTATTGGCCCATTTACCCCTGGAGTCCTGGGGAAAACTTCTCCCAGCTCCATTGTGTTGCTGTGTGTGTGTGTGAGTGTGTGGGTGCGTGAGAAGTTTTCATTATATATTCATGCAAGGTACCACCTCCCCCTCAAAATCCCCCTCCCCCACACACAAACGCACACTCACATTCACACACAATTTGCTATTAGACGCTCGTTGAAAAGTTTTCGACTTTTGGGTTCGCACAATTCAATCAACAACAACTGCAATGGCAACTTCTTCTCAGCAAAAGAGAAGAAAAAAGGGGAAAGTAGGCGGAAAAGGATCAAAACTACAAAGGGGGAAAAATATGTGGAAAATTAGTCATTATGGAGGGAAGTTTTGTATTACTGTGAGGTTGCAAATATTACATTAAAATTCCAACAATTTCAACTAATTCTTTATTATAATAAAATTAAAATTTTATTAGCAACATGATATGATAATTTTTCCCAGTGTTGTAAGACTCATGCAGACTGAGATT
This sequence comes from Drosophila takahashii, assembly GCF_030179915.1. Lineage (NCBI taxonomy): Eukaryota > Metazoa > Arthropoda > Insecta > Diptera > Drosophilidae > Drosophila > Drosophila takahashii. The sequence goes on from NC_091683.1 coordinate 11,107,334, forward strand.
TGTTCAAAACACACACACATGCAGCAGCACGTAAGAAGAATAGAGCCATAACAAAAACGTGTTGATTTGCTGAAATCATTTTCATTTTGATTTTGATTTTCATTGCATGAGGAAAAGTTCCTCAATGCAGAAAGTCAATTGTTTCAGCTATTTTTTTTTGGTTTTGTTCCTTTTGTGGATTGTATTTTTGTTGCACTTTTTTTTCGTTTCATCTTTCGGATTTGCCACATCCTACAAAACCTGTCAATGTTTGCTGTCATGAATTTATTTCTTTTTTTTTTTGTGCCCCTTCTTAAGCTCTTAACTATTTACCAATGGGATTTGTTTTGTTTTATTATATATATAGAAAATATAAATATGACTTTAGATTTTTATAATAATTTCCCCTAATGGCTCCCCAATCTATTAAAAATCATTTCGGTTTGCCTTTTCCCACTTTGGCTAATGAATAATTAGGCAGAGAGCAGAACATAGTTTCAACTCGAATAATTGTCCCATCATTTCCGGAACGAAGTGCTCCCTCAAGTGGCGGAAAAGTGGGGAAATTTAGAGTGGACTTCTCGCTAGAAGCGAGTCAAGTTGAAATCCCCTCCGAGTGGTTCATAAATCGTTGCCTACTTTCAGGGAATTTGTTGGAGAACTATTCGCTCGCTTTTGCGAGCTGAGAGCTGAGAGACAGACAGTAGTTGCAACACACATTTCACAGTTACTGTCGAAGGTAAAAATCAAAAATGCAAAATATACAACTGTATTGTTGTGTGCTGTGTGCCCTTTTGGAATTTTGCGTCGCATCGGAAATAATTGGGGGCTTTTTGCTGCTGGAGGAACAAAACGACAAAGGAGAGATTTGATTAGCTTTGTCAAATTGCCCAGCAACAGGAATTCATCCCCTCTTCCGCCCACTGGCCACGCCTCCTCCTCCCGATCCCCGCAACTTGTGTTGCCAGCTTATGCAGTTGGCCATTTCAATGGTTTCGGGCCAAATATGCGAGAGCCCTTCAATCAAAGCGATTCAACAGAGGGATTTCTTAGACGAAAATTCACTACAAAACATGTCAATTAAATATATGGATTTTACTTTCTTGTTAAACAATTTAAACCCCTTCGTGAATCATTTTTCGCCCCACCTTGTTTACAGTTTTCTGAGCTGTTTAACTCTAATCAACAACGGAAAGAAATTCTATAAAACTCGATGATGATTCATGAATAAGCGAGTGAGTAACTGAATGAATGGAGAGCATAGAAATAAGAACTGCAACCGTATATCTCGTTCTGGTAATCTTTATTTTATATTTATCTCGCCATTTTTATGGTCCTTCGCGACCCTTGTCTCTCGGCTTCAATCATTCAATTGGTAGCTGTTATGTTACTGGTTGTTTTTCCCTGCCGGTGATTCTTTTTCACAAACCAGTTGCCTTTGTTCGTCACGTTGCCATAATAATTGGTTGTAACTATGATGGCAGAAAGTAAACATGATTTTTAAAAGGGAAAAATCATAAAGAAGTCAGTCTGATGATCATCTGTTTTGGATCTTTGTATATTTTTCTACATTTTAAATTACCCTGGGCAAGCAATTTAACTGATCTCATCTGCAGACGAGCTTCCAACCAAGCAGAATGGATAATTTCCTCACTTGCGGTTCCTTTTCTCGCGTTTAATTAGATATCATGTCTCGGAACATGTACTTTCCCTTCTTAAAACCAAAACAAAATCCAAATCCTCGCCCCCCATCTCTCCCCTTTTTGGCCTCCTGAATCTCTCTGTGACCCCAGACGTTTCATTTTGTGCGTTAATTAATTTTAAGAAAGAAATAATAAAAAATAGAATAAACTGGAAAATGCAGCTGGGAGCTCCTTATCGTTGTTGGGTTGGAGCTACGAAAAGGGAAATGGTAAAAGACCCCGTCAACTATATATATATTTATATAATCTGGAGAGGGGCCAAAAGGGGGGATAAATGGAAATAAAACTTCTTATTCTTGGCTGCTGTCTGACAGGCGATAACAACACAAGTTGACTGCACTTTTTTTTCCTTTTTTTTTTTTTTTTTTTTTTTTTTTTTTTTTTTTTTTTTTTGGAGTGTCTGTGTTTTTGATGGGGAGAAAAAAAGGGGGTTTCGACTGCACTTATTTAGAAATTATGCGCAACTTAGCCTTGTGTGTTTGTGCGTCCTTCTTTCATTCGTTCGCCACTTGAAGTGGAACACTTCCATCGCTGCAGCTCCTTATTCGTATTCGTATTCTTATTCTTATTCTGCTGCTCTGTTTCTTGTTGTCAACAACTTGTTCCTGCTCCCCGGCAAAAGTTTTGGAGCCATGTCTCAAACCAAACAATAACTTATAACACTCAAAATATTTTTCATACTTTTTTCCATGTCAAAATATATTTAAATTATTTTTATAAATATCTTAAAGTTTTCCAAAAAGGTTTTTACACGTTTTTATATCAATGAACTTTTCTTTATTAAAGTAAATAATATTTATTTAAAAAATCTATGGTCTTAAGTCATTTTAATTAACTCTATTGTTTTTCCTAATTTCTATTAGTAGTTCTTGTTTTACCCCTTTTTTGAGCTCTGTTTCTCCACTCTTCTTCAAGAAGTAGCATCATCAGACAAAGACAAGAAAATCCTTCTACAAGAAGTCGCGAAGATTTTAGTTTTGGCCTCACTTTGGTGTCTCTGCTGCGGGGCCAACAAGAAACTCTACCAGCTAAGTGGATGCAAGCGGGGGAATTAGGGGTACAAACGGAGGAGTACGGGGTGGTGCTCCAATAAGGGGACCAGAACGACGAGGGGGCTAATACAAAAAGCGAGCCTTGACTGGCTTGCGACTGATTGAATTGCCTGATTGCTCTGATTGCCGCCGCCAGACGTCATCAACATCATCAATTCAGCAGACAGAGAAAGTGCTGAGGAGAGGGGTGGAGGAGGAAGGGATGAAAAGATGGGTGGAGAAAGGGGGGACCGGCAGCACAAGTTAGAACTGAACTAAGTGCTTGAGTAGCTGAAACAATTTCAAAAACGGGATGATCAAGTGAGGGTAGGAAAAGTATCATAATAATAATTATATTTTCCAAAAAAAGGATGTATCTAAAATAAAAAATGTTGGGATAATTTAAAAAAAATTAAATATGCAGCTTACAGATAATTATCTTATCGGTTCTCCGATTAATCTTATCACCATTCATCGCAAACAGTATCCATTTACAAGCCACCATGAATCATTTGGATACGAATACCATCTCTATCGAGGGGGCCTGAAATCTCCACCTCCTTTACAAGTTAATCTCCGAACATTTCCGAACACAAGTCTTGTGTCCCACTTTTAATGTTGGTTTACTTTCGGTTTACTTTTGTTATCTGCAGAGCGCCGCGATAAATGTGAAATGTAAACAATTCTCACTCCCCCGATTACGTTTGATTTTTTTTCGATAGCAAGCTTTGACTTAAATGAAATGAAAAAAATATAAAAACGATGATAACGTTGCGACCAGACGTTTCAATGATATTTCAATTGGTTTAATTTCAATTTCTGTCGACAGCGAGTCATCGATGAATTAGTTATTGGGAATTATGCGTATGTGTTCTTTGGAATTGTTTTGATTGATGTATTAATGTGTAATCTTATCTTTTGGTAAGGGATTGCAAAAGAACAAAATGGGGAATTAGAAAACTTAAATAATGAGTGTTTCTCTAATTAAAATATGTCATTGCCTTTAACTCGAAAGTATTTATTTTCTGTGAAACTGAATGCTTTTTATTAACCACTTTTTGAGAATTTATCGATAGTTTCCCGAGCTCTTGGAACATCTGTCGTTTACCTTCTGTTTTAAACGCTCCCTTTAAATGGTAGTGAAGTGGAACCAACCAACCACCGGAGCACCCCAACTTTTGGCTTCCTGTTTTTATTTATTTTTATTTTTTTTTAACTAGTACCAGGTACCCTTAAGCCCCCTTCCCCCCATGTATTTCGATCTTCTTCTTTTTTCTTCCTCTTGCACAAGCCGCTCAACTGAAATATGAAAATTTAAATTAACAAATAAACGAAATTGAGTTAACTTCCGTTGCAGCTTTTCGCTTTCTTTAGGGTGTGGTTGATTTTTGTATGTTTTTTGCTGTTGTTTGTTTTGCTGTTGCATGTTGTTGTTGCTGTTGCTGTTGTTTTGTAGCTGTTGCAATTCTAGAGCTGCAATTTGGGTTAAAATGATTGGCGAGCGGGTTAACAAAGCAAAAGCAAAAAGCCAAAGCAAAAGCAAAAGAGGCCTGAAAAGGAAAGAGTCAATGGCGCAGCAACAAAAGAAGCGAAATAAAAGAGCAAAACAAAAAGGCCAAATTGAACAGAATGCAGTTCACTGCCTTCACTGCACTCCCTTCACCTTTCACCTCCACTCCGCCACCACATGTGTATACATATGTATTTGTATTTGTAGAGTGTGTGTACGTGTGTGTGTTGCAGCCACAATTCATTTTTTTTTCTCGTGCTATCGACACTTGGCGATTTGTTGCAGCGTCCACTCTTGGCTTTTTGATTGCCTTTGTGTGCGAGCGAGTGTGTTCTACTTTTCCGTCCAGAGAGCCAGCGAAATACCCTGTAAAGCCAGAATTAGGGGTAATATGGACCCTCATTTTGGGACTAAAAAAATAAGAAAGCAATGTGTGCATCCTACAATTTTGAAGCCTTGGTGGTTTTTTTTTTTATATTTTATTTATTTAGTAAAATTATGAGTTGTATCATTACTAAGTCTTCTATAAACCAATCAATAAACATTCATAAATTTATATAAGCATTTATTAGATTTTCTTAAATTCTTCAACGTATTAAAGAAAATAAAAAAAAGTTAAATATTCAAGGTTTTATTCCATTTTCTTTTCGTTTTGCATTCTAGAACCGGATTATTTTCTTTCACGAAAGATCTTGAGTGATTTGTGGCCCTTCATCTATGCAGACACCTAAAGTGGCCTTTAAAACTAACAAAGTTTGGGCGATTCCCCAGGAAGTTTCGTTGATTGATTGATTGATGTATTGCATAAGTTTCCCTGTTCCAGGTCCTCTTGCAGTCCATCTAGTTTTTGTTATTTTTTGGTGCAACCACTTGGCTGTTTTCTTTTTCTTAGCCATTTCTGTCTCTGTTGTTAACTGCAGCACATGTCGAAACTGACCCAAAGACCAGGGGGCTTTGGCAGAGGGAAGGCAAATCGGGGAGGTAACTTCTCAGCCAGCCAAAAGCAGCATGCAAAAAGGCGGAAATAAGCCACTCGAAGTGACCTCAAAAGCAGAGCCAGCTGCGAGGGGGGTCTGCAAAAAAAAAAGGGGGATGGGATGGGTGGAGAGAGAAGAGGGGGGTCGAACATGTGAGTAATCGTGCGCGCCACTTGCCACAGCCGCCATACTGAGCACCAAAAGTCTCCAACCGCTTTAGCTTTAATCCAGTAGTGTACCCAAGTAATGTGGAGGTTGAAAAAAAACAGTACCTATGCAAAGGTACAACACTTGTGAAGTATTTAGGTACATTTAATTAAAAATAAATAAATGGTAAATTTGTTAAGTTTTTTGTACCCAAGGAATGTAAAAGTTTTCGAAAAAATTAAGTACCTAGGCGAGGTACACTATTATATAGGTACCTTTTATTTAAACAAGAAAGGAAGCTACCTTCGGCCAGCCGAAGCTTATATACCCTTGCAGATAAAAGAATGCTCACTCGGTGCAGTTCCAGGGATTCCAGATTCAGCGTTTCTATTTAATTAAAATTTTGTTTTTAAGTAGTCAAGAATCAAAACGCCTACTTCCTACAAAGTTACAATGAATTTTCTTATATTTGTTTGAATATTCCTATGGGAGCCTTAAGATATAGTGGTCCGATCCGGCTCGCTCCGACATATGTACTACCTGCAATAGAAAGAAGACTTTTGGGAAAGTCTCATCGCGATAGCTTTAAAACTGAGAGACTAGTTCGCATAGAAACGGACAGACGGACAGACAGACAGACGGACAGACGGACAGACGGACAGACGGACAGACGGACAGACGGACATGGCTAGATAGACTCGGCTATTGGTGCTGATCAAGAATATATATACTTTATGTGGTCGGAAACGTCTCCTTCACTGCGTTGCAAACATCTGACTGAAATTATAATACCCTCTACAAGGGTATAAAAAAGAGTTGTTTTTCTGTACCTTATTATTTTCATTTATAAAAATAAACAAAATAAACTCAACAGTGGTTAGGTAGTATGTTCTTTGTTTAATGGTAAAGGTAGGAAGTCCTAGAAACGTGGCTAGGTACTCCCCAACACTGACTTTAACCCGTCGTGAGTCGAGGTGGTTTTCCTTGACCCTCCCCCTTGCATTTTCCCACCACTCACCTGTAAGCAGCCCCCTGTTGGCACACATGAGCTAAGCTGCTGCAGTTTCTGTTTCTGCAGCTGAAAGACTCCAGCTGGTCTCTTTCCTTTTGAGTTTCCTTCGATTCATTCTGCTTTATGAAATATACGTATATATATAAGTGTATATATATAAATATGTACTCGTGAAATGCCTGAAATATTTCACCAGCAGCCCAGGCTGTTTGGCTGTGTGGCTCCAACAAAAGGTTAATACTTTGACGGCTGAAAAACCTGATTTACTTGTTCTCCACCTTTGGAGCTCTTTCCACTCACTCTTTTCCTTTGGCTTTGGCTTCTCATTCTTTTGAGGCGTTTTTCCACTGCTGTTGACTGACCTGCAGCCTGAATTTTCCAGCGGTTATTTAAGGTTGCACATTAACCAACTCCAAACTCCATTTTCCTTTCCCCCGTTTTTATCTTTTTCACTCCAACGTACGTGTTGAACACATGGCTCCGGAATCAAATGACGCCCAATTGCATTTTATTTGTTTCTATGGGTGCACACATAAAAAAGGATGATATTTATAATTTTATAATAATTTCCAACAGATAAGTAAAAATGTTAATGATAATAATTGTAGGATATGTTTTTTATTTTTTAAATATTTTTTTTGAGCTAATCCATATGAAATTCTAAAGTTAAACAAACGATTAATTTCTTACTGTGTATTTGTGGAGTCTGATGCTGCAATTGTGGCATCATCCCCCCCGATTATTCTTCATCCTATTGGGTGTATAACCCCGCTCCGATCCGAACCAAAATAGAGGAATAAACAAAAACATTTTTAGACGATTTCATCATCATCAGCAGCAGGCTGCTAGAATAGGAAGAGGCAAAAGTTGAAGGAGATGTGGAGAAGAAGAGAAATAAAAGAAGATGCCGCCACAGCTTGAACAAAACTAACGGATGCAACACACCTCCCCGTAAACCCCATCACCCCATCAGCCCATCAGCCCATCATCCCGACAAACCCCATAAACCCCATAGAGCACAGCGCAGCACTAACACCCCCGACAACTTGGCTTGTCTTGCGTTTTCAATAATGAAAATAGCAAAATTGTTTATAAATCCAGAGCAATTGCAATTTGGTTTGATGGCGATCGAGGGGGTGGGAAAGGGGTTAAAAAGTGGAGTGGTGTCTTGCAAACGATGCGTTTTGTAAATTGGGTTAATGCGCGAGCATAACGATTTCAAATCCATTGGGTGTGCTTGCGAAAACTTTGGAAATTTCGCACAGCGCTAAGTGATTGCAAAAAAAAAAGGAACGATAATGTTTGAACAGTGGTTGTGAAACGATAATGTCTGGTTATCACGGAAAAATAAATCGAATGTGATATTTTCCAACCAATCGGTTGGGAAACGGTTAAGAAACGGAAAGAATTCAAAGTTATGCCTTTGAAATGTGCCAAACTCAAAATCAAACCTAATTGCCCTTAGGCAAATTGCTTAAATCAATATTTGCCAAACAATTTGGCAAACTAGACTTGCCTTCGTCCTTGTTTCTGATGAGCAAAAAAGATTGGAGAATGATGTTAATAGGGGCGGGTGCTTTGGGGTTTATTTCTCTCCCTTTCTTTTTTTTTTGTAAAAATAAATTGCTTTGCTCAATTAGCGGTTTTTCCCCGTCCATCTATCTGCCCTCTTGACCATTATTGCATTTCTCAATTGCCTCGAGGAGAGACTCTTCAAGCTAAATTCTTTTCAATTTGGGGCCATCCATTTGCCGGAGGGGGGGATGGATACCCAGCTTCAGATTGATGGAGATGGGCTATATGTACGTACATCACATCGCTCCCTCCCGCTCACTTCAATCTGTTTGATTAGCCAGGTGACCCCAACCCAAACCACGACACCGAACCCCCCTTAATTTTGGCTTCCGCCTTGGCTGCGAAATCTGAGTCGAACGAGAGCGTCTCAAATTGTATGAGAGTTAATCGAGCTCTAAATTGTCAGTCAGCCAGCAGCTGTCGGCTTTGCCCCACCCCCATACAATATATTTCTTGGATGCCCCAGTGAGCGTTACGCTTCAGCGGTGGCAACAAAACCTAATTATAATAATCAGGCAGCGGGAGAAGAACTTACATATGGAAGGGCACGATGAAATAATAAGAGGAGGATGGGTTTATATTTCATGCGAGTTTTGCATTACCGCACACACGCTATACGATTATTTGTCAGCGATGGAATAATCGGTTTATTTACCTATTAATAGCCATACCTATAAAATTACTTTAGGTACTTTGAAATATTTTTAAAATCTCCCTAACTATGCGATACTTATAACTATCGTATTATCTCACGCTACCCATCACTAATCTTTTGGTACTTTTGGATGCTCTGACATTGTTTTTTTAGTACAAAGGTACTTTAATTTTGTAAGCCCTTTTTACCATGTGATATTTGCAACTATCGTACCTTGGCATTATCTCACGCTACCATCACCAATCTTTTAGTGCTTTGGTTGCTCTGGCATTGTTTCAATGTCGGGTTATCTCTCCTCTTCCCGCGGAAGTTTCTTCACTTTGGGCGAGTGCGTGTTTGAAGTGCCAGACACTCTCAAGTGCCGAAAGGGTATGGACCAGAGGCAGGGACGTCGAGGAGGGGGAGTGCTGCACGCTCCTCAGTCACGGATGAGGAGCTCCTCCTGTTCTACTTCTCCTGTTGCAGCTGTCGCTGACAGTGCAAGGAAATGCGCTAATTATGTTGTTCTTGCCACTGTTGTTGGTCGGGTGGAACCCCCCTCCCCCCATTTCTAAACCCCCTTTTTGCGACCTTGATTGCAATAGCGGAAGAAGAAGCGAAGAGGAAGAAGGTGTACAGCAGAACAATGAGCAAAGTTTTGAGGTTATGAAAATGTCAACAGGAAGCAAACAAGTGCAACAAAATGAGAAACGAAAATTCCCCTGATTATTATTGCCACACAATTTCTGTGAGTGAGTATTAAAAAAAAAGGAGCCATAAGTTGAGGTGAAATTTTATATGCAAAAAGAACTCAAAGATTTCTAAATAAAATTCGTATAACTTTATATGGTTTTGGTTATTGGTTTCCATAAAAAAAAACGAACAATCAAGGTCTTTCCTTTGATGTACTATAAATCAAATTGATTAATAGGCAATAAATTTCTAGAAGCTCTGAAAAAAATCCAAACATTAAAACAAACCAGCAAATGGTAAATCTCTTGAAAATTTGTACATTTTTATTGTGCTTTCATTAGTTTTCAATTTGTCTCTCGCCTAAATCCCAACTAATTTGACTTTTGTTGTCTGCTGCTTAAGGAAAGGCCAAGAAAACACCAAAGCCCAGGCAATAAAAGGTCCAGAAAACCAAAAAGATAAAATAAGAAAAAAAGAAGAAAAACAGCACAGACAACAAGCGGCAATAAAGTAAAAAATTATTTATATGTAACATATAATTCCGAGAAGCTACCAGCTACCAACCCAAACTGAACTACTTAAAGTACAAATACGGCAAAGGGGGTGGGGTCTTTTCCACGTTGCCAAGTTGTCGTGTCCAAGTCCAAGTAACTCCCAATTCCAATCCCAATAAGATGGCGAAGGTTGTGCTCCATGTGTTGCCAGCCAAGAAACACTGACAGCTTTTTGAGAGGTTGTCTGGGAAAAGAAACGAAAAGAAGGGGAACTACATAAATAAAGGGACAAGTGCGGAGAATAAGGAAGGAAAACACTGGCGAACAGCAGTGAACAGACAATGACAATTGCTGGAAAATCATATTAAAATAAAAGCGCAATAAACAACACAACACACGAACAACGAACAGCGAGGCGAAAAAAAGCAAAACAACACAACAGGTCGAGGGAGAAAACTGAACTGTGGAAGCTTCCTTTTTCCTGGGAAGTTGTCTTGATTTTTAACACCCACCCACTCCTTCAGGTCGCCGTGCCAAATCCTGGACCTGAAGAACCCCCACCGTTGGGTTTATTAAGTCGCATCAAAACACTCATAAATTACTTGAGATTCCCCCGGATGAGTCTGAATAACTGCAGGCATTAATGTGACCGCAGTGAATGGGGATTCATTTGGGCATATGAAGGCCAGGAAGGTTATCTGATGTATGAAAAAAGATGTAACTTGAGTATTTATTTTTTAAATATTAAGTATGCATTATGAATTAAACATTATTTTTGAGCTAGTTGCGATTTTTCCTGATTAATATCATTTAAAAAAGCCTTCTGAAGTCCCCATTATATCAGAATTTATTCAGCTAAAAAACCCTGAATTTTTTTTTAGAGCTACCTCAAATTAGTGAAATCTAGTGAAAAAAAGAATGAACTGTATGAGCTTCCTAGCGCAATTTGAAGATACGATCCATATATACAGAGTGCGTCCTTCATGCTCAAATGATTTCCGTTGTTGCCACACCGTTGCTGCTGCTTGGCACAAATTTTGCCGCTTTTCTTTAGCGGATTTTCAGTGCTGTTCCACATATTTTCCTTTATATTCCCCTCGCCAGCAGAGTCAGGTGCATTGTTGCCACCGGTGGGTGCCTCTCATAATGAGCCCGAGAGTGAGAGTCTTGGCCAGCAGAAAAGGCAGAAAGGAAAGGAAAGCGAAGGAGGGGCGAGAGGTGAGGTGAGGTGCCACCAAAGCTACAGAAACTGCAGAAGCTGCGGCAACCGCTGATAAAGCAGCTTGACAGCCGAGGCAGCTAAGCTGGAGGAGAATGGCCGTGTGCTAAAGTCTACTAAAAGAAAATTGCATGCCATCCAATTTTTCGTGGTGCACACACGCTGCACTTGAAAAAAAGCTAAGCAGGAAGATATCAATTGGATTAAGAAAAACTTCAAATTTGCACCAAAAATAAAAATCTTGATTTTTCACCCAAAAAAAGCATTTTGGTCATAAAAATGGAAATAATGATCCGAATATGGAATGTCATACCTCGTTGAACTCGTAATAAAATTTCCAATCGATCTGCATTTAAACCTGGTAATTTTTAATTTTTTCCATTTTTCGCAAAAAATTATGATGGTACCCCTTAAAAAAAGCAAAAATTGGGTCAAAAAATAATTTTCCCAAATCAGTCGCAAAGTGCACTGATATTAATTATAAGGTCGTAAGCTGCACAAAACAGTGCTCCTTTTTGATTTGGGACCATTTTTGTCCAAATTACAGCCAAAAATCTAATTTTTACCAAAAATCAAGATCCTGATCTTTCACCCAAAAGAATCTGTATTTACTATTAGTATTTTGGTCATAAAAATGGAAATAATGATGTCATACCTCGTTCAACTCGCAATAAAATTTCCAACCGATCTGCATTTAAACCTGAACGTTTTTAATTTTTGCCATTTTTTGCAAAAATCATTTGACAAAAAGTATGCAACAACAAATTTCTTTTGAAAACTGTGCAAAAGTATCTGTTGACAAATAATCTTTTAATATTTTCTAAAAGAAAACATATTCTCTCTCTGTAAACACTGGAAAATAGCCGGGTGAAAACGGGTTTTCCTGTGTGAATTCTCATCCAGCGATGAGAAACTGCGGCGGTGGAGGGTGGAGGCGAAGGAACTGGTTCGGTGCACATAATATAGTGTGGCTAAATGTACCGGCAGCTTGGGAAAGTTCACTTTTGTTTTAATTGCATCTAACAAGTGATTATCGCTTGTATTCAAATCTGATGAAGGAAGGCGGCACCGCCGTCGGATCATTCAAAGCTTTTTCAAAGTGGAGTATATTCACCATATAGTGACAAAAAGAAGTCTGGATTGCATCGAATGAAAAAAGAAAAAAACAGCATGGAAACTAATAATTACCTGGTCGAGTGCAATTAAAAAATGAAATACAATTTGTTTCCCAATTTCTAAGGCCATTCTCCACATATGTGAAAAATAATTTTCAGCTCGCTGGCACTTGAATGCAATTATCGGAGTAAATTAATTTTATGAACCGAACTCGTATTAATGAAAATTTATGCAGATTAGAAATCTAAAAGCTTTCAATTAGTTCTACTTGATAGCGCTAATGTGCAATTTAGTTTAAAATATAAATTTGTAAATCTTGTACAATGTACTTCAAATTTGTAATTATTTTGTGGCAAACCATGTTCTCTTAACAGAAGTTTAAAATTATTATTGTTATTATTATTTTTGCATTGAACTTAAAAAAATAAGAATATCCGGATAAACATGTTATTATTAAAAACTATTTTACCACAATGAAATCCCTGCTACACCGGTCTGTCTAAATCCATTATGAATCGAGACAGCAAATAAACATCTTTCGTAGGTTATTTTTATCGCAGGTTTCAGTTACAGCTACAATGTTTTCTCCCCTCTTGGCCGCTAAAAAAGAAGACGACGACAAAAACGATGGCCAATGGCCATTTGCCTCTTGGCCAGCAACAATGTCAGCGCAAAAAATATTTTTACAACTGCGCCTGTGACCCCCGGAATCCCCGGTGCCCCCACCCAACTTCTCAGTCCAATGGCAAACTAAATGCTTTCCAGCATCGGAGTCTAGGGCAACAACAAAAATCCCAAAAAAAGGGCACAGAAAAAGTTAAAAAAAAAAAGAAGGAAAACAACGTGAAAATCAATAAACTCTGAACTTAAGTTTTTTGAACTTTCTTGTTCGAGTTGTCGGGCAATTCATTGTCATACATATATATGTATGCTCGGCAATGGAGATATATGGGCATGCCATTTTGGCTTGGGGCATAGTGGATAGATCAGACGATTTGTGTGGTTCTATATGAAGGCTTTAAATAAAATATACTTTTTTGTTTGATGTTTCAAATTAATGGATCGATCGGCATAAATTTACTGCCAGACTTTTTTTTTCCAGTTTAATCAATCAAATGCAATGCAAGATTAATGTATTTTTTCTTTTAAAGATAAATATTAAAAAAAAAAATTAATGTTTATAAAGCAAATAATTTACAATTTATAATTTTATTTAATTTTAATCTTTTAGCTTTCCTTTTTACAAATTCCGTTCAGTTAATTCTGTTTCTAGTGGCAAACATTTTGGCATCGAAATGTGCTTAGCTAACTTCCCCTTTTCCGCCCCCCACTTTTCCCGCAGAGTGCCAAGAATTTTCCGAAATGTCATTTTAATAGTTTTGCTACCACACTCCCTGTGCCTCCATTGTTGTTTAGTCTCTCAGTTTGGCCATTTGTCGCATTCGAAACTTTTGCAGGGATTCAATAAGCCTCCGGCCCCCGGCATACACCCGCCCCCCAGAAAATTTCACCCAACCCACGCCCCTGGGAATTTTCAAGTTGATCGTCTTTTGGCTGCTGGCTTCATTGATTCCGGAATGGTTTTTTCTTGTATTTGTCGGCCAATATACAATAGTTCAAAGTCAGTTGAGCCGGGGAATTAGTGTTTGAATAATGTCTTAATTCTCTTGGGCACCACCTACCTCTTAACCCGTAGCCTGGCCTAGGCCCCCATTTAACCCCTGTTTCGCTGGCCACAGTTTTAAACCCCATTGTGCAGTTTACGTGCGTAAACGGTGCCGCAAAGGATTAAAGTGAAAATCACGGAATGAATTTAAGACGGGAATGAGAGGGCAAAATAAGAAAAAATACAAAAAAAAAAAAAAAAAATGAAACCAAATAGAACAGGACAAGTGATAAGTGCAATTTCTCACGTGACACGACAGACAGACAAGGACGGGGCGACACACTGCGGGCGTGAGCGAGAGGGAGAGGGAGAACGCGGATTAGGCGACGGACCAGCGACAGCAATGAAATTTATGAGACGTGTCAACGACGGCTGCTGGCCAGGAAAACTAAGGGGATGTTGGAAAATGAGGAGGAAAAAGTAGGGGAGAAAAGATAAAACTATCGCGTGAAATAGGGAACTATTTGTGGGGTGTTTGGGGTAACTCCTTTTGATAAACGACAAAAATGTCAGCTGGACAAAACAAGGAAATGAAATAAAAACGGAATGACAGTTGTTTCTTCATTTTTAAATACCCTTGGATTTATTAAAAATACTTTCGATTGAAGATTATTTACCAGATATTTAACAACTAGGGATTTGTATTTCATTTTAGCTTAGGAAAAAAACACACAAGAATATGCTGGAAAATAATACTGCCCCTTGAGATAACAAAACCAGAACTTTGGTAAATGAATTTTTTTTTATTTTTCTACAATTAATTTTTGTTCTTCCTTCTGTGAGCGTAGTTGGAAGCCTCGGTCCCAAAAGCCAGCAGTAATTCCATGTTTTCATAGTTTCAACTCTGGGAATATATGAAGAACAAAGCAATTGCCACTCTCTTTCTCTCTCTCTCTTTTCCTTGCTGTCTCTTTCCCTTCTCAACTATTCATCTCTTTCTTGCCCACAAGCAGCACGCTTTAAAGTAATTTAAGTCGTCACATGTGGTTTTAGCCGGGTGAACAGAGGGGTTTTTTTTTGGGAGGAGTTTTCCCTGCCGGCTACTTTTTTTGTATAAATTATTCGCTTCTTGACTCGGGAAATCTCCCACAACCCCCGGGGAAAAATTTATACCCCGCACTTCAGTTGATGTCTATAATTACTGAAAATTTTCCTCCCCCTCGAAACTATTTCGGGGTGAACGTTTTTATTATTATTGAAAATTTGCTGCCCATTTATCTTTGGTTCCCTTAATCCCCAGTCCCTTTGTTCTTTTTTCTAAATTTGAAGGCAACTTGAATGTGATCATTAACATGTATATATAGGGGCGTTACGAGGAGGCTACCCCTCGGAAATATGGTATATTTCGGAAAAGTGGGAAATGATAATAATTGAACAATATAATGTTTTTGGTTTATTTTTAAAAATAAGTATTTAATAATCCCTTATTTAAAGTACATCTACAAATTTAAGAAACTTTAAGTGTACATTCAATTCAATCATAGAATATTTCACTTCACGCTTCTCTGTGATGTAAATATTTTCCGGCACAAACTTGTGAATCTCGAAAAGCCGCCAAAAGTTTCTAGAGAATGTTGGCCAAAAGTTGCCACCTAGTATAATTTATTTACACTTGTAAGTTTAGCATTCTGGAAACTATTTTTCTTAGCCCGTGAAATGATGTATACGATATAAGTATGTGGGTTAAAAAGTGTCAGAAACGAGGGAGGAAGTCTGGGGAAAAGCCAACCCAAGGAAATCAAGTTGAATTGTTTGTGCGGGTTAAAGTTTGATTGATGTGCCGTGTCCCGCGTGCAGACAACATGAAAATTAGTTGAGAGACTCTCGAAAGTTGAATGCAGAACGGTATGGAATGGAATGGAATGGGGTTTGGATAAATTCCCCGGGTCATATAGTTGAAATGGAATGATTGACGGTTAGGCAAACGAGCTGGTGGGCATTCTGGAAACGCTTTAAAAAACAGCCAACGAAACCGAGACCGAAACAAACTGCCATGTAACTTGATCTATGGCCTGTGTGAGTCATCAATGTTTCAGATTTGGATGGGATAATTCCAACGAAAGGGAAAACCTTGGCGGGAAATACATTCTCAAGTGGAAATTGGAGTAGTAACGGCTTGGATTTTTTGGAAAACTGTAATTCTGAGTGGTTATGAAAATAGCAATCAGGAAGGGCATTTATATTTCAATAGAAAATATTAATGCAAGCGAATTCTGGACAGAAGAAAAAATCGATATGATTAATGCCAAATTTATGATTCAAACATATCAACTTGATATTTTATATTTTCACAAAAGTTATAAAAATACTCTTTTAAAATACAAAATGTAGTATTTTTTGAACAAATTCTGTAAAATAAGACAAACATAAGCTTTATTCATATCAAAATGATATGAATAAGTTGATCTAAATACTAAATTAACTTGCACATATCAATTTGATCTTTTGTCAATTTTTTTCTGTGTATAGGTAAGATGTACAAATATTACCAAAGCATGTCCAGTAAAACTTCAGAACAAAGCCCTGTGCATGTGGATGGGGATATTAACCCGGATCTTGAGGCATTTCAAATAGCTTCCCCTAAAAACGTTTTCGTATCTTGCAGCTTCCCACAACTCATCTTTAGTTTATCCCTCATGCGAAAAGGATATCAGATTCAAGTGTAATGTGTGTGTTTTAGGGTCTTTTCCTCCGTCACCAAGGAGGCGGCGACCTGACCCCGGTGACCACCCAGAAGCACGCCCACTTGAACCCGATTGCCACAGCCCAACATTAGCAGCATGTGTCTGTTTTATCATTAACTTGAGTTGCCTTGCCGCATGAGGAAGTTACTTGGGTGTCCTGTGAGGGATTGCAACCGACTGAGTGTTTGTGTGTGTGTGTGTGTTTTGCATCATTGGGCAAACAAATGCAGCAACAAAAGCCGAGGATGCTGCTGCTGCGGGTTTGCTTTAGTGGCTGCAAATGCTGCATGCAGCAGGCAGCATGTGTTGCATGTTGCATGTTGCTGGGAGTTGGGGAGTTTGGGCACTGACACAGTTTCCTGTCGGCCTGCAGCACTTGAGTGCGTGTTGCAAATTGAGCGCATCACTAAAAACAGACAGCTGCTTTTGGAAAAAAACGTAGAGTTTTGATATGTTGAGGTTACCTTCACTTTTGAATAAAAAGGAAACTGTAAGTCAATGCAATTAATATTTTTTGAGACCTAAGGCTTTTTAATAATTCCCGAAATATCATATTTAAACAAGTATTTATTTTTTAGGAAAGCATTTACTAAGAACTAGGTAGTTTGAACTACATTTGGAGGAGTGTGTGGAACTTTAGAGTTTGATCACTGCCTTTTTTTCTGTGCACATTTAGTTTTGTCACCCGGGGAGAAGGAGGGTCAGCATCAGGGTCTGTGTGCATAAGAAGCAGCATGAAGAAGGTTGTCCGACTGCCACAGCAGCATATCAAATGTCCGATATATGTGGAGAAGCCATGCAAAATGGAATTCGCGGTGGGCTGCGCATGCGCAGAAAACCACAAAAGCCAAAGGGAGAAGTTTCGGGGGGCACGGAGTAGGGAAGGGGGCAGGGAAAATCCATATAGCCAAACCCTGACCGAAGCAAAGCAAACCCGTACGGCAAAGAGCGTGCCAGAGACAGCCACGTGGAGATTCCATGGCTGCCAATGCACCTCGCCTCGATTTCCCACTCCCTGTGCTCATGCAACTCATCAACCGAGCCCCGCAACCCCGAAAACCCTTTTGCCATAGCCATGTCCACCCCCCCAATGATGGCAATTTAACGCCTGCTTTGTTTGATGGCAGCAGGACAACTGGGAGTGGGCCAACTACCAGAAGAGCACAGAGAGAAAGTTGTGAAGAGTAATACTTAATTAGAATAGATAAATATTTTATAAACATTTATGAACTTTATGCTAGTTATATGGCAAAACCTTCATAAATTAATTACATTAAATTGACAAAATATAATTGCAATTGATTTGCTTGTATCTATTCAAAAAGTATTTTTTATAAAGGTGTCTAAAAGTATGCAACCATATATTTTAAACTCATTACTCAAAAAGTGATGTTCCGTTTTTCACAGCATACTTTTAGACACCTGCATTAGAGATTTGAGGACCCAGAAATTGATTTTAAAATCCAGAGGTTTTCATTTGTCTCAGTGCCTTAGGAGGTTGGTCATCATGTCAACGCCTCCGGGGCGTCGGTGGCGGTGGCCTGTGGCAAAAGCGTCATTGACTCGGGCTGAAACCAAACAAGGGCTCAACAACTAGAACAACTAGGCGATGGCCAACAGTCAACAGCCAAGTGGCAACACACACACACACACACTTGCACACTTACCAACACCGGGACAAACGGAAACATCATCACCTGGCCATCAACATCGTCATCATAATCATCACGACGATAATAATCACCAGCATCACTATGGAAATCGGCATTATTCGCACGTTGGAACGACAACGATCAAGGGGTGCAAAAAGCTGCATTTGACCAATTGATTGGCATCCTTAGCGGTTTCCAGATTGTTTTCTACGAGCTGTCAACACTCGAAGTACAGTTGTACTTGAGAACCAAATCGATTGGTTGCGAAACTAGTTTCTGTTTGTTTTTAACTGACCAACATTAATTGGAAACCAAGAGAATAACCTATGATAATTAACACATCCGTTCCTCTGTCTTAGGACACAAGTTTAATTAAATATATATCAGAAATCATTCAGTGCCAGCTAATTAGTATACATTGGGTCCAACTTGTGGTTGGTAGTACACACTACCGCAGTGCTCGAAGGACCAAATTGTTCACGGCCCATAAAATCAAGCTTCCCTTTGATGCTTTGCCACTGGAATGTTACATTCGCATGCCAATTAAATTGTATTTATTGGTAGCCGAAAACGTATGCAGCCCCGTATCTCATGCATATGTTATTCTATATCCTGAATAATTTACTCACCACCAATCGGAGCTTCGGCACTACGCACAAACACAAACAGAGGCACACAAACGAGTTTCTTTTTGGTGTCGAATGCCTCGATGAATGCCGATTTTACCTCCTTTGATAATTGCTCTTGATATCATTGTTACACCATGTAGCATAGTATCTATGCATACAAATGGCAAATATTTATGAAAATAATTTACTCAACTACATATATATTGTCCCAAAAAAAAGGGGGAAAAAAAAGAAAAAATAAAAGTGTAAAATATGGCAGTCTCTGTTTGCATTGAAAACGAATTTATAATCCCACAAACCAGTGAGAACAACAAAATATTCATAATACGAGGAGAATGGAAAGTTGTAAGGTTGGAATAACAGTGCTGCAATTATTGTGGGTATCATCAATTCTCTGTGAAAGTGAAACTTCTAGAAAATATCGAAAATGTTATAATTAAAAATATTTTCCCTTACACTAAATGGTGACTCTTAGAAAATAATCAAATATATTTCGGTTTTATGTTATAACTACTAGATTTGAATTTCGCACCAAAGAGCATTGGACATTCGATTTGTTCGCCCTTCTATATTCCCGACTCCTTTTGCTTTTGTTTCATTTCCCTGGGCTTCTCGATTTCAGTTTTGGGTTCGATTTGCGTGGGCAAATTAAATAAAAATGCAAATAAAAAAAATAGATGAACAAGAACGGAAATGTGTTTTAATATTTTTTACGCAAAATGAAATAATATGCGAATGTTTTTATTTATTAAAGCTGCAATTTATTGTTGTTCTCTGCACCATATTGTTGTAGTTCCTGCAGCAACCTCTTACTTTTGTCCAAACCAAAACCGAAAAAAAAATCCCCCAGAAATGGGAAATAAAATGCAAGTGCAATCGATCTCGCCTGTTTTGGGGTTGTGGGTGGATGGTATCGGGATATGGATACGGTTACGGATTGGTTATATGTATATATGAATGCCGAGTTCAGGTTGTATGATGTACGGATTTTCCGCTCCGCTTTTTTGCCCCGCTCTCTGAACTGCCATAAATCAAACATTTTCATCTTTAAGCCTTTTGGTTTTATGCTAAAGCTGTACAAATCGGCCCTCTGAAACGTTTTGGGGTGCGAAGCTTTTAAGTAAATCCGGTTAATGTTCGATTCAGGGCACGGTTTTATCGTGCCTTGATTGCGGATTTAAATATTGTCTGTGCAAAATGATGGAACATTCTTGTTTATTACTTACTTATTGCACTTGTTGGATGCAGCTTAGCTTACTCGTACTTCAGTGAACCGCATAATTAAATTCCTTGAGTGCCCTAAACATAAACTAAAAGTGTCCCTTATTGTCTTATTGCAGATGCCAATCCACAGCCGCAGCAGCAGAACCAGAATCAGCTTGTCCAGCAGCAGCAGCTGCAGGCCCCACGATTCACCACGCATCCATCGGCATCGGGGTCGATTGTCAGCGAGGGCAGCACCAAGATACTACAGTGTCATGCGCTGGGTAAGTTGACGAACATGATATCATAGTATGACTAAGAAGAGAAAGCCCCAGAGTCCCAGAGACGACGCTCGTAACACCCCTGATATGTATCATCTTCCGACGAAATTCCAATCGTAAGAATAATCTCAGTGGCCCAGAAACCTTTCTAGAATTTAAAGTAAATAATGGAAATAATTTACTTAAAAATCGATATGACTAATGTTTTATTTATGATGCAAACATATCAGTTTGATATTTTATCATTTCATAAAAGTTGTAAAAATACAGTTTCAAAATACCAAATTTAAGATTTTTTGAATAAATATTGTAAAATGCGATTAACATAATCCTTTTTTATATATTTATCTTAAAAAAATATTAGATTAACCTGCACATATCAATCTGATATTTTGACCATTTTTTTTCTGTGTATAAAACTAGTTTTAAAATTGTAAACTTTTCCGTAGAAGGATTCTTGTCTCAAAAGTTAAATTAAATTTTTGCATAAACAAGAACCCTCATTAAATCTTAAATAAACCACCAAAACCTTCCCAACAAAATCAGTTAATGATTAATAGTTTGTTGACAAAACCAAATTTCAATTTGTATAATAATCCTCTATAAACACATTTTATTATGTCCGGGGATTGCGAGGTGCCACCTGCTAGGCGTGTCAAACCTAAATGCCCACCACCGTGAGGGGAATTATAATACCTCCGTTGGGGGTGAGGGGCCAGGGGTTCATCACCCCCTTTCGCTGTCCTTTCGGCTTCCAAAAACACACACAACACTTGTCCCTCAAAACGCCTGACAGCTAAGCTGAAAGCAAAAGAGGGGGCTTAGTGTAAAACGAAACCATAAACGAAAACACTCTTTTTTTTTCTTCTGTTTTTTCTTGCTCCTGTGCTCGTGCGCGCTTTTGAAAGATAATGAAGTAGAAAAACAATAACTTTTATGAGGTTTCCCCCCAGCTGAGACTCCTTGCCTTTTGCGCGAATCGCACAGTCCCACAATCCCGATTCCACACCCACTTTCATTCCCAGGCGACCGTCGTGTAATCCTTTGAGCGCTTTAGGGCGTGCCCAAAGTCCAGAGTCCCAGGATCCCCAGGTTCCCCAGATCCCAGTTCCCAGGTACACGTAATGCTTCCCCCGCCCACTTACACCCACATAGCCTGCATTTGACAGTTTCGAGTATCGGTTTCATATTGTTCTCCCCCCGAAAAAGAAATGTTATGAACTTACTTTAGGCTGGCCGCCTGTGTCCTTCGGCCTTGTAGCGTATACCCTTTCAAAGGCTATTTAAATTTTATTAGCAAGTATGCAAAGTAGATATATTCTAGGTATAAGTTTAAAACTTTAAATAAAGAAAAAATATAAGAACAAAAGGTATTTATTTTATAATATTTTATAAATATTTATTTATAACTTCTTCTCCATGTTTGTTATTTTTGCAAGGGTATGTAAACTTGGGGTTTCCAAAGTTAACTTCCTATCTTCCTTTTTTTTTTTGGGTCTTTCCACCACGTCCACGTGCGCTCGTCTCCGTCCGTTTTCCTCGAAGTCCGGACTTGTGTTTTATGGCGGCCGGATTCGCAAAATTAGTCGTGAAATGTCCAGACTCTTGGGGTGGGATATATGTATGCATTGTTTGTTGTGTCTTAATTGGCAAATTACGGCTAACGGGGAAATGTTTTAGAGGCGGGATTTGGTGGAGGCAAACTTTTTCGGCTGGAGACTGGTGACCCCGATTATAAACTGATGTAAGCAGTTAACCTTTGAGCCACGCAAATTTAAAAGACGAATATTGGATAACGTTAAATGTTATTAATTAAATTATACTGAAATAAAGTCAAAATAGTTGTCAAACATCAATTCACTTAAAGTAAAATAGGGAGACTTCCACTTTCCGCAGAAACCGTTCTAAAATAACTGTTTTGTGTGGGATTTCAGGCATAATCGCAGTTGGTTTTTTGGCCTTTTCAGAGGGCAGGGGGAATCCCCAATGCCTTGGGTTGTCGTCAGCATTTTGATGCACATTTGAGCAGCAAACACACAACACACACACACGGTGGTATCTGTTTTTTTCGTCCGCATTTATGGGGATCTATGCAACGACACCCGAGAGCCGTGCACTTTGCATAAGCTGCAAGTGGGCACCAAAAAATACAAAAAATATAGGGGAAAAAAAAAGAAAGCAAAAAAAAATATAGCGAGTAGAGGAGGAAAATAAAAACAAATGCAAATCTCTTTAGCTGCTCTTTGGCGTTGTCACACATGCCGCAACGTTCGCGCTTTCAGTCACTTTGGCGGTTTTAGCTGTCATTTCGTCTCCCTTTCCCTTTCGCACACTCTTCCCTCTCGCCTCCTCTTCTCTCTCTCAGGCTCCAAGATAGTTTATGGCTAGAAAAAACAAAAAATAGGGGACTTACTCCCTATGAGGAAATTTGCCTCCTACCTTTTTAGTGTTTTGGTTGTGACCATGGAGGGACTCTCAAGTAAAACAAGTTCTACCATCACTCTCTCCATCTCATTTCCCCTCCTCCTCCCCTCGTCATGTCTCTACTCTTTCTTCTATAGCTGTCTCATCTTGGCTCAGCTTTACGTTTGTTCGCGTTTTGTGTCGCGACAATCGTGAAAACAACACAAGAATAGTCCAGGAAGTGGGAACTATGGGTTAAAACTATGAGTATGCCCTATAAAAATAACCTAAACTTAGGATCTACGAATTTCAATTTTTCGAGAAGAATTTAACTATACTATGGGATAGTCAGATCTATGAGTTGAAATTTATAGATGGTAAAAACTTTCTAAAAATGAGAACTATTGTAATAAATATTTAAGGGATATGAAACCTTTTGAATTTGTAGATTGTAGAAGATCAAGATCAACAGGGTTCGGTATGTAAGTACTTAGAAAAGTACAGCCCCAAGTAACTTGGACGTATATTTAATCCCAACTAATATACCCCATTGGTGAAACTTCAGGGGCATAATGACAGTATAAAAGCTAAGCAAAATGTGTGTGGAATTGTTTCTGGCCAACAAAATGAAATGCGATGAGGTGGTGTTGGGTTGGCGAATAGTTTATATAGAGTGAGAAAGGGAATATGGGGCTTCTACTACTTCTTCAGCTTCTTCTTCTTCTACTTCTTTGGCTGCCTCGCAAATGTAGCGCATTCACTTGCAACAAAGACTTTTTTTATGGCAACAACAAAAGCCGCCAAAGCTGTTTTCAGTGGCAATGCTGCAAGCCCAACATGTGTCGAACAAGGAGGGGGCAACAAAGAAGGACAGAGACAAAAAAGAAACGCATTTGTTGAAGTTGAAGAAAGCAAAGAAGAGGAAAGGGTTTTGAAGAACAGTTTGGAGACACACACACTGGCCAGAAACGTGCGTCGTTAAAAATCCTTCTTCTACGTTCTTTACAGAGAAAGAAAAGATATATCAGTATCCCTAATTGGCATCTCTTCGGCCATTAAAGCCAAAGTTCAAATCCCTCTTATGGTGTAGTGATTATAGAAAATTCCATATTAATTCTAAAATCATCTACATTTTTTCTCCGTGCACTTTTCTCCTATTTTTCGCCTTTTCTTCTGCTGCAGAAAAAATAGTGTGAGAGAAGAACACTATAAGAAGCAGAAGAAGGTAAGCTGAAAAATTGCAAACAATTGTTTTTGTTGTTTCCAGCTTTTTGTCGCAATGTTTTTTTTATTATTTTTTTTTTTACTCTGTTTCCCGCTTTCCTTATTTTTTTTCCTCCTGCCGTAAATCCTCTTGTTTACTCGCAGAAAGAGACAGAAAAGGTGGCGGAGAAAGAGACGACACGGGGCCCAGAGAAAGAATAAGCGATATGCCTATATATGCAACTCGTGTCGTCATTTAGGCTGAAGTGGATGGCTTTGCTTAATGTGTTGTGAAGAAAGAATGCGATATATGCAAGTCTATATATATGTACGTATGTACAGATGTATGTACAGGCCTCAGCACCGAAAGTATTCCTGAAACGGAGACTGATGCGAAATGATAGAAAGCAACAAGGATATTGTGTTTACTTAAAGACAAACGCCTCCCTCCGGCAGCAGCACAAAAAAAAAGCCATACAGTTAATGAAAAAATTGCGTAAATACCTGGAAAAAGAAAAGAAAGCAGTCGGCAAATGACTTCCGTATTTATTTGCGACATACAAAGTATTGATATCCCTTTAAAAGCCAGTTTAATGATATTTAAAAGAATACAACTGTTACTGAAAACTCAGAGTTTCAGACTTTTTTTTTAATACTAAATTTCACATAAATTTTAAATTTCTCTAGCACCCTATAAGATTTGAGAACCCTTATTTTTCCAAGTGCACCCTGCACATGGTGGCAAGTAAATTTCTTTAAACAACCAATTTGGCCCAGTGTTATTGTTGTTATTTTGCGGTGTGAGTGGAAAACTAAAATGCATGGAAAAGAGGCGAGTGAGAGAGACTAACAAAATGTGTAAACAAAGGCAGCAAATGCATAAAAGTGAAATGTGCAGTTAAAAAGTGCAACAGCCACAAGAGGCAAGACAAAGGTAAAAAAGCCTTTTAGGCACTTTTAAAGTTTACTTCGCTTTAAGTGCCACAACAAAAACACCAGAAATTACTCCACATGCATTTAAACTCACCTGGCCAAAGCAGAGAAAAAGTACACGGAAAGAAAATAAATAAGCCTTTTGAATTTCTCAAAAAAAATATACTTAATGTAGGTTGTTTTATAAAGGAGCCAGGTTCAAACCCCACCGTGAACTATATTTTCCCTGTTTTTTTTTTTTAATTTTTTAAACCGAAATGAAATAGTAAAACCCCAAGGAGGTTAATGAATTGGACCAGGTTCAAAACCCACCATAACCTACAAAGTTTGTTTTCCCTCAATTTTTTTTCCTTTCAAAATATTTCTCTTTGTGTAGTAGTTTGTTGTCTAGGTCCAAAGGCGTCAGCGCATTGCACTGTGCATAATTTAACAAACATGTGCCAGTGTTGCCACAGAATAACAAAAATAGAGAATACGTAGAGCGAGACAGACAGTAGCTAGGCAGTAGCTTGAGATGGAAAGAGAGGCAGATAGACGGAGGAGCGACCACCGAAAACTGAAGGCAAATTAAAATTGTGTAAGACAAGCTGAGGAAACACGTGTAAAATAATGAAGAGGAAAAACATACAATATATATGTATACAAAAAGTTGCACCGACAAATTGCAGCAAATCATGCAGTATGCATAACGATTTATATACATTTAAGTAAACTTTCAAATTGGTTGGAATTTTGCCAATGAGGCGAACACAGATATTCTGTTAATTTAAAACAGAACACAGGGAAATTAATTGAATTAATCTATATTAATATAACTCATTTATCCCGAAAGCTTTAAAATAAATCACATAAATTCCCGGCATTTAAAATATGTACAATGTGTGTGCTTGACTGCGTGTCGTGTTAATTAGTTACAAACGTTAAATGCAAAGGAGCTAACGGAAGCATTTGTTGTTGCACCTAACTTAAATAATCGGAAATCCTTTAAAGACTTGTTTAATAAACGCTTCTCTTGCACAGAAAAAAAATTGACAAAAGATCAGTTAGATATTTGGTGGTCAATATTTTATTTTTTTTAAGATCAAGGTATTCATGTCATTTTGATTTAAATAAAGGTTAGATTTGACATAAGTCATATTGGCTTTTATTGATATGAAATAAGGTAGAATTGATCCTATTTCATATCATATTTTTTTCCTGTGTGCCCTTCGAATGAAATCCATTGAAAAACTGACTGGCATCACAAAGGAATGGGGTTTTCGGTTCTCGTTCCTGGTTTCTGTGCTTAGGCCAGGATAACCCAGGACCCCAAATCTCTGGGGCCGAGAGTCCAAGTTGACGAATTGGCAAATGGACTTTCGGGGGCGCCCTCGCCCTGTAAAGAGTGCGCTTGACAAACACCGAGGGTCCGGAGTTGGAGTTATGAATGCCGGTGCTCGTTCGTTCCTCTTCCGTTTCCCCATCCATCCCATACATCCTAGAACCCATATCCTAGCAACTCCCAACTCCCAATGCCCAATGCCCATGCCCTGTTCTTAAATGCAATTGATTTCGTGGAGCTTTCGATGTTTCGATGGGTTTGCGCTCTGGCCACAAATCAAACAATTTCCGCTATGCGGAACCGGGGATTCCCCCATTTCACATACATACACAACATACAAATGCAATTTGTTGCATTGCGTCGCCTGTTTATTGAATTTATTTATATGCAGTTGGGCTTGCTTAGACACACTGACTGATTGATTGATTGATTGACTAACTGATTGACTGACTGCCTGCCAGGCTGGATGGCTGGCTGGCTGATTGAGTGAGTGGCATTTGGCTGCTGTGTGGCAAGCCGCAAAGAAAAAGCCACGGAAATATGGTGATGACTTGTTGCCGGTTTTACTAAGTAAAATGAAGAAAAAAAAGAGTAGCACACTTTTATGGGCGGCAAAGAAAATCGCTATTTTATGGAACTGGCGCGGCAAAAGCGATAAAGACAGCTTTGCCAAGCGGTTTAAGTGATTGAATGTTGGCATTTCATTTAAGTTTACATTTTTCCTACAATTTTCGATTCATTTTCCTTTGATAAACTTGGCTTAAAGTCTTGGGCCCTAGAAAATGAAATTTGTTTCCTTTTTAATGAATTTTGCGCTCTGTCAATTCCATTTGGCCTTCGGTTTACCAGAGTCTTCTTCCCGTCTTTACTATCTGATTGACTCTGGCCGCTTCCCAAGAGAATGTAAATTTCAGCTTCTTTTTTTCGGATCCCCCCTTTCTTTTTCTTGGGTTATTTTCATTGGTCTTCAGCCTTCCTTATACTTTTTTCTTTTTTTTTTTGTCGTGCCTTGAGTTTTCTTTGCTTTGTGCAAGGGTTTTTTTTTTTGGAGTGACAGTGACTTTGTATGGCTTGGGCTTAAAGGATTTTTGTCAGTTTAGTTATTAAAAACTCATTACACACATATGTGAACACACACTGAATGACACAGAGCCATGTGCGAGCACTGATAGAAATCGGGGAATTTTACTAAGAAATCTAAGGATGTTATCTAAAAAATACTTTTTTTTTAGAATTTTATTATTGGAAAAAGTAATCCCTTTAAATTAATCCTTCTTTTTATTGCCCATTTAATTTTATAATATAAAAAATGTTTTTATTTTAATATACATTTGTAATTATCGTAATTAAGATAATTTAAATATTATTTTTTAGTTAGAAAGTTTCTCAAAGTGTATTATCTGGTAAGGGTCCGTCGGGGACCTGCTCTTGCTCTCTCTTTCTTTCCCTGTACTTCCTGTCTCTTTCTCCCCCGATTCTCCGCTTATTGGGCCTTCGCTTCGATTTAGCGCTGACACATTTCGCTGGAGAATGTTTGTTTCTTCGACTTTTTTTCTCCTTTTCTTTTTTTTTACTCTCTTTGCTGTTGACTAACGGCACTTTGATGTGTGAGTGTGTGAGTTCATGTGAGTGTTCGTCCTTGTGTGTCTGTGTGTATTTTCCTTACAATTCCCCAAATTGTAATTTTATAGCAGCGTCATTGCCCAAAATGCTCAAATAGACTTTTGCCTTTTGGTCCGTTCATGTAACTTTTTTCTCTCTTTCTTATCCTTGGGTATTTTCTCCTCTTCTTTTTTGGCCAACACTTGAGAAACTTTTGGCTGCTGCTGGGCTTCTTCGGCTGTCTTCTCCGCTCTTCGCCAGCCCAGTTTTCCCTCACTTTCTCCGCTCTTTCTCCACCCCTATATCTTTCTATTCTTAAGTTGATTCCTATTCTCGGCTGGTAGTTTCCAGTTTCGCTTCTAACTCGGCTCAATTCGATTTTGTTTGCAAACTGAATGAAGTGAATTGCATTGCCATTGGCCACGTTTGGCTACCCTAATGCTACCCTGTAAGTGCCCAAGTGTATTCATGATAAGTTTTTAGAAATATGAATTTTTTCTTTCTGTTTTTTTTTTGCTGTAACTTGGCCAAAAATAATCTTACACAAAAGATACAGACTGTTTTAAACAGATAACAAAATAATAAATAAATTCATGACACTTTCCGTGTAATTTAAAAAAAATAAAATTTTCGCCAATTTTAATTTTTTTTATAAAGGGGTACATCATAATTTTTTTGCGAAAAATGGCCAAAAAATAAAATGTCCAGGTTTAGATGCCAATGGATGGGAAATTTAATAACGAGTTCAGAAAGGTATGACAATCCATATTTGGATCATTATTTCCATTGTTTCGATCAAAAAAATATTTTTTTTCGTAAAAAATTGGGATCTGGGTTTTTGGTAAAAATATGAATTTTTCCCTTTTATATTTTTGCCTGTAACTTGGCCAAATTGGTTCCTAAACCAAAAAGACATATTGTTTTGAGCAGATAACAAAATAATAAATAAATCAATATGCTGCGAGCACAGGGTATTCAGGATTACAGCCCAGCTAACACCCAGCCATCAACCCCAATTCTTTGATGAGTCCAAGTCCCCGACTTAAGCTCTTTGCAAAAGCGTTGATGGTCCCGCCTGGATTTGGATTTTGGGTGGGGTTACGGCGATGCCTTTTCCCATCCGTCGGCTTGATGACCGGATTTCGGCCTCGGGCAATCCAATCCGTCTGCTCCCGTTCGGTGGCCTCCATCCTGTGATGTGATGTGCACTCAATCCTGTTGCATCCTGGCCAGTTAGGCGAATCGCATATTTTATTCAGACTTTCATTTAGTTCAGCCGACCCGGCCGCCTTCGTCCCCTCGTCCCTTCGTCCCCTTTGGTCACATGTAATTTTTGTTTAGCCATTCCAATTGCAATTCCATTTCGCAAAGGGAGTTTTGGGCCGCCTGAGAGAAGAGGTCAGGTGGGTGGGTTAGGATGGTGAGCTGGTGAGCTGCCTGGTGGCCATATAAATCAACTTTAATTTAAATGCTCGGCTGCAGCAATGAAATCAGAATGAGCACTTTGTATATATATAGCAAGTACCCCTATATATCCATGGCTCCATCTCTGGAGCTCTCGAGTCTTTGGCTTCTTTTCTGGGGCGGCAGCTCAAACAAATGAAGCCATATGTGGCCACAAGGGTGTCCTTTGTGCTCCTGGCACGCACCCACCATCTATAGCTCTCTTTATGGCAGAAAAACTTGGCCAGCATGCGATTTAATTGCGACAGTGGCGGGGATTGCAGGGGTTAAATCTATTTACCCAATAAGAGAAAAAATCCATGTCAATTAGAAGTAATTGATTTAAGGAAATGCATATTTAAATGCAATTTATTTGGGGGTTTTTATAATTAAGATAAATATTTCTTTTAACTCCGATTTTTTAAAAGAGGAATTTCTTTACCACTTAATAAGACTTAAGCCTATTTAATTTAAGTGAACAGTACAATTAATTAGAGTTAAAACCCTTTTTTACATTCCTCTTTTTTTTGAAAGAAAATTATCTAAATATAATATGTGATTGAATGGTAATCAATCCTTTTAGCGCGTCCCTGCCAATTGGCTGATGCCTTTGTCAGCGCAAATCAAATAAAAGCCAGGGTTTAATGATATATAAAAGATACCCTTTAAACCCCACACCCAACTCCCCCAGCTCAACATGATATTTATTAAAGCATTTCCCTTTTGCTCTTTTCCTTACTCATTCTATATTTCGCTCATTTCGCATCTCCAGGATACCCGCAGCCCACATATCGATGGCTGAAGGACGGCGTCCCCGTGGGCGACTTCTCATCCAGCCAGTTCTACCGATTCCACAGCACTCGGCGCGAGGATGCGGGCAGCTATCAGTGCATTGCCAGGAATGATGCCGGATCCATATTCAGCGAGAAGAGCGACGTTGTCGTTGCCTGTAAGTACATATTCCGCATATTCCGCATGCGGCGGGGGGTCAGAGTCCTTACGTCCTTATATGTCGATTATGCCGCATCATCATCATCGAAATAGTGGTGAAAAATTGGGAAAAATACGAGTTGAAGGCGTGGAAATTTGAGATATTGTCGGGATAATTCCATTTTTTTTTTACCCATTTTGGGTTGGCAACAGATTGAGTTACCAATTAGACGAGAAATTATAGAAATTCAAGGGTGGCCTATTGCGGCTAATTATTCCTTATTAACTAGCCGACGACTATGGATTAACCCTTATTAAGAAAAAAGCTTAAATATTAATAATTATCATATATTTAAAGGTAAACTTCTAAAACTAAAAAAAAGTAAAAACACCCAAACAAATGGGTTAATCATGCGCCAGAAAAAGTGTAGACTTCCAACTTGATATAAGAGAGCGTCATGGGCGGGTGAAAGGGGGTTTCTAGGTGGAGTACTAATCAAACGGCTGTCACAGCAGCAGCCAAGACTCTGCCCCTCTAGCCCTGATAAATGTTTAGCTGCTAATTTTTCTTTAATGCGAACTTAATTACAACAAGAACGGAACGTGAAGAAGTGAAGGGTGGGACTAGGGGGTTAAGGGGTAAGGGTTAAGGGTCACCGGGTAGGTGTGGATGTAACGAACAATTAGACAAGTAAGTGTGAGTGACACTCGAGCTCTGCGCTCTGAATGTGTGCGTGTGTGCGAGTGCTTATTACCCCACTACTTGAACCTAATAAATCGAGCTCTCGACATGAGAACGACCTCCATGAAGAGAGAACCCCTTATGCCATCGCTTATGCTTAGTGTTGGGAATAGGTACAGGGATTTTGTACAAAGTTAAGATATGATATAATATAGATTCAATTCCCTAAAATCGTAGTTTATTCTAAAGTTATTCTAAGAAAACGAAAAAAATTATCAAGAGATCACATTGATATGTGCAGGTTAATAAAATCAAGTTACTCATATCATTTTGATGTGAATAGAGATTATGTTTACCATTTTTTATAATATTTGTTCAAAAAATACTATATTTTATAACTTTGATGAAATGATAAAATATCAAGTTGATAAGTTTAAATGATTAAGTTTACATTAATCATATCGGATTTTTTATGATATCAAATAAGGTAAAAATTACCCTATTTCTGTGTATTTATGATAATTTAGTAGATATTTAGGTACATTTATACGTACTCCACAGCACTGGGAATAAGCAACCTCTAACCTCCCCCCCTTTACAGTGACCTTCTTTTCCGGGGGCGGCTGATGGGCGTGGCTCACTGACAGACTGACTCAATGACTCGTCGACTGGTTGACTGGATGACTTGGAGCAGCAGCAGCAGCGTCTTGAGCACTTAATTAATTGTAGGACCGAGGCGGCGAAAGAGAGGGAGAGTGAGGGAGGGCGTGCTTAAACTGAACTAATAACCTTTAAAGCTCAACCGGGTGGTTCTTAGCGCGGGGGGTTGGAGATGGGTGGGGGGTTGGTGCTGCTTAAGAGCGGGGTCAGAGGTTAAATTGACTTGCCCGCAGGCCGCGCGCGTTGCCTTCAATTCAATTAGCGAATGACACCACAGGAAGGCACAGAGCACAGAAAGCACTTCTCCTGGGTTGCCACGGCATTGGGGTTACTTCGATTTCGCTGTTAGCAGATCCACAACTTCATTCAAGGAATATCAGTTACCTAAACGGAATTATTATGCTCCTAATGAGGAGTTAATTCCTGATAAGTTATTTCGGGGGGAGCTATAAAATTTCACTTATTTTGGAACTTCAGTAGATGGGTTTTCCTATCTCTAAAAAATTATATAATAATTATTATAAAAAATCTTAAAAAACCATCTGTTTATCCCGATTCTTTCCACAGACATGGGCATCTTTGAGAACACCACCGAGGGTCGACTGACTGTGATCAGTGGTCATCCGGCCATATTCGATATGCCAGCCATTGAATCTGTGCCCGTGCCATCGGTTACGTGGCAATCGGAGGATGGACCCCTGAGCTATGACATCAAGTACGCCTTCACGCAGGCCAATCAGTTGGTTATCCTGAGTGCGGATGAGAACGATCGCAAGGGCTATCGGGCCAAGGCGACAAATACCCAGTTGGGCAAGGAGGAGAGCAGCCCCTATGTCCATCTAAATGTCAGCGGAGATCCGTATATCGAGGTGGCACCCGAGATCATAGTGCCACCGCAGGATGTCAAAGTTAAAATGGGAACCGGAGTGGTGGAATTGCAGTGCATTGCGAATGCCCGACCTCTGCATGAATTGGAAACTATCTGGCTGAAAGATGGCATTGCCGTGGAAACGGCCGGCGTGAGGCACACTCTCAGTGATCCCTGGAATCGAACTCTGGCCCTGCTGCAGGCGAATAGCTCGCATTCGGGCGAATATACCTGCCAGGTGCGATTGCGCAGTGGTGGCTATCCGGCCGTAAGTGCTTCGGCTCATCTGCAAATCCTCGAACCGCCTGTATTCTTTACACCCATGCGAGCGGAAACCTTTGGCGAATTCGGTGGACAGGTGCAGCTAGCCTGCGATGTGGTTGGCGAGCCGACGCCCCAGGTCAAGTGGTTCAGGAATGCCGAATCGGTGGATGCACATATCGAAAGCGGAAGGTGAGTCTGGGGATTCTATCGATTATTCCATTCTATTAAATCCCATTGCAGATACACGTTGAACACGGATAATACGCTGGTAATTAAGAAACTAATCCTGGATGATGCCGCCATGTTTCAGTGTTTGGCCATCAACGAGGCGGGCGAGAATTCGGCGAGCACCTGGCTGCGCGTGAAAAGTAAGTCAAGAGCTGATTTTCTACACTGCCTGTGTGACAATGGAACTAAAAAGTGGGGGAGCTGAGGAATTCTTGGTGCTTTCAATTGGATTTTCTAAATTTTTGTATAGAGAAAAACATAAAATCTTTATAATTCTTAAAAAAAAAACACATTGAATTATAATAATATTTTGGTGAATTTCCAATGTCACACAGTGTTAGCTGATGCCTGAATGCCTTTCACATTGGTATATACTAAACAAGTGCTCTTTCCATATGCCTCCATGTCATATCTATACATTTTCTATGATATCCCCCTAACCATTTTTGCATTTTGACCTTTTAACCCATGATTAACAAACGAATTCATAGCAAAAACGGCCAAGATCCGCGTGAAGCGTTTGGCCCAGCCGCGAATCCTGAGGGTAAGAGCTTCGCATGCTGGCTTGGGATCGGAAAAGGGATCGGGATCGGGATCGGGATCAGGTTCCTCCGGTAGACGCAAGGAGTTTCGCTTTGGTATGGGCATGCAGCTAAATGCCGCACAAAAAACACACACAAAATCACACTCACACTTATTTGCACCACAATATATAGTCTTGCACATCCCATTCACCCCCGCCTAAAATACATCCCTCAAGTCATATATATGTATGTATAAGAATACCCCCTAGAAAGTAGCTCTTTTGATTGTTTTGCGATTGAATTTGTTGTTTTATTGGCTTGGCTTGCTGTTATTTTACTGCCTTTGGGGCTCCTAAGTCTAAGCTTAAATATTATCTGCAAGTATTCTTTTGGCTCGTTTCCCTCGCTTCCGTTTCATCTTCCTTTTTTGTGCCATGGACCATCATCATGGACCATTCTTAATTTGTTTTTCACCCTACGGCTCTGGCGGAGCTGCCTCGTTTTGCAGTCTTAGCCAAAAGCGCCTTTGGCCAACAGGAGCAGTAGGAATTTCATCTGCTCTATTCCCTCTATTCCATTCTGTTGCTTTATCAAATTTGTCAAAAGCAGAAAAATTTTTCATTCAAGTTGATTAGTCGCCGGCAACCTTCACCACTTTCTGTTGGATCAACACAAACACTCCTGCCATGGTTAATCTAATGAATCTTTATATCCACAACAAAAAGCAGCATTTTTCTCCATTTACCTTGATTTATCTTGGAGCCTTTGTCTATTTTTAAGGCATTTGGTTACTCTGAAAAAATACGGTTACATTTTAAATACCATTTAAATGGGTGAACAAAAAATATATGACCTATAGTAAAATCTTACTCCAACTATTACTTAACTTGTAGTTACTAGTGGCACCTAGTTTAATCATCCCTTAAATTTACTAATTTATAAGCACACAATTTAAATATAACCCCTTAATAAAATTTGCAGTTACCATACCTTCCATTTAAATGGGTTGTTATGAATTTGTCATATTGAGTGACGGCTAATATAAGTATATGAGTTAGGACTTTTACCTTCAAAGGCTCCCAAGTACCGTTAAGTGCTGGGTCAAATGGCTGCCTTAGGGTTGCCACCCACTCCCGAAAAAACAAAAAAGACACTCCCACTCGGAATATGACTTGCTGTGGGACAATTTTGCATTTTAATGAATTTCATAATGCGAAAATTAAGACTGACACACAAGTCACACTTCTGGGGACAAGAGATTCCCGAGTCCTGAGTTTCCTGTCATGCTGACATGACATCATTTTCCTTTCTTTTTTTGTTTTTTGGCTCGAAGTTCGAAGTTCCCGACTCCCTGACTTGACTGACTGGCCGGAGAATAATTCCTCATTCATGAGCCTAACCCAAAAAGCGAGTGACTCCTTCGCTGACGTTTTAAATATTTGACAGAGAGAGCGAGTTGAGCGCCGAGTAGGAGTCCTTTGACGGAAGGACGAAGGACATATTGTTTTGCGGGTCTAAAATAAGTTTTGTCTCTGTGTCTTTCTTGATGGGACTTTAAGCAAAGTTTGCGCTGCCCCCCTCATCGCTTAAATTTTTATGGCCAGTGCTGGGATTTTCATGTAAATTTGAAATTTCCATGCATATTTTGCTGAGTTATTCTTATGTTGCAGCATCGCCCTGCTTCATTTCCATCTATTTTTATCTTCTTTCCTTCTTTTTTTATATTTCTTGCAGCCCTGCTGCATTGTATTCGAGTTAAACTAGTTAAGAGATTTTGTCGTCAGCGGTTTATTGAAAAACTTTGCAGCTTTTATAGTTGGCTTGGGCAAGTTTCAGATATTTTTTGCTCCCCCGGCATGACTGAATGGTAACCAATCGTTGCGGCTCATTTAATTTTATTTGCCTAGGCTAATTCGAGTCAATTTGTTTGTCTGCGCCAGCGCATTTTACGATCCTGGGCGGCGGGGCCATCATTTAGCCTCTCCAAGTCCCTAATTCTTTGCCCAGTAGTCTATCCCTATCTCGAGGATAAGTTTTATTGCCTGGAGAAGCAGAAGCTGGAGCAGAAGTTTCTCTGTTGTGTCTGACTGCAGTTGGTCCTATTCATGGTCCTATCTGTTGGCCAACAGGATGAAGAAGGAGCTGCTGCCGGCCTAATCGGCTTTGTTTCCGGGTGAGAGTGTGTGCGCCGTGACCCCTCCTCATCGGTCCATGTAGTCCCTCTCCCTCTCCTAGTCCCTTTTTTTCCACAGCAGTGAGCCAGCCTCGTAATTGGTCTATGCCGAGATAATCCAGATCAGGATCAGAATCGGATTATGAACACCTTTGGCCGCTTGATGTTTGACTCTACGTCTCGGTCTCTTTGATTCGATTACCCAACGGGTCCGGTTCAACACTCCCTGAGCTATTTACCGGGGTCTTACACTGGAAAAAATAATCTCTTTATAATAAAGGAGATTCGAGACAATTAATGTTGAGAAAGTCTCAATACTTTGCATTATGAAAAGGATCAAAACTTAAGGGGACGCCTAATTTGGATATTTAAATCCCCTTCTTGTTGCTGTTCAATTTTTCAGTGCTCAGGTTTAATCCTGTTCCCAACCGGGCGCCCTTCTCTGCGCTTCTCAAGTCGCGCACTTGGGACTCGCTTGATTTCATTTTGCAATTTCTTTCGTTTATTGTTTGTGCGCTCGTTTATCTGCTGGTGGAGCTGCTCCTCCGCATCCTCCGCCATTTCCCACCCCTTCTCCCGCTTCCCCTTTCTTGCTATGGCAACAAGTGTTTGGCATTTGTATTGCTGATTTCCCCCCGTCAGTCGACTGACTAGTCTATCCAGAAACAGAAACAGAACCCTTCTCTATTTTCCGCTTGGAAGGCCACTTGAGGGATAATCCTTGTGCCGGAGCACTTTTCACTTAGATAGGCGAAGAAGTTGAGTTGGGAAATTATTTTCCAGCCTTTCGCGTTCAACGGCGAGGATGTGCCGGGGTGTTCCACTTGGAACAGGTCCTAAGACCTGAACTGGCTGCATTTTAATTGCACCTCCTGCCGCTGCCGCCCAGTGTTTGTCAAAGTTTTGCATCTTTCTCTGTTGGCCTTTTCTCTGGAACAGAGCAAAGCGGAGCTTCACTTCATTTTTGTTAAGTTGGCGTAAATCTGCGCTACGCTCGCCGTACTCGTGCACCTGCCACAGTCAGAGTTTTCCACATCGCATTTTCCGGCTGCCTGAGCTTTTCCTTTTCCCGGCTGCCTCAACTCTCGAGTAACATAATTTCGTAATTTCCCGAAACGCAAAAGTGATTTTAATCGCCGCTTCCTGCCATTTCCAAGGTGCCTGCACTTAACACCCACCGCCCAAAAGCCACCTCCCTCCCCCTTTTATTTGTTTGTGTATGTGTGTGAGTAATTAGGTGACTTTTGGGGCGGGGTGGGCGTGGCTGTTTCACTTCCTTTCCGTTTGCCTGATGGCTCAATGCGATTTCCACTGTGCGAATTTGTAGAAATTTTCTTTTATTTGCTCAGTCGAAAAGTTTCGTTTTTCGTTTTTGTATACATTTTCGTTTTCCATGGCCCCGCCAACAGGTGGCGTATTCGTCAGAGGTCAGGGGTCAGCATAGCTTAACCCCATGCCGCCCCAGTGATTGATTGCAGCGGACGTTGGAGTTTCGAGTTGATTGGTCTGCGACATGCCAAGCCCATAAAATGGAGTTTCAAATTCCTTGAGTAAAATTACTATACATTTTCGTATAGTAATTTTGGCTATTTTAAATGGGTATGAATAATTTTGTATGAACCGCAAAAGTAGTCCATTAAAAAATCTGTTATGTTCCATTATTCTTTGTTTCATTTAAATAATAATAATATAACCAACAATGGTTTAATATTTAATTATGTCCAATTAAAGGCAACCAGTTTAGCCAATTATCGAAACATATTTCTCAATTTGTTTTCAATCACCCCTCAATTCGATTACTTCCATAATTAAGCATTTCTGAAGAGCGCTTTTCGATTAGTCAGAAAGTCTGTATCAAAAATGGTGCAGCTCAAAGAATGGGGACCCTTGAAAAGCGGTTCTTTATGCTTATTAAAATAAGAAAAGGGCGCTGCTGCAAAAGGAAAACGGGTGGAAAGCGAAAAACCGTTTAAGCGCCGCCAAATTGGAGGAGGGGAGGGGCTGGAAATTTTAGAGCCCGGCACAAAGGCGGCGGCACGAGGGCTAAAAACAATTCGCATGCTAATGTTGGACTGCTGGAACGGGTGGCCACTTCAATGGCCAAGTAATGGCCAGTTTTCCACCCAGTTTTCCACACCATCACCCACTTTTCCCACTTGTCCGGCTGAGTGAGCGTTTTATTATGACTTTAAGTTGATGGCGCGGCCTCTTTAGTGGGTCAACTCGAAATTAATTACAGCCAACCCCGTTGATGAAGGCAAATGAAAATGGCCCAAGTGGCCATACATTCAAGAAAATATCTCAAAAAGTACATAGGCAGCATTTACTTGTGGAATTTGTAAGGGAAATAGTCTTCTTTTAATTATATAAATATTTAAAAAAAAATCAAGAAGAAGTAGTGCTTGTTTTTCATTGTGTACAGTGTACACCTAACGTATACTTAATATACATTACGTATACGCTCCGTTTGATTGTTGGGCATAAATCATTTGCGAACTTGACTTCGATTTAGTTTGAATTTATGCTAAGCACTCTGCCTAGATGCAGGTGCTTTTATATTTTATTTTATTTTTCGTGTGTTTTAGGTCTCCCTGGCGAATCCTGCCACAAATTGTTTCTCCTTTTCAGGAGCTCCTTGCCTTTCCGTGTCTTTAATATGCGCCTTGCGTGAGCCATAAAAACCGGGCCAAAAGACCCTGGAAAAGTGAGAGGGGGTTGGGGGCTGGGTACTGACCACCGGGGCAGCTTAAGCACACTTAACACGTTGCCCGGGCAAAGGAGTTATCCGGGTCGGATATATAGTATATACTATATACTTTGCCTTTAAATTTTCCATACCAAAATTAAACCCAATGTTCTGCAGCTTAATTGTCCTTTAATGGCATATCATACAGAAGTTGCTTGCTTAATCATATTTAACCCCGACTTAAAGTTGGTCTGTTGCCTGCAATTTTTCCCAACCCTTTGGATTTCCCTTTCCTTTTTATTTATATTTATTTTTCTGCGCTGCAGCCATAGTAGTATCAAGCAGAGTTGATGTCTTTATGATTTCCCGCAACAATTGCAAACTGCAACAGCGAGCACTTAATATCTTAATGTTGCAAGGAGCCAAGGGGCAGGAGGCAGTGTGGTGGTGGTGGTGGTGCTTTTATTGTAATTTTATGCACTTATTTACATAAGCGTAGTTAACGGGAATGCTTCATCATGCGAAATTATTACGAATATTATTACATTTGCGCTCGACGACTCGACGCTCGACTCGTCGTTGCTGCCAGTAGCAAAAACAGTTAAAAGCAGCCTCAGTTTCGGCCTTCGAGCGAATGGCATTTGGCCATAACAATGAAAACAGGCAAAAACAGGAGAAACAGCAGCAGAAACAGAAACAGGCAGCCGTCGTGCCACTCAAAATCCAATAAATAATTTACATTAACCAGCAGCAGCAGCAGCAGCAAGTGAAAGGGCGCCAAATGGAGCCAAACGTTCTGAGGAATGGGGAAGGTCGAAGGGAGCTATACTATATATATACTGGATCCATCCACCTGATGCGACCAAGGAGGCAGCATGATTAATTGGCCAGCCTTTAATTTGGTGTAATCATAATTGCAAAAGTCAGCACGGCACACGAAAGTGAAAGGTGGATTGAGTCAATGGAGCAGTTAATCAAAAGAAAACGTATCAATTGCAATCAATTGAGGGCCAAGTGATGGGAAACACGATTGGGGGATTAAAATAACTAGTTATGGTTAAATGGTTAAACGGTGGCCATAAATGGTGTGACAAAAGAGAGGAGTTTTCATAATAAATATACCAGTGTATTGCCCTTAAATAAATAAGCTTTTATTTGATTTTTTCAAACGGTTGCGATGGGC
Source organism: Drosophila takahashii (assembly GCF_030179915.1). Classification (NCBI taxonomy): domain Eukaryota; kingdom Metazoa; phylum Arthropoda; class Insecta; order Diptera; family Drosophilidae; genus Drosophila; species Drosophila takahashii. Next base: position 11,146,642 of record NC_091683.1, read on the forward strand.
AAATAAAATAAAATTAATTTTGTTACGACGAAAACTGTATTTTGTAAACACGGAATTATTTAACGGCAAATAAATAATTAATTTTAAGACAAGGTAAACATTTGAAAACGGTAGTTAAATCAGCTGAATAAAAAGAGCTTTCCCCTTAACAGCCAAAAAAAATAGGAAAAACAAAACAATTTGAGTTTTGTAAAAAACTTGCACAAAATCCAGACATATGCATATTTTATATTAACATTCAAATATTTTTTTCGTCACGTATTTTGTCATGTTTTTGAGCATTTAATTATTTAACAGTATCTTTCATAGGCTTACACATATATGTAAATATCCCTTATTGTTTATTCATCAGCAATTTTTGCAGTAGATTTAATTCAATTAATTTTTGTTTCAGCTTCACAGATTTTCCTTACAAGCTGAATGAAAAAAAAATAAACAAAGAACCACCCTAATTACACCCTACTTACAAACACACACACCCACCTTACTTAACCACTAATTGCGTTGAATCTAGCCTAAAAACCCACCGTGATTTTACCTTTAAAGTTAATTGTGGCCTAATTGTAATCGAATGTATTTAAATTTCCGCAGCATCGGCTCCGATTATGGAGTTGCCGCCCCAGAATGTCACCGCTTTGGATGGCAAGGACGCGACTATTTCCTGCCGGGCCGTAGGATCGCCCAATCCGAATATAACCTGGATATATAACGGTGAGTTTTGCAAGGATACTAACCTACAGCATGGCTAGATGATGATGATTATAATGCTAATATTTTTTTATATTTTTTTTATCTGTTTGCCCGCTAACCAAAACCAAAACCAACTTGTAATGCTAACAAAACTGCTTGCTGCGTGCCAACCAACCAACCAACCACCTGCCAAAAAATAACCCATCCATCCGAAATCCAGAGACCCAACTGGTGGATATATCCAGCCGGGTGCAGATACTCGAATCGGGTGACCTGCTCATCTCGAACATCCGATCCGTGGACGCGGGTCTGTATATCTGCGTGCGGGCCAACGAGGCGGGCAGCGTCAAGGGCGAGGCCTATTTGAGTGTTTTGGGTGAGTTCCCCTTTTGCCAACCCCCCAGCCATCCATCCTGCAGGATCCAGTAACCAGCAAGGATCCCCTTCCCACAATTCTAATCTAATTGCCTGCCGCCCGTCTGTTAGTTTCAAGTGCGTCTGTCTAGTCGGGCGCCCTTTGAGTGTTAGCGTTTTAGTTAGCGGGGCTTTTATGTTTTATATATATATATATGTAGCCAGCCCTTTTTGAACTCTTTACCGGAATATGGGGGGGACCCAGAGCTTTTAACCCCTGTTAATATACGCATTTAAAGTATTTAAGCTAGTCCGAAAGCATGCACAGTTTAGACTTTGCTTGTCCATTAGTTGTTTCCCTTTCCCCTTTAAAAAAAATAACCAAACTAAGCTTTCAGCATTTTAGTTTCTCTGTTTGCATATTTATGTTTCAGATATTCAAATAACCCTCTGCATATCTATTGTTTATTTTTGCTAAAGGATAAATATATATTAAAATGCTATTACCGTTGTAAATGCTACTCAATAAGAAAGCTTTAATAGATTTAAGTAAAATTTACTATATTATAAAATAAAATAAATTCATCCTTTTAATAGAATTAAATTTTTTGTAGCCCTAACTCTTACTTGAGCTAAATAATTCCTCAGTCTACCATCTCGATTTAACCCGCTACTCCCCCATCAATTGTTCAATCGCAGGGCTTTGATGTTGGCACATCCTGCGACTGTTACTGAAATGCTGTCATCCGCCGCCCACCGAAAACTCTTGTGTAACCACAAAAGAGATTCAAATTGAGTTTACTTACCAAAAATTTTCTCCATTAAACAGACAGTTGTTTGTGCACCTGTTTTGGCTTCCCACCCCTCATCCTTTATATGTATATCTATCTACTATCTACCTCTCTATCGCCAAATGATTGCCAATGACATTTTGGTGCACACACAGAAAAATATCAATTTCAACTGGCGCTAAGTCACTGTTAAAAATTTCATGATTTTATATTTGAAAAGAATTCTTTTTGATTTTATAATACATGGCATAGTATAAAATATTTAATAGGTATTTTCCTAATACCAAGTATTTTCTTTTAGGTTTAAGTATACGTGTTTTTTTTCCGTGCATCTGCTGCCACATATGTAGGTTGTTATCTGTGCGTTAGTGTGGCCCTAACATCGCATCAAATCAACTAAAATGCATGGTCCAATAATAATAATGTATGTCATCAAAGCCGCAGCAGCCACAACAACAGCAGCAACATCAACAAGGCATAATAATAATGCCAACAACCAAAGCAGTGACAACAACAACCACGATGGGTTCCATTTGAAGTGCTCCCTCCTGGGCAGCGTCAATTGCTTTTGGGATAATACGAAATACGAAAAATACCCAGACCTAGTACAATTTCCACACACATGTACGAGTATATGTCTCTATGTTAAATGGGCATATGGCTTTGACTTTTTGCAAGACCAAAAGCGCCAGTGAAACCAGAAAATCCAAAAGCTTCAAATGATTTTTTAAGGGTTTTGTGTTTTTGTACTGCCTGCCACTCGCCACTCGTTTCGCTCTGTCCATTGTGTTGTTTGTGTAATTAAAGTTGATTTGCACATGCAATATTTTTGGCCCTGAGCACACGAGTGTGTTGTGCGTTTGGCACGTGTGTGCGGTCCTAAAAGGCAGCATCAATGTGCGGCTAATTGGCAAAACGCCGGAATGCGGCCCGTGGACTCTGTGGACTCCGTGGACTGTGGCCACTGGTGCTGATGGCAGTTTTCCATCACCCCTTTAACCCAACAGCCGCCTCCTGGCTTTATTTGTGTGTTGCATAAAACACCATGCACCAGTCGCACAATGAAATAAAAAGGAGCGAACCGAAGAGGCTCTTTTCTAGGCGGATAGCGGATAGCGATGTTTTAAATACACTTTTTAGTTAAGATATATTAACAATACAGCGGTTTTCAAATCTTTGGCGCCCCCGGGTGGATCGACATCAGTCCTTTATTATTTAGGCATCTAAATGGACTTAGTATTAATATTTATACATCAGCTAGACAGTTTAAAAGCTATTAAATGCTATTTCAGTTGAGATATATTAACAATACAGTGGTTTTCAAATCTTTGGCGCCCCCGGGTGGACCGGCATCAACCCTTTGATAAACTTATTATTTAGGCATCTAAATGGACTTAGTATTAATATGTATACTTAAGCTAGACAGTTTAAAAGTTAAGGATACCAATATGTTGTATAATACCTCTTATCCAAGGGTATCACTATAGAGGCTGAATGGCACACCAGGTTCATTTGTGGACCTTTTGCCCGTGCCGTTCAGTGCAATGCAGTGTAGTTCATCTCGTCCCATATGGGGAACAACTTGGCTTATGGCAAACAGACCGACAACAACAAGAACAACTATAACACCAGCGGAACGGAACGGAACCAACACCATCGGCAGAACCACCATATAGCACCAGTAGCACCACTACCAATACCACCAACAAATGTCTGGGCCACGGGGCGCGTTGAACTTTTGATGCATGCGGGCCACCAAGTGACTGAAAAGAGCTAAAAAAAAGAAGAAGAAGAGAGTAAAGAAAAAAGGAAGAAAAAGCGTAAAATAAATAAAATCAAAAGAGAAAGCCATACATAAAGGGAACAAACGAAGGGGGCACATGTGCCTGCCTGCCTGCAAGTGTGCAGTGGTTGGCTCAAAGACTACGCAATACCCTGTAAAGTAAAGATCATTTGAGGGATATAAACTATATAGAAAAAATGTATTTTGAAAAGCTATGAATTGCAGATTAGAAATAACATATTATAAAAATTCATTTTATTTATTAAGACTTATGGTTCTGGTTTTTATAAATGCCATTAATTTACAGAACTTCCAAAAAGACCCCATAAATTCAGGGTGTTTGCCATACGGGCTTCGTGTGTCAGTTTTAAACTTCATTTTCCCCACCTGGGATTGGGATTCTCTTCGGGTTACGGGATAAGCCGAAAGGGGGCGCCAGTAGCCGGGCAATAAAAGTGGGCGGGCCTGTCGCGACTTGTCATTTGCCACACAACTTGCGGTCGTTTAATCTGCATTGCCGTGTTGTTAATGTGTTCCCATCTCCGCCTCCTTCCCCTTATATATTTTCTCTTTTTTATCCTTGCCACTTTCTCTGCTCTCTTTTTCCCCGCAGTGCGGACACAAATCATCCAGCCGCCGGTGGACACAACGGTGCTACTTGGCCTGACGGCCACGCTGCAGTGCAAGGTGTCCAGTGATCCCAGTGTGCCGTACAACATCGACTGGTATCGCGAGGGTCAGTCGGCGACGCCCATCAGTAATTCGCAGCGCATTGGCGTCCAGGCGGACGGGCAGCTGGAGATCCAGGCGGTGCGGGCCAGCGACGTGGGCAGTTATGCCTGTGTGGTCACCTCGCCCGGGGGAAATGAGACGCGGGCCGCTCGCCTCAGCGTCATCGAACTGCCGTTCCCGCCGAGCAATGTGAAGGTGGAACGACTGCCGGAGCCGCAACAGCGCAGCATCAACGTGTCCTGGACACCGGGATTCGATGGCAACAGTCCAATATCCAAATTTATTATCCAGCGACGTGAGGTCTCCGAATTGGGTAAGTTTCGTTGGCCACTTTTATCTCTATATATATATACATACGAACGTATATATATTTTCCCGGTAGCGTAGAGTTTTTTGGGTTGTGGTGGTTATGGTTAGTATTGGATTTATGATTTACGAGGAGTGGGGTGAAAGCGTACTCGGTTGCCATTTATAAGCAAAAATGTTGGACAGAGAAAATAAATACTTTCTATATATATATACTAAATGGAAAACTCATTTATAGAAAATACATCTAGTCCTTAAGAATATTTTTTAGATTTTCTGCTAGTTTAGAAAATATATTAACAATAAGTAGACGGTTTTTATTGCTGTTCGAGAAGACTAAAATTTTTTAGATATGAAATACATTAGGAACCACGAACCACAAACTTAATTTAGGAACTCATTACAGTCAAACACAAAGGAAACCAAGATTTTGATCCGTTTCTTTTTGTTCTCTCTTTTCTTCCATTAAATTTGATTTTGAACAACACCAACCAACTGGAACGAACCGAAATTTTATGAACTGTAATAATTATATTAATCGTATTATTGTTGTATATTGTATTTGTACATATTCGTTGTCTAATTTTCAATTGTAATTTGTTGTTTTGCACTTTGTTTTCATCGCGTTCACATCAACATCAACAACAACAACATCATCACCACCAAACGGAACACGCTGTAATCTACACACTTTTCACCAAAACCAAAATAATATAATTGTACATCACTTTCACCAATCCACCATAACACTTAAATCGCACCTCAATCTCTATATCCCACTCACACACTTTTCACCATTACACTTCACCATAATCCCGCCCGCCTGCTGTTTTTTCCAAACACATTAACATCACAGAAAAATTCGTAGGTCCAGTTCCAGACCCTCTGCTCAACTGGATCACCGAACTGAGCAATGTCTCGGCGGATCAACGATGGATCCTGCTCGAGAACCTCAAGGCCGCCACCGTCTATCAGTTTAGGGTTAGTGCCGTAAATCGCGTGGGCGAGGGTTCGCCATCGGAACCCAGTAATGTGGTCGAACTGCCCCAGGAAGGTGAGTACCGATCCAAAAAAAAAAAACCGCCAATGATCCCCGCTTTTCGGGGTTCCGATCCTCATTTTGTGCATCTCGTACTATTTAGTATTGTAACGTATATTGTGTGTGTGTTGTATTGCTTTTCTCTAAGTTGGCTTCATTTGATTTGTGAATATTTTTAAATTTAAAGCTAATTTATTTAGCGTTTTTTTTTTTTTTTTTTTAACCGAATTGATAAATATATTTATTTTATTAAAACTCGTTCAAAGATCTTAAAAGTTTGTAAACCTAACGATTTTAACATTATCTGATTTTACTGAAATTAAATGTATTTAAAATATTTATTTTTTTTTTATACTCGTTAGTTTATTTTGTAAACTTGCAGTTTATAAATTGTATTTGATTTCGTTGTACTGATTAAATTAAATAATATATATATTGATATATAGCCCGTATATACCCATGTATAGTGTAAAGAACTAATGCTAAATACCCTGTATATGAATTGTACTTTTAACTGCTATCGTTGTCATCACGAAAATGAAATTTGAAAATCGCCGTTGGTCGCCCGCCTGCGCGTAGAGTTTCCGCTTCACCGAGGTATATACATATATAGCCCAGATTCACGTCCCCAGTTTTAAGATCCACACAAATCACACACACACTCGAAAGAAAAAACCCAGAGAGAAGTACAGACTCTCCATTAGGTGGACTAAAAACACATTAAATGATATCCCACTAATATGTATTACCTGTTTAGCTCCTTCCGGTCCGCCGGTGGGCTTCGTTGGATCCGCTCGCTCCATGTCGGAGATCATCTCGCAGTGGCAACCGCCTCTGGAGGAGCATCGCAACGGCCAGATCCTTGGCTACATACTGCGCTATCGCCTCTTTGGCTACAACAATGTGCCATGGTCCTATCAGAATATCACCAACGAAGCACAGCGCAACTTTCTCATCCAGGAGCTGATCACATGGAAGGATTACATTGTACAGATCGCCGCCTACAACAACATGGGCGTGGGCGTTTACACCGAGGGTTCGAAGATCAAGACCAAGGAGGGAGTACCCGAGGCACCGCCGACGAATGTGAAAGTGGAGGCGATCAATTCGACGGCCGCCAGATGCCGATGGACACCCCCCAATCCGCAGCAGATAAATGGCATCAATCAGGGCTACAAGATTCAGGCATGGCAAAGACGATTGATCGATGGCGAGTGGAAGGATATCGAGAGACGGATGAAGACGGTGCCGCCGAGTCTCATCGATCCACTGGCCGAACAGACGGCCATTCTTGGTGGCCTGGAGAAGTTCACCGAGTACAATATCAGCGTGCTGTGCTTCACGGATCCCGGCGATGGTGTGGCCAGTATCCAAGTGCCCGTGATGACGCAGGATGATGTGCCCGACGAGATCACCGCCTTGCATTTCGATGATGTCTCCGATCGATCGGTGAAGGTTCTCTGGTCACCGCCACGCTATTCAAACGGCATTTTAACAGGCTACACGGTTCGTTACCAAGTCAAAGATCGTCCGGATACCCTGAAATCATTTAACCTGACTGCTGATGATACCGAATTGACGGTGAATCAGCTGCAGGCCACCACACACTATTGGTTCGAGATCTTTGCCTGGACGCGCGTGGGCAGTGGCACTCCGAAAACGGCGACCATTCAATCGGGCGTGGAGCCAGTCCTTCCCCACGCTCCCACCAGCTTGGCCCTGTCCAATATCGAGGCCTTCTCCGTGGTGCTGCAATTTACGCCAGGTTTCGATGGGAACTCGAGCATTACCAAGTGGAAGGTTGAGGGTCAGACGGCAAGGAATATGACATGGTTCACCATTTGCGAGATCAACGATCCCGATGCAGAGACTTTGACTGTCACGGGTCTAGTGCCATTCACCCAATATCGAATGAGATTGAGTGCCAGCAATGTGGTGGGCAGTTCGAAACCCTCGGAGGCTACGAAAGATTTCCAGACCATTCAGGCGAGGCCCAAACATCCGCCATTCAATGTGACGGTGAGGGCAATGAGTGCCCAGCAGCTGCGAGTTCGTTGGATTCCGCTGCAACAGACCGAGTGGTATGGCAATCCCAGGGGCTATAATATATCCTACAAGCAGGTGGTCAAGGCACCCGGCACCGTAAAATATCTACCACGTTCGGTGGTCATCGAAGATCATACGGCCAATTCGCATGTGCTCGACGGCCTGGAGGAGTGGACGCTGTACGAGGTGAAGATGAATGCCTGCAACGATGTGGGCTGCTCCAAGGAGAGCGAGACGGCGGTGGAGAGGACCCGGGAAGCGGTGCCCAGCTATGGGCCACTGGATGTCCAGGCGAATGCCACGACATCGACCACAGTGGTGGTGCAATGGGGCGAAGTGCCGCCGCAGCACAGGAATGGCCAGATCGATGGGTACAAAGTTTTCTATGCGGCGACGGATCGGGAGCAAAAGGTGCTGCACAAGACGATACCGAACAATGCCACATTTACCACAACCCTGACGGAATTGAAGAAGTTTGTGGTCTATCACGTTCAGGTTTTGGCCTACACGCGTTTGGGTAATGGTGCTTTGAGTACTCCACCCATCAGGGTTCAGACCTTTGAGGATACCCCGGGTGTTCCGTCGAATGTTAGCTTTCCCGATGTCACTTTGACCATGGCTCGCATCATCTGGGATGTGCCCATGGATCCGAATGGCGAGATTCTGGCATATCAGGTCACCTACACCCTGAATGGCAGTGCCATGTTGAACTACAGTCGCGAGTTTCCGCCCTCGGATCGAACATTCCGGGCCACCGGTCTGCTGCCCGAGAAGTATTACAGTTTTAGTTGCACGGCCCAGACGCGTTTGGGTTGGGGCAAGATAGCCACGGCACTGGTGTACACCACTAATAATAGGGAGCGTCCGCAGGCGCCGTCAGTGCCGCAGATATCACGCAGTCAGATTCAGGCGCATCAGATCACCTTCAGTTGGACACCGGGAAGGGATGGCTTCGCCCCACTGCGTTACTACACCGTCGAGATGCGCGAGAACGAGGGCAGGTGGCAGCCGCTGCCGGAGCGAGTGGATCCGCTGCTGAGTTCGTACACAGCACTCGGATTGAGACCCTATATGACGTATCAGTTTCGCATACAGGCCACCAACGATCTGGGACCCTCGGCCTTTAGTCGCGAAAGTGTGGTGGTTAGAACTTTGCCAGCTGCTCCGGCCGTTGGAGTGGGAGGTTTAAAGGTGGTGCCCATCACCACGACATCGGTGCGAGTGCAGTGGAGTGCTCTGGAGACGGGAATGTGGAATGGTGATGCGGGAACCGGTGGCTATAGGATTCTGTATCAGCAACTCTCCGATTTTCCCACCGCCCTGCAGTCGACACCCAAAACGGATGTGCACGGGATCAATGAGAATAGTGTGGTGCTATCGGATCTTCAGCAGGATCGAAACTATGAGATTGTGGTGTTGCCGTTTAATTCGCAGGGTCCAGGACCTGCCACGCCCCCCGCGGCGGTGTATGTGGGCGAGGCGGTGCCGACGGGCGAACCGCGAGCCGTGGACGCAGCTCCCATTTCCAGCACCGAAGTGCGTCTGCTGTGGAAGCCACCGAAGCAGAGCATGCAGAATGGCGATATTCTGGGCTATAAGATCTACTATCTGGTCACCTATTCACCGCAGGCACTGGAGCCTGGGCGCAAGTGGGAGGAGGAAATCGAGGTGGTCTCGGCCACGGCCACTTCGCACAGTCTCGTCTTTCTCGACAAGTTCACCGAGTATCGCATCCAATTGCTGGCCTTTAACCCAGCAGGAGATGGCCCAAGATCAGCCCCGATTACTGTGAAGACGCTGCCAGGAGTGCCGAGTGCTCCGCTTCATCTGCGCTTCTCGGACATCACGATGCAGAGCCTGGAGGTCACCTGGGATCCACCGAAGTTCTTAAACGGCGAGATTTTGGGCTACCTGGTAACCTACGAAACCACCGAGGAGAATGAGAGTGAGTTCCAGTCAATAATCATTAATCATTGGTTAAACTAAACTTGAATCGCCCACAGAATTTAGCAAGCAGGTGAAGCAGAAGGTATCCAATACCACACTTCGTGTGCAGAATCTGGAGGAGGAGGTAACCTACACTTTTACGGTGCGGGCTCAAACGTCCGTGGACTACGGACCGGGTGTGAGTGAGAATGTGACGACGGGACCCCAAGATGGATCCCCCGTGGCGCCACGAGATCTCATCTTGACCAAGACGCTGTCCAGCGTCGAGATGCACTGGATCAATGGGCCGTCGGGAAGGGGACCCATTTTGGGTTACCTCATAGAGGCCAAGAAGCGGGGTAAGTTGCCGTGTTTCTCTGTAGATCTTGTAGATCTGGTTTTGGAATTGCATTTACTACATAATCTCTCCGTATCTCTCTCCTATTTTGCATTCGATTACTACTACTCTTTGGTGACTTGGTTATAAAATGACAAATTCTTTTCCAAAAACTATAATAACAAAAAACTCAAAAAAAACAACATCTTTTGAAATGCTTGCGTAGAAAAAGGAGAGCCGTCATTTGTTTGTAAGTATTGCTGTGCCGTAGAAAATTTAGAATTTAAGCAATAATGATTTAGGTTAATTCTAAAAAAAAGATTCCTTAATTCTTTTATGTATTTTTTTATTATTATTATTATTAGTATTTTATTGACAAATTTCTTACTAAAACTGATTTAAAAATCTTTCCTCCATTTAACTATATTTTTTTTTCTTCGCATTATAAATTAGCAAATATAATTATTTAATTTAAATCTATTTATTTGAAACTCTATTTAGTTCCTCTTAATGTTTCCCTATTTTCCAAGCACAAGTCTAACTTTTCTCGCCCATAATCCGCAGACGATTCCCGCTGGACGAAAATCGAGCAGACCAGGAAGGGCATGATGCAGGACTTTACGGTCAGCTATCACATCCTGATGCCCTCGACGGCGTACACATTCCGGGTGATTGCATACAATCGCTATGGCATTTCGTTTCCCGTTTACTCCAAGGACTCGATCCTGACGCCCTCGAAACTGCACCTGGAATATGGCTATCTGCAGCACAAGCCGTTCTATCGGCAAACCTGGTTTATGGTCTCACTGGCGGCCACCTCGATTGTGATCATAGTGATGGTCATTGCGGTGCTGTGTGTCAAGAGCAAGAGCTACAAATATAAGCGTAAGTTTATATTTTTTAAAGAGATAATAGCTTTAAATAACTGAGATTCAATTACTTGCAGAGGAGGCCCAGAAGACGCTGGAGGAGTCCATGGCCATGTCCATTGACGAGCGACAGGAGTTGGCTTTGGAGTTGTATCGCTCTCGTCACGGCGTTGGAACCGGCACACTGAACAGCGTGGGCACTCTGCGCAGCGGCACCTTGGGCACTCTGGGCAGGAAGTCCACCAATCGACCGCCGCCGGGCGTCCATCTCGGCAAGAGTCCGCCACGCCCCTCGCCCGCCTCCGTGGCCTACCACAGCGACGAGGAGAGCTTGAAGTGCTACGACGAGAATCCGGACGACAGCAGTGTAACCGAGAAGCCCTCGGAGGTGAGCAGTTCGGAGGCATCGCAGGTGAGTTGAGGGAAAAACAGAGACCAAGTAAAATATGCTATTGCTAGAAAGAAATATATATTAACTACTAACTTTAAACCTAAACCTGAAGCACTTTAGAAACTAAATTGCCCAATTGGTTTACTTAACTTGAATAATACGATATATTTAGAGAAGTAATAACCCAACTAACCCATTACTAACCCAACTAAATTTCAAATTCATTATGTTATTTGAAAGCAACCAAGATTTATCACGAAAAGAACATATTTTACTAAGGACCGTTTGCCTGCTTGATGAATACTAATGCTCAAGACATGTGGACTAGATCGTGTTTCCCTCATGTTTTTCTGTTTGTATAAAGTCTTGAGTTTCTAACAAAAACAAATAACGTGTGTTGTTCAATGGAATTTTAATTTATAATCTCAACCATTTTCATTTTTTCATTCAGCATTCGGAGAGCGAAAACGAGAGCGTGCGCAGTGATCCGCATTCGTTTGTGAATCACTATGCCAACGTCAACGACTCACTGCGGCAGTCGTGGAAGAAGACCAAACCGGTGCGGAACTACTCCAGCTACACCGACTCAGAGCCGGAGGGCAGTGCAGTGATGAGCCTCAATGGTGGCCAGATTATCGTCAATAATATGGCCAGATCGAGGGCACCACTGCCCGGCTTCTCGTCGTTCGTCTGACAATCAACCGAGTTCTAAGATCTAAGCACCAGTAGCAACGGCACCGTCATCCGCGAGACCTTTGTCTAGACTTGAGGGCTTCAAAGGAGGAGGAACAAGGGATCCGGAGAAGGAAGACGGAGCTGGGGGCTTGGCTGGGGGCGAGTCGGGACATTGGAGAAGGACACCACACATATCAGACTGGTCCAGGACCTCCAGGCGGCGTCCTCAGCCCCCTCAGCTCTCCGACGATGCGCTGCTACAGGGATATACGATATATATATATATTATTACATACCAGACATTCGGTTATAGGTTACCCTGTATGCATTTAGTTTTAGTTTCTAGTTACGAGAGATCTGAGATTTGCGAGCATTTATGTGTGCCTTTTAACTTGGGTTGTGTATTTGTGTATTTAAACTATTTGAACTATCTTTTAATCCCCTTGCATCTGTATAATTTTGATCTAAACAGAGATACACAACCCAGTGTGAGAAGCACATTAGTTTTAGCCTGTGTTTCCCAGCATGACTCTGCTCCTATATTTTAGTATTTATTTTTGAGTGTTCGAGTGCGAGTGCGGTGCTGTCTGCCACGCCTCCAAACAATGGCATTTATCGGATTAGGGGGGGCGCGACTGAAATCGAATCCGAATCCTGTGATAAACCGATTCTTCGCGCCTTCTTAGGTTTTTCAAATGATATCCAAGTGTGTTCAGCGCGCGTGGCAGGCAGCTTGAACTTTTGAGTGACTGTGCGTGAGTGAGTGCGTGAGTGATGTACGCGTTTAGTCTGGCGCAATCTCATTATATTTAAAAAGAAAAAACCGACAAAAAGTTATGTTTTATGTTTACCATTTTTTTTTGTGTGTGCGATTAAAGCTAGAAAATCCGGAAGTTTGAAGGCAAGAAGACAAAACGCCGATGCAATCGGTGGTCTGAGCAGAAGAAGAAACCATGAGAAAAAGTTTACGAGAAACGCAAATCATAAGGAAAAAAAATATGCAAACGAAGAAACACAAAATTCTATCTTATAAGCAAAGATAAATGTATTTTTTTTTTTGGACAGGCATAAAGATGAAGGCTATAGCTATGGGAATGAGAAGAATATCTGGAGAAGAAGGCTTAGGATACGTATATTCATCAGATATATTGATAGGCCATATTAATGCAATTTCTTTACCACGTAAGCCCACAAACGAAAGCAACTGTAACACACAAAGCAAACAAACAAACGAGCAAACATGCGAGCAAGCAGACCTGCAATGAAAACACAAAAACAAACAAACGAAGAAAAGATTCTTTTCAGCGCATGCGCAGCAGACTTAGCACTAAGTACGATAAGAGTACGATCTTGTTAGACCTAAGACTCATATTTTTTTTTGTTAGTTGGGGCCCAGTCCCTCCGGGGGGACTACGCCCCGGTACTCTAGCTCGTAACTCTTCGATTGTTCAACCCCCGACGCGCCTAGGTGTAATTGTACTCGTAATCGTAATCGTAATTGTAATTGTATTTGAATGCAGTTTATATATATTTATGACTATATTTATATATCGATGTATACATGTATATCTAAAAACTTAAACGACTGATTATATATTTTCCCCCGATTAGTTGTATACTTAACTCCCTTTTTTGTACTCGTACTACCTATGCATTAACTACGTTTAGACCACTTTGGCGCCCCGCTGAAATGAAAATCAGGGTGGAAAAACAGTTTCCCCCTTTTTCAAATCGCTAAAATCAAGCTAATTTCAACTTCAAAGACTCGAAGCACAAGTTCGTCTAGTTAAGTAAATGTAATTGTAATTGTTGAATTGATGATTGTAGAAGAAGGATCGTTCGTGTCCTCCACTAATTGAGGATGTTTCATGTGGCGGAGGAGCGACTTTGGAGATGGAGGAATGGAAGAAAGGCGGAGCTCAAGGATCTTGGCTCGGGGCTAGTTGAAAACCGTGCAGCAAGCGCAAAGTATTAGAATATTGATAAATACAATTTAAATGTGTAAATGTAATTGATGGAGCATACGAATATGAATCAATAAAAGAACATGAAATCAATGTAAAAAAAAAACCAAGTGTATTTTTAATTCCATTAATCATTTTCTTTTTAATATTTCCAGGCTCTTGCTATTTATTTTCACAATCCATAAATAAGAGAAAAAAAAACGTAGGCATTTACTCGATTTTAAAGGGCTAACCCCCCCGAATTTAGTGAAAAATCAGTCGAGGATTGGCTTAATACTACTGGTGCTGGTACCCTGCTCCTCCTCCACATCCTCCTCGTCATCATCCTCCTCCTCTGCCTCTCCCTCAGCTGTCTCGCCATCAGCTTCCGCCTCCAATTCCTGTCGCTCGATGTGACGAGCCGCCGGCTGCTGGGCCACAAAGGCAGTGGAAGAAGGGGATGAGCTGGCCAGATGAGGAGGCGCTGTGGCCGCTGTCGAGGATGAGACCAGGCTGGGCATGCTCACGGGGCACATGCAGGGCACGAATTGGATGCGACTGCCAGTGGAGGCGACCCCTTGCTCCTGCTGCTGCGGCGGCTGGTAGTTGAAGTAGTCCGGATACGGATACTGCGGCCTGGAGTTGTAGAGGTTGCTGACCCGCCGATTGTACGTGGGATATTCGCCGAAGCGCAGCAGACTGGAAGTGGATCCCTCAGAGAAACTAGTGCTGGTGGATTGAGACACTTGAGGAGCCGGAGGAAGAGGTGGCGGTGTGGTGGTACTGGTCGTGGTAGTACTAGTCGTTGGAGCCGGAGTTGTCGTAGTCGTCGTTGTGGTCGTTGGAGCAGGCGTTGTAGTAGTGCTAGTGGTGCTACTCGGGGCAGTCACTTCCTGCCTGGCCACCGAGTCATGCCGCCGGGCAGCCGCGTAGCTGGTCACCTGGGCATAGGGATCGTACTGATGGGAGACGCCCGGCAGCAGTGGCGACTGCGGCGGTGCTCCGAACCCAAAGAATCCCGGAGCCAGCGGCTGGTAGGTGTACGTGCGGAAGTAGGTGAGCGGAATCTGCTGCATCATCTGACCGCCACTTGGCTCCCGAGTTTCCCTGTGGATGCGGGATAAAGGATAAAGGATACAGGTGAGGAAAGCTGCATATCTTTCACAGTTATATTTACTTACGTTGTTGTCTTTGGCCACCAGAAGGCATCGGACAGCGTGCAGCCGGCCAGGATTAGGGTGATCTAAAGGAGGAGAGGATAGAAAATTATTGGGTAAGTACCACATATCCTTGTTAAATAATATTCTCAACTTTATAATTTTTGGGGCAATAATTTTCATAAAATTATTCTCCAAAAATATTCTTCACTTTCACCGGCTTTCCTTTAATTGGGTATTTTGCATTTATAACTTCTTTTATTTACTAAAAAATTCCTCAAGCCTTTAAAAAAGTCTAAACTCTTTTCCTATCTTATAAAGAGTACAATTTTTTAGAAATTGCTGTTTTTACATTTTCAAACATTTTCCTTCAAGGTTTCGCTAAAAAATTACATTTTCCTTAATTGTCCTTAAAATTAGATTGATATAGGATCGTATGATCTTAACATTTATATAAACGCTCCATTTAACTTGTATTTTCATTACAACAGTCACGATTATCGGTCACTTCGATCAGAAAAATATTGTTCGACTTAATCCTTGAGCCTGTAAGGACATCTTTGGCGCATCCTTTAATTTTCTTCACATACCACACAATTTATCCACATTTCTGTTTGCATTTGCACACTTCACTGGGTCGAATACCCTTTATCCTTGGTGAACAATCAAAAAATATGTTTAAAAAAAAGGAAGCAATCTTGTGATCCTAAACCACTCGCGTTCGCGGTTGCCTTTGTTCTAAGCCCAAAAAGATTCACGGTGCGAGCTTTTATAGCCGAAAACTGAAAAACTGGGAATGGGGAATCGGTTGGGATCGATTGTGTGGCCCATGGCAATGCGCTGTTCAGAACAGAAAAGCCGACACCAAGCAGGTTTTTTTTTACCCAGTTGGAGAAAGGGAATGGGGAGCCCTTGTAGAACAACGAGAAAATTAATTGCATGCTGCAGAGCGAAAACTAAGCTGGGAAATCAATAATAATAATGAACGGACGAGGAACCTGGAGAGGTGCATCATTGACAAAGTGATTGAATGAATGATGGATCCACTGATGTTATAAAGAAGGTGGAGTAGGAATCTTAAAAAAGCCGCAACCATTCGATTGGCCATAAAAAATTTCTTGATGACTTTTCTCCCCACTCCCCTGTGCTTTTTAACACTTTGAAATTGTGTTTTTCTTTCTGATTTGATTTTCTGTGTTTTGGTTTTAGTTTTGGGTTCTGGAATTTGGGTCAGCCGACGCCTTTAGCTTACCCATTTTCGATTTGCACGATGGATTATGCAACTGAATGGGTCGCTCGGAAAATCTAGAAATCTCCAAGCTCAATAGAGTGGTTCCTATTCTTTCCATTCTTCACTCTCCAATTTACGAGCGCCTTTTGTCCGACAGGAATTTACGACTGCCCTTTATGGCTTGTAAAACTGTTCCACTTTGGCCGACCCATTACAATCTAAACTGTCTCATTGACCATATGAATGCACAGAGAGGCGTTAATGATCATCGCGGGATCACTGTCATAATCACCATATTTTACGGGTTCATTTCTTAGTTATACACACGAAAAAAAACATATTTCCATTAAATGGATATTGCATGTATTTCAGGTCATGCAAAACCCATATCGTTTTTACATGAAATACTCTTTTCGACCAGGTCAAATTAACCTGGCCGCATATCAAATTAAAATTGATCTTAAATAATGTAAAATCGATCTACGTTTCATATCGATTCCTTTTTTGGACTGCTTTTCTTATAAAACCACACTTGTTTATTGTCTTAATCTCTCTTATATATTATATCACTAGTTATTCTTATTATCTTCTGGGTCTGAAGCCATTCTCTATGTATTTTGAGGTATAGTACTTGGTCTGATTATCCATTGCCAGTGAACGGTGATGCGGTCCCTTGTAACTGAAATTCAAGAGGGTTATAATTGCTTTATTTATTTTGCTTTATTTTATAAAAACAAAATTGGTTTTGTTAAATTCAAAGGTCGTAGGTTGATACAGACGTAGGGCTTGTAAAAATGTTTCTGGTATAGCAATTTTCACTTTGACCTTAATTATACTTAAAAAAAAAAATAAAAATGATTGCATATTTAGCTGGCATTATTTACAATAACTATTCAACAGGAAAGGGGGCAAAGTTACGTTCTCGTTGATTTCACAGCAAATTCGATCGGGCGTTGCTAGGCTTCAACTTCTTAGATCGCGAAAAAAAAATAGGTAAAACGGTAACGCCCGGTGCTTAATTATTGTGAGGGCGAGAACTCAGTTGGCGCAAGGACACGGCAGTGCATCTCTCGGATTAATGGCACCGTGTAGGCCACACACTCGTCCCATCCGGGTGTTCGCCAGGATGCTTCCCTGGTCTCCTTACGGTCTTGTAGGGATTTGTAACACCAAATGTGATGAACATTGTACAGTCTTCCGATCTGAGAGAAGAATCCGGCGAATGCCTCGTTGTTGTGCTTGCGATAGTTGATGGCACGGGCCCAGTTGTTGCCCCACTCGATCATGGTGCCAGGGGTCAGTCGGTATGAGCGCATTTCGTAAATGTTCTTGCCGGTACGACTGGCAATCTGCGGCCAGTAGCTGAAGGCCAAGAGATATTGCAGATGACGGGATCGCAGGAACTTGGAGCGTTCTTGCATCAAGCTTAGATACTCCGGGTCGTTCCAAAGGTCCTCCTTGGCCTGGTCGATTTTCTCAAATCCTCCCGTGTACTTCCAGAGGTGCAGGCACTGATCCATGTCGCCCACCTGAACGGTCCATGATGCCACCAACTCGGTCGAAAGATTCGCCTTCTTTTCGTTTATCAATGCCACAGTATTTTTGTAGTTGTTTAAATAGTTGCCCATGGAATCGGGCCTGACATTGTGCGTATGTAGGGCATATATGATCTCCTTATCGCTGAGCATACGACTGTGCGACTCCTTGGTTGGCTCTATTTTCCGAACGAGCAACTTTGAGAACCATGATTCCGAATCGTTGACGCTTGCAGTGGTGGATAGGGCGCGGACAGCGTTGTTGTTGTTGTTGCTTTTGCCGACGACGGCCAATAGGTTACGTAGCTTCAACATTTTCGATTTATGTAGGATCTGGCGAATATATATACGTATATATATATATGTATATGATATGGGGTGAAAATATTTAATCTGCCGGTTCGGTTTGTTAAAAACTAAAATAATATTTAAATCAAATGTTAAACGTTAAAAGAAAACAAAATATAGAAAAATTAGTTATTTAGCCAAAACGACCCGAAACAGATGGAAAAACAGACTTGATCGGGATATTAAAGGTTTTAAAGTATAAAAACTTGAACCTACCGTGAATTCAGTATAAACCAAGTGCTGGGCTCCCTTTCTCCTGAACTTCTCGCCGATCGATCGCTCTTCTCGCGCAGTTTCATGGATGTTTGGCCCTGCGGCTGGAGCAGTTTGCCCAGCGTATAAACCGGAAAGGCGTAGTACTCTTTTTTGAGGGCATATCGCGAGCTCTGTCGCAGAGTCGGTGGTGCAGTGGTGGTGCTCAGGGATTCGACGACGGGTCGCTCCAAACTTTCATCGATATAGACGATTTGGAAGGGCTCACTGGGGCTGCTGGCGGAGGAGGAGGAGGTGGACGTTTCTGTTGGCTCCTCCAGAGTTTCGACCGTTTCCGGTTCCGTTGGCCAGTCTAGATCATCCTGATTCTCCTCCTCTTCCTCCTCCACTTCCATTTCCATTTCCTCACTGGGAAAATTCCGGTGATTGTGACCAGTGGATCGTCGCAGAACCGTCTGCCATTGCATAACTTCTTGGGGGGAATGGAAGGCCTCGTATTGCTTGGCCTTCTTCCGCTTCCGCTTGCCCAACTGGGTCACTTCCTTCCTTTCATAGGGCGGCGGAGGTGGTGTAGTGGTCGTGGTGGAGGCTTCCTGAGTAGCTGCAGCCGGATCACCAATAGCCTCGTGTGCATAGAAGGGTATCAGAGTCAAGTTCATCATCTCCCGTTGTCCCGGCATCCGGAATCGCTCCACAATCGGCTTGGGCCGGAACATGGGCGTCGAGGGGGGATAGAGAACCTGGCCGGGAACGGGTTCCTGCATGGGATATCGCCGCCTGCTCAGCATGGTGTTCAATATCAGTTCGCCCCTGGTGCCGTTGTACACGAAAATGGGATAGTTATCCCGGCTGCTGCTGCCCAATTGAAGGGAATTCTCGCCGGGACCATTATCGAAAACGGGCAGATGACGACGTCCTTCGCGACGGTGACTCCTGCTCTTCTGGATGCCAGGATGCTGGACGTACTGGTGGGGCAGCTGCAGGCGGTGGTGGGGCATCATGAAGCGACGCTGGGGAGGAGGAGGTGGTGGGGGTGGTGGAGGAGCTGCCTCCCGATCTTCATGTCTAACCAGGAAGGTAATGGCTCCCGGCTGCTCAGCTGGTCCCCTTCCCTGCCGCCGGATCATCAGCGGAGTCATCCTCGTGGTGGTTTCATAGTCCGCTTCCGGTCGATCCTGTCGCTGCCGCTTGGTCAGCCCATCCTCCAGTATCCAGAGTGGTCGGTGCTGCTTTTGCTGCCCCTGCCCCACAGTTGGCCCAATCCAAAGGAAGAGAACAATCCAAGGCAACTCCATTTGGTGTGACGAACGTCGGTGAAATGGTCAACTATACCCACTAAATCCATCACTTTATAGTGCCTAATTTGGGTTTGGATGGCGTAACTAACTTTCGTTTTGGGCGAAAATCGCACAACTCGTTCTGAGTGGACAAGTTGTGCCCGCCAGTGGGTCACTGGGTGTAATGTAGGTCCAAAACCGGAACGAAGAAATACATTTTGGATGTCTTAAGTTCTTAATCTTCAAAATAATAACTAAACATGGCTTAATTTAATGTTATACGAGTATTGTGTGTGTGTGAATGGTTAGAGCTATCTGATATGCGCTTATAATTTAAATAGGAAATTTAAGGAAATACTAAATACTTTTAGTACTATCTAATATCTAACGAAACGTTACTTTATACCGAGTTGTATCTTGGATCTTGGATCACTTGTCAGGGGTCTTCGAGTGTCTGGAGGTTTGGACAGCTGCCAGCTCCGCTTCAGCATCAATGGAGCCAGCTATTTTCCATTTCCATCTCCATCATCATGGCCCATCAGCTGTCAAAACTGGCATTAATCAAAACACTCTTAACCGATTCCCTTTGTTGTTCTCGAGGCCTGCAAGTGAATTTTCGGGGATTCTTTGATGGACCTTCCCTCGGCGTTCTCCACACGGATAAAAAATATTCTTATGGTGAGTGATTGTGAAAATTGAAAATAGTAATCAGAGTAATAGTATAATAATTACTTAAAAATATCGCATGGAATTTTTCATAAATATCCAAATGATATGTACAATTCTCTAGTTAATTATCATGGATATTTTTTTCTGTGCATGTCTCAGTTTTTTGTTTTGACCGCTGCCCGTGTTTTGGGCCAACTTGTTCTTGTTTTGTTCTCCAAGGGCCACAAGTGTGCAACAAGTGGAACATTCTGACCAAAAACTGAAAGAAGAACGGGGTTAATAGCCTCTGCCTTTGCTGCCTTTGCTGCAGGCGGTCGTGAGTTCTCACTTTGGGCCTAGAATGAAAATGGGAAATGGAAAAATGATTGATTAGCCCTGTATATCTGTATATCGCGGCTTTGATCGATCAATCGGCGCTTGCATGTGGCCTGCCCCGTTTGTTGTTGTGAAACTCGTACTAATTATGGGACGAGGAAAATGCATTTTTGGAGGCGGAACATGGGACTCCATGTGGGATCTTTGTGTGATCTCCAGCCGGGTGGAAAGACGAGAAATTGCCCAGGCGAAATGAATCGTTTTCCCATCGATCCCATTCATGGATGATCTGAACTGATTTTTGATTTTCTATTTTCGATTTTCCAATACCCATTCCAATTCCAATTCCAATTGCGATTGCGTGACTTGACAGCATTATTAGGTCAGGATCTCTAGACCATCCCGGATTAATTCGCTTTTAATGGCATCTAATGCGTTTTAAATTCCCCCTTCTGCTCACCTCCTCGCCCCCTTGAATGTCATAAATTCCACACATCCACGGTCCATCTCCGTCGTTTCCACATTTTCCAGCTAGCCGAAACTCGTGCCCATAATTAACAGCCAGAAATATTTGGACAATCATAAAACACTGACACGCAGACAGACAACGCCACAGAAGGGCAGAAGAAAGGCATCTAAATCATAGAGATTCGGGGCTTCGGGGGATCTCCGATTCGAATTCGGATTCGGGTTCGGATGGGAGATTCATTTTTGACACCGACAATTTGTTCTATCAATTTCGGCATAGAATGCATTTTATGTAAATGAAAGTTGTCCTCAATCTGGAGGCATCTAGAGGTATCTGGTATCTCTGATTGATGTCCGGTGTGCCGTGAACTATGAACAATAAACCAATCAAGCGGCCGAAAATGTCAAACGATTTGTTTGTCCATTGTGGAGCTGTGGCTCTGGATCTTCTGGTTAGAGGAGAGAAGCCTCCACATTGGAGCGTATTTACATGGGCGAGGAACATCATTAATGGGATGCACAGATAAGCATCTAATGGTTGCGATAGAGTCGAGTCTATATGGCAGGCTTGTCAAATTCTATTGGCTAAGCGGTGTAAATCCTTAAATATTTTTGGGTTTCATAAGAAAATTATATTATGAACCTAATTATTAAATTCAAATTATGTTGGCTAAGCGGTAAAAGTCCTCAAATATTTGTACACAGAAAAGAATGATTTTTCACCCAAAAAAATTAGTATTTACGATTAGTATTTTGGTCATAAAAATGGAAATAATGATCCAAATATGGTGTGTCATACCTTCTTGAACTCGTTATTAAATTCCAAATCGATTGACATTTCAGCCTGAAAATTTTTAATTTTTCCCATTTTTTGCAAAAAATCATGATGGTACCCCTTAAAAAAAAGGCAAAAATTGGGGCAAAAGTTAATTTTCCCAAATCAGTCGCAAAGTGCACTGATATTAATTATAAGGTTGTAAGCTGCACAAAACAGTGCGCCTTTTTGATATGGGACCTTTTTTGTCCAAGTTACAGCAAAAAATCTACAATAAAAAATCAAATTTTCTGCCAAAAATCATGATTCAGATTTTTCACCCAACAAATTAGTATTTACAATTAGTATTTTGGTCATAAAAATGGAAATAATGATCCAAATATGGTGTATCATACCTTGTTGAACTCGTTATTAAATTCCCAATCA
The DNA here is from genome assembly GCF_030179915.1 of Drosophila takahashii. Classification (NCBI taxonomy): domain Eukaryota; kingdom Metazoa; phylum Arthropoda; class Insecta; order Diptera; family Drosophilidae; genus Drosophila; species Drosophila takahashii. The sequence goes on from NC_091683.1 coordinate 11,168,938, forward strand.
ATTTGCATTTCAACCTGGAAATTTTTTATTTTTCCCATTTTTCGCAAAAAATTATGATGGTACCCCTTAAAAAAAAGGCAAAAATTGGGGCAAAAGTTAATTTTCCCAAATCAGTCGCAAAGTGCACTGATATTAATTAAAAGGTTGTAAGCTGCACAAAACAGTGCGCCTTTTTGATATGCGACCATTTTTGTCCAAGTTACAGCAAAATATCTATAATATTAAAGTCAAATTTTTAATAAAACCGAATGATAGACATTTATGATTGCTTTAATTGTGTGACTTAGGTGCCTAAGTACTTGAACGGTACTATCTAACTGTCAATCAAACAAAACTATATATTATATTAGAACCTACTGGATTTTTCCTTGCTCTCGGTAATCTTATCTAAGCAATTTGTCCCATTCTCTCTTATCTATAAGCGCCCCATATTCAATCAATAGCCCTAAACGTTTTCAATTGCCATGTCAAATGTGGGTGTTAGCTCAGAGATACTTAAGTGAATGTTTTATATTGACCAGAATTTTCTATACCTTTGCTACCTGTTCCAAGGATACAAAGTGTGAATGGGTAGTTTTGAGATCTTAGGGATGGGGGTTAATTACTTTGAACTGTAGAATTTTTCCATAGGCCACATGAAAGAGCTTTCTTTTGTCCGATATCTTGAGCTTTTTGGCTGGCTGGGAGATCGGATCGGCAAAGACCCGAGACCCCAAGTGTTAAAGCTCCTCAACGATCCCACGATCTGCGTGAGCAAATTCAATTAGCGTATCGTTCCAGCACATGCGGCTCTCTATTCCGATTCCGATTCCGATTATTCCCATTCTCATTCCCAATCCGAATCGGAATCCGGCGAAAGCTTAGCCCCGACCCCGTTCCAGTGCTATCTTCTATATTCTCTGCTTCTCTCTGCACAGAAAGAAAAAAATCATTAAGAATATGGAATATTTTATGGATGGATTTACTTCTCATTTTATTTTGATATCATATCATATACAGTTTCTTTCAGTGTCCCCTTTTGTCTTGGGCCCAACCATCTGCCCCATTCTCGAGCTCAGTGCGAATTGTGTTCTCGAAGCGTGTGGTTCAACCGTAGTAGTTTGTAGTTTTTCTCGTTTCTAGCTGCTCGCCCCGAAATTTATTTACACATTCCGACTTTCGAATCAGTTGGCTCTGGAATTGGAACCGACTGATTGAAGTGACAGCACTCGATTGTCTTTGGCCCTTGTCGGTTTGCCAGTGCCGAGTAGTTTGTTTAGCCTTGATTCGAAGGAGCTCTTCGCCAGGATGGCTGTCCAGCCGCAGGAGATTTCGCATGCCAAGCGCGCCGCCTTTCAGGTTCTGGCCGGCGGTTCCGCTGGCTTCCTGGAGGTCTGCATCATGCAGCCACTCGATGTGGTCAAGACCCGCATCCAGATCCAGGCCACTCCGGCGCCAAATGCCGCTGCTCTGGGCGAGGTGAGTGTTTGCTGGGGTACTCAAGATGGCAGATATGGGGGTACCAATATCTTGGGCATAAAGGAAAAATACCAGGAACTTTTATAGAGGTAAAGTGAGTGTAGAAAAAAATCAGAAAAATATTTAGCTATTCTAAAAATTATAAAATATTCTCATAACTATATATTAATCCAAAAATATATTTAATTCATTTAGTTATTCCCATTAATAGCCAGCTACTTCAGAAAAAATTCAACAGATATTGACTAAAGAAGCCATCTAATAGAAATTTAAAACAGGTATCCCAAAGATACGTTAAAGATTCTGCTTATAATTTAGGGAAATTAAATCAGAACTCAGGATCTGAAGAGGCCACTACAAAGATGTATCTACATAAATCCCCCTATCAGCTGTGCTTTGTTTTGGTTGGGGCTTTTCTTTTTTGGATAAGGGCAAAGCAAGGTCACGGACAAGCGCTCTCTGCATTTTCTCCACCTTCAACTGGCGCTCTCTCTCTGTGTTTACATTTCTCTTGCGAATGGCCAGACAATCCATATTTATCAGCAGTCGAAGCGAAACGCCGCGCTCCCCCGGAACACGCTTATCAGTCAGATGTACATGCGTATATATTTATATAGACAGACCCATGCCAGACATTCGCCAATCGGAATTATGCGCTGATAGCAGCTCGGCACTTTCCATTTTCTTCTTCCGACACTGGACACGCGTGTGGGCCATTAATTTGGGGCCAAGTGATAGGTAGAACTGCCTGGGAACTAACAGCTGATGAAAGAGCCTAGTTATAGCCCAATTCCTGGGAATTTCAACTAGGGCAACTCGAGAGGTCCACCTATCTAATCTGGGTGTTTTCTACATTTTTTCTGCTTTCGGAAATCTTTATGCTTAGAAGGCCTTTAGATAAGAGAGGCTAGAGCCCCAAGATTTTGAAAGAAATTGTTATATTATTAATGTTTATGGTTTAAAAAAGAAAGTACAAAAGTGTAAAGACAAAGAAAGAATTATTTATTTTGTTCTTCAGCTTAGAGTTTATGAGGAACAATAATTTGTGTGTGCAGACACCCCAGCATAAAAATGTCTCGATACTGCGACACAAGTTCTTTCTTCTCCTGAATCTTCTTCTCAGTCGTCGCGGCGCAATGATTAAACAAATTTACGACTGCCAATGAAAGCAGTCGAAGAAAGCGAAAGGGGGGACTAAGGGGGGAAATTAGCACGAATACAGCAGATAAATAGCAGATATCTGGAACAATGCACGCCGTTGACCGTTGAAATAGTTCCAGTTTTTCGTGTGGCGAGAATAAAGAGTGAAATGAAAATAAGCTCATATTTTGCAATGCAAGAAAACTAATTGGAAAATATATTTTGGCTTTAGTTAGTTTTGTTTAGTTAAAGAAAAAAAAATACATATTAAAAGTGAATTTGTGTCAAAATGATGAATATGAGTTTCTTTTAGTTATAGATTTAAATTCAGAAAAAACAACATTTAAAAAATGTATATATTGAGAAAACAAATTGACAAAAGATCAGATTGATATGTGCTGGTCAATTTTATTTTTTTAAAGATCAAGTTATTCATATCATTTTCTATTTTTTAAAAACCAATTTACTAATGAAATATCACCATTTTCCAGCTGCACTACAATGGTGTCTTCGACTGCTTCGCCAAGATGTACCGCCACGAGGGCATCAGCTCGTACTGGAAGGGCATTATGCCGCCCATTCTGGCCGAGACCCCCAAGCGAGCCATAAAGTTCCTGGTGTTCGAGCAAACGAAGCCCCTCTTCCAGTTCGGCTCGCCCACGCCCACCCCGCTGACCTTCTCGCTGGCCGGTCTGACGGCCGGCACTCTGGAGGCCATCGCCGTCAATCCCTTCGAGGTGGTCAAGGTGGCCCAGCAGGCGGACCGGCAGAAGAAGATGCTCAGCACGTTCGCGGTGGCCAAGGGCATCATCAAGCAGGACGGACTGGGCTTTCGGGGACTGAACAAGGGCATTACCGCCACGATGGGGCGCAATGGTGTCTTCAACATGGTGTACTTCGGGTTCTATCACAGCGTGAAGAACGTGGTGCCCGAGTACAAGGAGAACCATCTGGAGTTCCTGCGCAAGGTGACCATCGGTTTCCTGGCCGGCACTCTGGCCTGCTTCGTCAACATACCGTTCGATGTGGCCAAGTCGAGGATTCAGGGCCCACAGCCGGTGGCCGGGCAGATCAAGTACCGCGGAACGCTCAGCTCCATGGGCATCGTTTATCGCGAGGAGGGATTCCGGGCCCTGTACAAGGGACTCGTCCCGAAGATCATGCGCTTGGGCCCCGGAGGCGCCATCCTGCTGCTGGTCTTCGAGTACTCCTACGACTACCTGCTGCACAACTACTCCTAGTTGCCATGTCCTAATGCCCAATTAGATATTAAGAGGGCTCCCGCCTGTTCTGTTTTTTTTTCTGTTTAAAATATAATTCATAGGTAGCCGAGTAGTCGAACGGGAGTGGCATTTTAACGCTAGACTTCCGATTGTGATTCGTAAATAAATGTTAAAACCTCAAATGTTTTGTTTTCTGAATGTTTTGGGCAAAACGAAAAAAATAATGGCCAAAATGTGGAGTGTAATACACCGAAAAACTAATAATAAAATTCCCAATCGATTGGCATTAAAATTTTTTGCAATTAGCTATTTTCTATTTTGTACAAAAAATTGTGATGTAACCCCTTCCAAAAAATGAAAAAATTGGTCGGCAATTTAATTTTTTAACTTATTGGGTCGTTAGTTGTTCAAAACAATACGTATCTTCGATTTGGGACAATTTTTGGCAAAGTTACAGCAAAAAAACATAACATGAAAATCCTGTTTTAGCTGTTCAAAAAAGTAAGTATTTTTTGTCTGGCAAATGGGTAAAAAAAAGGTTTTACCACGTTACGATTGAAAAACCACGAAAAGACGTAATTTTTGTTCAAATGCAATCAATTCAATAATCGAATTGGCCCTGAAAATGTCTGCAATTGGTCTACTTGCAAAATAAAAATGAGCCTAAAAGTGACGCTATCTTGACACGCCGTTTTGAGCATATTTCAAAATTGAGCATGAAATTGGCGCTATCTTGACCAAAGTTTCCTAGTGGCTCTAAAACTGTAACCGTTTCCGCTCGGCACTAGCAAAGTTCACAACCATCAGCAAATGTTTAGCGGGGACTACAACCCAAAGCAGAGGTTTATCGAGGTACCCAACCAATACCAGGGCTCCTGTGTTTTAGCATGGACGACAACCATATACAATACAATCCTAGATTTAAGCAAGGTTTTGAACCAATACCTCTTTAATGTTAGCAAAGACCGCAACCCAGGTAAGGGCAAAAATAAGCGTTAGCAGGGTTCGCAACCAATACCAGGGCTCCACCAGTGGTTGCAGTTATTTTGCGAATAACCCTTGCCTGGCCACATTGCAAAAAGTGAAATTTATAACGAAAATAACCGACAAGAGTTAACCAGTTTCGCGCGGACAAACGAAGGCAGCTGCAAAAACGCGTAGAAGCATCAGCTCAGCGTCATTCAAAACGAGTTTCTGTAATTAGCATGCACACCAGTACCAGCAGCCACCGCTGATTTACGCTCATCGCTTGCCGTTTTTAACGATCTTTTATAGTCTCACCCTGCTCTTCTCTACGGGCGAAGCACTCTATAATCCGGGATTACCGATCACATGATGGCCTCCAGTCACGTCGCCTTCGTGGCCTGGGCGGTGTTTGCCCTGCTGCTGACGCACGGCGGCGGTGTTGTGGACGCCCGGCGTAACCAGGGCAATAACCAGCGCAAGACCTCCTCCTCCTCCTCCAGCTCCTCCAACTACGGTCACGTGACGCAGCCCAGCTACAACACGAATGGCCATGCAGCCGGCGGCAATTCGCATGCGGATGTGGCCAAGCTGAGCTACCCCAACTACAACTCCCAGCCGAATCGCCCAGCAGCAGCAGGAGCTGGAGCACCAGGAGCGGCCCCTCAACCGGGCTGGAATGTGCCGCAGGGTCCGCCGCCCGCCTACTCCGCCTCCAATCCCGCCGGCGGTGCCCGACCCAATATGCACGAACCGCCCCCGGCCTACCATGCTCCCAACTACGGAGCAGCTCCTCCGAGCTACGGAGCAGCCACCGGATCGAATCTGCATCAGCCGCAGTACTCGGGCGTGCCGGCTGGAGCCACCTACTATCCGGCCGGAGGACACGCCGGCGGCTATCCCTCGAACATACCCGCCGGAGCCACCTACTATCCATCCGCCGGACATGTGCCCATGGGTGGTGGCTATCATCCCGCGGCCGCTGCTCCGCCGCCGGGAGCCACCTACTACCAGGCGGGATCGGCCCTGCCACCCGGAGCCACCTACTACTCGGCGCCGCCACAGCAATCCTCCTCTGGCCTGGGCTTCGGTGAGTTCAGGGTGAAGTCATCCTCTTTGGCTGACTAATGTTAGCCTTAAATATTAACACAATTCGTGGCCATATTTGGTGTTATTTCAAGCTACACCACATTCAATACACATCTGTTTTCGCCGCCTTAATGATTCATTTCTTCACAGGCACTGGTCTGCTGGCCGGCGGCCTGGGCGGTGCTCTGCTGGGCCACGCCCTCACGCCCTCGGGCGGCAGCTCCTCCTCCTCGCAGCCGGTGGCCGCAGCTCCGGCAGCCACTGGCCAGGATCGCATCATCATCATCAACAATGGGGTGCCGGTGAATGCCAGCGATGGCACCACTGTGATCAATGCAGGCGGAGTGGCTGCTGCCCCCATGGCTCCTTCCAATGTTACCCAGGATGTAGCAGCAGCACCTCCCATGGCTCCAATGGCTCCCTTCAATCCCGAGGCCTCCAATATGACGGCTCCTGCAGCGGATGCTCCTCCTCCGCCGCCGGCGGCTGGCGGCATCATTTGCGTGCCCACCAAGGTGAACGAAACGGATCCGGCCGACAGCAGCAAGATGGTGGAGGTGGAGAAGATCGCCTGCTATCCGGCGCCTCCGCCGCCGGCAGCTCCGGCTGGCGAGGGACCGGCTCCGCTGGCTCCCATGGCGCCCGCCCAGCCGGGATCGCAGCAGGTGCAGCAGGCCCAGGATGTGGCGGCGCCCGTGCAGGCGTCCGTCAAGGCCAACACCAGTGGAGCCCACTCCTGGACAGGAGGAGTGTCCATGCTCCTCATGCTCTTCTGCGGAGTGATGGCCAAGCGCTTTGCCGGCTTCTAAGGGGAACGACGCTTCTGGAATGTTCCCAACCCCAATACTACTACTACCTACTGTACTGTACCTTCCTCCCCAGCTTTTTTCGCGTGGCCTTGGCCGGCAGGGTGGCTTATTTGTAAATCTACTTGCACGCCGCTGGCCAAGATCGATAATTCCAGGCGCTAATTGGACGAAAATTGTTAATTTATGCCGCACCATCTCCGATTGCAGTATTCGTGGATAAACAAGCTGGCCTCCCAGTTTAGAATTCCCCCTTTTCCAGCTCGGCCTTCAATTGTGATGATTGGGTGGGAATAACCATCCCCCAACCCAAGCTCAAAAGCAAAAACATTCGAATAAACCTAAACCGGTATATATGAATAACCCTATACGATATATGATATATGCAAACCCTACTCAAAAGACCCTCAACTAAAGACAAAGTGAACGCAAGTTCTCACTAAAAGTGTATATTTTTCTAGAATTGTTAGCGTAATTGTTGCTTGTTTTTTGTATTGTTGTAAGCAAACTACATGTATTTGTTGCACTCAATTGTTGAATTAAATAAAAATAAAAGCTTTCGCCTACACCCATAGCACTCGACACGTTGTGGTTTCATTTCGTTTGCATGCAAACGCCCCCCGATCCAAATGGGGAATTGAATATATAACGACTGTAGTTAATGGTCCGCTGGCCCAATGATGATGAACATCGCCGATTGTCCGGACTATTTTGGTGCGCCAAGTGGGTGGGTAAACAAAGGGGTTGACAAGGGGACGTACGGAAGACTAGCAAATATTTAGAGAGATAAAGAGATAGATGAACGACTCGTGTTCATCCGGAATATATATATATTCGCAAAGTTAATGGAGCTGTTAGAACAAAAGCTTGGTTATCAAAAGAAAAAACAAGCTAGAAAATACAGTTCCACTTGAATAACTTAAACCGGTATCTACAAATAACAAAAGACGATTAAAAACTTAATTATACCTGTATTTATGCTCTCGGTTTTCAATATAACTAGATCGACTTTGGTTTTAAGACTTGATGCATTAAGTGCACTTCCCCATTGATTAAAAAATTAAAAAAAAAAATACAAAAAGGTAAAATATCTATTATAACTAACTACACTTTAGACATGCCATCATATATCATAATATCATGAGTTCTCTTTCGAAAAAGATCCTCTGCCACAAATATTAAAAGGTAAGATATCTATCATAACGAACTACACTTTAGACATGCCATTATATATCATATCATTATGATATGATATGCCTTACAGGGCAGTAAATACTTTCACCACATTAGGCAACAAAAAAAAAACGAAAACCATCGCGAAATAAAGCGAGATGGAACTATTTGATCATTAAGCTTTTTTAGCGAGTATAAAAAGCACAACCACGACTAGCGAATATCTTAAAAAAAACATTCACCTTAGCAGCGATCATTAGAAAAAGCTTTTTTAATCGCTTTATATATCTAGAGATTTAAAATCTTAGAGGTTTGATCCCCCAATCGATTTTTAAGCTGTCAATCTATGATTTAGATTTCAGCTAAACAATAAAAACTACGATAATCTCGAGATGCACACACAAATGCTTTATTGCGGCGATCCCGAAGGGATTTTTTCCATGAGTTCACACCTTGTTGTTAGCTTATAAAAACACGCCCCCTGCGAGGGCGTGAGATGTATAATAAAAACGAATGTAAACCTAGTGTTGTTTCTGCTGTGTGGATCTGGATCGGCTGCATCCTTACTCGGCATCGTCGTCCTCGTCGTCGTTGGAGCTGATCCTGAAGTAGCGCAGCTCGTACGAGTCCTTCTCGTTGGCCACCACACGGATCCAGTCGCGCAGGCTGTTCTTCTTCAGGTACTTCTTGGTCAAGTACTTGAGGTAGGCCTTGGAGAAGTGCACGTCGGAGCTGACATGGAGCTTCAGCTTGGAGCGCTCGAAGGTGACGTTGTTGCCCAGGTTGTTCACCTTGCCGTTGACCTTGAGGCGGGCCTTGATGTACTTCTCCTGCGGAAGAGGAATGGGATGTTCTCGGGTTAGTTCTGCTGGAGATCTGCGGGTCTTTAGAAGGCAGCCTCTCCTTCCGGAGCTTAATGTCTCTGTCTTTGTTAAGGCCAAGAGTCGAGTGGGTAGAACAGAAGGCCCAAATAAAGAAGAGTGACCAATTTTTCAATGTGCCACTGAGTACACTGCCATCAGAGCGACGACGCATGAAGCTCACTCTCTGACGGCAAATCGGCGTGGCCTGTAAAGTGTGTGATTAATGAGATTAAGATGGTAGTTACCTGATCCTTTGGCGTTGCCTCAATCGATTCAGCGCCCTGCTAAGAAGCGCGTTCAGCGCATTCGGTTTGCCCACTAGCGGGTTTCTCAAGATATCAAACATATAGAGATAGATAGATAGAATCACCTAGCTAGTAAAGAAAACCTGCAGTGCCACGAAGCAGCGGACACCGTTCAGCAGGGCGCACTATGAATTTTGGCCTGAGGCGCCACGGCTGTGGACGCACTCAACCCAGGGCCCACCACGTGGCGGTACACATAGCACGGCTTGGCGCTGTTCACAGACGGTTGCACCACTGGCCAGTGCCAGGTCACTGGCGGTCAGTGGCTACCCCGTTGTGCAGTGCCCAGAGCCCCTTGACAAACTAGCGCAATTGGGAGGCGCTGCGGAGGAACACGCGAGTGCCGAAAAAGGCAGCGAAGGATTCGAAATCGGACATATAACTATAACCTACTGTTAGTGCTGTTCCAGGAGTTGTTAACCGCCGGCGGCACGGGTCAAGTCCGCTGGCAGTTTATCGCCAAATGGAGAGGCTTCACTGTAACCACAACTTTTTATCCAGAGCCCCTGGTTAAATTGGCGGGCAATGGAAAGCTTGGTGCGGTACAAACTGATACTGAATGGCGGGTTTTGCATACAGATCAATGCTTTCCAGGTACTTTTAGGTTATAAATATAGGTTTCTAGTGATCTTAGCTACTAGATTTCGATACCCAAAGGGAATCCCTTGAAAGCAAAGACCGCAAATGGCGCTCTACTTACGAAGTCGGCCACATCCATGATGCTGTCCTCGGCAATGTTGGTGCAGTCGATGGTGAAGCGCAGCGAGACCTTCTTCTTCTTCTGTCCCTTGCCGCGCAGCACGTTCTTCTTGACCACCTTGCTGGGCGCTGGGGCGGCAGTCTTGGCCTTGGGCTTCGGCGCCGCCTTGGCAGCAGCGGGAGCAGCGGCAGCGGGAGCTGCAACAGCGGCAGCAGCAGCAGCTACTGGAGCAGCAGCCTTGGCTGGAGCAGCCTTCTTGGCCGGAGGAGCAGCAGCCGGGGTGGAGGCGGCCTTCTTGGCGGGCGCAGCCTTGCCAGCGGCCGCAGGAGCAGCCTTGGCGTCCTTCTTGGGCGCAGCAGCAGCGGCAGCGGCGGCGGGAGCCTTCTTGGCGGCATCCTTGGCAGCTGCGGGCTTGGCGGCACCGGCGGGCTTAGCAGCCGCTGGCTTGGCAGCAGCGGCGGCGGCAGCCTTGGCCACCTCGGGCGCCTTCTTCACGTTCTTGGCGGCGGCGGCAGCGGCGGGCTTGGCGGCCTCTGCCTTGGGCTTCTCCACCTTGCCCTTGGCGGCGGCGGCGGCGGGAGCAGCCTTCTTCTCGGCCGGCTTGGCAGCGGCGGCCTTGGTATCACCCTTGTTGGTCTTGGCCTGGCGGAGATTAGGAGCGCACCGAAAAAAAATAAGAAAAACTATATATCACACACTCATTTCGGGGGAATGGCCAGCGCCCATTAGCGGAACACGGTGTTGCACAACTCGGGGCACCCGGGAGCACCATTTTAGAGCACCAGGGCAGCAGCAATTTCGCATTTCTCGGGAACTTACGGTTGGAGCCATCTTGTCAGTCGAAAACCACGAGGAAAAAGAACAGAAAGCGGAAACGGTGTCAAGAAGAAGAGAAGGGAAGAGTGGCCAGAGGCGAGCAGAGCGACTTTACCGAAATATAAGATGAGCAGACCTGTGTACGGTGGGTGTCCTCGCTAGCTTAGCCGCGACACCTTTACCGAAATATAACCTGGATAAGCAACCCTGTGTTCGGTGGGTGTCCTCGCTATATCGATATTTCTAAAAAATGGTAAAACTTCGATGTATCGATGTTTCTCCAGCCCTGCAGTAGGGTAGCCCTGCCTTTTCGTGTTGCTGATTCCAATCCGCTTAACTCGTGGCGAAATTTGCATTTACCATTTCGCAGACAAATCGCAGTGCAAAACAAAGTGAGTGCCCCGCAAGTCGCGCCCCTGTGAAGCCCGATTAATATTAGATTCAAAACTTTTCAGATGCCGGGCGTCGAGACGATCAAATCCTCCTGGGCGGATGAGGTGGAGCTGGACTACGGCGGCCTGCCGCCGACGACCGAGACGGTGGAGAACGGGCACAAGTACGTGACCGAGTACAAGTACAACAAGGACGACAAGAAGACGAAGGTGGTGCGCACGTACAAGATCTCCAAGCAGGTGGTGCCCAAGACGGTGGCCAAGCGGCGCACCTGGACGAAGTTCGGCGAGTCGAAGAACGACAAGCCGGGTCCCAATTCGCAGACCACCATGGTCTCCGAGGAGATCATCATGCAGTTCCTCAACTCCAAGGAGGACGAGAAGGCCAACGATCCGCTGCTGGATCCCACCAAGAACATTGCCAAGTGCCGCATTTGCAACGGCGAGCATTGGTCGGTCAATTGTCCCTACAAGGGCACCGCCATGGACACCAATCTGATGGAGAAGAAGGCCTCGGCCGCCGCAGCGGCTGCCGTGGATGCCCCCAAGTCTGGGAAGTATGTGCCTCCCTTCCTCAAGGACAGCCAAAAGGGCGGACTGGGAATGCGGGGACGCGATGATACGGCCGCCATCAGGATATCCAATCTGTCGGAGTCCATGACCGAGGCGGATCTCGAGGAGCTGGTGAAGAAGATCGGGCCGCAGAGCAAGATGTACCTGGCCCGCGACAAGAACACCGGCCTCTGCAAGGGATTCGCCTATGTGCACTTCAAGCAGCGCAAGGATGCCGCCGCCGCCATCGAGATCCTCAACGGACACGGCTACGACCATCTCATCCTCAGTGTCGAGTGGTCCAAGCCGCAGAACAATTAGTTCCCGTTCCAGTCCCGCTCTAAATACAAATATACCCGCGTTTACTGCTCACACGAGTTCGTACGGATCGATCACACAATTTGTCCCTATGCTATATAAGTTTGCTACAAATAAAAAGAGAAAACTGCCCTTACGGGGGCACCGAAAACGAGCTTATCTAATGGATTTTCATATCGGTAGATGAACTATTGGGAAATTTAAATTCTGGCTTTCCTTTTTGAGCTTCAGACAATCTAGCTGTCTCCCTCATTTTAAAAGTTATAATGTGGAACTCATAATTTTGTGTTTATTTATTAAATGGTACTCAATAGCAGGGGCCTCTAAAAATTAATAAATATAATATTAATATTTATATTACTTAATATCTTAGGCTCATTTAAAAGTTATAATGTGCAACTCATAATTTTGTATGTATTTATTAAATGGTACTTAAAAGCAGGGATCTTTAAAAACAATGAACCACTAATGATAAAATTATTCAGTTATAAATAAAAAAAAATACTTCTTAGTAAATATTAATATTTATATTGCTTAATTATTAATGATTTAATCGATCTGTTTACTATTGAGCACTTTATCGAACTCGAGGTCACTTTTAGTTGGTTATAAATAACTCAACAGTTTCTAGCATTTCAACTTAATATTTTAAATTTAGTAATCAGTAATTTTACCCACTTTTCCCACTGTCAGTGCCCACTGTAGGGAGCATGACCTCCTCCGCCGATCTGGCAACGCCACTATGCATACGAAAAACAAAACTGTTTCCTTGTTGTTTTTGTTGCCTGTGTTTGCCAGTCGATTTGCGTAAATTGTGTTTGTTTTTAGTGGGCTAAAAATAGAGATCAGATGCCGCAAAATATTCAAAAAGCATTCGAAACAATATTTTTGATCTTCAGGTGTGCGCTCATTTTCAGTCGTCAGTGAGACGGGCCCCCAGGCGAAGCAATGGCCAGTTCCTCCGCATCCAAATCCGCCATCTCAGCGAAATCGAGAAGCGGAAAGAATGCGGCTCCGCAAATCAAAAGGGGTCAGCGGATCCTCACGGAGAAGCCCTTTGCCTTTGTCCTGAAGTCGCAGTATCGCCTGGAGCGCTGCGACAATTGCCTGGAGGCGTGAGTATATCCTCCCAATCTTTGTAATCCTCGTAATCCCCATAATCCCTATAATCCCCCTACAGAACCAAGGTGCTCAAGTGCTCCAACTGCCGGTACGTGTCCTACTGCCATCGCTCCTGCCAGATGCAGGCGTGGGCCCAGCACAAGCACGAGTGCCCCTTCCTGAAGAAAGTGCATCCGCGGATCGTTCCGGATGCGGCCAGGATGCTCTGCCGCCTGATCCTGCGCCTGGAGCACGGCGGCGATCTCATCCGGGGCTACTACGCCGAGCACGGCTCCCGCAAGTTCCGCGACCTCATGTCCCGTGGGTGAGCCAAGCTAGTATCCTTTGCAATCCCTGCTAATCTCCTTGGTAATCCTCAACAGACTATGCCGAAATCAAGAACGATCCCAGGCGACTGGAGCACCTGGACTCGCTGCACGCCGTGCTCAGCGACATGATGGCCGAGAGTCCCAGCACGGTGCCGAACAAGACGGAACTGATGAGCATTTACGGTCGTGTAAGTGGCCAGAGGCACCTGTGCGAGCGGTCAGGAGCGGATCCAGGTGAATAGGGGGAAAGGTATAGTGATCTTAGCCCCCGGCAGCCGCTCCTGGTCGCCGCCCCAAATTAGAATTAGGCGCCCTGCCAACGAATTGATCATCTATTTTCCGATCTCCGCCCTTGCAGCTCATCACCAATGGCTTCAATATCCTAGACGCCGAGATGAACTCGATTGCCACGGCCATTTACCTGGGCGTCTCGATCACGGACCACAGCTGCCAGCCGAATGCGGTGGCCACCTTCGAGGGCAACGAGCTGCACGTGCACGCGATCGAGGATATGGAGTGTTTGGACTGGTCCAAGGTCTTCATCAGCTACATCGATCTGCTGAATACGCCGGAGCAGCGGCGTCTGGACCTCAAGGAGCACTACTATTTCCTCTGCGTCTGCAGCAAGTGCACGGACGCCAAGGAGTCCAAGGAGATGCTGGCCGCCCTGTGTCCCAATCGCAATTGTGGCGCCGGGATCAGTGTGGAGCGAACGAATTGCCCGCGTTGCGATGCCGGGATCAGTCCCAAGCTGAGGAACGCGTTCAACGAGGCGATGACCCTCACGCGGCACAATCTGGAGCACATGAAGGACGTGGCCTGTGAGTTGGATGGGTTAAACCTTCTTTGATATCTTTTCTCACTCCATTTACTCCGTATTCCCCAGATCTGGATGTTTGTAAGGTGTGCCTGGATAAGCAGACCGGCGTCTTTCATCCTTTGAACGTTTGGTATGTAAAGACTTTGGACTCGGCCTTTGAAGCCGCCATCGAAGTGGGCAAGTGGGCCGATGCTTTGGACTATGGACAACGCCTGTTGCCGGGCTTCCGGAAATACCACGGCCCCTGGAATCCGCTGCTCGGCCTGCTGCACATGAAGCTCGGCAAGATCCAGCTGTACGAGAACCACGCCAAGGAGGCCCTGCACCATTTGGAGGAGGCCCAGCGCATCCTGACCGTCACCCATGGCCGAGATCACCGACTGCTCACCGAGCAGCTGTACGTTCTTATTCTTCAGGCCAGACACGAGGCGCACTAGCATTGTTATTATTACTTTAAATAAAGCTTAAGATAGAGAGTGTGTGTTTGGATTGGTTAGGCTCAGATGACACATTTAATTTTAAGCCCCAATTTATTGTGACAATTTTTCATTTCTGTGAGTTTAAATAAGTGCAAACGAGTCAGGATTAATATGATATCGCGCCTTTATCATTGGTGTTATTGGTAGAACAGTCAAAAATATTTGATTCTTTCTCGCGCTCGTTTGAAGTCACATTAAAGAAAAAATGCTACAATAAATTGACGTTAAAAATTGAATGTGTATCTGAGCCTTAGAATAAGTAATCGCAACTGGTAAATCAATTTAAGACGTGATATATAATTATTTACAACTCGATATTATCAAAATATATTTCAGTAACTCCATTCCTATGCAATCTGCGTGATGGCCTTGGCCCGACGATCCGTGTCCTGGAAGAGCGCCCGGATGAGGTGCCTGATCTCGTCGGCGTTGTAGCTGGCGGTCAGCGGCCCGGCGCCGTCGCACCACAGCTCCGTGATCTCCTTGAGCGAGGCGTTCATCATGGCCTTCAGCTGCTGCAGCTTCAGCCAGCTGGGCACTTGCACCACTTCGTTTGGCTCGCCGAAGAGGGCGGGCGCCCGCTGCAGCACCACGTCGATGAGGTCGCTCAGCTCGCAGGCCATTGTGGCGGAAATGTCGCGCAGCGTGAAAACGCGACGGATGAGCTCGGCGACAAAGGTGTTGATCAGTTCGCAGAAGGTGGCATTGTACACTGTTTCCGGCAGCACATTGGCCCACACGTTCTTGAGCAGTTCCAGTTGACGAAGGCACTGGCGCACCAGTTTCAGAGGAGCGGAGCCCAGGGTGTGCGGACTCTCGAACTCGAAGCCCTGCATGATCTCCATGAGAATGGAGGATTGGTAGCTGACCTGCACGCGGAAATGCTGCTGCCCTGTGGCCTGCAGCGTCTTGGCTAAAGCCGCCAAATTCTCGATCTCCTTGCTGGCATGCTGGGCCACCCAGTGGGTCAAATACAGGCAGTTGTTGTGGAACAGCACCGCCTGCTGGGGAATGCTGTCCAGCAGCTTGCGGTGCACCTTGGGCACCTCATCGATGTAGGTGTGCAGCATGATGGAGATGACGCCGGTCAGGGGATCCGCCTCGCTCTCGCCCGCCTTTTCCGTGGGCTGCCGCAGGATGCGGTCCATCAGCTTGACGTAGTCCTGCCGGGAAATATATTATAAGTAATCTAATCAATATTAATTAGTTACTTGATTACCTGCGCACTCTTCGAGATCATGCAGCGCGGGAAGAGGAAGGGATCGCTGGCCACCTCGGTAGGCCCGTTGTTGGCCGCCACCAGCACCATGTCCTGCAGATCCCGCTGGATGATCTCGCGCGCCGTCTCCAGGACTCGCCGAAACAGTCGATTGCGGTAGTAGGTGTCGTACTGCTCGACAAATCGCCCCAGTGCTCGATCGTGCTCGGGATTGATGAGGAAGCAGTCGGCCAGCAGCTGCTCGAACTGGGTGACATCCTCACACAGCGTCGCGGACTGGTACTCCTCCATGGTCTCGGGCACAGCCGGTATGAGGCACTCGTCCACCAGCAGCTGCAGCATCTTGTCCTTCACATGATCCCCGATGATGCTGAACACATGCTGTCCGCTGGACGACACGCTGCTGTTGATCCCGGCCAGCGTTTGCAGCAGCAGCCGGAAGTTCTCCAGCACCTGCTTGTAGTTCGGACGCAGCTGCTCGGAGCTGGGCTTGCCGGTGGCATAGGAGAGGGAGAGACGAACGTGGGACCCAGAGTCGGCATCTTCTTCGCTATACTCGGCCATCACGGGCCGCAGGATGAGCGGCTCGATGCAGTTGTCCAGCAGGAATTCGCAGAGCGCGGCCGGATTGTAGGGCTCCTGGAAGAGGGCCTGCACGATGTCCTGCAGCTGGGCCTGATCCCGGCTCACCTGCAGCGTGACGCAGCGCGAGGTGGGGAAGGACTTGCTCTGCAGCTGCACCAAACGATCGAAGCGCTCCTGGAGCGTCTGCTGCAGCAGATACGCCTGGACGTGGTACTTCACCTTGATGGTCTCGTAGCAGTCGAGCGCCTGGAAGACGCGTCGCACCTCGACCGAGGCCACCGGCGGATCAGCATCCTCGCCATAGACGAAGGCCCTCAAACGGCTGACCAGATCCAGGATGGCCAGGTAATCCTTGGTGGCCTTCTCCTCCTCCACGCACTGGAACAGCTCGTCGATCTTGAGCACATGCTCGCTGACCGCCAGGCCCAGGAGGATCTCGCGCAGCTGCCTTCCACTCCGCGCCAACTTGGCATTCGCCTCCTCCAGGGCGCCCAGTCCCTCGGAGCCCACTGTCTCGAGGAGATCGTGGATCTCCCGGCTCAGCGAAGCGGACTCCTCGAGGAAGAGGTCCGGCGAGGTGTGGTTGGGCATGAACTCCGTGTAGTTGTCATCTATGTGCTTCTGGACGCGCTCCTGGAAGCGATTCACCCGCGTCAGCACTTTCAAAATGGCCGATTGGGTGGCGTCCACGCTGGCGCATCCGTTCCCATTGCCCTGGAACACCTCCGCCAGCAGCTTGGAACGCGGCACCGCTTCCTCCATTTCCTGATCTCGTCCTGGTTCCTTCCTCCTCTAGGCAAATTATCGCGAAAGACAGGGTAAATTCCACAACTTGTTCGGTGGCGACTCTATCGGCGAATAGCGTTCAAAAAGCCGATAACTCTTTAGCGCTGTGCGGTTAGCGTTAAATCTAGCGGGAAAAGGCTAGATTGGGAACCAGAGTGGGATTCTGACCTTTTTTGAACCATAAAATATTTAATTTTCACTTTTAAGCTTTAATAAATAAAATATAATATTTTTGGTAAAAATTAGATTTTTTATTATAGATTTTTTGCTGTAACTTGGAGAAAAATGGTGCCAAATCAAAAAGGCGCACTGTTTTGTGCAGCTTACAACCTAAATATTAATATCAGTGCACTTTGCGACTGATTTGGGAAAATTCACTTTTGACCAAATTTTCTCTTTTTTTATAAGGGGTACCATCATAATTTTTTGCGACAAATGGCAAAAATTACAAATTTCCAGGTTTAAATGCCAATCGATTGGGAATTTAATAACGAGTTCAACGAGGTATGACATTCCATATTTGGATCATTATTTCCATTTTTATAAACAAAATACCAATATTAAATACTAATTTTTTTGGGGTGAAAAATCAGGATCATGATTTTTGGTAAAAATTTGATTTTTATTGTAGATTTTTTGCTGTAACTTGGACAAAAATGGTCCCATATCAAAAAGGAGCACTGTTTTGTGCAGCTTACAACCTTATAATTAATATCAATGCACTTTGCGACTGATTTGGGAAAATTAGTTTTTGGCCCAATTTTCGCTTTTTTTTTTAAGGGGTACCATCATAACTTTTTGGGAAAAATGGCAAAAATTAAAAATTTTCAGGCTGAAATGCCAATCGATTGGGAATTTAATAACGAGTTCAACGAGGTATGACATTCCATATTTAGATCATTATTTCCATTTTGACCAAAATACTTTTTTTGTTTGGGTTATTATTCTTTGTAACAGCACTACTGTTGTTTTTCCTGTTCAAATTCGAGCTTCAGTTGTGTTCGAGGTTGGAACAGACAAATTACAACGTTTTATTTTAATTCCATTAAATTTTACCTAAAATAAGTAGCCATAAACTAGCCACAACGACACACCCGCTGGCCAATCGACCTATCGAAGGGCGGACGGACCAATCGATAACTCCGCCATTTTTGAAAATACTGGCAGCAACAATGTATTCGTTTGCTGGCGTCGCATTCCTTTAGCTTAAATTGCTGGGCCCCAAAAATTGCCGAAAGTAACGTAACCGCTCTAGATAGCTCTAGATAAAACCAAAATTGCCTGTTGTCCGGGGCCACCGCGGTGCCTAGTTGCTAGTTCCTAGTTCTTCCCTGTGTTCCTTGGCTGAAAAAAAACGGTGAGTTCCCGGTGGAAATGGCGCCAAAGATGGTCAGTGGTTGGATATCAGCATATTATAGGTTATCCCTATTTGGCAGATTAATCCCCCCCTCGCAGATGTCCGGCGAGGATCCCAGTTCCGTGGCCGTGGCCCTGCGCGTGCGCCCCCTGGTGCAGTCGGAGTTGGACCGCGGCTGCCGGATCGCCGTGGAGCGTTCGGCGGACGGAGCTCCCCAGGTGACGGTCAACCGGACGGAGGCGTACACGTACAACAATGTCTTCGACATCGGGGACACCCAGAAGGACATCTTCGAGAGCTGTGTGCAGGGCAAGGTGCAGAAGCTGCTGCACGGCTACAATGTCACCATCCTCGCGTATGGACAAACGGGCTCCGGCAAGACCTACACCATGGGCACGGCCTTCAATGGTGTGCTGGACGATCATGCCGGTGTCATTCCACGTGCCGTTCATGATATATTCCTGGCCATCGAGGATATGCGCGAGGAATTCCGCTTTGCGGTCACCTGCTCCTTCGTGGAGCTCTACCAGGAGCAGTTCTTTGACCTTTTCTCCAGCCAGAAGCGCGAGAAGGCCACCGTGGACATTAGGGAGGTGAAGAACCGGGTTGTCATGCCGGGTCTCACCGAACTGGAGGTTAAATCCGCCCAGGAGGTCACCGATCACCTGATGCGCGGCTCCGCCGGACGAGCTGTGGCCGCCACGGCCATGAACGAGACCTCCTCGAGATCGCATGCCATCTTCACGCTCACCCTGGTGGCCACCAAGCTGGACGGCAAGTATGAGGGGGTTGGTTAGTCATCCCTAGGGATCCCTAGTCACTCTCTATCTCCGGCAGGCAATCCGTCACCACATCCCGCTTCAATCTGGTGGATCTGGCTGGCTCGGAACGCTGCTCCAAGACCCTGGCCAGCGGGGATCGCTTCAAGGAGGGCGTGAACATCAACAAGGGCCTGCTGGCCCTGGGCAATGTGATCAATGCCTTGGGATGTGAGTGTTATTACCAGGGCTCGGAATTTAACACACATGTTAAAAACATGTTAAATTGTATTTTACAGTGTGAGCAAAGTTTTTTGACATGTGTGTCAAAAACAAAAGTGTTAAAATGTGAAAAATAATTGTTAACACACACACAGCTCACTTGTGTTTTTTACACAATGTGTTATTAACACGACGTGTTTTTTGCACACTGTGTTTCTAACACAAATGAAAATTACATTTTCTAGATATCTTGATATCTTGATTGTTATTTTTAACCGTTTCAAAGCATTCATTTCTGACGTTTTAATGTTAAAAACATGTTGTGTAAAAAACACGTCGTGTTAATAACACGTCGTGTTAATAACACGTCGTGTTAATAACACGTCGTGTAAATAACACAAATAAACTGTGTGTGTTATTTATGTTTTTAACATATGTCAGCTACAATTTTTTACACACTTGTCAAAAACTTTTTTTGAACTTAACACTTTGACATTTAACATGTTAATAACACAATTTTTTTACAGAGTGTGTTATTTTCCGAACCCTGGTTATTACCATTAATATTTAGTTGAAAATCTAATGATATCTCGATTCCAGCTGGCCAGGCCGCCGGCTACATACCCTACCGGCAGTCCAAGCTGACGCGCCTGCTGCAGGACTCCCTGGGCGGCAACTCCATCACCCTGATGATCGCCTGCGTCAGCCCGGCCGACTACAATGTGGCCGAGACGCTGAGCACTCTGCGCTACGCGGATCGCGCCCTGCAGATCAAGAACAAGCCGGTGGTCAATCTCGATCCGCATGCGGCGGAGGTCAACATGCTGAAGGACATTATCCAGAAGCTGCGTGTGGAACTCCTGGCGGGCGGCAAGATGAGCAGCTCCATCACCAGCGCCGTTGGAGCTGCTGGCTTGGGCTCTCTTTCCGGCGAGGAGTCGCTGGCCGGGTCCATGGCCAATGCGGCCGAGAATCAGCGGCTCAAGGAGCAAGTGCGCAGCCTGCTGGACAGGAACAGGAAGCTGCAGCAGGAGCTGCATCACTCCCTGGTCGATCTCACCGAGAAGGAGATGCGCGCGCACATTGCCGAGCAGGCTCACGACAAACTGCGCGTGCATGTGGTGCAGCTGAAGAAGCAACTGAATCTGAAGGAAGGAGACGCTGAACTGCGCGAAATCTCACAGCTGGTGGACCTGGTGGACGATGAGCTGCAGCGCACGCAGGAGGAGCTGGAGTCGCAGGGCCAGGAGACCCGCCAGCAGCTCAGCAGTCGCTCCCAATCCGAGAGGGACGGCGACTCAGGTAGCTGTTCGTCGAGCGGCGGCGATGAAGCCCACTCCGAGGAGTTTACCAACAAGCAGCTGAACTTCGCCGGCGAGCTGCGCAACATCAATCGCCAGCTGGACCTCAAGCAGGAGCTGCACGAGCGCATCATTCGCAACTTCAGCAAGCTGGAGTCCGAGGACGAGGACGCCAAGCTGCGGGCGTGCAACCAGAAGATCGATGGCCTGGAGGCTGAGCGACGCGACCTCATGGACCAGCTGCGCAACATTAAAAACAAGGACACCTCGGCCAAGATAGCCGAGGAGCGACGCAAGCGGCTGCAGCTGCTCGAGCAGGAGATCTCCGAGCTGCGCCGCAAGCTGGTCACCCAGGCCAACATGCTGAAGATGCGCGAGAAGGAGCGCGAGAAGATCCAGAATCTGAGCGGCGAGATCCGGGCCATGAAGGAGTCCAAGGTGAAGCTCATACGCGCCATGCGCGGCGAGTCGGAGAAGTTCCGCCAGTGGAAGATGGTGCGCGAAAAGGAGCTCACCCAGCTGAAGAGCAAGGACCGCAAGATGCAGTCGGAGATTGTCCGCCAGCAGACGTTGCACTCCAAGCAAAGGCAGGTGCTGAAGCGCAAGTGCGAGGAGGCCTTGGCGGCCAACAAGCGGCTGAAGGATGCCCTCGAGCGGCAGGCCTCGGCGCAGGCGCAGCGCCAGAAGTACGCCAAGGATCATGGCTCCTCCTCTAACTCGCACTCGAAGTCCGATAGCTGGGTGGACCGTGAACTGGAGATCATACTCTCGCTCATCGATGCGGAGCACAGTTTGGAGCAGCTCATGGAGGACCGGGCGGTGATCAACAATCACTATCACCTGCTGCAGCAGGAGAAGACCAACGATCCGGCCGAGGCCAAGGAGCAGGCTCGCCTGCTGGCCAATCTCGAGGAGGAGCTGGAGATGCGCAATGCCCAGATCGCCGACCTGCAGCAGAAGATCTGCCCCACCGACCTGGACACTCGGATTCGCTCCCTGGCCGAGGGTGTCCAGAGCATTGGCGAATCGCGCGCTGTTAGCAAGCAGCTGCTCAAGACTCTGGTGCAGCAGCGACGCCAGCAGGCGGCCAGCCTGAATGAACAGCGCACGGCGTTGGATGAGCAGCGCACGCAGCTCCTGGAGGCCCAGCAGCAGGGCGAGGCGGCCAGCAGGCGCCTTCGTTCGGTGGAGACCGAGCATCAGGAGCAAATGCTCGCCTTGCAACGAGCCTACGAGGAGAAGGTGGCCGTTTTGATACGGACAGCCAACCAGAGATCGGCTGAGATTCAACCGCCGGCGGAGCAGGAGAAGCAGCGCCAGCAGGTGCTCGAGGAGATCCTCAGCAGCCGCGAGGCACTGCAGCAGGAGCTGGACGCACTGAAGGCCCGCACGAAGTCGAAGATCAAGGCTGTGAAGGCCGAGCCACAGAATCTCGATGAAAGTTGCCAGCTGGTGGAGGTCAACGAGACCATCGAACTGAGCGATCTCAGCGACGATCCCGACTGGTTGCCGGAAACATCGAAGGCCAAGGTGAGTTGCTGGCTTGGTTTTATATATCTTCTGCAGGGTTCGTAAAATATCTTTATACTTATAGCTCTATACTGCTTTCTCCCCAAAACATTTTCCTCATTTTTGACACTTTGTGAGGAAAAAATGAGGAAAATATTAACCAAAATAATGCTACTAACACCAAATTTGATTAAAGTACTTTTTTCTATTATCTAGACTTTAATGCAATTCATATAGGTTATATCTTTTGTATCTTCTGTTAAGTCTACCACCGATTAAATACTTTATTTCATCACTCGTGAGGAATATTTTTTTCCTCACTTTTTCATCATTTTATTTTCCTCACTTATGATGAATATTTTTCGATCAGTGAGCGATATGTATTTGTTTGTATCGTGATTGATATTTATTTATTTTTATCATAGTCGGCTTGTTTTTGAGGGATATTTACGAACCCTGATTTTCTGTCATTGATAATCCCGCACTAATGCTTTCCACAGAAACTTCAGGCGAACTCCAGCCGCAATGCGACTTTAGCCGAGAATGTGACCACTACCGGCAATGCTTCCATCCAGTCCCTGAACTCCACAGCCGCCACGGAGGATGGCAAGCGGGGCAAGGGATGCAAGTGCCGGACCAAATGCAACACCAAGCGATGCGGCTGCTTTGTGGCCAACCACGGTTGCTGCGACGGCTGCGTTTGCAAGAGCAACTGCCTCAATCCCGCGAACGCCAAGGAGCAGGCGCCGCAAAACGGCGAGGGTGACGGTGGTGGTGGTCAGCAACCAGCGAGCACGGATGGCAATGGGGATTCGGCGGAGGGCGAGGAGGTCGACGACGATGAGGAGCACCAGGCCACCAAGGAGAATCCCGTGAACTTCTCCACGCCGCAAACGCCCGGCAAGGCGAAGCGACCGCTGATGGAACCACCGCCAGCGGCACCATCCACGCCGCTGGGCGACCTGAACGGACTGGAGGACCTCAATGGACCCAAGTTAGCAAGGTTAGCAAGATTACATGATGCCCTAAGAACACAATGCAGATGTCTGCTTATAATTTTCAGAATGTCGGGATTGGCCTTTGCCACGCCGAAGAGGAAATTCTTTTGAAGCTTCAAGGAAATCGGGAAACGGAAACGGAAGTGGAAGTGGAAAGGAAAGAGAGGAGCAGCGAAGTCAGCTTGTTTCCAAGAGCCAGATTGAACTTCTTTCAATATGTTTATGTTATCGTTTATCATCCAAGACTGTATGAATCATCCACTTTTTATAATATAGTTCCAATAGCTCATTTTCGGCTGATCTGAGAACTGATTTTAACTTGCAAAGCCCAGAAATATATCCCCTTTAACCTAGTTTTTAAATATTTAGGTAGTTTTAACGGGACCTTATATGGCCTAATAATCATTTTATTTCCACACCCTTTACTATTTCTACCATTTTAGAAGGACTGTACTGTGCTGGAGATACATGATAACGAGAGAGATAGCTATATGCATTACTTCCCTGAATACCTATATACCTATTTCAAGAAGCTAAGATTGAGAGAGTGATATAATATTGACAAAAATGATTGATTTTATAAATGTTTTAAGGAAATATTCAAAATTAATAAAAAAATTGGTATATTCGAGTTCTAACATATATTGACCAAGAAACCCTCCAATAAACTCTATTTTTTATAAACTTTTTTTCTCGTTTTATTATCTTGCTGGCTATTACCCCCGAAAAGTTCCAAATAAAAGATGACGTGCAATTATATTTTCGACATTTTATTATTGTTTTTGTATTTGGTTCTTTTTTCATAACAGTTTAATGTGTGTGCGCTCTTTTTGGGATTTACGAGGTGATTGCAATGCACGTGTTCCATATTTCTGGGGGGTGTATGTTGGGCGTGGGTCTCAAAGCACCGATAACAGTTAAACAGAATGTCAAAGAGAAACGAGGGAAAGTGGACTAAAAACGGATTACTAAAAAAAATAAAGAACAGAGAAATTCGACGGGGGTCCTGTGAAGATCCAGGACCTCTTCCCACTAATCACGATCATATCATTCACATCCCGATCCTCTGGGTTTTTTTATGTGTATCCTGTAAGCCTAACAATACACAAAGTACATCAATAAGTACATAAGTCTAAACACTCAAGTTTGCTTCGCTTTTTATCCTTGGTTTCGGTGTGAATGATATTTAACAGATTATCAATTTACAATACATCAATGTACACGTTTTTTAAATAATCGTAATAATAATAATAAGCCTACAATATACATACAATATTTATGTTTAGATAAATATAGCGCATTCTTTCACTACAGACTATACAAAAAAAATATATATAATGAAATTACACTTAATGGAGAGTTGTTTTGTGTGTGGTTTTCTTGGATCGTTTGTAATTACCCTAATTGTTGTTTGCCGGTGAGTGGTGCATTTTCATAGATCTCGCTATAAGACGTTGTCTGTAACATTTGTTCTTTCTATTCTCCGATTTCTGCTTTTCTTTTTCTTTTTTTTTTTGGCAATAATATATGAATGTTAATGACTTTAGAACGAAACAACAATTATATGCGTGTGTGCGGGTGTGTTGTGCAGGTGTGTGGTGAGTCTTATGCTTAGAAAATGTACAAATAAAGTAAATCAATCAGATATCAGGGACAACACACTAAGCCGGGCCAAATTATGCGAATTTTTTCTGGTTTTAGGCTTTGTTTCATTTGGTTTTTTGTGGGTTTCGGGCGATATGATGGCCATGACTCGACTTGACTTGATGACTCCCTCCTCCCGTTGCAGTTGCAGTTCCAAAGTATCCGTATCCTAGACAGTCTCCAGTACGCGCACATCCTTCTGGACCACATAGAACTTGTGCTTCTTGCCCACCAGGCCCCAAATGACGGCCACATTCTCGATGACCACGTTCACCGGTATCGTGCACACCGCACCCAGCACGCAGGCGAGGAATCGGAACAATCCGAAGCGATATAGCGAGAAGGATTTGATAACGCCAAACACGTACATATAGATATTGATGGCCGCAATGAAGGCGCACACAAAGTCCACCAGATTGGGACAGGGAATGGGATACAGGGCGGCGAAGATGATGTTCGACGTGGACAGCGGCATGGTGACCCACGAGTAGACGCTGATGCCCAGCAGCAGCTTGTGCTTGAAGGGTATCATCTTGGAGTGCACCACCAGCAGGATGCCCTGGAGCCAGCGCTTCCTTTGCTGCAGGAAATCCAGCAGCGTGAACGGCGACTTCTCGTACATCTCGCCCTCGATGAAGTTGAACGTGTATCCCTGGCTGAAGGCCCGCATCGCGAAGAAGCAATCCTCGGCCACGGAGCCATCGATTCCGTTGTCAAAGGACACCGAACGCTCTGCACCGACCTGGAAAAAATGCAGAGCAATTAGTAAGATTTCTTTGGGGTGTATAAGTGGGCATAAAACTTAAATTAAATGGCTACAATTCTTGAAATTGATCGCCATTAAACTGTTTTTTATAATGGGGCTGTTAAAGTATTTTGATAACAGATTTCTGATGATCAACAATGACTTGAATTTGTAGATTATTATGCAATTAAAAGAAAACATATTCTTTCAAATATAAACTATAGTATTTCCCATTTACTCGTTAAGGGCAAGAATTATATCGCTTTTTGTTAAAGTATTTTGATAGCAGATTCCTGACGATCAACAATGACTTGAATTTGTAGGTTATTATACAATTAAATTAAATTAAATAATTATTCTTCGGTTTCAAATATAAACTATACAATAAAAACTACAAATAAATGTAGTACAGTAGTATTTCCCATTCACTCGTTAAGTGCTAGAGTTATATCGCTTTTTGCTAGGGGGCTTAGGGAGCTGTCAGACTTTTGATAAAAGACCTCTGGGGAAGTTCGCAGAATTCCCCCAGTGCCCACTCATTTTTTCCCCATAAATCGCATGGAATTACCCACCTGGGTGACCACATAGCTGCCCTTCCAGCTGAAGAGCGGCTTGTGGAAGAGCTTGAACTGCAGCCGCAGCTTGCCCATGTCATCGGACACCCGAAAGCTGTCCGCCAAGGTGGTCAGCCAGTTGACCACGTTCTCGTTGGCATACGTGATCAGTCCCTGGCCAAACGGATGCTTGCCATCCAGCACAAAGTTAATGATGCCGCGCACCGAGTTCTCCGTGAGCAGCGTCTCCTCATCCAGGTGGACAATCCAATCGCTGTCGTTCAGCACATTGACATTGTCCTCCAGGCAATACTGCAGTGCGCGCGACTTGAACAGCGCTCCGGTTCTCGTCTTGTACTCCTTGGGCACCACAATCTCCCGGATGCGACGATGCTGCGCCAGATTAACCGCCTTATCGGTCACCACCTCGATCAGGAAGTTCTCCAGTCCGGTATCCAGACACGTGTTCATATTCCGGAGCACATTGGTCTTGACCAGATCGGCGAAATCACCGCGCGTCACCACACGGATGCAGATGAAGGGCGCCAGCAGGGGACTGCCCTTGAGGACGACCTTCTCGGGGAAGGCATTGTAGAAGACCAGGCCGCAGAAGTTGAACAGCACCTGGGGCAGCGTGAGGAGCGTGAGAAAGCGGAGTAAGTACAGCAGAACCGTGGCCACTTGGCCGTATTCAGTCCATGGATCCACGAGGGTGAACGAGTTCTCGTCGATCTTAATACCGCCGGAGAATACTTCGAAGGTAACTATCACAGTGATGAGCAGTGTGCAGTGCAGCAGATGCTTTGTGGTGGAGTTCATCTTGGTTTTGGGTTGGCTATTGTATGTGTGCTAATAAAGTATCTTAAGTAGACTTGTGCTCCGCCCTCCGGCGTATCCGTAATCCGTAATCCGGAATCCTTATCTGTTTGTTTGTTCGTTCGTTCGTTCGTTTCGCGACTCAAACGAATGAGTCAGTGGTGCGACTTGAATGACTCTGTTTTCTTGTAAGTTGTTTGTGCCCTCAACTCAGCGATTACTGCTGAGAGCGGAACGGAAGTTGATCCAGACACCCCCAGTCGATGATAAGTCCTCCTCTCCTGGCTTCCTCTTCAGCTGTCGGTGAACTTGGACTTGGTTGCTCCCGCTGGCGTTGGCTTGCTTGCATTTGAGGCTCTCAGCTCTGTTTCCTGGTCAGACATTTCTGCGAATTAAGCGAAAGGTAAAAATATATTAATATACAAATTTAAAATCTTAAAAGAATATTTTATATTTAAAAAAAAACCGATCTAGCCTACAACACTCCGTAAACAAACCGAAAATGCCACACAATTTGCATTTTTTGCCCTGTTTTGTGACTCGTAATCTGGCATTAAAAATTAATTAGTGCCGGCCAGGCGGAAAACCTAATTTTTTTAACCTTTCACATCGGCCACATTTTTCGTTATTCGTTATATGATTGAATTAGAACCGAGTGAATGGGCGTTCCCTGTAACTGCCACGGAAAGATGTTAATCATGAGCATCGGATCGCATCGCGTGCCTGGCGGCCCATAGCCATTGATCATATAACCGAACAGAATCGTACATATATTCCATAGATATATATATATATTCCCCTACCCTCCCCTCCACAAAACCCGTATAAATTGTGGACCAATTGAGCGAGTTCAAATGCCAACGATTTGATTACAATTGGTACACTTTTTAAATTTTTATTCGCATTATTTCCGATGCCCTCGAAATGGTGAGAGAAGTATTTTTGGTTTGGCCACGCAGATAACGTCTGATCAGCCCTACACTCAAAATAAATTTAACCCTAAATTTTAGAAAATCGCCATTAAAATTTCTTTTTTTTAAATACAAGAAAGTTATTTCTAAATCTAAGGAAATTTTTCTTAAGTCAAGAAAGTTTTCCTTAAATCCAGGAAGTTTTTCTTAAATGTAGAAAATGGTTACCATGAACTAAAATCACCCTAAAATCTAGAAAAAATGCCCTTAAAATTAGAAATTATTTTCTGAAAAATAGAAAGGCAAACGAAAATAATAAAATATTTTGGCAACACCTTTTCTAAAAATTAGTGCCCTAACCCTAAAATGAAACCAACCCTAAATAAAAGAAACATTTTCTAAAAAGTAGAAATTCTTTCTAAAAAATAGAAATATTTGTTTTCACATGCTCTGGCACACCAAAATGTTCAATGCCAGAACTTGTCAGCTGCCGGCCGGCTGTACTCGTGGCGCAGACCGTTAAAGCACTTGGTTAGCAATCGAATCGACGCGGGTTCGAGTCCCAGAGCAAAATTTTTTAACCTTTTTTTTTATGTTATTTTATTTTTTTTTATTTATTTTATTTTCTTTTCTTTTCTTTTTATTTATTTTTTTACTTTTTTTATTCCTTTTTTTATTGATGGCAAGCGGTAAACTAAAAATAATTAGGTTTATATTCAGCTATTTACTATATACTACACATAATATAAATTGCGTTAGCATAAATATATACATATGTATATACGTATGTAAATAAGTAAAACGCGAATGGTCAACATTATGCAATTAGTATTCAAATGTGTTGTCCGTTTCACCCTTTACATACAATGCTCGGTTTGCCACAGCAAGTTTAAGTGCTACAATGGCCCAGTATGTAGGCCATTCGCTCCTCGCGCGGGAGACCCGGGTTCGATTCTCACGACGGACAAGTAAAAATTGTAAGTTTTTTTCATGAATATAAAATATTAACTAATCATAATTTCTACATTCCCAATCTTCCGCAGTCCCGTAGTCTACATTTACAACCACATTTGGCTTTGGTTAGATAAGAAATCCCAGCGCAAATACATAATAATAAATACATAACCTTTAACATTCACAATATACATGACACACAACGCCTGCATATGTATATAGGGAGGAGTACATAATATAAACGTATATACAAAAAAAAATCATGATTGAACATGTTTTTTTGTTTTGCTTTTAATTTCTATTTTTTAGGAAAATTTCCTAATTTTTAGAAATTTTTGCCCTTAAATTTAGTAAAATTACCCTAAAATTTAGAAATATGACGTCAAAAAAAATCAAAAATATAGAAAAATGTGACCCTAAAATTTAGGGCGAGCTTGTCTTGAAGACAAAAGTAGGGCGATTTCCTTGACTTTAGGGTTAATTTTATTTTGAGTGTACATACGTATTTAAACCGTCATAAATAAATATGTGTACGCATAAGTGACCATCGATATCCGAATGATATGAATGCTTGCAAATGTTTCCATTTGTCGCTGCCCGATGGCTGATGGCTGCTGGCTGCCTGCTCTTTTCATAATGACTAATCGTGATATGATTAGAAGTATTTTGAAAAAAAAAGGAAGGAAAAAATGAGCGAGCAAATGGGGATACCAGGAAATGTTTAGATTAAATCAGCCTTTGAATGGCACTTTCGAGTGCATTTGAGAGAGCTGAAAATCGAATTAGCGATAAGAGCTCGATCATCAATCATTGGACAAAGTGCAGTATTCGTTGTGCCATTCATGATTCACTTGCTTTTTGGGTAAAGTAAATACTCTTCGTTTAATAATATTTAAGATCTGTAAACTGAGATCGGATAGTCATAAATTAATTAAATGTTGGGTAATAAAGTATTCGTTATCTAATCAAATTATAAATTAACCAATATATTGCGCCATCTACAACTTAAGAAAACAATCAAAAGAAGAGAAATCAAATTCATAAATATTATACAATGCATAGTATAGGGGTTCTGTAATCAACGCCCCATAAAGAATATGCCCACAGAGGCAAGGGAAGTGACGAATACTGTGCGAGGAAGTTGAACAAAAGGGAATTGACAATGAGTCGGAACTTTATGTGATTCATGGGGTCGGAATTGAGACTAACTAAGGAAAATCGCTGACCAGAGGAGCAGAGAATGCCAGCGAAATTTTCCATTGATTTTCGAATCCCACGGGACAACGACGGAACGGGAGTGTCCACCGTTCTGGGGCGTTTTCCAATTCCAAGGGTGGGCACATAAAGATTACACACGCCCCATATCGATTTATCCACACACATCTGTTTAATTGAAGGGAGGGGACCAACGGAAATCAGAAATCGGAACTCGGGAACCCAGTAACTTTTGTAGGTTGGGTGGTGATAACAGAAAAAAAAAAACATATCGAGGACTGGCTAACACCATGGAATGTTTACCAATCGCTCGAGTTTCTGGATTACTGCTGCTTCTATATTTTATTTGTGATTCTTGGAATAGCGCATGCTCATGTGAGTCGATCTAAAATTACTCGAACCCCGATTTCGAGTGGTCACAGTAAGTACTGGGTATCGCTGAACAGTCACCCTGGTTTTGAATAATGCTCATCCAGTGATTAGCTTTAATTATCTTGTTTACACATTCAAGTTCTTGAATAAATACTTTATCTAACTTTATAAATAAATCCTCAACTACTTAGTATTATAGAAATTCTTTAGAATTATTTTAGTAGTTTGTAGTTTTTTTTCCTGGCTCCACCTTAACCAATTAATACTGTATTTGGCCCGGCTATTGCGGCACTTAAGAATCTCTGATAAGAAACTCTTCACCCGGAGCATGTGGTATTCGGACCCGCGTACGAGTACACTATTTACAATCCACTGAAGATAAGCGGCGGCCTTCGACAATTGCGAAATCCTAGCTACCCAGGTTCGTACGTCAGAACGGTCTGATTCTGATTTCGATTCAGCCACAAGTGGTGAGACAAGAGATCCCAATCCCCGAATGGCTAAGGCGTGACAAAACCAAACCCATATACCCAATACTCGTATACCCGTAAACCGATGCCAATGACTCCCGGGGCTCTTATCACCGGCTGCTCAGCGATCGAGATTCCAGATTCCAGATTCCGTGATTCAGTGACTCCCTGGTGAATGAATCATTCGGCCGGATGAGAAGGAGGTGCTTCAACCGCAATTCCGGAGAGACCCATTCTCGGAATCAGAAGCAGAATCAGAATCAGAATCAAACTCAGCCTCAGATAACCCGGACCTTTGTTGTTGGGGGCGTAATGAACTTGGATCGCTGGCGATAACCGGTCCGCTCTTATATAAACAAATACAAAAAATCGGACCGTCTGTCTGGCTCGGTGCAATAATTTTAACAATAGTACATCTATAAGGTGCCTTTTAATTTGCTTCACCTTTGTTTGTTTGTTTTCTTTTTTTGTTATTTTCGCAACTAACTGCGAGAAAATGAAAATGAATGCAACGCTCCAGCGATTGCAGGGCAGTGCACAAAAAAATCGAATACAGTGGATATATGGGTTATGGGAAAAATCGAAAGTGCCAACGAAAATAATAGAGTTGTTGACCGAAAACAGTAATCAGTAATAATGTAGTAGCAATTTCCCTTCAATTATTTTTTATTGATATAGAAATTGAGCATTACTTTCTTCATATATATCCCAGTAATCGCAATATACAACTTCTGATTACTGATTTACCAACTATTCGCAGGCGATAACTACTGTAGTGTGCGATGCCATTGCTGATATACTGGTTAATGGCCGCGGCACATTGTTCCCGGGGACAAATCCAATTCCATTTCGAAAAAGCGACGATGAGAAGCTCCAAGTGCAGGTAGGTAGGTAGGTTGGTTGGTTGTTTGGAGTAGGGTAAGTTAAATCTAATCGTGAGCACCTGCCCTGAGTCACATCATCGCACTTGGCACTTGGGCACTCGAGAAGCTTTTCCATTAGACAAGTTAATAGTTCATGTTCTGGTCGGTTCGACTCGGTTTGGTTCTCAGTTCCCTTACTCGCCAGAGGCCCATTAATTAGCACGTCTCTAGCCTGGCCTAGAAGTCAATTAAAATAACTACACCAATCACTCAGAAACAAACTTTGTACCATCCAATAGGATTATATAATATCGTAGGAAATACTTGGAAATACTTTGTATTTTTACTTAAAAGTCTTAAAAAAGTTATTTTTAGTATCGCTTATAAGAATAAATTTCTTTAACTATAAGCGGTTGAAAACTAAAAAAAAAGTTCACAATTTGATAAGATTTTTAAAAGATTTTGTGATCTTTATTTAAATCGGATGTTGCACCAATCGCTCAAAAACAAACTTTGTACTATCCAATAGGATTATATAATATCGTAGTAAATAATTGGAAGTATCCATTTCTTACTTGGTAGTCTTCAAAAGGGGTATTTTTAGTATCGCTTATAAGAATAAAGTTCTCTAACTATAAACGGGTGAAAACTAACAAAAAAAGGTTCACAATTTCATAAGATTTATAAAAGATTTTGTGATCTTTATTTAAATCGGAAGTTAAGATATCGATTTTGTTGTCACTGTCAGCATTTTTCCCTGTGCACACCAGTAGACAATGTCAAAGTCCATCGGAGTGCTCTATGAATGGGAAATCCCCAGTTCACAGGGGATCGTTCCAGGTGTTATGAATTACAGGCCGTGTTTTGATTTGCCGTTTCCTCCCCGCGAATCACCCCGCTCACCAGTCCATAATCGCGCGTTTTTGGTGTTTTTACTTTGTTGTTGTATTATTTATTATTCGTATTTTTTTTTCGTATATTTCGCTTCGATTCGGTGCACGTTTTCGACTCAACTCGATTCGTTTTGTACGCGCGTTTTTTGACTTTTCCTCTCGTTTTCTCGCGCTTCGAGCTCCGAAGACGGTTGCCGGTACACTAAGCTCCATGGAAATCGGTCAGGTACACCTGCCCATACGCTATATGGGTATATGGCATGGGTATACGAGGAGAGGGCTGTACCCTGTGTGTGTGCGTCGTCATAATAATAAATTAAATACGTTATCAAGCGCAGAACACAATCAGCGGAGGGCAGAGCGCCGCTAACCATTGTTGGTAGTATGTACTTGGTACACGTAGAAGAATCACCATCGCCATCGCCAGCAATCGCTTAATATTACGTATTGCCCAGGACTTATCGGCGCACTGCGGAAATCTAAGCTAACCCATTTTCGATGCATTGTGAACGTCACATCAGTGATTTACCAAATCAAATGGGGGTTTCCGGTGATTTATGATTCACTCGCTCGTTCCAAATATGAATACCTCTTGATAATATTTTGATCTTTTTTTTATGGGATTTTCGGGAGTGCCTGTATCTATTTTATGATTTGCACACTTTTCAAATTCTTCTGATAAAAATTGGCCTATATTTTTTCACATTTCCTGTTATAGTTACCCATAGTTATTTCATTATTATTTTTTTATGTATTATTAAAATGCCTTTTCTCCGTGTGTAAGGCTCGATTACGTCGTAATCGTATCGCGGTTGCCGGCCACTTCTTGAATCATTTGAATCACCCAACGAGTTCAGATAGTGGGTACAGTGAGTGTCTGGCACAGTGGGTGACTAATTAAAGAGTTTGCACTCGGTTTTTAGTGGGACAGTCGTCCAGTTATTTACTACATCTCCAGAAATGTCGTCATGGGTAAGACAAATGGGCATTTCATGGAATTTTATAGAAAGGCAAAAATATTTTGTTTAAATTGCCAAAGGAAAACTTTCTGATTGCTATAAGCCAGTTCTAGGAATCAATTATCAGAATAGCCAAATAAGTATCAGTAGATAGGGACAGTAGCATTTTGGTTATATCCCAGCATGACATCATGGGTCAAGAAATGGGTCAAGTCATGTCAGTCTGTTGTAATCCCAATTAGGAGGCATCAATGGAACTATAATATGATAATTGCATGTCGAAAACTAGATGGGGACATTGACAGGAATATTGTAAGTAAAGTAAAGTAAAAGAGTAAGTAAAAGTAAGGTGCAAGTTCAGTTTATAGTTTATAGTGATAGGTTAGGCGGGTACTTCCCCCCACATGACATCATAGATAGGTCAGGAAGTGGGGAACAGTGGGGAATAGGGATTAGTATTCCTGCTTAAAGACTGATAGTTTTGTTTTTTGTCCCATTGTGGCTGCTCTTTTTGTGTGTTGTTTGTCACGCGCCCCGAGTGGAGGAGTAGTGGACGGTAGTGCCGGCTAGTTTTGGAGACACTTTCAGAGAGACAGAGTGAGAGAGAGAGAGTGGGTGCTTATCGCAGTGGGCTGAGCAAACACCGACAAACACACACGGGGCGTGTGCGTCTGTATCTGTGCGTAGATAAGCGCCGGCAGAGCACACAATCAGCCCTCGTTAATTGTGGCCACAAAGTGCGAGAAGTGCGAGTGCAGGTCGCACTGCAAATGCACTTCTCGCCGGGATTATGTCAATAAAAACAGTTGGGTAACCACCTGCTGTAGATAGCGATAGGGGTAACAACAAGTATTTGTTCCACTTGAAGCCTATAAGCTGCATTTAGTTGTGCCAGAAACCAAAAGAGTCTTCAGTAAAGATATCTCTTTTACTTCAGAAGAATAACCTCAAGATAAATGTGTGCTAAGCGATTTAATATTGTGTATAAAGTGTTTGTATTGGAAATTGTTTACAATTCCTTCTTATCTGTATCAGCAATTCAGAAAGTGCATCGGATTTCAGAGTAAAATATCAAAGAATTGCCCCTGGTTAATTTGTGTGTTCTATCAATATTTATTTATTTATTTCTTTATTCGCCAACAGTAAAAAAAACCTTAACTGGCTACTAACTAATACTAAATTAAATACTAAGTGAGGCAAAATAATTATACAAGTTTTTCTTGATTAAATCTCTGGGGGAGCATGGATCCAACCGCATGTGAGATGGCAACTTATTATAAAAATGCAGGGCTCTACACAACGGCTCATTGTGGGCATAATTGGCTCTGTAAGCCGGTACAAAAAATGGTTCAAACGTTCTTAACGATCTACCAGGCACCGATAACCCTATGCTGCCCAGCAGTGCGGGGCAGTCGATTTCAGAGGTCAGCAAATCACATATGAAAACTAATGAACTGGTAGTTCTCCGATCTTCTAGGGAAGAAAGGTGAACAAGCCGACATTTGGCAGAATAAGACGGGACCGGGTCATTGAAATTTAAAGCTAGAAGGGCAAAACGTAGAAACTGTTTCTGTACACGCTCAAGCCGGTTTATGTGAATAGTACCCGTCGGGTTCCAGATGAACGAGGCATATTCCAGTTTTGACCTAATGAAGGCTGAATATAAGCTTAGCTTCGTGTAGGGATCTTTAAATTGCGCGGCATTTCTTTTTACAAACCCATACATAGCGTAGGCCTTGGGAATAATATAGTTAATATGTTCAATGAACATAAATTTACTGTCAAACATGACTCCTAGGTCCAGGGATTCATTTCTCAGGGACAGAATATGGGAGTCAATGGAATAAGAGAAAAGGATATTAATTATTCGTTTACTGTACCTAACGAAGAAACATTTTGACAAATTAAGAGGCAAGTTATTACGAGAACACCAATTTCCCACCCTTTCTAGGTCATTTTGAAGAAGGTCACTATCGGAGATACAATTCACAGCTCTAAATATTTTAAGATCGTCAGCGAACAACAGAAATTCCGAGTTCTTTATGCAATAGCTAATATCATTTATGAACACGATGAACAGCAACGGACCCAAAGCACTTCCCTGAGGAAGGCCAGAAGTTGCCACATATGGGTTAGAGTAAACAGCATTGCATTCAACTCTGTAAACCCGATCATCTAAATAAGATTTGAACCAGCTAAGTAATAGTGAGTGAAATCCCATTTTCTGCAGTTTAGCTAATAAAGCATTATGGGAGACTTTATCAAATGCTTTAGCGAAATCGGTGTAGACCACATCAACTTGATGATGACTGAGAAACGAGTGGGTGCAAAAATGATTGAACGTAGCTAAGTTTGTGGTAGTAGACCGTCGAGGCATAAAACCATGTTGGTTAGGACTGATGATCCGACCAACAAGAAAAGTTAGCTGCTTGGCTACAATTCGTTCGAACATTTTTGAGACATTGCTGAGCTTTGCAATTGGCCTATAATTTGAAACAATGTTTTTTGCACCCGACTTAAATATAGGAGTAACAGTGGCCAGTTTCCATCTATGCGTAAAAACACCAGTGGAAAGAGATAAATTAAAGATGATTTTAAGGGGCTCACAAAGAACACCTATACAATTTTTCAAAATAAATGGAGAAAGGCCATCACAATCTAATTTTGCTGACTCATTAAAGCATTCAGCCGCCAGATGGCAGTCAGAATCGGTGACATCTAAGCAACCAATATTTAACATAGTAGGAATGGCATTGAGCGAATCATCGTCATTCCACAGCGAGCCCGGCTCAAAGTTAGATGCAAAGAACTTAGCAAATAGATTAGCGACCCCAATATCCGAGGAGGCTGAATGATCTTCAAATGACATATGGGAGGGAAAGTAAGAAGATGTTCGTTTAGAATTGATAAAGTGCCAGAATGATTTAGGATTGGTAGTTAATTTACGCTCTATATCAGCAATATATTGGTTGTATAAGAATTTATTGAGGAACTCAAACTCACGCTTATGCTGTTTGTAACGGTCAAAGTCACCAGCATCACCGCTATCTAAGTAGCGCTTATAGAATTTATTTCTAAGGTTTTTATATTTCTTTAGTCCTTGCGTGTACCATGGCAGTCTGTAACAACTTTGAACCCTAGTTTTAGTATATCTGCCCACAATAGTAGAGAGAAAAGATAAAAAAACTTCATAGCTTGTATTCACATCTGCATGCGAGAGGACCTCCGCCCATCTAATATTAGAAATATCGTTACGGATAGAATCTAAACTGCTAGAATTAATATAAGTAAAAGGCAAGCGAGAATTAATTGGGCGAAAAATATAACAAGTAATAGAGATTAACAAAGGCTTGTGATATTTATTTAATATTTAAATAGAAACTCAATCGTTTACCTTTTTGTAAGAAATATTCTAGTTCTAGATAACAAAAGACGATTATTTTTGGATCTTGAGTACCCAAAAGATGGATCGTACGCTAAATATTTGGTTAGCCTAACGTTTCCGGCAAACGGAAACGGTTCTTGCAATGGAAATACCCGATTCCCAGTGTTTACATCGCGGAATTGTCAATTCTTCTTTGCTGCCTTCTTCCACAATTAACCCATTCATTCGAAAGATGTTTACATTGACTTGAATTAACACACAAAATGCATGCACATCAACATCCTGTCATTTTTTCTTTGGTGACTGTACATTGAGGGAGTGCTGCTGGCCGGCATAAGGGTTAAACACACACCCTGCCAGGCCCGTCGGGGGGTTAAAAGGGGGTCAAACCGCCCCAGCGGGCGAAACCCCTGCTCAAGGACATTCCCCGCTGGCTATGAATATTGAATGCAGACGAAAGTCACGAGATCCCGAGTAACTTTCCAAGTTAACAGGTCACAATGCCACACGGAAAAATACACAACAACACAGCCGGGCTCAAAATAATAGCACTTTCTGTTGGAAACTATGAAAGTTACCATCTTAATCAAATTTTAATTTTAAAACCTTGTAATACAGATTTATTAAAATAAAAAAGCTGAAACTAAAATAATCTTATCAGAGGTTCAAAAAACATACAAATTAAAAAAAGGTAACCTACTATCCTGACATATCCTGCGTAATATCACGCTCTTAAGTTGAACTCGGAATTTGCAAGATCATTTATTCCTCGTAAATGCTAAATATAGTCTTAATATTTTGCCCGCAGCTGTGCACATACATACACGGTCGAAAAAAAAAGAAACAACGACGACGACTAACCGAAATGTGCTAATAGGCGGCCCAAGGGCGGCGAAAAGGGGTGGTCGGGGGGGCGGTAGTTTAGCGGGTGGCTAACCAAGGGCGTAGGCGTAGTTACTTTCACAGGGGGGCCGAAGTTGTATGTTATTGTAATAAATATTTATTGATTTCGCTACTACTGCCCCCTTGAACCAAAATCCTGGCTACGCCCTTCTGGCTAACTCGGTTTTTTTTTTACTTACCATGTTTTCCATGCCAAAACGGAGTGGGAAGAAGAAGAAGAGGGGGAAGTTTGAATTTGGATGTTTGGGTTTCGCTGCAGGTTGCTTTTAGCGTTGTTGTTGTTGTTCTTGTTTGTGCGACAGGAGGCGGGGGGCGTGGCGAGGATGGGTTTTCCGCGTTTTTGGGTGTGCCGTGCCTCGAAAAATTATATACTTTTTTGGCGCCTCTCTTCCCCGTCTTTCGCACTCTCTCTCTTCCTCACTCTCTCTCGCTTGCTCCCGCCGATTTGTTTGGTTTATTTTCGTATTAGAATTTCTTGTTGCTGGGCCTTTGTTGTTGCTTTTGCAGATCTCGTCTCGTCATTAATATTTGATTTTTATATTGGACAATATATATTTATAAACTTGCTAATTTTCCTTCCCTTGCTCTCTCTCTCTGTCTCTCTTCACCGGTTCACGCCGCTCTCGCTCTCTCAGCGTACTTTGCACAGAAAGAAAATTAATTAAACTATTGTTGTTGTTTGGAAAAGGCCAAACGACAGCGAGTGTTGACAACTTGGTTGGTTTTGTTGGGCTTGGGCTAAGGGAAAATCGATTTTCCCGCGAGCACGGCGTTATTTGTTTTATTGCAACTTTTTTCACTATGCGTATCGCGGTGTGTGTGTGTGCGCGGTGCGGGTGTTGTGTCTGTGGCTGTGTGTGTGTGTGCGACGGCGGCGGCAAGACTTTTTGCAATGCAAAATCACTTTTCACGATTCAGCGGTTGGGCGCGCACATTGCAGAGGATCGGAATCGGATTCGGACTCGGAATCTCTCCGGATTCGTTAAGTTCAGCAGCCGAGTTTTGAAGGTGGTGGTGGGCGGCCGATAAAAACATTAACCGATGTTTTCAACTTTTAGAAATATCGATTATTTTTTAATCACCCCAGCAAGGTCTTATTTTTGAAGCGCTTTTCTCTCCCTTCTCTCAATAGAAAAGAAATTTTAAGATACAAAATCAGCAGAAATGTTGCGGTTGTTTGCCTTAACACATCTGTTAACTTACTTGTATTCGAAAAATACCAAAACTGTTGAGACATAGCGCGTACACACACCTATCGATTGATTTTTCAACCATCTCTATTTGCTGATTGTAGCGGGAATTCAAATAAAAATAATAAAGTAAATTAAAGCGTATTTTTCGATTCAATTATTTTTGGAAAACTAAGAAATGTATTATTTATGTTAAGATAGAAAATCACCTAAGTTTTAAGGTTTTTGACTTAACATTTCTGTTAACATACTTATAAACCAAAAATACCACAGCGCGTACACAAACCTATTGATTGAAGCGGGAATTCAAATAATTAAGTTTGTGTATTATTCGAAAACCCAACAAAATTATTAAAACCACAGTTCATATTTTGAATGTTTTTCGTAAATCAATCAGATTCAAAAACAATTACTGGAAGTAAATATTGTTCATCTGAAAAGATAGAATGATATACACAAAGGAGTATACTTTGAAATTAACTGCTTCTTTAAAATAGTGCCCAATAAAAACCAAATAAACTTAAACTATTACAAATAAGTGACTCGCCTCGAGGAGCGCTCAAGGTGCCAGGACACTCAAGCGTCCCCGAGGACGTGTTTTCTTTTATTCAAAATTTACATTTCGTATTTTATATATATTCTTTCTGGCGCTCGGGTTTTGCCCCAAGCACCTGTGTGTGTGTTTTGCTTAAATTTAGTTTTCTCGTCACCGAAAGATCATCATAAGTTTTTGTGGGTGTGTGGCTGTGTCAAAGGTTACAAACATTTTTGGGGGAATATTCTCGCTTGTTTGGTGGCCAATACAATAGGCTAATAAATATTTATACATTAATTTGTTTTTCCGATTTTTTGTGTTTTTTTTTGTTTTGTTTTGTGGTTTTTCTGTTCTGCCTTAGAATGTGAGTTTTTGTAATTGTGATTTAAAAGTAGAATTTAAGGGTTCCTCCGTTAAATTATGTGTACAAAAAAAAGGGTATTAAAATTATAATTAGACTTTTTCCTTTAACATAGTATTTATCCAAGAAATGTATGTGTCTGAAGCTGCTCCAGCTGGATACCAGCCACTCTATGTGTCCGACTTCCACAGCTTGATGGTCTTGTCGTTCTCGAGCGCCGCGGAAGCGATGATGTTTTCCGTGGGATGGCAGGCGGTGCACAGCACGGTGTCGGTGTGTCCCTGCAGCTTCTGCACGACCTCCTTGCTCTGCAGATTCCAGATGTAGACCATGTTGTCCTCGCTGCCGCTGACGATCCACTAAAAAGTGATGGTCAATATTAAATTTAGTTGATAAAATAATAATAATATCTCACCTTTCCGCCCGTCACCGAGAAGTTGGCGAATATGCAGTACTTCTCGTTCTTGTGGCCCGTGTACGTCTTCAGGCACTTGCCCTTCGAGTAGTCCCACAGCTTGAGCGTGTTGTCCAGCGTGGCGGCCAGGATGTACTTGCCGTTGGGCGAGAATTTGACAAAGCTCACGGGCGGATTGTCGTCGTCGATCAGGGTCTTCAGGCACTGGCCACTGGCCGTGTCCCAGATGCGGCACAGCCCGTCGTAGCTGCTGCTCACGATCAGCGAGCCGTCGCGATTGAAGTGAACCGCCGAAACGGGATCCGAGTGGGCGGGCAGGGTCTTCAGGCACTTGCCAGTGCGCACATCCCAAATGCGAACGCTCTCGTCGAAGCTGCCGGAGACAATTAGATTCGACTGCGGATTGAAGTTGCAGCAGAACACATAGTTGCTGTGCCCCTTCAGCGTCTTCAAACTCTTCCCGGTGCTCAGCTCCCAGACCTTGAGCGTCTTGTCATCGCTGCCGCTGACGAGGAGCCGCGAGTCCGAGCTCCAGGCCACATCGCTGATGCCCAGCTTGTGGCCCGAAATGGTCTTCTCGAACTTGCCATCGTAGGCGCCCCAGATTTTGATGAGTTTATCAGCGGCTAAGGGAGAAAAAGACCGTAATTATTTCTGTATCCTGCTAATCTTACTTATATTACTTACTTAGCTAGGAATTTACAAACCTATTATTTTTCATAAACAAACTATGCATTTCTTCTTTCTAACTGGGCTATTATAAACAAATAATTCTAATTATCAGTAAGTAAGTAAATAAATAAACAGATCGTTTGCAACAGATGGCCTAATAATTTTGGTTCTTAAAACAATTAGGAGCGCAACCCAATTTAAATCTAAAATTAAAGACCATTTCAAGTAAAATAAAAACAAATTGTAAAATTAAATTAAAGTCAAAATAATAAATATAATTATCATAAAATATTAATAAATCCCTTTGTAAAAATACATGAAAATAATAAAGTAACATATGTATGTCGAATTCAAAATTGTTAGTAATAAGATATTTATAGTTTTTAAATCTTTTTTGTTCAAATAAGCTTGCTTTTCGAATTCAATGTGACTAGTGATACAAATATAAGTGTAAACTTGCTGCCCTAGGATAATAATAACAATAATATATAAAAAGAATAATAAGAGAGTTTTAAACTCAATCAAGGACAATTTTATTTAATTTTTAAGGGTCCTTTAATGGAAAATACTTCTTTAAATTAATCTACAGTTATTGATGTTCCTTTAATTGCCCTTAAAAAAGCAACACCTTTTGGCAAACCAACTAATAACTATCATTAGACTAGCTCTTGTGCTAAATTTTATTTAATTTTTAAGGCTCCTTTAATGGAAAATACTTTTATAAATCAATCTACAGCTATTGATGTTCCCTTAATTGCCCTCAAAAATCCACCCCTTTTGGCAATCCAACTAATAACTAACTAATAACATAAGACTAGCACTTGTGCTAAATTTAATTTAATTGTTAAGGATCCTTTAATTGAAAATACTTCTAGAAGTCCATCTACATCTATTGATGTTCCTTTAATTGCCCTTAAAAAAGCAACCCCTTTTGTCAATCCAACTAATAACTATCATTATACTAGCACTTGTGCTAAATTTTATTTAATTTTTAAGGCTCCTTTAATTGAAAATACTTCTAGAAGTCAATCTAGAGCTATTGATGTTCCTTTAATTGCCCTGAGAAATCAACCCCTTTTGGCAATCCCAACTAATAACTATCATTAAACTAGCACTTGTGCTAAATTGGATCTGTCCACCCAACTTGGAGGTTTGCAATTGCAGTTCCCCCTTCCCCAGGACATCCTTCAGCCCCACATAGTCCATGTGGCTGGGTTCCCAGGGATCCCATCCAATCTAATCCAATCATATATGTATGTACTCACAGGAGCTGGCCAGCCACTCGCCATTCGGACTAAACTTGACCGCCGAGACCGCCTTGGTGTGCCCGGCCAGGGTGAACTTGAGCGTGTAGTTGGGCTTCACCGAGAGGGAGCTCTTGTTGGAGGCGCTGCTGTTCGAGGAGGTGGTGGCCCCCGGCTGGCCCACCGAATTGGGCTGCAGCGAATTGGGACCGCTGGGCGCCGTGGGCAGTGGCTGCGGCGGCGGATGCACTACGCCGGGATGGCCGCCATGGACGGCTCCGATGGGCACCATTGCTTCGTCCTCCTGCTCCTTGTTTTCTGGTTGCTCCCGATCTTAGTTCGCCTCCTTGTTTATTTTGCCCGTTTCTTTTCTTTTTCGGCACGCCGCACACGTGCTTCTTCTTCCTGCTGTTCCGGCGAAAAGGGGGGAACGCCGCCGCGCTGGTGGCGTGTGGTCCTCGGGCGATTGCGGTCCGCTGGGCGCTGCTCCTGTTTCCGGTGGTGACCGGGCTTCGTTCTGGTCGGCCTGCGCTTTGTTTATTTTAGCGGGCGCTTGGTTTTTTGGCTCGCTGTGCCACACGTGAAAATAATAACAATTATGGTCACTCTAATAAATAACAAAAATTTGCAGCCGCTCTTGTGTGACCGTCGCGGGCCAGCGCAGGAATACCGCAGCCACCGCCATCCGGTTGAGCGTGTTTGTGCGGTTTTTGGGGGTTTTTCCAGCTACAGGACGAGTTTCCCGCCGAAAGTGTCTGGAAAATCAAGAACAAAACTTGGCGAGTGCCAAATCGCATGCTATCCCCCATTGCCTTATTCAAATTCAAATCTGTTCAACTTTTGCGCCAAAAAACTCGAACCTGCCTTGCGTTGCCAGATCGTCGGCTCAATTCGCACATCTTTTTCGCGTACAGTTAGATTTAAATTTATTGATGTATTGTTCATTTGAAAGTCTAACTAAAGTAATTGTTAAAAGTTCTTGATAAAATATATGTTACAAATGGAAAACGGAAGAAGAAACTTTGATATTGGGATATTTTTGGTACAGGGAACACTACGAGCAGGTCTTTTTTAGTAATGTCGAATCAAGGTTTACAAAAAATAGCTAATTTATTAATTTTTACTGCCTACTAAGTCTTTTGTTTTTGTGACAAAAGTAAGTAGAACAAGTTTAGTTTTAAAAATGTCCTTAATGCAAGTGTATTTTATATTTTATAATCTACACATATTATTATTATTTATTTAAAAGTAAGGACAATCTTTTAAAAAATCAAAATAACAAATAATAATTATTTTCGGTTTTTAAATTAATTTTTTAAAAAGAGGGAACTAGAGGTGGCCCAAATGGCAGCCTTGCTCGAGTCACCTATCGAGTCAATCGATAGAAAAGAAGAAGAAGAAGCCACAGAAAAACAACAAAACAAAAACATTTCCCGAGATTCCGAAGGAGACCACTGGACACGAAAAGGAGCACCAAAAGGACCTGGCCAGGATGAACGGACTGCCGCCGAGCAAGCACTACAACTTGACGCACTACCAGCAGCGCTACAATTGGGACTGCGGCCTGTCCTGCATCATCATGATCCTGTCGGCGCAGCAGCGTGAGCAGCTCCTGGGCAACTTCGAGGCCGTTTGCGGGGAGGAGGGCTTCGGCTCGAGCACCTGGACGATCGACCTGTGCTACCTGCTGATGCGCTACCAGGTGCGCCACGAGTACTTCACCCAGACGCTGGGCATCGATCCGAATTACGCGC
Source organism: Drosophila takahashii (assembly GCF_030179915.1). Classification (NCBI taxonomy): domain Eukaryota; kingdom Metazoa; phylum Arthropoda; class Insecta; order Diptera; family Drosophilidae; genus Drosophila; species Drosophila takahashii. Next base: position 11,213,055 of record NC_091683.1, read on the forward strand.
AGCACACCTACTACTCCAAGATCATCGACAAGGACGAACGGCGGGTGACGCGCAAGTTCAAGGACGCCCGGGCGCATGGACTGCGCGTGGAGCAGCGCACGGTGGAAATGGAGGTCATCCTGCGCCATTTGGCCCGCCACGGACCCGTCATCCTGCTGACCAACGCCTCGCTGCTCACCTGCGAGGTCTGCAAACGCAATGTCCTGGAGAAGTTCGGGTGAGTAGTGACCCTTTCATAGTTTTCCATTCATTTTCCCATTATAATCCCTGAGCCTCGCACTGAAAAGCTGTTTTTATATACCCTGCATCGCCCGAAATACACGAACACGTGGAACAAATAGATATGCTGGACACTATGTGGTGCTCTGTGGCTACGACATGGCCGTCCAGAAGCTCTTCTATCACAATCCCGAGGTTCACGATGGCCGTGAGTATTCCTTGAACCAATTACGCTGCAAAATTCATTGATTTTCATTTTTGGCCGCGTTCCACAGACATCTGTCGCTGCCTCATCGAGTCCATGGACACGGCCCGTCGCGCCTACGGCACCGATGAGGATATCATCTTTATCTACGAAAAGAAAGCCACCAGGGAGTAAGAAGACCTGAACGAGGATTAGGAACAGGAAGAGGAACAGGAGTACCTGCCAGTTGCCAGGTTGCCAGCGGATAAGAAGGGAGGATTGGAATCTGCGCTTGTGATATTAGGAATTTAGGAGGAGGGAAGAGCATGTAAGGGGTTCTATGCCCAATTTTGCTGTGCCGTGTTTTCGTGTCCATGTGTTGGCCCATCTAAGTTCTAGGCAAATCGCCTATTTTGTAGAGAGAGATTCAGAAATTGTCTTCTTGTAATAATAGCGTTTAAAGTTACAAGTTTCCCGCTTTGGTAGCCAGATGTATACTAAATACTACAAACTAAATGGAAGTGCAATAAAAATATAGCCCCTTAAAAAAGAAGATTTAATAATCTTGCAAATACAACAAAAATAAGCATGATAGACTATTGTATATAAGTTAAATTAATAATATTCCCAAGTTGATTGCATTTGTAACATAATTACCTTTAAATTTTTAAGTTTTTTAGGTAGATAGGCATTTGTTTTAGCACTTAAATGAGCCAACACAAAGCATGTAATTCAGGAGGTTTAGAGAAAGAGCTGCTTGGTTAACTTTGGCACAACAGTGTACTTTATTTAGGTATTGTTAGCAGTTGGTCCCCATAAAAAACAACAATTACACACACGCTTAGGTAAACTAGCCAGGCAGCCGTCTACATTATAGAGCCATTAACGATAAACGGAGAGTAATCTAAGGCCATCTCTTCTCCAACTTAATATTCAACAAATTTCTGCGGACAACATTCCTTTGGCCTTAGCTTACCTTCCGTTTGCCGACCCCAAAATTAATTTCTATATTTGTTTCAAGATTACATTCCAATAAAAAGATTATTGTTCCAATTTGTTGAGACAGCGAGTCGTCGGTCTCCTTAATGCGGCTTCGCCTTGTCATCCAGCTCATCGCCACAGACCGTCTTGTAGATCTGCTGCAGCTTGATGTGCGGCGCCTCCACGGGCAGGATCATTTTGCCATTCTCATCCGTGTACTTGCAGTACGGTAGTTCCGAGAAGACCTTGAAACCGTGCGAGCGGAAAATCTTCTGCGAGAAGATGCCAGTGGCGTCGGCCTTCATCAGCCGGAAGCCATTCTTTCGGGCCACCTCCACGGATCGTTTGACCAGCTCGTTGGCAATGCCCTGGCCGCGATAGCAGGAGTCCACCGACAGAATGCGCACATCGAAGATGGACTTCACATCGAAGTGCTCGAAGAGATTGTGTTCGATATTGTGCTTGTGCAGCATCTCGAAGATAACCCGGAAATGTATATCCTTAGTTTCCTCCAGTTTCTCCAACGCCCTGGCCGTGTCGTCCGGTTTCAAGATGCCATTTAGAACGACGCCGGCTATTTTGCAGCTACCCTCATCCTTCGCGTCCACCGCCATCACACTCATCCGATCCTGGATGGCCTCGGCACAGTGAATCTCCAGAGCGGAGCAGTTGACACCGTTTTGACACAACCCGGCGGCCTTGTTGAGCGGCTCGTCGGCAAAGAAGCTGCGACGCAGATGCTCCAGCACCTGGTCACAGTGCTCCGGGCCGATCATTTTGAACTCCATCCTTGTATCGCAGCCGGCGGAGTCGCTAAACCTACGGTTCTGTGGGCCGAATATATTTTTTTAAAGATTATTAATATTAAATATAAAAATCAAATGAAAGATGGATTTTTTAAGCATTCAGATACATATTAAAGTAATTTTTTAATTAACTATAGAATCATATAACCATTAAAATATGATAATATGATATGATGATATAGGAAATAACGAGCTTATGATTAACTTTTCTAGTTATCCCACTGAGTTAAAATATACGGGTGGGTTTATACTTTTCTCGTTTAATTAGCTTTATAAACATTTCCAAACTTTTCTAATTTTTCTTGGCACATGCACATGTGCATTTAGGACTCGTATGTGTGAAGGACACTTTTCTTCTATAACTCAATTAGTCGTAGTAACTCTCTTCTGCCTGCCCTCTCAACCTTTTGTCTCTCACTCTCTACACACTTTCCCTGTCGTTTGCTCTAATGACACACCCCCATCGAAAGCCGCCCACAAAGTACCACCCCATTCCGTCTCATCCTGTCCATTTAATCTTTGCAAGCGTGAGAAAGGTCGTATAACACCTGTGGTAAACCGATTTTGAGCTGGATTTCATGGAGTTCATAGGTTAGTTTTACTTACTCGGTACTTTAATGCTTAATAGGATCGGATGGGATAAACTGGACGGTATCGAAGAAGGTATCGAGACTTGTTGTTTGTTTTCCTCGGAGAGGAAAAGCTGGGAAAAAATGTGTAACCTACTTGCGGGCGCTTTCAGATGCGAAATGCGACTGGAGCAGCCGGAGCAGCCGACTAAAGCGAACCACCAGCAACAGCATCCCATTTATACACAGCGAGAAAAATATATAGTTCTTCAAAATGTATTATATTATTTATGGAATTTGTCTTGTTCCTTACATGTATAGTTTTAAATATTTAAAAAATGTAATATAATTTCAAATATTTAAAAATTTGGAAATAAGGTGAATGGAAACATATTAAATGGGTAACCTTAAAAGATAAAGTCTTTAATATTTTAAACATTATATAATTAATTTCCAACTCCCAAAGAGGCGTACCCACTTTTCGCTCGGTGTACGCCCTCGTGTTTGCCTCATTGCCGAAGCATGAGAAAAATTCTGTCCTCTGGGATGGGGTAAAAAATAAAGGTAGGGGTTCGCCCTGTTGTCCTTGTTGTTGTTGTCGTCGTCTCCTTCGAGTGACAGCCATGCGTATACGCAACGTACGCACACTCGAGCAAGAGGAGTGATTGCCTGGCCGTGACTTATGCCAAAAATACAAATACGAAATACCCATACAATTGCACACAATCGAGAGTTCTTTCCCCTCTTCCCCCTTGCCAAATTCCCGGAAAAATCCCTCCTAAAGCCCCTCGTTTTTGTTGTTCGTATACGCACCAACTGTTGATTCCGCCTTTGTGAGGTTATACACGACGTACAATTTATATATACAAACGTATTCGCACTTATGTATATACCGATTTTGACTTTCCAAACGACTAGGACGTGCCCCATTTAAAATAAGGAAGGGGAAAATCCTTTGTTGAAAACTATATGCAAATTGTTGATGGAAGGCAGGACAAATATAATGGAGCTCTTATATGATAATTAGTATCTCGTTTGTCATAAAATAAAACCAGCTTTAATTTTGATAGATTTGTACTTAAAATGTGAATTGTTTTTTTTTAATATAATAATAAAAACAAGTAATGAAGTAAAAGAAAATAATAAGGGCTTTACATGTACGGTATATATGGTATGCATGACCTCGTCTCTTTTTGGAGTCTAGACAACGCCCCCCGGACAACTGTTGCTTGACCAAAACTACCACTACATTCCGACCTTTCCTCACCTCGTAGCTCCCTGCTGTGCATATTCATTACTTTAATTAATACCCCTACTTGGTCGCCACTGTGCTGTGGCCAAATGGGGCGGACACGTGTCCATTGTCACATAATGGGTAAACAGCACTAACAAAAACAAAAACTAACTAAAATAGTAAACTGAAATTATAATAGTTAGTATTACCTAATGATATAAATTATGAAAAGAGGCGTATAATGAAATGGTTATACGAAGTATTTACAATAAACATTTCATTATTATAATAGTGAACAATAAAATATTTCTCCCTCTGCACAATAGCGTTTAATAGACACTATGTACATTCAAATCGGGGCACATGACCGCACAAGACGCATATTCAAATTGCGTGACTCTGCTCCGGATGGATGTGGCAGTACCCGTACCCCCAACCGTAACCGGAGACCCAAAGACATCCGAATAGTCGCAGTACAAAGGTATTTCAAAGTCAGTGCCGCTGTGCGTTTATCTGCGTGTGGCAGCTATTTTTTGTTTGCCCTCCGAATATTTTGGTGCGTTATTGGATGACAATCATCTTCAATTGAAATCAATCTGCGCTAACGGTAATAAAATGGAATTGGCATCACTGCGGCACAAATCTATCTAGCTGTCAATCGGCCTATCGAGCGACTATCGAACGGGTTGAACCACCAACTGACCTTGAACATCCTTTTGGCGCCCCATTGAAAGGGGTGGGGTATCAGAATCTTTGGTATCCTATATCTTAAAAGGTGTATGGTCCACCTTTTAAAATCCATTGTTCAAAAACTTAATTATATACGTAGAACAATTTAATTTTCGAATATTTCGAAGTGAGTGATAGCTCCATGACTTCTTTTTACAAAAACATTTTTAACTACTTGTTCATAAATTGGCAAAAATTAAAACTTTCCAGGTTTAAATGTAGATCGATTGGGAATTTTATTACGAGTAAAAGAGGTATTACATTCCATATTTGGAACATTATTTTAATTTTTATGACAAAAATACGGTTTTTGTTTGGTTAGAAAATCAGGATTTTGATTTTTTGGTGCATATTTAAACATTTTCTTAATTATTACAACTGACAGCTTTAAAGTGCTTGTTAACACATCATTACTAAGATCACTAGCTAGATACCTATTATTTAGAGACACATTGTTTTCGAAATCTCATGAGATCCTAAAATCTGAAATCATATTAGAAGGCCGCATACCAAATTTCATATACCGAACCCTAGGAACCACCGAGTTACAGGTGTTTACGGTTCGGACATGCCTTTTATCAACGCATACTGTGCCATTAATTGTGACAGCTGTTCCGGAACAGCTGAGGGGCCCGAATCTAATTCCGAGCCCCCATAATGGCCCCTCCGATTCGATTCGATACCATCCCCAAGATCGTCACTCTCTCACCAGGTCGCGAGTCGCTCAACGAGTCTTCATTCGCTGGCCCAGTTTGTTGTCGTGCTGTTCTGTTCGCTGTTCCCTCATTTCTGTCGTCTATTTTATTTTCGTAGTGTCGCATATATTTAGTAAATATTTTGTTGTTGTTATTTATAGTTCGGACTTGGTTGGCGTGGTGCGTGTTGTATTTTTGTTTTTCCTTTTTTTTTTTGTTAATTTTTTGTTCCTGAGTGGCATATTTTTGTTTGATTTTTGATGGCAGCCAAAGACCGTCTGCCCATATTTCCCTCACGTGGGTGAGTAGTTGATCCTGGCCGGGTAGTAAATCCCTGTTATATATATGTTATATCCCTTGTAGTGCCCAAACGCTGATGAAATCGCGTTTGGCGGGCGCAACCAAGGGACATGGACTGCTCAAGAAAAAAGCAGATGCCCTGCAGATGCGCTTTCGTCTGATTCTGGGCAAGATCATAGAGGTGAGAGATTACTTGGGATTGCCATTAAGACATATATATATATATATTTGCCAGACCAAAACCCTGATGGGCCAGGTGATGAAGGAGGCCGCCTTCTCGTTGGCCGAGGTCAAGTTCACCACCGGGGACATCAACCAGATTGTCCTGCAGAATGTGACCAAGGCCCAGATCAAGATACGCACCAAAAAGGATAATGTGGCCGGGGTCACGTTGCCCGTTTTCGAGCCCTATACGGATGGCGTGGACACCTACGAGTTGGCCGGCCTGGCACGTGGTGGCCAGCAGCTGGCCAAGCTGAAGAAGAACTACCAGAGCGCAGTGCGTCTGCTGGTGGAACTGGCCTCATTGCAGACCTCCTTTGTGACCCTCGACGATGTCATCAAGGTCACCAATCGGCGGGTCAATGCCATCGAGCACGGTGAGTTGGGAGAAACAAAATATCATATAAATCTGGAATATTTCCATTTTAAAGACTCTCTTATAAAGATATATCTAAACATTTACCTGCTCATAGAAACAAAAAGATCAAAAATAGTAAACCATTGGGTAATTTTTCATATCAATTTGGGTCTGCTCTGTGTGATATTTCCGAAAATCATATATTTTGTACCATATTGATATGAAATATTATCATTTTGATATGAAATCTTACCATTTTGATATGAATTCATACCATTTTGATATGAAATCTTACCATTTTGATATGAAATCATACCATTTTGATATGAAACCATTTTAATCTTATGTTGTTCCGTTTTTTCTATTTGTGATAAATTAACGATCCTTCTCTTTACCATCAGTGATCATCCCCCGCATCAACCGAACCATTGAGTACATAATCAGTGAGCTGGATGAATTGGAGCGCGAGGAGTTCTATCGACTGAAGAAGATCCAGGACAAGAAGCGTGAGGCACGCAAGGCATCCGACAAGAAACGCGAGGAGCAACGTCGTCTGGGCCAACTGACCGAGGAGACCAAGGAGGTGCAGAATATCCTCGATGAGGACGGTGACGAGGATCTGCTCTTCTAGAGCCGATGCCACATCCATTATACCTTATCCCAACATAACCATACACCAACCACCTGCTGCTACGCCCGACGAACCCAATCACTCAACTCTGCTACCTCACAACCTCCCATCAAAAGACCACCTCTCTGTTTTTCGTTGTTGTCGTTCATTGTGATCCGGATGTTGTACCACTTGTCGTTCTTGGAAATACAATCCGTAATCGTAACCTCTGTGATCGCTATGTTTTGTGGTTTCAATTGTCAATTGGCTGCCGTGTTTCTGCACTGCTGAAAAAAATTAAGTATACGCAGAGTCGGAAAAAATATCAAGTATACGTTTGATAAAGCATGAACATATTGATAAATTAAAATATTAGTTATGTGGTTTCAAAAGGTATACAAGAAATATTTAGGAACATAAAAGTGACGACGAACAACATGAAGTTTATATGGAATGAAAAAGCTTTCAAAAGAGGCATCTAAAATTCATTGCGAAATTTGGAAGCTGAATTCCTAAATCTCTCAGAATGCGCAGCATTAAAAAAAGATTTATGTTAGAAATTCCGAACCCTATTTTAAGAATTGCGTTTGGTATTAAGTTCAGTTATACTGCAGCTAAAATAAGCTTTTAATATTTCGAAAGGAAATTATTTAGAATTTAGAAACAATTCCTCAACATTTATGTTTTTTTTCAGTGCTTGTTTTTTTTTATACCCTTATAGAAAAAGATATTCTGATCCAACATTCTAATAAACTTTAAATAGGTTATCAATATGCAAGCATGACTATCAATAGTAATTAGTGGCCTAATTTGGATTTTATTGAGTCAATTTATAATAGTCGTAGCTTTGAAAGTCACAAGTAGTGTCTCAAATAAAATGGTAAAGTATTTACCTTTCTATATATTTCCCTTGAGGTTATTTATATTTGTAAAAATATTTAGGGACAGATTAGGGATCGGGTATTTACAACCTTGATTATTTTGATGTTGCATATTTTCCACAGTAGCTTCTCTTTAATATTCATTTAATGGCCCATCAAATCGTCCGATTAAGCTGCTTATGAGCCAAAATTGCCAATTTAGCTATGCCAATTTGGGGATTCACGAGCGGCACGTGCCGATCAGAGAGCGCAAAACTTAAATGATCTCGAACCCGATCCAAAATCAAGACGAAGAAAGTAGACAACCGACTTTAGTTTAGTATATGTATGCATATAAAATCATGTTTATTCATTTTCCATTTAGCCTTATACACGTAATAGTTTGCCATTGACCACTGGGTGTTCTGGTTTTAAGGTTCCCTCTCTTAAATTCGGCTTGAATTTTTAGTTTTGAAAATTGCGTGAAGCGTGAAAAGGAAACCGAAAAAAATCAAAATGAACGCGACTTCACACACAAAATATTCCATTTAAAAATGCACAGTAAGCTTAAAGTTAAGGTGAATATTCAATATTCGCCCTGATCAGAGATCAGATGATGTGACATTATGATACGTTCAATTTCAATTTCAATTTCCGTTTGTTTCTTTTTGTTCCTCTTTACCATTCCAAGTGCTTTGTACTCTCTTTGCGTGTGTATACATAATACATGTACATATGTATATTCAATATACGATCTGTGCTCCGACATTTCTATCAGGTTTCTCTTTTTGCATGCGACAGTGTAAATACCAAGTATGTAAATATGTTTTCTTTATGCTTTATGTAAATACCGTTACGTTTATGTATATTGAGCTTATTTAGAAAAAAAAATTAACAATTACATTCATCAATAACATCCATTACACATTTTCTTTAAATGTATATGCAAAAAAAATTGTGATCCAACATTTTGTTGGTAAATATACAAAAATATTGGATATATGTAGGTATGTATATTGATCGATATTTATTCTATATATATCGAAACTTATCGCGGTATAATCGAAGCCGCTGCATACAAAAAAACGTGCATACTTTTCAGCTCATTAGTTTAGTTTAGTACAGTTGCGCTTGCATGTGCTAAGCTAGGCTCTTCCTATCTCTCTCTTTCTTTTCCACATGTATCCGTAGGAAACAGAAACAGAAAGAGAGAGGGAGATGGAGTAACAGGGTGTGTGTGAGAGGGATATAGAGATCGAGATGCTTTAGGCTTTCGGCATTTGATGACTTTTTGCAATCGCTTTGGCTTTTGCCTTTGATTTTGTTATCGTTGCGATTGTTGCAATGGTTGCTATTGTTGTTTTTGCTGCTGCTGCGGTTGTTGTTGTTGTGGTTATTGTTGTTGCTACCGCTGCCAGCGTCGACGTCGGCGGCAATTGTGACGTCATAAATATTTGTTGCGTCTTTTGCGAACCTGGCATCACACATTTGTCCTGCAAACGATAAGCGGGAGAAAAGAAATCGAAAGTCCGGAAAGAGTGCCGCATTTTTGGAGTGGGAAACAAAGACGGGAGATAAGCCGGAAAGAAGTATTTATTCAATTTGTGTCTTTGACTGCGGACCCCATTAGTTAAATACTGATCGTGGCAAAGTTTTTCGTTGCAAAACAAAGCGCAGCTAGCAAAATTCAAGGCAGTGACTGTGAACGTGATCGATCGTGACTGGCAGTGTGACCAGCTTGAAATCATAAAGTACAGTCTGTTAAAAGCATTAAGTGTCGTACAAGGATTCTTTTTTATTTTAATTCAATTAAATAATTTAGAGTATGGCATACACAAAAGCAAATCATACAAATAATTTATTTAAATAGGTATATAAAAAATGATAACAGGTGATAAATAACATTTTTAAAACTAAGCGAATTTCACTAAACATAAAAATTAGGAATAAAATAATATAGCTATAAAATAGAAAACAATAAATTCAGCATAAAATCCGTCAGCTCATCTTTAAAATTATATAGTTCACAAATCTAATAGTCGAATTATTAATTTTAATTAATATTCATTTTAATTGATTTGGTCACACTGCATAGTAACGAATATTTCAATCTAGTTTTTAAAAATGAATAGAAGTATAAAACATGCCGCTCAAGTTTTGCTGAAAAATTCATCAAGTAATAACCGTGTGCGAGTGTTTTTGAGTGTATTTGCGTGTCCAGAACAGAATGTGGCGCTATTAGAAATTTATTGTCATCAGATATATTAAGTAGAAATGTTAAGGTAAGTTTAGTCGAATTTGGACTTGGGGTTTAAAGCTCTCGAGGAAGGATCGGATCTGTCCTACATGAAGTAATATATATACATAGTTACACTGGACGCAAGAAAGGCAAGCCAAAATTAAGATTGTGATAATGATGAAATAAATAATGCATAGTTTAAGGCTTACATTTATAAAAGAAAAATCTACTGCTGAAGAGTTATCTCTATTAAGATTTTAAAAAGTACACAATTTCTCGGGGAAATTTCAGGGAATTTTAAATGGTACAAATTAAAATCTACTTTTAATTTTGGCTTGATTTTCTTGTAAGATGAGGGGTAAAGTCATAAAGATGCAGTTAGGATTTCTTTTGGGGGGTATTTCCGTTTTGATGGATGGGTGCTGACTACTGTGGTTACTGTGGGCTATATGGCGTTGGCTACTTCTACGGCTATTTGGCTACTTCTATATGGCTACATCTACGGCTAGTTTGGTTTTTAGGGCTACTGCTCTGACAACTCAAATACAACTGACTCGGGTGGCACGGATGACGCTGACGGTACTCTCAGTACCTTTTGACCCCGAAAGCAGATGCCCATTATCCACTTGGAGCCGCGATTCCGTGATCCCGTGCTCCCGCCGCCGCCGCTCGATTCCTTGCTGTGAATCCGCGAGATGGCCGGATCGGCCTGGGGATCCGTTTCCGCATCCGCCTTATCCACCCGATCCCTGCTCTTTTCCCGCGCCTTGTTCTGCAGGCGGGGTATCAATCTCTGACGCTGTTGGGGCTCGTGGATCATCACAATGCTGGCGCTGCTCGGCTTCCTTCCATTTAGCCTTTTATGCGGCGGTGATATCCTGCGGGTGATGGAATAGAATCAGTAGAATCATCTTGGGGCAAAATCAAGCTAAAGCTTACCGCTTTCCGGTGGCCGATGGATCGCCCGCCGGCTGCACTGCATCCGTATCCGGTGCCGTGTTGTAGGCACCCGAGTACATGGACGCCCTCTTTGGCGCCCACTCCGGATGACCCCGAACCGACAGCTGGGTGGCCAGACTCTTCAGCAGCACTGCGCGGACCTAAAATGAATTAAATAAAATATTTTTGATATTTTTAAAAACATTTAAAACATTTGATCGTGTCACAGAAATCACTAAGGTAATGAAATCGCTTTTAAAGGTGCCAAAAGTATGCAAGCATTTCGTAAAATCCATAGCTTACCTCGCCGTTTAGAAAGCAATAGATGAGTGCTATGAAAAATCCCTGGAACGAGGTGAGAAAGTGTGTGACATACGACCAGACCGCAAAATTCGTTGCCGTTTTCAGCGGAGCCATCTGGTGCAGTATGTTGGTAATACCCAAAAGTGGTAGTAGGACTATCGCTGCTCTAACGGCTTTTCGGGTCTGTTCTATATCGCTGGCCTGCGATTGGCGCAACTTCATCACGAGCACACGTATGATATTAACCAGGAAACAAAAATTCAGCTGCAAAAATACCGCTTACATTATGTTTTCAGTTTTATCGTAATTTCTATAATAACAAACCAGTATAACCGCTAGTCGTGGTCCTTCGAGGATCCAGTAGTAGGGCGTGAGATTATAGTTCCACAAGCACTCGCCCAGCGAAGTGTCCATATACATCACCGTACATCTCGCCCAAACGGTGGTCATCAAAATGGGAAACCCCCAGCCGAGTCGCGAGAAGAATTTGAGGGGAAAGCTGCCCTGGAAAACGGCCACCGTGACCATATTGTGCAGGTAGAGGCCCTCGATGAACATCCACATAAACATGGCGGTGCGAGCGTACTCCAAAAGTACATACGAGGCCTCACACAAATAGGGCTGTAGATCATATAGTATAGTATATAATATAATATAGTTATTAAATTAAGAGTTTTTAGTAGTTTTCTAGGATTTTTATGTAAAGCCTTGAGAAAATATTATTTAATTTCTGGGACTTTCATCCATTTTCTGTTATTTTTTTTTAAAATTTATTTATTTTGGACCTATATCATGTAAACCCACCGTGTTTTCAATAACCGAAAGGCTCGTGTTGGTGGCGGCCTCCTTGTTTCCTCGCCGGTACTGATCCAAATACAAGGTCAGCCGGATGATCACCTGCAGCACCATGGCGACGAAGAGGTTCTTGTGGATCTTGGTGCGATTATTCCGCAGGGAGCGGAATGTGCAGAAGATCAGCAGAGAGACGATCAGGGCGAAAAGTGAGAGGCAGAGGCCCACGATCTCCAGGGTTCTAGTCTTCCAGGCTATGTCTATGTAGAGCTAGAAAATATAACAAAAAATACAAAATTATAATAATTCGAAATTTGTTCTATATTTTTAGCCAGATTATCGTTATGGTTCCTGGAATTGACAATAACCGAACTCACATCAAAGTTCTTGCTGCCCATCTGCTCCATGAGACGGATAATCTCCGGCTTGTAGCACGGCCCGTAATCCGTCCAACCCGGCGGACTCACCTCGGTGGCATTTGGCCTGCTGCCCCATCGGCCGTCCAGCTCGCACTTTCTGATGGCGAATTCTGCGAATCGAAAAGGAGGAGGTGGAGGCGCATTAATGACTGTAATCGAACTGTGACACACTGACTGACAAGTGCAATTATGCCAATCGAAAGGGCGACCTCGTCCAGCTGCAAAAGATTGGGGCTAAAAATCTAGACACGGCCCGGGAAAATGAGGCCAGGGAAATTATGCACTCGAAGAAAATATCAACCTTTTCATTGGACTTTAGTTTTCTATAGTAGTTAAAAATTTGAATTTAAAGATCTGTTTTTTTTTTGCTTATAAATTAAAATATTATTATTTATTTGTTTAAATATTAATATTTAATATTTTCAATGCCTTATCTCTGTTTAGAATTATTAATTTCAAGAAAATGTACTTTTAATATCAAAAATTAAGTAATCAAATCTTTCGAATTAATGAATTGAAAAATGTCAAACCATATTTTCTCAGTGTACTATTGCCTATGGTTATTAAATACCAATTCCCCTTTGGCCAGCTAGCATATCGCTGGGGTCGTAACCATTTTGGATCGTAATTAAGCAATCGATTGGCTGGTGTTTTAAACCTTGTTAAACGGGCGAAGCTCAGCTGAAGGTATGAACATGGAACACCTGGACATCGGACCCTCCGCCCTCCGCTGGCATAGCATATTGGCCACGCCCACTTTCGGCCCAGTTTCGTGGTGACCTCGTCGGGATATACAATATCGGATATGGAGGGCTAAACGGGGGGCAGGACCGACTGGTGGGGAGTGCGGTTGAATGGACGCGTCAGTCATGCATGTAAATATTGACATCCTTTCGATGAATACGAAATCAAGTAATTGTTTGCCGTGCAGCACTTGAACGGATTCCCAGCTAATGATCCGTATAATTGTGACCGCCAGATATGCAATTTGGATGGCATAATAACCGCAGGTTATGTCTTATGAACTTTAATCAGGCGACAAAAGTCAGAAAGCCGATTGGTTAAGTAATAAATTCAACAAAGAACGCTTTCTGTCCTGAAATTCTCCTATTTCTTAACCAATTTTTTTTTTATTTTCCGAAACTCTACTTAAAATACTTACTACGCGTATCTACGCCATGAAAGCCGGCAGGACAATTCATTCGTGCGAGGACTCCAGCCGGAGTGGGTGGCCAGCAGAGCAATGTGTCCCAGGTCCAGTTGCAGTAGAGACCTGTCGGAAAAAAATTTAATTTTTAGCAAATTTTTGGCCAGAACAATGGAAGTAGTGGTCTAAATATGGAATGTCATACATCGTTGAACTCGTAATAAAATTCCCAATCGATTGGCATTTCAACCTGAAAATTTTTAATTTTTGCCATCTTTTGCAAAAAATTATGATGGTACCCCTTAAAAAAAAAAGCGAAAATTGGGCCAAAAACTAATTTTCCCAAATCATTCGCAAAGTGCATTGATATTAATTATAAGGTCGTAAGCTGCACAAAACAGTGCGGCTTTTTGATATGGGTTCATTTTTGGCCAAGTTACAGCAAAAAATCTACAATAAAAAAATAATTTTTTACCAAAAATCAAGATCCTGATTTTTCATCCCGAAATAAAACAGTTTTTTGGCCGACACAACGGAAATATTAATCCAAATATGGATTGTCATACCTTTCTGAACTCGTTATTAAATTTCCAATCGATTAGCATTTAAAAGTGGACATTTTATTTTTTGGCCATTTTTTGCAAAAAAACCATGCGCGGATCCACGGGAGTGATATGGGTGATATATCACCCTGTACATAAATGCACTATCTTTAAGCATTTATTGAGTACCCCTGATTTAAAGTTCTCACCTGTTTGTGGTAGGGTGTAATTGACAAAAAGCGCCGAGCAGTTCTCAAAATTGGTGGCCGCCGCCGAGGCGAGCGTTAAATTCCATGGTGCGCTGACGTTGAGATTACTGAGGACCTGATCCGGATCCGAGTCGGGCAGGACAGTGTCCATGACCGTGGGCTCCAGGGCCATCTTGGCCACACTGGCAACTCCATCGAGGACGTAGTTTCCCGGCGATTCCGTTGTCGTTGTCGGATCGAAGTCGAAATCGAAATCGTGCAGGATTGGCACTCGTCCGGTCGGCAGGTTTTGCGAGGATGTCGGCTCCAGCATGGATTTGGATTCGAACGATGTTCCCGATGACGACGACGCAGATGAGGAGGCGGAGGCTGATGGGGATCCTGACGAGCTGGACTGGCGCAGCAAGCGGGCGAAGCGTTGGGCGGAAATACCACCTCCGCAGTCGAGGATGTTCGACAGGAGGGTCATTTTGCCATCGACCACATAGTGGAAATGCTAGAAATAACAGGATGGTCGGAAATTATTTAAAATATTTGTATTGCATAGTTGTTTACAAAATTGCAAATTAGATTCCTATATTTGAATAATAAATTTCCAATAAAAGTAAAACATTTTGTGATATTAAAAACTGTAATTTAATTCTCAATTTATTATTATTTTTTATTTATACTCTTTCTATTAGTTTTAAAAAGGCATAATATTTTGTAGAGCCCCATAAGTATTTCAAATCCCACTTAATTTCCTCCGGCTAGAGTCCTACTTCCTTTACTTAAACTATTTAATCCCCAAGGATCTAAGATTGGAATTTCCTGGAGAGCTGTTAATCGGATTAACTTGCTTGCTAATTTCCGGGTAATTCCCCCACCCAACAACTTTGCTCTATTCAATCTGCGATGTGAATGCGACCTTTGTCTTTGGGTATTAGCATATACGAACGAATGTACATATATGAAACCCGTGTGCATGCACTGGATGCAATTGAAAATTGATCTCTTCCCAGCTCCGTTGCCGTTCCCATTCCCATTCCCATTACCCATACGCCCCGTTATCCGGGGTCAGAATTAATTGAAAGCTTATCGCACAATGAGACATCCAAGGGGCTCCTTTGTTTACCGGATCTTATTCTCCTCGCTGGCAGAGTGCCCGTTGTTAACGCAGTTTATGATTGCCCCCTAATAAATACCGGGCTTATTTATAGCATCGCTGCACCGGAGTGCAAACATCACGGCACGGCCCACACATCACATCGCATCGCATCGCAGCATTTTCCATACTCTATGCCATCCATCCATATATGTAGGTACACATATCATTGGCATTCCCATGCGAATTCGAATTCGTATTCGCACCGATTGCCGGGATTATGTCTGGTGAAATGGCAAATGGCCAGGAGCCACATGCACGTAGAAAAGGAAGCAGGCTGATGTCAATTTAGTAAGAGAGTATTTTAACTTTTCATAACATTTTGATTGCTAAATAATAATGCATTTTAGACTTCTTGCTGAGAGTTGTATTATAAGGTTTAAAACATATGTAGGTATATCTTAATCAGATCATCACATTTTGCTTTCCTTGTATGGATTGTGTGTGGCATTCCAATGAGTTGCATTTTCCTCTTTTTTTCAATTCAAGGCAGCACATCTCATGTCCCTGTTCTTTTCACAGTAATGTAATCTCTGCAAAAGCAACAGATTAAAAATGACAGCTAACACCCTTTATTAAAGACTGAAGAACCATTCTCAAAAATTCCTTATATAAGAAAAGCTAAGAAGACTAACATTATTTTCAATTTGTTTTTCTTATTTTTGTTGATGCAAGTCTGTGGTTGGAAATCCTTTGAAAATCATTACTGGTTCCTCATTAGTGGCACATTTTCTCGACAACAAGATTTCTTGCTGAAATAAATATAAGGCCATTTTAATGGTGGAATTAAATTTCTTGCTTCTCCGCCATTTGTCGCCAAGGCTAAACGGAATGTAAATTACTTCAATGATAATGACATAACAAATTATTATTTCTTCTTGTCTTGGTTTCATACCAAAACGGAAGAATGGCCCAGGATCCGCATGCTTTTTATTTTCGTTTTTTTTTTGTTTTTGTGGTCCAGAGAGCGGAACCGAAGAGGCACATGCCGTTCCTTTACGGAATTGCGTAAACAAGCCATCCGGAGGACGTTCGTCGCCCAAACGTCGCCCAAAAGCGCCCAAAGTTGTTGATGTTGCTAAGCTGCCCCGAAAATGCCTTTGAGTGCATTTTATATAATTTCATAAGAATTTCAATTTCGCCAGTAGTCGCTGCTCACATATGCATGCAGAGGATATACATATAGTATATATATAGTATGATACAGCCCACATTCTCCATCCCTAGAGGCATTCCTTCGGCTTTGTCCTGCTCAATATTTGGGTTGCATAAAACTAAAGCCAGATATAGTGCACCAGGAAAAAAAATTTAATAACGGATTTATCCGAATTTGTATTTAAAACATTATTGAATATTACGGAAATACTTAGAATATTTTAAAATATATTAATAGTTATATAAATATTTTTTTAAATACCTCTTCTCTATTCTACATTAAGAAAATCTTTTGCTTGAATTTTTCCCTCTGTGAGACCTTGATTCTGCTTATTTGGAACGCTCATGCTAAGTACTCGCTTTGGCGATACTAATCGATACTTATCGCAGCAGCTGACTGATTCTGAGCGCGTTCGTAATTAAGCTAACTAAGCGCAAAAGCCTCTCCAAAGTCATCTGAAAAGCCGGGCGAGAGGACCAAAGGATTTGGATTGGTTTGGATAACTAACTGGATGCTGGATGCTGGCTGCTGAATCCAGCTCCTTCGCATTTCCACATTTCCAAGCAGACGAGCACCGCAGACGGCAGACTGTGATTTGGGTCACTTGGCAGCAGTTGCAGCGGGTTAAAGTGCGGTGCCCAGGGGTTAAGGGGTTAAAGGGTGGTTGGTTCGTAGCTCAAGGGACCCGATTAAATACTTGTGTAATTTAAAGTTAGCCCCAGCAAAGGAGCAAGCAGTCTATAATTTAATAAAATGTAATTATATGCAATTAAAAATAGTTGGTCACCTTATGGATGCAAAGAATTTATTTTATTTTGCAAAAATATTTTTAGATCCACTAAAAAAAATCCATGTCTTAATATTTAAAAATTGTATTACAACGCATAAACAAATTTGTATATTTACGCCCATGGCGTATTTTTGGCCGTTCCTAAGCAATTTAATTTCGTTTACAATTTTGTTTACATTTTCATGCCCAACATGCTGGGGTCATTTTAATAATTAATCAACTTTCTTATTGAACACTCAGTAATTCAATTATTTAACACGCATCGCAGTGCTCCAAATAAGTTGTCAATGCCATTTGGATAGGCAGGAAAACAATCAAGGATTTATGTGGATTGCAATTCCAATTCGGTATTCGGACGGAGCTTTAAAAGTGCAATCAACAATCGGCAATCAACAGCATTAAAAAGTAATTTTAACTGACGTCGCTCGACTTGAAAATTGGGTTGATGATTGAGTCCTAAATAATGGGCGTGCCCTTTTAGCCGATCGATTGTTTTAACATTTTCATCGCCCAAAGTGCAGTAGTAGTCTACTTTTTCGTTTTTTTTTTTTTGCCGAGACTTTGTGTTTTTCTTTCTCAACGGCCTACGTTGGAAAAATCGGAGAACCCAGGGAAACCCATCTGCAGGCGTTGGGGCGTGTTTTTCGTATATTTCTTTGCCATAATTATGGGCAGAAAATGAAAGAAAATGAATCTCAAGAGCTGCCATTCAGAGAGACGAAATGCATTGAATGGGCCAATGCTCGCCAACAAAAGGCTGGTGGAAAAAGTGGTGAAATGTGGGCTTCGAGCAGATGAAAAGTGGGTGGCGAATGGAAAATGGAAAATGGTGGGGCAACGCCGGGAAAATTGGGTGGGCTGGTTGGTTAGGCGAGTAGCGAAGCTATTTGAAAAGTTTTTCGCGCTATTTGACAAGCCAAAAGACTTTTCACTGCGGGATTTCTTTAGCCCAGTGTTGCCATAGTAAGTACAGTGCGGTTGAGGAGTGTAGAACAAATTAAATTAGTATTAACTAAGAAATAATTAAACAATAATTATATATTATAAAAAACGAATTTAAATATTCTGTAAATAAAATAGTTGATTTAATAAATAGGAGTAAGAAAATGTAGAAGTTATCAAGCAAATAAAATTATCTTTATCTAATCATTTCCCTTTTAACCCGCATAAAAAGCTTTTTTCACTTGAAATTAAGAAAATGTATTCGTAATAATATAAGTATTATATCAAGATTTTCTTAAAACAATTTCACGAGCAGACAAACTAATTTTATTTATTTTTTTTGGCAGCTAATTAATGTCGGTTTGCCTTTGTTTGTGCCAATTAAGGTGCCACAAAGGATTCTCTAATTGCAAGAGCGGCCAATCTAAATTACTTATCTTGCATTTCTCTATTTATTTGCATCTCATTTTTTTTGTTGCTGTTGTGAAACGCACTGTAGTCTGTGGATCCGGGCCAATTAAGTCGCAACAAAGGATTTTCCAATTGAAAGTTTGGGCAAATGTTTAAACAGCAGCAAAATTAATCTTAAATTTAGGGGATTTCCCAGGGAAAAGTGAGAGGCCAGACAAGTGGCCACATTAAAAGGCGATTCCATTTGAGGGTTTCGGGGGATCGGGGGTTTCGGGGGTCACGGTTACATCACCTTTTGGCCAGAATCTTGGGGCATCCCAAAAGTGGGTGGTGCTTTGCTTTTGTCACCGCAGGACATTTGCCGCTTGGCTGAGCCACTGCAGCTGCTTATACAATTTGGCATTGAAACTGCCACTGTTTGCCGTTGGATACACAGAGGGAAAATAGGGGGGATTTTTCCTAACAAATTTACAAACCAAAACTATCTCACAAATTAAATTTCATTTAAAAGAAAGAGGAAAATCCTATGAAGAAAATTTCATTTACATTTTGGGAGGCTATGTTCTCTGTAATCCCTGTAAAACTTTTCCATAGCATTTTTCTCTCAGTGCAACCAGCTGCTAGAGCAGTTTTTGTTCTCCACACTTTTGTTTTTCCTCCACGTCTTGGATCGATGCAAGTGTCTTGGTCCACGGGCTTGTAATTGAATAACTAAAGAAAACTCACCAAAAAAAGGGAAATTTCCAAAGGGGAGAAATTCTAATGAATGAACGAGGAGAACGGCTTTCGCCTCGCCGATTTCAATGTTGATATTTTATATTGAAATCCATTTGACAGGCCGAACAGATTTTGACAGCTCGTCAAGTTGTTTTGTGCGGCCTTATGCATTGAATGCCATCGACTTTCCTCTGCCCCGCACAGATTTTCCATTTTCCCCCGTTCGTCAGAATCAGAATCTGAATTTTCCGTACTGTGCGAATGGGTGAATGTGTGTGTGCAACTGTTGCATTACTGATTACGCTATTGCTGTGCAATTTGCCAGATTGACACTCTATAAATCAATATCATTGGGACAGGACATTCGGAAAACGTGCCAGCCTAGCAGCACTTACTGCCATTTGTACATTTGTGTATTTGTTGGCACTGCCAGTCACAGTCGCTATAATAAATAAAGGTAAATAGAGTGTGTTCACTGTACCAGCCGTACCCCGGATCCAGTGGCAGGTTCAGTGTCAATGCCGCACGGAGAATACGATTGCATATACTTATTTAAGATAGCATAAGCAAAGGAGTATTATTCCAAAATACACCGCTACAAAAAATTATAGGAAATTATATTTAATTTAAAGAAGTTACCAATTAAATGAATGTTAAAATACATCACAAAATATACTATACAAATATTTTCAATATCAAAATATATTTTAAGAAATTCTATTTGATTAGAAGAAGTTACTAATTAGGTAAATATGAAAATATATTACAAAAAAATACTATCCAAATATTTTCAATATCAAGTTAATGGTTAATGAATGGTTAAAATACAATGAAATATTTAACATCTCTGTTTAAGAAACTAATCAGTGTTTTCTCCCAGTGCTAGCGACCAACAAAAGACGCTCGAATGGCACGACATGAATTAAACATTCTCAATGGATTACTGTCTTCAGCAATGTACAGCCATTCGATGCAATTTTGTGGCGGCTTTTTCAAAAGGGGAACATCGAGGCCACAAAAGAGTTTACCACTTTGTTTAATCGCTGCCCCATTTTGTTTTTCAATCTGTGTTTATTCTCAAATCATTTAAATGACAATTGAACTTAAGTGGCTGACAATACCAGAAGTTCTCTTTTACGACCAGCTGACATTTTCCACACCATTTGGTCTGAACAGTGTCTATGAAATTGTAAGGGGGCATTTATTTAATTGAAGGTTTCGTAATTTAGGTACTCAAATTTTCATAAATTTCACTTACAAATCAAAGATACAAAATAATTGGCTTCATAACTGCAAGCACTTCAGTTGTGCGTCACTAGCTGGGCCTTTTCTAAATATAATGTGTATTTATATCTTTAATGGCACAAGTACACATATTATGCAATTCGTTCGGCGCCCAGGAGTTCACTGACCAACCCAAATAAGGATGAGACTTACGCAAACAGCTTACGTAAAACACCAGCTGGAAATATTCGTTACAACGTTACTCAATAATAAGCTAGTTACATAATGTTTATTCAAATTTGCAGAGCTTTAACGGGCACCTGTTGATAGCCCAACCTCTGAACCTGTGAACCCCAGGAAGCCCGGGCGCCCTACCTCCTGAAAAACCCATCCAATCATCGGTATGGTTGGGGAACGCACTGCACAAAAAATGGGGGAAAAATTGGAAAATTAGGATCATCCATTAATAAATCGAATGGCTGTTTAATTAACTAGTACTCACAAGTTGGTTAACTATAAAACTATACTAAATAAACCGAAAAAATAAAACAAAAATATTTAATTGTTTTAAACAGTTGTTTCCCCAGTTAATAGTTTTAATTACGGATGTAATCATTGAAAACCAAATATTAATATTGTATTTAGAGGGGATTTCTTTAAGAATTCTAGACTTCTAAAATCTAAAAAAAATATTTCGCAGAGTGTTGCGACATCCAAGGTTCGTCGCTTGTTTGCTCTCGTTCACCTCGACGTTTTGTGGCCCAGGGTGCTGGCAGATTGGCAGCGCGGCAGTGGCCCCAAATTGGCTGCCTGGCATCCCACAAGCCCACCCAGCCGACCAGCCCCACCCACTGGCGCTTAACCCACCCCTCTAAGCTCTGGCCACGAAGGAAATTCTTTACTCGTTAGCCCGGCACAAGTCGCAGCCAGACCTTGACAACGAGGCAACAGGATCTGAGCGGCTCTGGCGCTTTTTTTTCTACCCAAAACCCTACCTATAGATATGCACACAAAAGAACAAATTAGACATCGAGTTTCTATAATTTCAAATTTATTTTTAGTTGTTTGAAAAGTTTTTCCTCTTATTTCAGAAAATATCAATAAATTTCTAAACCTTTTAAGGTCACGCTGGCAGATTTTTATTCCTGGTCACACTATTTATGTACTAACGAATTTATTTCAATTTAATTCTAATCAATTTATATTCTTTTGCTTTAAAGTTATACTTATTTCTGTTTGAAGACTATCTTTATCTCTAACTTTTTTCCAGTGCAGCTTTGTTGTATTTTTATATATTTGGCAGACTGCCAGAATAATTCTCGTAACTCTCGTTTTGGTTCGTTGGCTGATTGTTGTGGTCGCCTGCTTTTCTGCTTTCCTGCTCCTCCGCTTTTCAGCTTTCCTGCACCGCCGACTATCCGTGAACCTGAGTCTATATATCTATACATCTATATATCTGTAGCTGTGTCTGAAGATGTATTTTCACAGTTCCCTCGGCTCGTTTATCTGCCCCAGCGGTTTTGACTCGCGTTTCGAATGACATAAAAATAATGATTCGCTCCTAATTGTTCGCAATACAATTATGCATAATTATGTTGTTATTATACTGCCAATCCATTTCCGACCCCTCTATTATTGTCATAAAATGTCGTTATTATTATTGTTTGATGGTCCCGGCCCTTTCATCTATCGGTGCCCAGAAAAAAGAGGCTTTAGGGGTTTGATTTGTTATATGAAGAGGCGAATGAATTGGTTCACAGATGCGATTTCCCAAGAATAATGTATGAAGAAATGCTTCATCTGTGCTTTACATCATCACACATTCGCTCTACCTTTCTTTAGATGCGTATTTTCTTTATTTTTTCTCGCAGACTAAACGTTATTGCGTTAATGGTTTTAGTTGAGTAAATTGATTCTGGAGTTGATGATTTGAACATGTATAGAAATCTAATTTATCCTCATTTTTATAATAGAGGAATAAGGAAAATATAAAATACACTTTTCTAATTGTAAACAGCGATTTCTTGCCATTAATAACAGGCTGTCCAAACTGAGGGAAGTGGAGCAAACGAGTGGTGTGTGGGCACTGAGAAAAATATCTTGGCTAGTTAATTTTATAGAAGCTATAATCAAAAAAATTTATGCTAACTTTTTTCGCCTTTGGAAAATGTTAAAAATAAATAAGATTTTAAATATGACGCCATACAGTGTGACCAGGTATATTTGTATATTATTTAAACCTTACAGTGTGACCCTAAAACTTTAAGAAATTTATCTTCTCTTACAGAAATGATAGTTTGATAGCACAATCTCAACTGGGTCAAAAAACTGTTCGCTGATGATAGTGGCCTTGCCTTGTTTTTTCTCCAGTGATGTTTCAACAGTTCGAATTCAATCAGTGCAGATGGCATACAAAATAACCATGGCTGCAATAACTGCAACGGCAACTGCAACTGAATGTTAATGGCCAAGTCGGAGCTGAGCTGCCGTCAATAACCGGAAAGGAAAAAGGCAAAAGGGCAGGAAGCGAAAGCCAGAGGAGCTCAAAGCTGACAGCTGCATATTGTTTAACTTTTTTTTTTCGGTGGACTTAACCCACT
Source organism: Drosophila takahashii (assembly GCF_030179915.1). Lineage (NCBI taxonomy): Eukaryota > Metazoa > Arthropoda > Insecta > Diptera > Drosophilidae > Drosophila > Drosophila takahashii. Next base: position 11,236,396 of record NC_091683.1, read on the forward strand.
GACAGCCGCTGTCAAAGTGCACAGCGAGGGGTTAACCCACTACCGACCCTCTACCACTGCCACTGCCGCTCAGGATTGTCATGTAAAATTGTAATGGAATCCGGAATCCGGATTACGGATCAAAAGGACTCGACTTTGCTGTCAGGTGGGGATTAAGCCAATTGAGTGGAGTGTCCAGGAGGTGTAGGCGTGGGTGTGGAGGTGGGAGGTGGGGGTTTGGATTTTAATTGAGGGTCGCTGATGAGGCAAGTCAAGGTCAAGGGTCATCCGCTAACAGCTGACTGCGGTTGGCTAATTGCCCGATGCTTTTTCTCCGCTCACATTTCGCATTTTGCATTCTGCATTTCTGCGTTTTCATTTTCGTTTTCGCATTTCGCATTTCACATACATATGTGGCAGGCACTAAGTGGCCACGCCCTCCTTTAACCGCCGCCTCCTTGGGCATTCCCTTTGTGAGTTCCGTGAGCTGTGAGCAAGTCGGCCAAGCAGCTTACTGCCCCACTATATCCACTATATGCCCACCGCATCCACCTCCACATCTCCGTCCACCATTTACGCCATATATCCGGCATATATCCTGCTGCACAAAAAAATTATGTAGCATACTTTGCTGCGCTTTGCAGTTCTGTGTTTTCTGCGTTCTGTGTTCTGTGTTTTTCGGGGTTTTGGGGTTTCCGTTTGGTTGCCCGCTTTTTTCGCCACTCGCCTTTTGTGTTTTCTACACACAGAAAAAAAATCAAAACCGGGATCATGATTTTTGGTAAAAATTTGATTTTTTATTGTAGATTTTTTGCTGTCACTTGGACAAAAATGGTCCCATATCAAAAAGGGGCACTGTTTTGTGCAGCTTACAACCTTATAATTAATATCAGTGTACTTTGAGACTGATTTGGGAAAATTAATTTTTGATCAAATTTTCGCTTTTTTTTTTAAGGGGTACCATCATAATTTTTTGCCAAAAATGGCAAAAATTAAAAATTTCCAGACTGAAATGCCAATCGATTGGGAATTTAATAACGAGTTTAATGAGGTATGACATTCCATATTTGGATCATTATTTCCATTTTTATGAACAAAATACCAATAGTAAATACCAATTTTTTTGGGTGAAAAATCAAGATCTTGATTTTTGGCAATTTTGACATTTTTCTTTTTTTGTAGTGCACTTCAGATTAGCATAACTTTGAAGCTGGGCTTGGCCAAAGCCACAGACAAGATGGAAACTTTTTTTGCTCAGTAAAGAAAAATATATGGCAAGAAAGCGGTGCAAGAAAAATATATCTGGATTAAACTGCAGAGGTCTTATTGCATCAGCCGAGGTGAATGTTGTTATTTGGGTTCCGGTTCGCTGGCTGCCATAACGTTTAAAGCAGAATTATGTGAAACATGAGACGCAAGTTCAGTTAAATCAATTAAATCACATTTAATTGGCACCGGATAAAACCGAACTCTTTATCGGAAAAGTGCGGCTATGAATTTCAAGGAACGAGATTTAGCAGCAATGCCATGCGACTTTTGCAGTCCGGATGACCTTGGACCTTAGAGACTATGCGGTAACTAGGGAGATAAATGCGGGCAAGGATGACCCTGAAAACGGGGACATCGGCAAGACTTGCTAGCTGATTAGATACTAAACATCCGTTTGGCGACAGAATTCCAGAATCAGAAGGGATTGGCCCGGACGACTCGTCGGATTCCTGGCTAATTGGACTTGGCTGGAGTCCAGTAATTCGCGCTTCGATTAATTTCGCATACTAATTGAATCGACTGCAGTTAGTGCACAACAACAGCAGCCGCAGCGACAGCAAAACGCCCGCACACATGGCGTATGATTAATATGGGTCGTAAAATTCATTACGCATACGCAACGGCGACCGCAAAACAATGCGGGCGCCACAACCAATCGATTGCGATTGCTCACACACAACAAATACATGTACAATGAAATGGAATAAAATTAAACAAAATCGCATAATTTATCAGTTAATCAAATAATTTCTATAGCAGTATTTTTGATTTCCCGGAAAAAGGTTTTCAATGAGCCCGCCGCCATATCGTTTTCATCAGTGAGATTATCAATTACGCATGAATTTTCAGCTCCTTCAATGGCCAAATCCAAATTATAATAGATTTTTGCCTCTTTTGGGGTAAAGAGATTTCAATTGCGTAATGTTACGTGTTTACTGATTAAATGTGTGACCCTTAATTTGGGGTGTTTTTATGTTATTTAATTTATTTCACATCAATAAACGCTTACCCATTGCATTTATGATGGTTTAATTTTTGATATTCGTAAATTTACTTATTTTTAATTTAATTTTTTTTTATTTTTTGAAAATAATAATAACCAAAAATAAACTAATCTCTCTCTTTAATTACGCTAAAAAATTGATATTTATTAGTAAACAAATTAACAAATTGTATATTCTTTTCCCATTGTTATTTATTTTTTTCGAAAAAAAAATCATAATTAATCGTGTTTTGTAGCCCTCAATTAAGCTGTCAGTTGACTTTCCCCTCACTGATCACAAAAATCCTCCCCTTCCGCAGGGGAGATGCTTAAATTTTTCGCTTTTCTGCTGCGCTCTGCACTTTCCACATTCTACTTTCGCCAAAGACAAAAGACCCCGAAATATCAGACAACGCCAAGAGGTTGTTCTATGTGGGCGGTGGTCGTCGGGTGGGAAAACGGAGGCTTTCTTCTTATTATGTATTATGTGTATTATTGTTGTTATTATTATTATGGCTGGCTTTGTTTGCCAGACTTGGTTGGCCAGGCCAAAAACTGTTGCATTGTTCCGGCTACGCAATCCACACAAAACACGAATGAAAAAGAAAAAAACACACACACACAAAAAAAAACACAAAACAAAAGCTGGGGCACATGCCACGTTTTTTTACTGCCCACAGTTCGCGAGGGGCGGGGGGATAAAAGGGCGAAGTGGGCGTGGCTGGGGTTGGGGCAAGACAATGCGGCAATGAAATGTTATACCCAGAGTCCACTGTAATCGCAATATCTCAAGTCTTGTACAGGAACAGTGGATCAAAAACCGGATTTTGGTTATAAAATATTAAAAAAAAAATTATGGAAAAAACTTTAAATTCTAAGAAATAAGAAAAAATTAACTAAAACGTGGATTTTTTCAAATAAGAAATAAAAGACGGTACTTTTCATTAAAACAAAATGCTGAACAATTAAGAAGGTTCAAAAAGATACTCTCCACATTCATACAAATATTGATTCCGATTCACTGCCATTATTTTTGCCCCAAGTTTTGAGTTTTGTCCCCGCAGCTTGGCCTGCCATTTATGTTAATCAGCAGAGCAGGACAGAAGGGCGGAGGGAGTAGGACGGAAGGAGAAGAGGAAGGGCTCAAACACGATACGATGTTTTTGTGTGTGTTTGCAGATGCTTAAAATGTTCCACTTGCCGCGGGAAAGAGACAGATAGTGCGAGGAGGGGAGATGGGGATAGTAAGGCTGGCAAAGATTTGCATATAAAGCTGCGGCGACTGCCATGCATCACTTGTTCTACTTATAAATGAGTTGTTGGAAAAAAAATGGAAGCATGTGTGCCTTTGAGTGTGGCCATGTGTGTGTTTGAGTGTGGCGAGAAAGCAGTGTGACCTTGATCTTGATATGGTATCTTTTTTCTCTCGCCATAATGAAATGAATAAATCAATTTCTTGTTCCTTCGAAATATTCGATTAAAACATTATAGGATTTCCAAGTAAAGTGAATGGAATCCATGAACAAGAAACCTATTAAACGATAGTGTTAAAAATAGCTCTGAAGAAAGTTGAACAGCCTAATAATTGCATTCCATGGATTCCTTGTTATTTGCATTCCCTTATTCCCGCCGCCTTTTTTTGCCTCTACCTTTTCCCCTTTTTTTCTGGGTTCGCCTGCAATGGTGGGCAATAAATTGAATCGCCTTTATTGGATCCTATTACTTTGCCATTTATTTTCAAATATACCTTATTTCCAAGTCCACTCGGGCATCGATGATGGGCATTCAGCTGTGAGTCTCGGCCAATTGAGAAGTTCTGGACAGAAGTGGCGAAAGTTTTGCATACTGAACTCGAAAGGATGCATTCTCTTGGCGGCTATTTTTGAGATTTTTTCCCTCTATTTTGCTCTTTACCAGGCTAAAGTTTTTAATTATTGTTTGTATTTTTTGTTCGTACGCCGGCAAATGGCCACCAAAATGACCAATGGCGCTGGCCGAGTTTTCTTGTCGTCCTTGCCATGATTTTTCCTTTTTTTTTGCTCTCCCATTTTTCTATTTCACCCTTTTTAGGCTTCCTCCTCTCATTTTGCAACAGACGACTACGACGACGGCTAGGCCTGCCATCAAAATTCACGGCTGACCTTGCCACTTGCTTTGTATGAAAAAAACTATAAATCCTGCACACACACACACAGATATGGACACACAGATACAGTTGACCGCGTCGTGTAATGGTGTGTGTGTGTGTGTGTCCTTAAAGCCATTCGCCTTTTGGCATTTAATTAACTTTCTCGGTTTGCGCGGAATTTCTCCCTCATTTTTTTCCTCCATTCCCTTTATTCCAGATTATAAATATTTGAAAAGTACATCCTTTTTAATGCAAGAATAAATTAAGAATAATTATTCGCAAGCTCTTTAACTCTGTCCATCATCATGTGTGGACGAATGACATTTAATAATTTAATTTTGCTTTTTAAAAATTTAAACATCTTTCAAAATTAAAGACGATTTATGAGTTCTGATCCAATTACTCCCACTTTTGTTTAGTTTTGGTCACAGAGTTTTGTAAAGTCAACAGTCTTGGCTACACAATTGAACTCAAACACACATATGTACATGAATGAAAAACCTAGCATATGGCGAATTTTTGGCATTTTTCCATAGCTTCCGGCCCTGTTGGCTTAGGCCCTTAAATACTTATGTTGCCAAATTAAGTTGAAAAGTCAGCTTATAGTTGCGGCCCAAAGGGAATCGGTTATGAGTGGCCCAAAGTGCCTCACAGTTGTGTGAGTGTTTCATGTGGCACCTGCCGTATGCAAATTTGCAGCAAGTTAAGTGAAATTAGCGGCTTGTGCCGCCCAGAAGTTAAGTCATGTTCACCTCCCGTTTTGAGTGCCCAAAAACTCTTGTTTTGCCCCGCCAGAAAATTGCCCACAATCTCCATCCAAAATCTTGCATTACCCTTTCAGAATATTCCTCACAAACAATACACCCGAAGAAATTTTAAGGCGTTCAAAATAAAAATGTAAACTTCATTAAAAATTGTTTTTATTGTAATATTTGAATTTTAAATATGATAATATTAATAAAAAATATTAGACTTTGAATCTTGGTTTTTAAGGGATAAGCTTTTTTTATATTCGTGGTTTTTAAAGTCTTGAGAAATTGTTATCCACTTATTCAGTGAACTGTGCACATAAATGGTTGATGTTTTACAGAATCGGCATCTCTTTAAATTCTGCTGGCAATGCAACGAGGGACTAATTGCCTCCTTAGCTTATTTTACGCAAGGAAAATATCATCGGGAAGAATTTCTAACTTGGTGGAGGGAGCGTGAGGGGGCTTAGAAGTGGTTGGGAGGGACCAGGAGCAGGAGCAGGACTAGTGGTCGTGACAGCAACTTTCATTTGACATTAGTCAGTCGACGTCTTTGTGGTCCTGGCAATTGCAATTTGCCAATTATGTTCTGCATGCCTTGTGCAAGGACAACAGAGATGTGCATAAATTAAGGATCACAAATGGGGTTGCAAGTGGGCCAAAGTGGGGGGACAGTAGCCGCTCTAATGGCGTCGATTCAATTAGAAAGTCTCGGGGAATAATTGCCATGGCAGCCAAATGAAATTGACAACAAGTCGACGTTGGGGGATGTTAGACACAAAGGAACGGAGTCGGGGCGACTGGGTTAGTTGCTTGATTAAATTTCTTTTCGATCGGTTTTTTCAGGCTCCTTTAAAATCCTGCCTAAGCATGGTTTTAGCCAAATTAAAGTGCACTGTCAGAAATTAGAAAAAATATATTTGAAGATAAATTGATCAATTTTATTTTTAGGTGAAGAATTTATTAACAACCTACTTAACTTATCAAACGATTAAATAATTTCTTATTTGTATTTTGGTTTCAACCTCGGAGTGTCCTAATTTACGGCATGTTTAACTGCGCAGGGTCCCACTGCTTCAATTTTCCCAAATTTTTTACAGTGCAGCCACACCAATGTTGGTGTGTATTTGACTGTATTTATATGCCCACAGGCGTACACAAAGCCAAGCAATGTAATGTCACATAAGGATGCGAAGCCGAACAAGAAGAAGAAGAAGAGGAAGAAGCTGCTTCTTCTTCTCCTTCATCTTTTGCTTTCACTGCATCTTGCTCTGCTTCTTCCCACTCATTGTTGGCCTAAGGCAAATGCAGTTGTTGGGCCAAAAAAAAAATAAAAAAAAGGGAAAATAAAAGTATGCCATAATAATGTGTTACATGTCATGTGGGTGTACGTGGGCGAAAATCAATAACAAAATCTTCGAAAAAGTGCAAAAAATAGCGCGTAAAGCGACAGACTTTATCACAGTTTGACATGCACTGGCCGAGAAACTGAGAAATTTTACATTAATTAACATGCTATTCCTTATAACGTCTAATTGTCCTTTGATTAGGTCGAAAATTTGTCCTAATTGACAGTAAGTGAAATTGATATTTCAAATGAAAAGCATTTGTGGCTTGCTGTTGTTTGACCATTTTATTAATCAACACCAAGAGTTGTGGCTACCATTTAAATTAAGTCAAGTGAATGTATTTAATAAATTGGTAAAAGAAGACTATGATTTAAATTTTAATTTAAAGTACCTATAAAAATATTTAAATTTGTATTTGAAAAGATAAATAATTCTATAATCATATGTAACATGTAAAACCAATCAAATAACTGTCTAAAAATATTAATTCATACTTTCGGTTATTCTAATAAAATAATGTACATATTTTGTGTATTTTTCTCAGTGTACTGCAAGTGCAAGGTTTATGAAAGTCACGTAGACTAGTCATAGGTGCAAGGATCCCACACAGACACACACACACACAATTGCCTAGGGCGTCGAATTCCGTTTTAAATGCGCTCAAATGCGCAAATAAATTTAAGAGGCGACGCTCCATTGCCACGCCCACTTTATCCCAATGGCATCTTCAGTGTGTTGGTATGCTAGTGTGTCTGTTGTGTGTGTGTTTGTGTGCTTGTGAGTTTCCACTAAGCCGATTTAGCTGGGAATTCTGCCACAACAACAACTAGAACACGTCCTATGTGCCCCACACAAATAAAGGAGGCAGCACACAGACATACATCCTGTCATGCGAGTGTGTGTGTGTATAGGTTACAGCCCATTGACAGTTAACTCTTACAACTCGCACTTGAAGGATTTCCGAAATTCGCCAGGATGAAGTCGCGGTTTTCATTGTCCGATCTCCGCATAAATGGACTTTAATCCCCTGGACATAATTTCCCCAAATGCTTTTAGTGGCAGCTTAGCCCCAAAACTATCCGCTGATCCTGGTAGCCATCAAAAAAAAAAGATTGCTTAATTTAAGTTTTTGTCTTTCTAAATTTAATTGAAATCGAACTTTGGAAGCTTTCCTTTACAATATTCCGATATGAAATCTTTAAATTTTATTTTTTTAATATTTTAAAATTTGCAAACCCTTACTGGAAACTTTTTGCAATTAATATTAGTAAAAATGAGGGGAGGAAAAAACTCAACGTATCTTCGAAATGGTTCTATATTTAATTGATGGCCAAACATAAATCAATTTTGGAGGATTTATCATACGCAAATTTTTGGGATTTTTCGAAACTCGAAGGTATTGAATAAATGTATTCTAAACAAAAATGTACTTTTAAGTAAGCAAAAAGTTGAACTTCTTTGACTATTAAATTTTCATTAAATATTTTTAGAATTTCATTAAAAAATTCAATAAAAAGCTTATGTAATCAATAGCCATTTTTTTCATTTAAGTTACAGAAATTACCAGGTTTTTTACTTTTGATCCATAAATTCGAAACCTTACGATTAAATAACTTGATATTATTTATTTGCTGGACCATCGCTCTGCACAATTCCCCAGTTAAGATTTAAGGTTTCTTGTTAATATTTAATGGCTGCAGGCTTCCGCTGGAAAAGCATCCGGAGGAACTGTATTTTTTGTATGGCGCTTTTCATGGCGATTGCCGATTTCCGATTATCAGACTGCAGCGTCCTCAAACATTTGAAACGTTTCCCAACTGACGTCAATCGATGGTTACCATTCCCTTTCGTTTGATTAAAAATAAACTTTGCATGGGTCGGGTTCTCTTTTCACTTACTTCCCAAGTTTTTTATTTTATAAAAAATACAAAAAAATAACTATATAATTGATTTATTGTTTCAACAACATCCCTTTTGTTTTCCCCTTATTCCCCCGCCGGCTGTTTTTTTATGCGATTTTCGTTCACTGATGCCAATAAATTGTTTTTCATATATATCAAATTCAGCGTTAAATGCAAGCGGCAACAATAAAAAAGGCAAACAGACAGCTTTTTCTAGGAACCAAGGGCCAAAATACGATTTTCATGGGTTTATCGAGGCTGGAAATCCTTTAATAAAGTGATATGCTGAGAATTAAAATGAAAAGTTTTACAAAATAAAAAAAAAAATCTGTAAAGAACAAATGGCTTTCACATTTATTTAAAAGTCTTTGATTGGCAAAGATGTATTAATTAATAGATTTTATGAAAAGAAGTTAAGTTTGAAATAATACACCTCTTTCATTTATTAAAAAAAATATATTTATTTTTCGGTTTTTAAAGAGTATTAAAGCGTCATTATACATAAGCATCCCGAAGGGCCAAGAATTTGATGCGATTTTCAAATAGTGGAAAGCAGAGTGCAATTTAATTTCAAATTCGAGGTCAGAGTGCAAATGTGTAACAAAGGATAAAAACTAAATAAAATTACAAATGAAATGAATGAATAAATGTGTATTTTTAGATACATCTGTTTTTATTCTTGCAATAAAAAGGGTAGATATTAATTGATTTCCCCTCTGTTTCCCCGAGTTACATTTCAATCACATTTTGTGCTGCTCTGTGCCACGCCCCCTTTTACACCCATTTTACCGCCCCACCACCCCGAGCAACAACAAAGCCCAAAACATCAGAAAAGCTCAGCTGAGCTAAATAGGAAGCCAAGAGTGATTAATTAGTTACGCTGGAAACGGATTCACTTGCTTTATGTAACAATTGATATTTGAGCACTCGCGACAATTATGACCCGAGAACTAAAATGTTTGACATTTCAACAAGCCCAACGACAAGTACCTAAAATAGATTCAAAACCCCCCCTCTAATATGGCGAGGATTTTACGAAAATTCGGCACGCAGATCGGATTTATTTTAAATTCACCAAGCCCTCGAAAATCAATTTAAGACCATGTGCTCGCCCTTTGAAGTCCCCTTCACCCAACTCCTTTTTCAAAGTCTTCGCTTAATAAATTCCATGCCAATTCCCCTTTTTTTTTCCCATTTGTCCCGCAAAATGGAAAATAATATTAACTCAAAAACCCTGAAAGTATGGGAAATATGACACTATGGAATTTTTCGATTTCCGGAAAGCAAAATAAATGCAAACTATTTAAAAATGGCATGAAGTCAGGGATTTTCATTTGTGCATTTTTATTTGTGTAAGAAAATTATTCACAAGGGCATAAATGACTTTGGTTGGGTGTAAATATGAAAATAAACAATATTAAATAAATCATTTTGTAAGGATAATTTTTCTGAGTTCTGTTTAAATATTTTAGGGGCACTTTTGTAATTTATTGATAAGATTTCGGCTCTTTAATAAATAGAGAAAAAAATTGTATAATTTAATTAGATTTACCTAGAATGTTTATTTTTCCCTCAATAATTTTGAACGTTGCTGTATGAGGGGCTTATGGCTCAGACGAAACGACAAGCTCTTATAATTAGATGAAGGGCCCTTAACATGGTTCCATTTTCGCCTACTCTGGGCCACTGTCCACCTGCCGGGGCTTTACTGTGCCCCATTTAATTGCGGCTGAAACTCGCTCTCCGAAATAGACACATTTTGTTTACGCTTGGCTCTTTTGTTTAGACACTTGCTCGCAAAATCGCAAACTCGCAGCTGATAAACAACATTTTCGGCGCTGGCACTATTTGCACATTACGCATACGCCACCGAGACCTGTGCATCCGAGCTCCATGCCCAAAAATCATCCTACATCCAAAATACAGAATCCAAAACACAAAATCCAATCCGGAATTCGCCTTTGCATCCGCAATTCAAACATTTTATTTGTGCTTCGACACATTCCGCACTTGTTCCCCTCGACAAAAAGCATTTGACACAGTTCGAGCGAAGGAACTTTTGTTATGCGAAAGGCGGGGGAAAATGGGCGAAACACTTGACAAGCGAAGGAAAAGGTTTTCGGCCATGCCGTTGCACTGCGAAAATCTCAGCAACATAAATACAGAACAATAAAGGATTTAAAAAGGTGTAAGATCAATTTAAGATCAATCAAACTTAAAAAGTAAAATAATTATTAATTAATATATTTTCTGCACTTTCAATATTAAATGAAAAGTTTACAATTTTCAAATTTAAATTGGGTAAAATAAATGAAAGCAAACAATTTAATAATTTAACTTGATGAATAAACCTGCCTATGGCTTAAACTTTATTAATTTATTATTGAAAACCGCAACAAAATTGTAATAACGAAATTATAAATCAAGTTCGCAAATAGTTCGTTATGCGATTTAGTTGGCCGAGGTTGGGGCAAAGGTGCTTCAGCAACTTTTCCTGCGGCTTATAAGTTTAATATAGTAGATATGGTGGCCCTGGGAAGTTGGCCCCAAGAAAAGGACCTAAACTGAGTTTAATTGACTCAACAATTTGGAAACTTTTGCCCCGCCCCTTTTTTCGAAGTGCAACCGAAACGGTGAAGCGGTGAAACGGTGAAGTGGACAGATGTGGTCGAGATGGGATTGCACTTTCGCAAGTGGCACAATTTGATTACAAGAACGTTTAAGTTGGCCGCAGAATGCTGGTTCCGATAATGAGGTGGGCAGGTTGCAGGTAGCCAGATGCAACATGGATTCTGACTCTCTGGCGGGGATTCGCCACCTCAATTTTCCCAGTTCATTAGAGAGCGAGTCAAGGACATTTAAAGTCTCCTCCACGGCACACAAAAACACTTCACGCGGCACTTTGGACAATGCTAACGAGCTCTCCCACATCGTCCTCATATGTATGTACTATATGGCAGTGCACACTCTTGAAATATAAATACTAAATGTCGTTTTCTCCTTCTTCGTGTGTAAAGTGAAAGGATGCAAGGAATGCATCTCCAAGTTTTCGTTTTTTTTTTTTTTGGGAAAATGTGCAAATGGAGTGGCGGACAGCTTGTTTATCATACAATAAAGAAGTTATACGCAAAATGATGACATGTGTAAACATTTGAACCGCAAATGATTCGATTTGATTTGGTTTGGATGTGTCGGAACGAAGAGACTGGGTTCATAAATATTTATCCCAGAATAAGTGCGGCAGATGCGAGTGCATACTTTCCATTTGCGCAACTCATTTGCAGACTGCGCAACAAGTTCGAAAATAGTTGCGGAAAATGATTAAACAGGAAAAATAAATTTAAAAGAATTAATTAAAAAAATTAAAGTTCAACATAGTTTTGAACTGCAACTTTTCAACAAATAATTTTGCTAATAAACCAAACATGATATAAATAAAGCTAATTCAATCAAGAGTTCATTTGCACGGAACAAAGTTAAATTAAATTAATTAAACTGGAAATAATTTAAGCTGGTTGTTAGAAAAGCAAATAGTTTTCGGATCTTTAGCTTTTTGAGTTGCTTCAACTAAGAGTAAATATCCCAATTTATTCCTGAATAAATTCGGCTCAATAGGATGTAAATTTTGAAAGCGAGTCCAAGGCAATAAATAAATAAATTACTGTAACTCCCACCGCTAACTGATATGATAATTTTCCACAATTATATCGTTTGGCTTTGTGATTTCGTAATGAAGCCGTTTGGCCAAGATTAAAGCAAACAATCCGGCCAAATAATAAATAAATACAAAAAAGGCGGGCAAACAACGCACAAATAGAAGAAGTTTTTATCACCAAAATGGTATTTAACCCGCTAAAAGTTTGTTTGTTAACCAATTAACACTCACCCGCCGGTTTTGCTGCTGCTACTGCTGCTGGTGCTTCTTTATTTCTGTTGTTTTGGATTCCGGAATTGCTTCAAATATTTGTTTTTTTGTTTCTTTCGATTTTCAAGCGTTTTTCGGCGTTTTAACTCTGTTTTTTTTTTTGTTTTTTTGCTTTGCAAAACTCGCGTTGAAAACACAGCAACAAAAAATTTGTGTGGGAGGTTGAACTTGAAAAACGTTTTCGAAAGCGGGTTGAAATTATTATTGGGAATTTGCCTCTGCTAATTTTTGCTGGAAAAGCGAAACGAACGCCACGAGTGCCGAAGCCGTTATGACAGAATCTGGCTAGCTGCCGAGTAACTTATCCTTAGCGGAAAAGCGGAAAAAGCCGAGCGGAAAAGCCATTGCCCGAATGCCACTCGGTTTTCGCTTTTCGCATTTCGGCCATTTTACACACTGTGTTACTGTGACTGTGCTGTGCACAAACTGCACTGCTGTGAACTGTTGGGAAAATCGGAAAATCTCTCGCTCTTTCCTCTCATTTTTGTTGTTGTTTTTTTGGATTGCAAGTTTCACTGTTGTTTGTTTGCCTGTTTGTTTACTGTTTACTGCTGCTTCTGCCGCTTCTCCATAGACGTAAAATAAAAGTGAAAATAAATTTCCGTTGCCGGCAACAAACACACAAACACACTTTCAAAATAGCTATGAAAATAACTACACAAAAAAAAAACGAACAGGAAACACAGCAACTAAAACAAAGACTGGGACACATTTAGACCATTAACACGTATTTCTTAAAAATAAGTTAAACAATTGCATTTCTAAAAAAAGAATCAGTGGTTGAGCTGGCTATGAAATACAAATACAAAAGAGAGTCTGGGTTATTGTTGATAAAAAAAATGTTTAAATTAATTAACTAAAATATACTGATACAAAAAAAAATTACTACATATTTAAAAAAAATTGTATTTATTTTAAGAACAAATAAGCCGATAAATTAATCCACGTTTTTTATGATTTACTTTCATAAACTAATAAATACGTATATTTAATTACTTCCTGATGACTGAATTTTAAAATAGCTACTTCACAGTTTTCATACATTTTGATCTATTTTGGTTGGCAATGAATTTTGAATTCCCTTGACAGTCGTTCACCGGACAATTTCTGCTCCGTAATGATGATTGACGTGGCAAACAAGCCGGGAGGATGGATGAAAGTGTGTGACAACGAATGATGGATGCCCTGAAAAGGATTTATGGTGCTCAGGGTGCTGCGAATGGGATTTATTAGGCGCCAAAATGTAGGCAACACTTGCCAGTTGGCCCGAAGAAGTAGGCAACACTTGATGGGCTGACCTACAGTTGCGTTCAAGATATTAGGAAAAATAAATTAAAAATGAATTTGCAATTTTAAATGAAAATATTAGTTAGAAATATGTTAATAAAAATAAAATTAAATTAAGAAGTTTATATATGATTAAAAAAAAACACACTTATAAAAAAATCTTTTAAATGTAATCTTTTAGTGACTAATTTTTCGCCCTCCATCATTTTCTATCTACGGTGTCCTAAAGGTGAATCCTCACCTGCTGACGGGCAGATGAGGCCTTGAGTTATTGCGCCGGAGATTGCAACGACGATTGTTGCTGCATCTGCATCTGCAGCTGCAACATGCAACTGATGTTTCTCGGCGAAGGAGCACGTGACCACCTAAGTGGGAAGGAGTATGGGAACTCGCTATATATAGGCATATGTGCGACTCGAATTGCTGTCACAAGCAAAAATGGGATGTGGGATATGGGATGGCGCCCACGTCAACGCACGGCAGCGGCAACTGTTGCAGGCACCACAGCAACATCAACAGCAACAGCGACAGTAGCAACAGCAACAGCAACAGCAACGACGTCAACATTGGCCTAGTCACGTTTTGATTCGTTTCTCATTCGTTTATTCTCGCTCCTTTCATTTCGTATCATTTGGTTTGTTTTGACTTTGTTCATTTGCCCGCCGAAAGTTCGAAAAAAGTGGGGTATACTTGACAATATGACTGTAGCGTTTGGATGACATTAATCAATAAAATACAAGAATACAAATATAACAAGGAAAAATGTGCGATTTAAAATCATTTGAAAATAAGTCTGAGAGTATGCTACAATATATTTTAAAAGGTTTTAATCGATAATCTTTTCATAGATAATTTTAAGAATTTAAGTTTATAAGTTTATAAAGTTTTTAAAGTGATATAAACGTAGAAATGATACTAATTACTATACCTATGGTATTTTACAGGGTATTCGCTCCACGACTCCTGCCACTGGAGCTCTAATACTTGCTTTTCAATTTGAACTGGACAAACGAAAAGAAGAACAAAAAAAGTTGGAGGAAAGTTGTAGGAGAAGTGTGCCAGCATCGGCCTGCAGTGTTTAATTATAGTCACTGACTAGCGGGATGAAAAACTGACTGACAGACTGACTTACTGACCCATTTTGCATGTAATGCGGTCAAATGGCCCGCTTGTGCTCCCCACGTTCATAAATCAAATGCCGCCCCTCGCACAGATTCTCGCATTTGAACACTGTTGTTTGTTTGGACCAAACAAAAAATCTGCAGAATTCATAAATCAGGTAAAAGCACTCAGCCAAGGGCTCACAGATGTGTTTGTTTACCGGGCCTAGTTAAAGTTTATTTCCGAGATCGTAAATAAGAAAAGGTGTGTGTGTAGGCAAGTGTACTTCTGGTTTATGAAAAGTTTTAGATGAGTATTTCAGATGAATATATATGGAGAATTGTCCCTGAACTTCGGCACCCATAATTCCGATTAGGCGTCTAATCTTTGCTGTTCGTTTGTTTGTTTGAACTAAACTATAATCTTGTTCCAGCGATTCTGGAAACGGAATTCGATTTAGCACGTCCGACGATCAGGCGGCGTTGACAGGCGACCGGCAACTGGGGGCGAAATCGAAACTGCAACTTAGCTCAAGTATCAGCTATATGCCATTCTATAAGCTATAGGCTATATGCAGTCATAATGAGGCAGCGAAAAAAAAAAAGCAGAGTATATCGTCAAAGGCGGGAAACATAAGGAAATTGAAGAACAGAGCAACAAGTAAGTGGAAAGGGGAAACAATGCTAATGAGAACAAAAGATGCAACAAAGGGGGAATTTAAAACAACAGCGGCAACACCTGAAAGTGCAATATAAATTTAAATGTGCAACAGCATTACCGGGAGAGAAAAATGTAAATGCAACACGAAGGCATCGGCAAACAGTTTGTATTTATGTTGATTTATTTTCAGGAATCAGGAGAGCAACACCTGTAAGTGAAATATGCTACAGAAGAGCCTGGAGCAACACTTAAGTATGCAGCATTTGGAGACAACATTTTAAAACAACTAAACCCAAAAAGAAACTTGATATGAAACGATGATCAATTTGATATTATGTGGTATCAATTTAGAGAGAGAGAGAATTCGGTAAAATTATATATGTGATAATAAAAGATAATGCGAATAAATACCACAAATTTACCATGCACATATCGATTTGATCTTGATTGTATGTAGCAATTGTAGTAAAAAATCCAGCGACACCTGCAACTCAAAAATATTTGAACAAAAAAGCTGTGGCAAAAAGCCTCAACAACATTTTGACAGCAAAAATGGTAAACCACTTGCAACACCCGGGGGAAAGACAACAGTAATTGGTTCTATGACTAACCAATTTGGAGCTGAAACATAAGCCGCACAAAAAATGCATAAAACCGACACAAAGCCACCGCAAAAGCACAGTATCAAATATATACATACATATTTATATTAAAGGGGGGCAAAAAGAATAGCATTGCGACTATGCAATCGTAATCGCAACTGCAACTTGTCTCCTCCAGAATTCCGCTGAATGTAGGGGCATAAATTACGGCAAATGAGAAAAGCGAATAAGTAAAAATTAAATAAACATCAGGAGAAGCGTAGAAATGTCAAAGGAAAATTGCCGCAAATCTAGGTGATGGGAGAGAGCTCAACTTGAAAGTACCCTATAAATATTTTAAAACTAAGTGGTAGTTTGAATATTATTTTTTTAATAGTCTGATTAAATTTTAAAGATTTTCGTTAGACCTCTATTAACTTTTTAAATTTGAAACGAAATGAGGTGACCTAATAGCGATTTCGCGTAATTTTCGTAATCTTGGTGATGGATTTTGTTCCTTTTGGAGAACAGTTAAGACTCAATGGCAAATGGAAGTGTGGGGTGGTGTAGGGTGGAAAATAGAGGTGGCTACATAAAAACAAAAGGCAAAAGCGCAGCTGATGACATCCGCCCACTTTCTTCACTTTCTCCGCCCCTTTCGACCCCCTTGCACTCCCCCTCACTCGACTGGAAAACTAAAGTAACTTTTTGTTGTTATTTTGAATGGAGCAAAACGCTTGCGTGCATTAAAATAATCAGAATCTCTTGTCTTTCTCTGGCCTGTCAACGCAGTTATCATCTTCATCGCACACTGCAAGAAAATAAAAATGGTAATAATATTTTTAAAAAAATATTCTAAATAAATTTACAAATTTACCTTCTAAGCGATCCGTGATCATTTACTTTATTTATTCCCATTTGTTTTCCATTTTGCCAGTCCAAAAGTGCATTTTTTCTCTGATTTCTTTTCATTACTAAGCGGATGCGATTTATTTCGACTCTTTTTCGCAGAGCTTTATGCAGATTTTAATTTTTAAGTGCCACTCGTCGTCACCTGTACGAGTGGATTTTTCAGGGAGATTTTCACCGGGTGAAATGGGGAAAATGGGGAAATTGCTGCAGGTGGTAAAATGCCCCTATTTCGGTTCCCTGCGTTTTGTTTGCCTTGAATGCTTCCCTTTTGTCCATTTGAAAAGGAAAGCAAAAGGAAGAAATAACGAAAATAAGAGAAAATATCAAGCAAAAGAAAAACTTGTGCAAATGAAGCGTTAAATTGACTGAGTGCTGAAGGAAAAGCAGGAAGAGAAGGGAAAATTCGTCTTGCATCTAGATTGGCAAAAGGAAACTTGGTGTTGAAGTTCCCATTGACGTCTTTAATTGATCGAAAGATTTGAATGCTAAGTGCAATTATTTTGTATTTGAAAAAAAAAAACATTATCAGAATATAGCAAAGTATGTATTCATTGTTTTGACATCTGTCGGGGCCATCTGCTCATTTCGCTTAAAGAAATTCGATCATATTTAATGATAAAAACTCCGTTTTTCTCAACCCCTTGTCGATTCCTCAGTTCAGGGCAATTTGCGCAATTTTTATGCTTCACGAGTGTTCACTTCTTTGAGGTACCCATCTTTTCGGATATTCAAGAGGGTATTTGCGTTGCTAAGATGATTGGGTTATGGAACGCAAAATATTTAACTTAAGAAGAAATAACATAAAATGAAATACCCAAGTAGGTAAACATGTCTTAATAGATTCATTTATTTTGTATTTTTAAAAAATTAATTTTTCGTATTTTTTACTGATATTTACAAAAATACTTAAAATTTCACTTGGTTTCTTTTAAAGCTTATCGCTCAATTTGCATTAATTTGATTTTTAAATTTTGTCCAGGGTATCAAAAATACTTTGTATTTGCATAAATCTCTTCCCCTTTTAGATTTCAGACATGCAGGCCATATATATTTTTTATGACTGTCAGTTGTGCCGCGTTTGGCAACAAAATTTGTTTAAACAAAGCGCCGGCAGGGAGAAAAATCAATTTTTTATTGCCCAGTTGCTGTTGCTTTAGTTTGCTGCTGCGTTGGTTTTGTTTAGACTTTATCCAAATTTATTAGCAGGCAGCGAGAAAAGCGCTTTTCTTTAGCATTTTATTACTGCCTTTGGCCCAAGCAGTTGACAAGTCTCAAAGTTTTCACACAGAAAATTTTGTTTTTATAATTTGAAATTTTAAAAATACAGAACTTTTCTTTCAATAAAAACAACATTTATTTTAAAAATTTTACAATAATAATGCATTTTTTTTTTATTTCTAAATAAAGTAATGTGTAAAAATATAAATTTGTTCAGTGCTATAGAACAATACCAAAGTGGGTTGTATTGTGGATTGGGGGCGTGGCCCAGGTGCCCAGTGCACAAGAATCTATTTGCCTTTTGATTGCCTTTTAATTACTGAGCAGCAAATAAACATAAACAATGGCGTTTAGCGAAAAATAGGAGATCTGTATTTAGACGGCGAAAAAAGGCGAAGAGCACATGTACATATAAAACGAAACGAAAACAGAACCCAAAAATATTAATGATTAAGCTCAGCTAGCAATCTGAAAAAAAGAGCAACGGCCTTCTTTGTCTTTCTGCCGGCTGCTTATCTCATTTTCTACACTTTTTATCTTTTATTTTCCAGTGGGCTTTTGGGAGTCGTAGGTCGTTTGACAATAGCTTCGAAAATTTTGCTGAGGCTGGGGGAATTAATTAAAGTCCATTGAAATGTTTTAAATCGGAGTTATTTATTTGGTCGAACACAATTGTTTGACTTTATATGGGTACTTTTTAAGTTGGGAAAATGACAATGGGGAAATTAATATAATTAATTGTATTAATTCCATGATATGATTGAATCAAAAACGTATTTCGGTTCCAATGAACATCATTGATTTTGCACACTTGTCTATTGTAATTGAAAATTGGCGAAAATTTTGTTTTCCCAAAATCAACCGGAAAGTGTTATGGATTTAATTATTATTTTGTTATCTGTTCAAAAACATATGCCTTTTTGGTGTAGGACCATTTTTGGCCAAGTTACAGCAAAAAAACAAACAGAAAAAAATTAAAATTTTTACCAAAAACCCAGATCCTAATTTTTCAAAATTTAATTCGTTTTTTGTCCATAACAATGAAAATATTGATCGAAATATGGATTGTCATACGTTTCTGAACTCGTTCCTAAATTTCCTATCGATTCGCATTTAAATCTAGGCATTTTATTTTTTTTTAATTTTTCGTAAAAAATCATGAGGTACCTCCTTATAAAAAAATTGAAAATTGGCGAAAATTTGATATTTCCAAGATCCCCCGGAAAGTGTCATGGATTTATTTATTGTTTTGTTATCTGTTCAAAACAGTATGTATTTTTGGCGTACGACCATTTTTGGCCAAGTTACAGGAAAAAAACCAACAGGAAAAAATTCAAATTTTTGTCTCGTTGTGGGGGGGTACCCCACAACAAAATTCTAGACCCGCCACTGAATCTGGAAAATAAGTCTAAAATTAAAATGAACTTAAATATACTTTTCCAAAATGGGAGACCCCGAATTGAAAACTAAACAATCTTTTTTCTGAATAGACCTTACCCCCAACCACAATTAACATTTTTGTGTTATCTGCAAATCCTCCCTTGGCTTTTAACTTTCGCCGCTGACATTTGGCAGTTTTGCGCCGCCTTCCACAGCTACCAAATTCGCACAGAAGGAGGTCAATTTAATTAATGTGAAATGCGAAATGAAACGAAATTAAATTTCAATGCCGCAATATACCTTTGGATGCGTATTGATGAGCGTTTAGTGGGCAAGAGGGGACTCAAAAGCCGGCACGCTGGCCTTAATTAAGCTAAAAGCCCTGGCCAAAGGTCTTGCCAAAATAAAAATAGGAGTAAAAAATGTAAGAAAGCCAGCTGAACAATTAGCAAACGCTTTAGCAGCACAACAGAACGAGTCCTTTTCCCTAAGAGCACACACATACAGTTTCCCCGACAATTGCACAACAATCGGGATGGGAAAATTCGTGGGAAAGGGGGGAAGGGGGCTATGTCAACGGCTTTTCCCCCATTTTTACACCGAAGGTTGAAGCTTCTCCTTATGCAAACTGCACTTTTCCAACTTGTTACCCGCCACTTGTTGGGTTTTCCGAAGGGGGAAAAACGTACTGTTCCTGGGGTTTCCACGTAACCGACTTTCCTTGAAATTGGTTTAAGTACATCTTCGTCTGTCAATTTGGAGAACCGGAACCTTGCTGATTGGAAAAGATAGCTCTAGACATTTGCCCTAGAACTTGGCCTGTATGTCAGCTGCAGGTGAATTTTATACTCGTAAAAGTAGAAAAATGAAAAGAAATTATGCTTTCATAGTTCTGACTCATATGATTCCAGGTAAAGCATCAAATCTTTTTCTATATAAGCAGAACAATTTTCTTTGGGACGCATGCATATATTTGAAAAGTTAGCTAAATTCCAATGCCAAAATTGAAATCTTTAAATTAATTTAGAAAATGGCATTTCACATAATTTTTCTTGCGTCAGAGCAATAAAATACATTAAGAGCTGCGTGACTACTCAAATGATTATCACTTTTACGTGAGGTTGACTCTTAGCTAGTGATTTATCACTAGCAATTGAAGGAATTAAATTGCTGCCTAGCCCACTTGTCGTATGAGTAATATTTTGGTCTTCATTTTTCGTTAAAAGTGTAGTTCAAAATTTTATAAATACGTCTTCGATAAAATAAGAAAATGATTTCTTTAAAACCTATTTGTTTTTCTATTTTCTTGGTAATTCAGCGCTAACAGTGTCCTATAATTTTCCTGGTTATTTGCCCGTTAATATTTCACTTTACTATTCGTATTTTATTATTAATGGCCTTGCAGACAATTTTTTTTTCTATTTTTGCCTGAAGTATACGTGCAATAAAAATAGACTTAATTTTTAATTATTCACTGCAACAATTAGTTTTCAATTACAAAATGACGCCCAACCGAAATGCACTCCCCCTTTTACCAAACTTTTTACGTATGCAAAAGGCCAACAAGTTGCCAATGCGAAACACGTGACTTGGCCAGAAAGAGGGGGAGGCAAATATTTAGCGTACAACTCGGTAACGGAAACCAAAAAAGTGCTCGGAAAATGTAGAAGTGAGCGCTGAAATGAGGGGTGGAAATGGGACAGAAGAGTACACATCCTTGTCAAAGGGATAAATGATAACATGGCCCTTGAGTTTATTATTATGCTCTTCAGAAGTAATGTGCTTATGTGGATTATCTTTATACGTATGTTTTGAAGAATTTAGCTTGGAAAAAGGAAATAATTTTTTAAAGAAAATTTGTACATGTTATAATAATATTTTACTTATGAGAATTTTAATTAAAAATCAATCAATTGCGTAGGGTAATGTTGTTACAAGATTCGATTGCAGCAAAAACTACAAAATATTTTGCAGTGCTTTAATCTATTTGTACTCATTTTTTAATGGCTGTTAGGACACTAATTATGATTGAATACCATCGTCTGTGCTTTGAAGTCGCCAATTAATCTATAAATAAATAAGTATAAGCTTCGTTCCCTCCTTACCTTGTATACCCTTTCTATAAAGAATCGGACTTTTTTGGTTCAAAAATTTGCAAAAACATATATTTCTACTTATAATTCAAATTAAAGATTACAAAATAATATATTAATGAAAACTCTTTTAAAAAGCTTATAAACAACATTTTTTGGCTTGGCTAAAAGCTCTTTTGCAATGGCATTCAAACTGTAGGCAGCTTTTCAAAGTGGCTAACAGAATGGAATATTCACCACACAACTGTGGTGTGTTTGACAAATTTAAAACGATGTTGTTGGGGTTTTTCACACCGCAAGTAACGGATAACCTTTGTATGTATATGTATGTAATCTTATAGAGTTCAGATTGATAATTATAATTATGTATAATTGTTTCAGAATTTGTTCTAGTTCCGAGCAGCACATTGCGATCCCTTATCGACACCTTTTGACTTCCCAAAAATATTTATATGAGCTTAAAAGTGCACACATGTCCGAATATTAACTGAATTTAGCACTCGAAAAAATATGTGATGATAAAGTTGATAGTAATTCGAATGCTTTACAATAAAAAATAATTAATTGCGGAATTACTCGTCATTTTTGGATCATAATACTGAAAATATTGAACTTCACTATTTTATTGTTTGATATGCTAAAATATTTCTTATTTAATTCATTTTAATTTAATTTAGGACATCATTTTCTCCAAGTGTAGCCAGTTCATTGTCATTATTTTATTTGGCGTAATTGACATATTTCCATGTGTATTTTTAGAGCCTTTTGTTATCAGCCAACGGAAGCTGAGGCAATTTACGGGGCGCCACAAATTAAATATTTTACATTAGAGTGCCGATGGAAGGGCAAAAAGGGGGTTGGCAGGGGGGTGGAGGGGTGCCTAGACCCTTGGGAATAGCACAATTATTTCGGGAGTGGGGGCTCTAGAAAGTCGCAACGTGTCCATTGGTCCACCATATGGGGCGTTGGCATCCAAGTCCGGCAATTCATCCACACGCATGCGTCGTTTTCGGATGTCATTTGGGTCAGGCGCCAATGGGAAGCCGTCTTTTTGGGGGTGGCGGTGGGGGGCGATGTGGGCTGAAGGTCACGGTCTGTGGCAGGTGTAGCGTAGCCCATGACCTATGACCATTTGACAACTGACTTAACCGCGAACGCTGCCAAAGCCTCCAATCTCTAAATACCTAAATCACTGCGTTGAGTATCCAAAAATTACTTAAAAGAATTATTTATTCCCCATTTTGTATCCTATACGTATGCTATAAACACACAGAAATTTACCATTAAATGTGCTTTCATCAAACGAGAATTGTGTTAACTAAATAATGCATTCAAATCATGACCAAAATAATATTATGACCAATAAAGATCTAAGTATTGTGCTGCAAAAATTAAACGCAATGTAAACTTGCAGACGATTTTGGCCGGATGACCACACTTTTAAGATGATGTTATATGTACCGGCTGCACCTGGTTTTTGCCTATTCTTGGTGCATGCACTTTCTGCATTCCGAGAAAAACCTATAAAACACAAATATTCTGGGGTGCAGAAAGTAAAAAGTTATAAATTTAGCATTTTCATCAATTTGTTTTTAGAGTTCTCAAACGCATTTTAAATGAAATATTGGATTTATTTTTTACAACATTTTTTTAATTTTTAATAATTGTTTTAAACACGAGAACTTTAGAAAGTCTCTTAATTTTTTTCGAGTGTCGAATGCACAGAACATCAAGAAAAGTGCGAAGTAAGCGCTACTTTTCGTGGGAGTGAGAGGGATAATTTGCAAACCGGCTGCCGCAGCAACAACAAAAGGTGAAAAGAGAGCAAGGAGCAACGGTTTTCACTTGTTTATCAGTTGACCCACACACAGAGAGAGAGGGGGACAGGGGCGGGACTTGATTAAACATTTTTCAAGGGGCTTACATTTTAGGTAATAAATTAAACCCAATTAATATTTACTTTATTCTGTTTTAAATGCTAGCTTGCCCCCTTTGCCCGCCTCTACGTCCCAGGCAGAAGCAGAAAGGATAAGGAGGCCAAGAGGAGAGAGAGAGCAGGCGCGGCGAACTCTGCGTAAGCGGACACCCACGCATGCGATAGGGCGGCGGGGGAGAGAGAGGGCGAAGGCGAGGAGAGAGTGCAGCGAATCGACGCAACAGGCTTGCATCGGGCCATTAAGCGCCGTTATAACAATAACAAGAGCACGCAAAACGCTTCGGCCGCCGCCTCGTGTTCGCTGGCCGGCCCTCGTGCGTCTTCGGCTGGCGACGCCGACGCCGGCAGAGCAGGGGCAGCGCTGGGAATGGCAGCCACGGTTCTTAGACATTCAGACATTAGGTTGCGCGCCATCGTTCCAGGCGGTCGCACATTCCACGGTTGTCGCCTTGTTTCTGAGTGCCTCTGACTCTCTTTGTGGAGCGTTGTTATTTTTTTTGAGTGCCCCCCAGTGCCGGAATCCAAAAAAGAATCCTTTAAAAGTATCCTGGTGAAAACGGTGCCTCGAGGATAACAGTCAAACCTTTGCTCCTTTTTCTTTTACCACTGTGATCCGAACAAGGAACCCACACTCCTTCGAAAGAATAGTGATACGCGCGTGTGAAAATCGAGTGGCACCCCGATCAAGAAAAAAAGAGGGGGAAAACTACGAGTGAAAACAAAGATCTCAGGGGATCTTTCAGCCTTTTCGGAGGAACTTCTGAGACTGGAAGGTTTCGGGTTTTTTTTTCGAGCATTTCGTTTCGCCAAAGTCAACACTTTTTGCTGGTATCGGGAAACGTGTCCCGTTTCTGTGCTCTCCACCAAACTGTTTCCCCCTTTTTTAGTGCACCGAGAAAAAACACCTCCTTAGGAATAGAATCCAACTTATTATTGAGTAAGATCTAATGTCCAATTTGGGGGCTTTTTTTCTCCGTGCAGTGCCATAGCCGTAACAACAACCTGCCAACCGCTTAAAACCAAACTCAAATACGAACCGAAACTGCCTTCACACACACAAGTACCTAAACCAAATCTAAATAGCTGCCAAAAGAAACCAAAAATTCCAGAGACGTCGTAGCATCCGTTCCCCGGAAGAAGAAGAAGATGGGATCGCCGGGATCCCAAGCGCCCGCGATCGCGATCGGGATCAGTAACGGGCGGAGAGGTCACACGGGGTCGCTGCTCCTGCGCCTCCTTCTCGTGGCCTTCGTCCTCAACGCCTGCCACGTACCCCCGACCAATGCCAAGGTGAGTTTCACTAGTATTACGATATCTGATATTCGCGAAATTAGGGAACTCGAGCTGCGTCCGTTTCGCTTTCATTATCGCATGCTTTGCATTGATTAAGGCGGTTCCGGAGGTCTTGGAACCTTGATCGGGGGCTATAAAACGGATACTAAAACTATCAAAGATAAAAGTTCAAACTATGTATACTGATAGCTGCTTGAAATTGACCAAAAATCGATAAAGCTTTGCGTTTCGCTACAAGCTATATAATTTAATTTATCAGTTTGGCTTTTTAAAGGTAAACACATTTGTCTCGTTTGTTTCTGTTACAAAGAGATTTCCTACAAACGTTAATCACATAAAACCGAACAATAAAACTTAGTTTAGATTTAATCTTTCATTTAATTCAAAACAACCTAAATATATCCTATGCTAAATAACCATTTCACTTACTATCAGCCGTTTCACTTCCATTTTGGGATCTCTAACCCAACGATCTCTCATTTCGGATGACACAACTCGGGGCCCCTCGACGAACTTGAACTATTTTACATGACACACATATTATTTTCCCAATGGAAAGAGAAAAACAAAACGAACTTGGTGATTAGCATAAAAATATATATTGATGCCCTGAGGGTATTTTAAGTGGATTTGAAAATAGTTTCCCCGCCTCTTCCCCAAATGGCTGTAAAATTAGGAAGTGCTATGTATTCGAAATTCAAACGCTCTGTTAAGGACCGGACTTCGAGTTGACCAGAGGCCAAAAAAATAAAATGATCAGGTCATCTACGGGGGTTATCACAGTCTCGAAAAAACAGACGCCGACTTTATTTCTTTTTTTTCCAAAATCGAAACGACTTTTTAGCTGCGGCTTTTGAATGATGCGATTGTGTTCGGCTGTCTTTGCCAATTATTATGAGAAGTCGATTGTTCCAGTTCTAAATTCTATCTATATGCAGGGTTTCGGTCGGTGTGCGTATAAATGTATATGTTTTTCCACCATAATGAGCGGCGATGATAGGGCGTTATCAGCGAGTGTTAATGACATGTTGCCCACAGACGTTGTCTTGCAATGAAATAATTTCTTAAATTAACATTTCAAATCACCGAATCCATGTGTATATGTATAAGGAGGTCCGATTTTCGATGGACAGTAGGTGCTCTACTCCATTTTGTCGACTGTTGTTTTGATTCGATTTGTTTTGCTGCAGCGCTCACACTTTTTATCACATCGGAAGTTGCGTAAATGAGGCCAAATTCGAACATGTGTATGTACATTGTATGGTGTTCGTGGGGCTTATCGGTGGGACCCACACTTCCAAGAAGGAACCACTGCAAATCGGTCTGTAATTGAGGTCACTGCTGCACTGCAGCTCGATAACGCCATCCTTCATCTTCCATCCTCCGCTTTTGCCCATCCGGCGTATGCGTATTGTTGGCCATTGGAAATTGCGCATACGATCAGGTGGCCCGGCAACTTGAGGTGCCAGATATTGTTTATCTTGGGTTTTATCCGTTCTAGATTGATAGCCGTACTTCCTGAAGAGCTAAAAATATTACTAATCAGTAATTGTTATACTATTTCAACGTCATTGGCTGGTAGTACATTATGTCATCATAGTTTCTGCCTTACGAATGTATTACATTTTTAATTTAAAATATAACATATCCTCTTAAAACTAAATGCACTTAAAGTTTGCAATAAGTAATGAAAGAAATGTGCAACTATGCAATTGGCTTCGGAATTACACCATTTATTTAAGAGCTGAAATGTGAAACTTTTTCCATATGGCATCTCTTTTGTTTGATCTGATCTTCGCCTGGCAACTGAATTGAGTTGTTTACATCAACAGATACAAATGCAGATGGGTCCCCATTCGATGGCCCTTTTCCGGCCTTACAAGGGTATGCCTTTCCCCCCTTTATGATCTTTTGGCTTATATCGCTCATCATATACCCCCGAGATATATCCCCCGATATCTGTCAAACAAACTGTCAAAATATTTGCATCATCAACGGCAACTGCAAAGCAAACAAGAAGGAAAATTAAAGCACCAAAACCCCGACAAAAACCAAAAAAAAAAACGGCAGGCAGGCCAACAGATGAGAAAAATATTCATTTCGCAGCTTTTTTTTCCAACTTGGCCATATCGTTTTGGTTTCTTTTTCAGCTTTTGGGATTATGTTTTCTTTGTTTTTCTTTGGGTTTCTGTGTAAAGATGCGTTCGTTGGCACATTCCCTTCGGTTCGTTCTCCTTGTTTTGTGTTTTCTTGCTGTTTTCGTGTCTTCACGGTTTCTGTTTCGATTGTTTGTTTGTGCAACATATGGACACAAGATGTTGGACCCTCGATCACACATGTGACCGGCTGCCTATATATCAGCCAATCTGGCTTTATTGGATCACTGAGAAAATGGCCTACAAGATGGAATATTAATGCTTGAACTTATTATACCAATATGTTTGCAATTTTATGACATATTATATTTATACGATTTTTAGCTTTATAAATAATATTTTTAAAAATATTGTATAATTATTAAATATCCTAAAGCTTTTCTCCCTGTGCACCCGTACGTTCGCATAGCGATCACATGCAATTTTCAGTGGAAGAGTCATGCGAGCATTTGTTTAAATATTACACTGAGGCTGCCTAACGCTCACTCGTGCTCCCCCTTTTTCCACCCACTTGAGCTCAAGTTCAGACATTGACCAAGGGGCGGGGACTCGATAAGGGGGCGGGGCCGCGGAGCAGGGACAACTGGCACACTTAAAACTGTTTATACTTATACAAACGAGATGTGCGAGGTGCGAGTGAAGTGTCTGGTGTCTCGCTTTTAACTTCCTATTGCTATTTCTAGTCTTTCAGTACTATACCTATAATGCTGATTGGCGATATCGCCGAGTGTTAACTTTGTCAAATTGGCATGCCAGAAGAGAGTGAAGGAAGGCTTCCATTACCATTAGTCATTGGGGCAACCGAATGTGACCTGGTCGGGATTCTCGGATTCTCGGATTCTCAGATTCCCAGACTCGACGGTTCGCTTCTGCGGATCCGGAATCTATTTTCCCTGGCTGACGTATGCATTTTTGTAAGGAAAAAAAACGAAAACTGGGCGGAATCGGGGAATCAATTGGGGAGATCTTGGCTATGAGGCAAGCATTTATAAATAGATGGCGACAAGATACCAGAGACGAAAGTTTCTAATTCGAGGCGGGGCAGGAAAGTTAGGAGTTGCAAGTGGGCAAATCGAGTAATACCCTTAAATGCAACTCGCAATTATCATTCAAAAATTACAAATGATTTTTAAACGAACATTCATTGATATTAGAATAGAAACAATGCTCGCAAGTAGATTTAATTACATATTTTCAGCAAATGTAAAAAGCTAAGAAAGCATTAATAATTGAAAACCAAAACCCTTTCTGTCCCTTTTGGCTTTTTACACGTGAAGCTCGTGTTCTTTGGAGTTCATTCCACCCTCGATGATTTAAAATTATTGCACGTCAAAATTATGGTTAAATATTAAGGTGAACAGTGAATGCACTCAGCTATTTGCCTCATAGACTAAACATTGAAAACTAACTCCCAAGTGTAGGGTAAACCAATTTCTCAGCCTGACTTTTCATTTCTCACTTTGTAGCCCCAACCAACTTTTGTAATTTAATATTTGCATGGCGCGTCTGTGGGGGCACAAATATACTATATACTCTATATATGTATATATAAATATATGTAGAGTAAGTCCCCGGCATATGAATAATTATTGTTGAACTATTGCATTGCGTAAATGTTGAAAATAGAAAAAGGCAACGAGAAAAAAAACATCACCCAACACCCATTAACAGCATTTCTTGGGATGGGGAAATTCCTAAACTGTCGCAATTTGCCTTCTGAGTTATTGCAAAATGCAGGAGGCAGTGTGGGTGGACTATATATGCATATATATATATATATTTATATATCCATTGTGTCATCATCCCAATCTCTCTCAACAAAAGACATAGAAAAAGTCAAGCAACATTTTACGCGCAAATGACGCCATTAAAATGTGTTCGAAAATTGCATTTAAATTTTCTATTTATGCGAAAAGGCGATAATAAAGCTTAGGAAATTGTTTGCCAAGAATCAAAGATGATGATCCCATCGCAAAACTTAGTATGCAAGGCGATCGGCTTTTTTTTGGGTAGGTCTCATTCCAAATTCAAGGCGTCGCAGGGCCCATCGATAAAGGTGATTTAAGCTATAGGGGTTCTAAGATTGTTCGACTTTGATTTAGATTACCCATCAAAATAAATAGTTATACAAACGAGGCAAAGGATGCAAGTGTTTTTTTTTATTACATTGTATGACAGTGATTATAATATACCGATCACGTTGAAATTTACAATATACCTTATATATTTAGGGATAGGTTCTTATATTTATTTTATTCAAATCTTAATAGTAATATTATTTTCTTTTTTAAAAACGTTAAAAGCGATAAACGAACATCTCTTGCCATTTGAAAGTCGCTGATTGATAAATAGAGAGAGATACAAATTTCCTAAGAAGATACAAAACTGGTTTAAACTCCAGGGGCAAATTAATGAGTGAAATTTATTTGAATTCGGAGTCGAACGATGGATGGGGATGGGCCTAATCAGCGGAAATGCTTGGGGCGATTTTTCAATTGACGAAATTGACTGCCAATTACAGATCGATCGGGCTGGCAGCTTCTTCCATGGCGTCCTAATCGTTAATCATAATCAGAGCGGCGGATATTGGGAGGGGCTCCAAAAAAAAAATATTTAAAAATGGAAATATTGACTATGCGGGTGACATCAGCTTCTGTTCGACAATCGACTCCATTAATCTTAAACGCTTTTTTATTTCGGGGGAAATTAAAAAATGCCTGCACAGCATCGCCGCAGATCGCGATCGAGATATACATATATCCATGTGGCGTCTCCCCAATTTCGATGCCAATGGAGTTGCATCATCATCATCATCATCGGCGTCAAGATTCGGAGCATGACGAAGTCGCGCGGAAAAATTAAGAGAAATAAAAAGGAGGCACCCATTTCAATGGAAATCCACATCATTTCAATTTGTATTAATTGCTGCTCAAGCCTAAATGGCGAAATAAATTCAACAATCAATTTTTAAATAGCCCCCAGTGGCTCTCAAACCGCGCCGGAGCTCGAGCCAATTAATTAGTAAACAAAGCATAAAAGCAGCAATCAAACAAGCCAAAAAATGATGCATAATTATGCAAATTTGTTAATTTGCCATTGCCTTACGCGACTTGCATATATTTATGCTTTAATAAGCTCGCAAACACTTTGATTTTCAACTCGATTTGATTCGATTCGATTTTGGGATCCATTTGAATCTCTGGCATTTTGGATACGTTTGTCATGGCCGACTATTAAAAATTAGTTAAGCTTGATTTTGTATTGTTCACAAATCGGTAGTTTTTAAAGAATATTCTTTAGGAAATTACTGTAAACCTAAATTTATGGAAGCAAACAAAACAATTCAATAACAGAGATAAGCAATTAAATTAATAACGGATTTGACATAATTAAATAAAATACTATACAAACATTAATTAATCATTCGAAGACAGCAATTAAATAAATAGCTTTGCAGTATACAAATTAAAGATTAAAGCAGCCAATGATAAAAGAGATCGATGAAGGAATCGTCGATCCTACGCATTAATTATTAAGAAATTGGGTTCTACAGAAATTATAGACTACCTTATTAAAGAACGGAAATGTTTTATACATTTAGCATAATCTAAGAAGGTCGAGCTCAGCGATTATTTCGATAACGATACAATGCAAATAATCGCTCGTTTCAAACACCATAAACATTCAAAGAAACTCTTTAGCACCATAAATTAATTAAAGATTACGAAAAGATGAACGAAACCGATGCGATTTTAATCGATCTTTAAGATAGTTTCGATAACCAATTTCCCTGCTAATATTCGATCAAAACACCATAAACAATTTAAGTGTGTTCGCACTTCGAGGTGCCAACTACTGGGCCGCATAAAATATTTATATATTTTTTCGGCGTGTCAGCTACTTTATTGATATTTCATCGGAGAACAAAGGCGCAGAGTTTTCAGCTAATTGCCGCCAAAAGGGGCGAATGGAGCAGTCAATTAAAGAAAAATGTTACCCATACAAAGTCGCCTATGTAAGCCACGGGTATATCTGGAAGAAACCCCAGACCGGCCAGATAAGATATAGCGTTCACATACATAGGTGGCATAGTTTTCGATGCTCATGTTGTTGCCAAGTTGATAAGGTGTCAACTGACTGATAGTGAGACCAGGTTACGGGATCGGATCGGGAATGGAATACATATATCTATATGTATATATGGACTTAATATAAAGTGGCTGTCAAACTGCCAGCACTCGTGTGCTGATGAATCTTAATTTAATGCATATGCGGCTGACATTTGCATGACCAAAATCGTGTGAGATCGTCACTAAGACCAAACTGGTTTTTCGATTATTTTTTTTTTTCGTTGACTTTGCCCGCAGAAGCTGCCACAGTTTATGATTATTTTATTTGTGGCCAGAACTAGTTGCCTTATCAACGCCATTAGCAAGACCTTTTTTTTTTGGGTCCAATATCGAAGACTTAAAACTGACTAAGCTCACAAATATTTTGGGTGTTGGGTGTGGGCTATATTTATGTATGAGTACCTAAATATTTCCCTACGAGCCCATCAGATTCCATTACCC
The DNA here is from genome assembly GCF_030179915.1 of Drosophila takahashii. NCBI lineage: Eukaryota > Metazoa > Arthropoda > Insecta > Diptera > Drosophilidae > Drosophila > Drosophila takahashii. The sequence goes on from NC_091683.1 coordinate 11,267,866, forward strand.
TCCGATTCAGTTTTCTGTTTGCCAGCAAAACGGTGTCCAGTGCAGAAATGTCTTGTATTTTTGTGCCCAGCTCAGCGATTTCATTAGCGCAAGTTCATTAGCTTCTGTGGAGCGTGTTGGGTATCTAGGTGATCAGCTGATATTCCCTGGCCCAACCAGACTACACAAATCGGATTTTATTTCAGCCATGTGCCATGCTAAAAAGTAGGCGAAAGTTCTACGGAATTTGGGGAACTGATAATAAGCGATCGGAACTCAAGTTTCTTGTGAATGAATATGTGTATAAGGTGTTACTAAATTATAATTATAATTTGTATTGATTTCATATATATATTTAAAGGGTACTAATTGTATGACAAATCCCTAAGTTAAATTATATTTTTCCACTTATTAAGAAATAGGAATCATTCATTTTCCAATGACTAATTATATGACAAATCTGGATGTGGATTAGCTACACAACTCTCTGTATAGAAATCCTTTGTTTGCAAAACGGAAACGAGTTCCCCGATCATCAGCAGCATAATTATCGCGATTATCCGCTATTATTGATTTATGAATTAATAATTCAATTAACAAACCCCCTTCTCTGTCTATTTTTCAGGTATGTGACGATTTCAACGAATTTGCAAACCAAAATCTATTTCCATTTGACTCGGTTCGATTTGATTCGATTCGAGATTCAAATGCGAAGAGGCAAACAGACAGCTTGACGCTGGGGAGCCGCCCCTATATATTCCCCATATCCCCTGATCCAGCGATTTCTGGCGATCACTAAATGAGCCCCATTAGCTGTCAAAAGACAAATATTTGTCGCTGTCACCGGCCAACAACAACGTTGACTCTTGACCAAAAGCCAAACTTGATTTATTTCCTGTTTCTGTGTGTGTGTTGCTCTTATTGAAATGAAACGTGCCGCCAAAAAAGAAAAAAAAACATAGAAATAGCCCAAAAGAAAACAAAAAACCAACTATATAAACTTCAGACAGCAACGATTTCTTTTTTGTTTTTTTTTGGCCTGAAACAGTAAAAAAATCAACAACTTGACCTTGGAGCTCCAAGCCGACATCCCACAGACATTGGTCACAATTTTTAGGGAACAAGATGGGCAGATAGATAAGACGGAAAGATAAACAGATAGATGTGCCACTAAATTGAAAGATAAATAAATAAACCTAGGATAGAAGATGGATAGAAATGAATAGCTACATTATTATGTTAAATTTCTTAATATAATTATTCCAGTGACTATGGTAATCGTCTCTTGTTGCCATCTAACCCCATGTTACACTCAATCCGAGACGTTTAAGTTAACTACCTCATTACACCCGAACATTTTCTCAGAAATTTACATAAAAAAGCTTATGAGTTTGTATTTCGCCATAACTTGTTGCTTTTGAAAACTAGCAAATTGTTTTTTTTTTGTCTCTGGGTCATAGAACCTGCCAAATGGCTAATGTTAATGGTCTAGGATGGTATATATTATGCGAGTGGCCTTCCAAGTGACAGGGCTTTCGAGTGAAAAAGCCTCGCACTTTGGACCTCCATCGACAGTTTGACAGCCATTGATGTATTGTCAGCTGGATGAGAGACTACATATGTATGTGTATATGTAAGAGGCAGACTGAGGCTGCGGCTGTTTTCGAGACCCAGTTATGCAGTTATGATGGATAGATGTCTTTGGGGGCTATGCCCATGTAGGTGCAGCTTACGCTAATGCAGTTCAAGTGTTGGAATCATAGAAGAAATAACTTTTCTGTTTTGCTGACGCTGCCGCGGAAAATGTGCAGCAAAGCGAGTCGAGTCCACACACAGTCACCCCTCTCGAAATAGAGTCCCTTCATAGCCCCGGCAAGAAAAGAAGAAATCAACAAGCCGCAAGTCAAGAGGTTGTCTCCTCTCAAGACCCCTATTCCCGCGAAACCCCCTCCATCCCACTATTATATCTTCTTGTGTGTGACAATGAGAAGGAGGTCTACAGCCAACAACAACGGCACTGGAAAAAATCTTGGGATGTCTTGGGGTATTGAGAAGGAATTCCTCCAAGGACTTTTTTCCAAAGCGAAGGTCAAAACTAGTTGGGAATTATAAGAAGTGAAACGAGGGTATGCATTATATAAGAGTTTTAAAGACCTATTCTCCACTTTTTTTGTGGCTACTTTTATAATAATTAAGTAAAATATTTAAGAATATTTTTTCTGTTCTAAGGAACTTTAATCTTTGGTGCCATTATTTTCTTCGCGTGTAAATCTTAGCAGATTTTCAGGCAGTAAAAGTAACAGAGTCTGTAATTACGTTTACTTGTTGTCTGATGTTGCACTCTTCATTTTGTATTTTTCCCTTTCGCATTGTAATACCTTTAATAAGCAGGATGACGTTGCACTTGACAACAACTGCAGCATCCAGGAGCAAGCGAGATGGCAATAGGGTGCGAGGGGGAGAGGGAGAAGCAGAGGGCGCGAGGTTGCAGGAGGTTACCTTTGTTGCAGCTGGCGGGCTTTTGTTCTGGGTGCCGCACTTGAGGTCACCTCCATTTAGTCTACCTAGTCTACTCACATATAAATATAATGCCAACCCATTCTCATCTCCCGATATTATATTCTCTCTGGGTTTTTTGAGGTTAGATTTTGAGCCAAAACAACAACAACAACAGTCAAGGGTTTTCGCACTGCGACATTATGGATTTATTTCGTTTTAAAGATAATATCATTGGACATTTAATCAACAAGATTATTATATTTTTGTTATCCTGCTTTCATAGTAAAAATGTGTGTAAATATCATCCAACTATTATATTAAGAAAATTCACTTCCCTTTGATTTAATCGTTGTAGCATAGCAGACCTATAAATTATATACATTCGTACTTGCCATAAGCTCTCAATTCTTTTTAAAGCAAGCAATGCATAAAAGTCACTCTTATCTGATCCACATTAGTGTCATTATGATCCCCCAAATGCAGAGTGAAGCTTTTGGCTTTGGCTTTGGCTTTCCAGAACCCCTGATTTTGGGCATCGGGAGCATATAGGCCTATCGGCGGGGATCGGATTGTATTGGATCGCATAGGGAAACGTGCTTTGCATATTGGCCGCGCCCACTTGGTGCGCCAAACACGTCGCAATCGCTGAGCCCACACTCAGAAAATGAATCGCCCTGAATTTTAGAAAATCGCCTATGGATTTGCTTCACTGGCGATTTTTTTCTTTAAAATAAAAAAATTTTCTACTGGTAAAGAAAATTTTCTTCCAATTAATCAAAATTCATTAAATTCAAGAAATATTCCAGAAATATAGAAAAAAATCGCCAGTAAAGCAAATCCATAGGCGATTTTCTAAAATTTTTTTTTGAGTGCAGACAAAAAGCTGGAAAGAAGAAAAATGAAATATAAAAAACCCGGCAGACAGTCTTCAAACTTAGATTGGAATGGCCTAAGCCGGATAATTTATGCCGCTTCCAAGACAGTTCCTCTGCTCATTCAGCGACGCCTTTTGCATACGCCAAAAAATCAAGAAAAAATAAAAAATAAATATAGGTATGGGCAGGGGTATAGGAAAAAAAAATATCAGAAAGAGCCTGGAGAGTCCAGAGAATTGCTAGAAAATTGGTAAGCCACAATAATGTTTTTTTTAGGCCATTTGATTGATTCCTCGCCTCGGCTTTTTTTTTCGGTTTTTACGATTAGCTAGCGATGAGGTAATATCTGGGTAAGGCGATAAGCCCGATCCGAGGTCGGTGTCGTCAGCGGGGAAACGATAAGTCTGCCGGTACGATTACGATAAGTTAACCGCCGGCTACGTCAATACTTAATTTATAGATATTTTCCCGACTTCTTTTTGGCTCTTTTCGATGCATAAACACCAAAAATATTGTGGTATAATATCTGTGAGATCTAAGCTGAATCTTTCATTTTTATGATAAAGGATATTCGTACAACACTTTAAACCATTTTCAAATTAATTGTGTGTCAAGGATTCTGGATAGCTAATTTCAAGTCACGTTTTCCAAAGCAGACTTATTTGAGTCATCATAAATATGTTCAGTCGAGCACTTATGGTACACGTGCTAGCGACTTGGCCCATAAGGAAGTTGGCAACACGAAATTGAAATGGAAATATAATAAAATAAAAAGTGATGTGGCTATTAAACAATCTGCGGACAGCACAACTATGCGTAGTGCCTACCGCCTCCATATATATTTGTGTACACACTCACTCAGGTAATTAAGTTTGAAGTTGAGGCACAAAAAGCAAAGCATTCAGCTGAAAAAGCTGAAAACCCAAACAAAAATAATAGAAAATCAAGTTGAAAAACCCGCAAAAAGCGACTAAACTGTAAAGCACTCCCGGCGTAGCAATAGCGTTGCACACAGAGAAAAAAACAGTGATCTTAAAATTGATCACTCTATTATTACGTTTATACCACAACTTGATGATAACATTTCTTATTATAAATAGTTTCTTCACTTTACGATTTTTAATTTAATTTAATTTTATAAATATAATGTGTATTTCTGTCTCTATAGAGTTATTTTTTTATTATGCTGGAATATTCGATTATAAAATTTTGTTTGCCATTATATCAAATTTGACATTTGTTATCTACTTAAATTGATATAAGTATTTTTTTTGCCTCAACATCCGATTACACTATAATAATATATCGAAATTTCTTTCTGTGCTGTGGCAGCGCAGTCGCCGTCGTGCTGACCTACAACGAGGCGCCTTCGTCACCAACGCCGCCCCTTTGTCGTTCGTCACTCGTCTGTCGTCTCACGGCGTCTGTGCGTGCCTAATGAGTTGCTGTAATGCAAAACCAAAAATTTTCATACGACCGTCTGCCCATTGTGAGTGGCTGTAACATATAGCCTGGCCCACATAGACACAGATCGCCTGCCGGCCACAGTGGGTCCCAAAAGTAGGGGGACTGAAAAATGAATATTATTTCTTAGACTGATTTAAACACATTTTAAAATAAATAAATAATTATAATAGTATATAAAGAGGGAATGATATTCAATAATTAAAACCCTTTAATATTTTTTAATACAAATTCATCACCTACCAGTCTCCACTGTGGCAAGTATCTGGCTTAGGTAGCCGCCGAGTGTCTAAAACAAATTGCACGCAATTAAACACGCTCCATGCCGACTGAATCTTGCCCCACTCGGTGGTGCAGAGTTCGCTGGTGGTGTAGTTGCATTCGTATGGATGACGTACACGGAAAGAAAAATTGATAAAATATTATATGATAAGTTTTTAACCGGTTAAAGATGCAAAATGCATCAGCCAACGTTCTTTTTATCGATTTAGAAGTGCTCATATATTAATTTTAAATCCCTCATCGAGCTGTGATTTTTCTTCTGTGTACTGCATCATGCCGCGTCACCCGCCGGCGGCTCTGCCATTTGCGATTTGCATCGCCCACCAAGATTTATTTATATATATGTATATTTTTGCATCAGGAAAAGGAGAAGGAGGAGGCGGCGGCTAGAGCTTCACTTATTTGGGTGGCTTAACCGCTCTCCAAAAGTCGCTCTACTGGCTTGCAGTTCTCCTTTTTTTGGCTCTTCAGTTTTATGACTGTGTAATTTCGATGTTAACATCTTGATGGCCGAACTTTGATTAATGGCCTCTGGGCTCTTCGTTTTCGTCTCCGGATTTTGGATTTCGGAGACCGATGATAATGATTGCTGCACATTGCACACTGCACACTGCAGTTTTAGCGCCAATGGCAATCTGATTTATGCCGCAAATAGTCTAGCGGATAGTCATATCATTTTGCTCCCTGAGCCTATGACATCATCCGATTGGGACTCCAACTCTCTGCGGTCAACTCGTTTTTATTTTTAGTTTTTTATGCACTTATGACTCGCTCTACGGGGTACTTTTTGAATTTGGGGCTGACTTCAAAGTGAAACGAAATTCAGTTTCAAAAAAATTGTCAAAAATATGTCTAAAAATTAAAATCTACATTTTTAATGCAGATTTTTAGATTAATTAATTAGAGGTATACCACTTTAAAATCTGACTAAAATTGGCCAAGTAATGAGCCGAAAAGTTTTGGGTTTGGGTCACCATTTGGAATATAATTTTTTGGAATATAGTAAAAATTAAACAAATTTCCAAAATCTATTAAGAGATAAGATAGAGGATATTGCCTAGTCGGATATCCCCTTTGCACGCCAACTTTTTGTTCGACTGACTGCTGGGTTGGATGCAAATGACACAGATTCGCGACTTGGTCGCCTGGAGTTTGCATAAATCTCGCCGATCGCTGATGGGTATTAGTAAGTATTATCGCGAAATGTGGCCCATGGGCAAAAGTACAGGGTGACCTCACTATTGCACTAGACAAACGGACAAAACGGACAGGCGGACGTCAGTCGTGCGGTCACCTTTTGCTCTTTTTGGACGATAAGCTACCGAGAATAATTGTCACCTCCTTGAGCTGCCTTCGTGATGAATAATGAATATTGGTTGGACCGTCTTGCAGTTATCTGCTCAAACTTATCTGCTCGCCTTGGTGTATACGTGATATTATATCCAAGAAAATATTTACTCACTGCAAAGACGACTAATATCTTTGGCATACCGAAGTGTTATAAATAGGCCATGTTTACAACGTTTAAGCTAAATGATATGCTAAATAAGTGATGACTAGCTTTGGTTTCCTTATAATTCGCTATTTTCCCCGCAATCTTTTTTTTAACTGTACCACGATGATTTAAGACCCTGCTACCTTAAACACCTGTTGCATTCATCGGTTTTCCTCCCAACAATCGCAAGTTAAGTCTTCAAAATTATCGAAATAAATCTTTACTACCGTAATAATTATAGTAATCCAAGGAAATTGTGACATTTAAATGCCAGCAAATGATGATAAATGCCGGGATGCGCGAATTTAAGTGTGCTGCAATCTTGATTTTGCCATTTTGGCATCATTTCATTCAGTATTCGGTGAAAAGAGCAGGGGATTCCCCCGTTTTTAGTGTTCCTTGCTGTTGCTGTGGTTACAAGGTCGCCTCGCCAGGTTTTCCCCGTTTTCCGGGAGGCGGAGGTCCGTGTACCAAGGGGTTAAAAGGTCAGATTGCAAATTGCGGTGGGGGGCAGTCAGTTAAAACTTGCAAAAGTTTAGATAAATTAAAACTGAATACACACGTGGCCACAGAAATGTTTCTGCCGACAGAAAACTTTAACTGATACTCTCTCAGTATCTCAGTCTCTCAGTCTGTCTGTCTGTCCCGGTGTTTTTGTTGTTTTGTTGTCGGTCAAATGAAATTGTAGCAGAAGCACTCCAACAACGGCAACAGGAAGCCAAAATGTTTTTCCAGGGCAACATTTTGGGTTGGGTAGGTGGCTAGGTAGTCAGTCGTCGGTAGTCTCTCTGAACTTGCCTTTTCTAATTGAGCTCGGGTTTCAGACAAAAAAGCGCCGTGATGTACAGCAGCTCGAACTCTCTGGCCAAAAAGGGTTAATCATGGCAGCACTTCTTGGCCTAAGCCCCATTAACCTGCTAAAGATCCCAGATGCACTCAGGAAAAAACAGAAGAATATACTACAATCAAAATACCGAATTTCCACAAAAAAAAACATTATTTTGACCAAAACAATGCAAATATTGATTCAAATATGGATTGCCATACCTTCTGAAATCGTCATTAAATTTCCAATCGATTGGCATCTAAACCTCTACATATTATTTTTTAGCCATTTTTCGCAAAAAATCATGAAAAAAAATGGAAAATTGGCGAAAATTTTATTTTTCCAAAATCACACGGAAAGTGTCATGGATTTAATTATTATTTTGTTATCTGTTCAAAACAGTATGTATTTTTGGTGTAAGACCATTTTTGGCCAAGTTACAGCAAAAAAACCAAATGAAAAATTCATATTTTTACCAAAAACCCAGATCCCAATTTTTCACAGAAAAATAATTAGTTTTTAGACCGTAACATTGGAAATATTGATACAAATATGGAATGTCATACCTTTCTGAACTCGTTGTTAAATTTTCAATCGATTGGCATTTAAACCTGGACATTGAATTTTTTGGCCATTTTTCGCAAAAAATAAATTCCATGCGCAGATCACTCAGGTGAAAAAAGATAGGAATCAACTATTTAATAGCCAAAATATAAACATTAATTATAATAATCATATAATTAATATGAATTTTTCCCAGTGTCGCAGTGCCGGACCAATTTATTGGCTTTAATTAATATTCATTCAATAAAACGCAATCAATAATCAGAGGTTGAGGGGCTGGCTTTTTACTACTTGTGGAATATCGCTGTAGCCGAGTAGCCCGTGTTTCTGTTATCAGCTAACCGCTGAGACTATAAATAAAGGCAACTAAAATGTGTGTAATAAAACGCACTGAGCACACACAGTCCACCAACAAATTGATTCAGCAGCATGAACAGCTGAAGAACAAATTACGTAAATGCTTTTTATAGAAGTTCAAGTCATTGAAATTCGAATTCACTTCCTCGAATGCCTCGAATGCGACCGATCCGATCCGCCATACACAACCCAACACAACAGGCACACGCATTTTTATAAAAATACATATATGTACGAGCAATTCGCCTGCTGCTTTCATAATCAGCTTGTACAAAAAAAAGAAAAGAAAAATATCAAGGCACACAACAAATTGAGGCCATTGGGACTCTAAACTAAACGATAACCAGAAAATACGAGGAAAAATGTAGGGAAAAAGAAGTTCTCTGATGAATGTGCCTGCCTGCCAATAAAGCAATTCAATTTCATTTAAACAAATAAATGACAATCAAAAGGCGACACACAACATTATTTAACAAATTATTCACAAAAAAAAAGGAACTGATGAATATAGATGGGAAACATATGTAAACAAATTGGAAACACAAAATGTGTTGGATATCTACAAAATTTATCAGTTGTTCCCAAAAATAAAAAGCAAACACAAATTGATTGAGCTGTCAAAATAAAATAAATTCCATGAAAATATCACTCACTGAGGATCGAAATGATGTGGAAAATTGTGTGTGACTCTTGCGCAATTTTCGCCTTTATCTGAAGTCATCACTATAAATATGCGGGTTTGAAGGCACACACACATCATAAAATCTGATAGCAAAAACCCACTGAGGGGTTATTACTCAGCTTCAGATTATTACAAAATATGCGCGAATGGCCAAAACGAGAGGGCCATAAAAACATTGAAATAAAAAATAAAAACAAAACGTAAGGAACCACGAAAGTGCTGAGAACATGGCTCATAAAAGTGAGCAGCAATCGTAATGGCAATCAAAAGGTGCACAACATACCGCGAATCTTTTGGTCCGTGAGAAGGAAAATATCAGGGAAAATAAAAATCATAGTTTAAAAAGAAAAAGACGCTTCAAACTAAGAAAATATTTATTTTCATACCATAATTATGTAAATAAAATTAAAAGAAATTCAAGCCTCCTTCCACTGGCAATTAATGCCAGCAATATTTGGTTTTCATGATTTTTTTATTACCAATTTTTCTTCGACCAAATTTGTAACCTAATTAGACACATTAATTACGCGCAATTGTTGGGAGGGCCCAAAAACTCTCAGTTCAGGTGGACGGGTAATGCAAATTGATGGACTGCTCCACCCTCTTTTCCTCTCGCCTGTGCTTGTGCCTGCTAATGCAGACAAATGACAGCCAAAGGCACCTGAAAATGGCAGGATGAGGACATGGACATCCGCAGAAGAAGAAGGAGCATCCGCATCATTGTCACGTAGCTTCTAAGTGCCACAAATTACGCACGCAAATTGGCTTTGTTGTGTCAGCGGTTGGGTGGGTGGTTTCTGGGTGGTTTGGTGGCGTTTTGGGTGCGTGGGTGGTGCTGCAGCATCGATAGTTTCCCTGCAATCGGTCCAATCAACTGGGAGAAATAATTAATACCTGTTAAAGAGGCATGTTGATCAGTGGCGGATCCAAGTTTTGGTTGTTTGTTTGTTGCATACTTTTTGGGTACCACTTTGCGCTTGAAAACCATTTGGAAACTAATATTTGAATTGTTTCTAAATTACAAACATTAAAAGTAATATTTTTTTCAACGAGAAAAATATTTAAATTTTATTAATATTTAAATTAAGTGTTAAGATTGTTTGAGATCTCTTATATTTTTCAGCTCATTTAATATATTTTTCTGCGTGTATGCAGCTCTGGGGGAAGAACAAAATTCGACCATTAAACGGGGCTTAGGAGCAGCAACAACAAAGTAACTGCACTTCCTGAGCTATATATATACATTCAGGGGGGGCGGGGGGAGTGGCTCAAGCTGGCTGACAACTTAATATGAGGCACGAACCAAGTCAACCAAGCCGGCCAAGAAGCCTCAAGTCCCAAGCCTCATGTCAAAAAAAAAAAGAAAAGATAGTGGCGAGGAGGGGGAAAAAGCTGGCGAAATGCTGCCGACAACTTAAAGGCGTTAATGGTCGTTTGTTTTATGAGAAATTGCCAAAACGTGAGCGGCATCCTGATTTTTTTTTTTTCTGGGGAGGAATCACCGCACAGAGACATCAAAGCGCCCAGGATCAACAGTCGCCAAGCGTGCTCCTCTATATTTTTTATATTTCTCTGTATTTTCCTCGAGTCCCTCCTCTTTTTACTTTCTGCTGCAGGACGTGACAACCTTGGAGTGGCTTCAACATTTAAATGAGTTTGTGCAACATAATAAAAAAAAAGAAAGGAAAACAAAACATAAATATTAGCGTCAACAACATTGTCAGGCTGCGCTGAACTTTGACTTGCCC